>NC_040078.1:117082314-117699752 GCF_003369695.1 Bos indicus x Bos taurus
ATCTCTGGCCCCTCGGATTCTCCAGGTTGGTGGATATGCTCTGTGGCGGGCCAGCATCTGGTGTTACTCTTATGGACCAACACGGGGTCCCCCTCTTCCCGCCCTCCTGTTCTCCAGCTGTGAAGAAGAGAAGTTATGTTTTAAAGAGTCTAAAGCAGAGTATCTTTATCTGTTCCCCCCAAAATTCAACACCTGAAATGCATCCACCTCCTGTGGACTCTATGAGCTCTTATTTAAGAGGACCTCACGCCCTGCACTTGCACTTTCACATCCTGAGCTCCCCCTACCTCCCCATATCCTGATCTTTCTTCCCAGGGGGTCTGACTCTACCTGGATGGAGAACGAGGACACTTATGGAGAGAAGCTGGACACGGCCCTGCCGAGCCAAGGCGTGGCCTCTAGGTTCTCTGGCTGAAGTAGAGACAGCAAGAGTGGACCTGAAGACTAGGCCCTTTCCCCGGGCCCAGGTGCTCCGCTGGGCCAGGTGGGAAGCCTGAGGCAGACACTTTCTTTGCCTTGTCAATGCAGTTTTATCTAGACTGGCAGTGAATGATAGTATTTTTAGGTTCCTGCTACCTCTAGACTGTGTTTCTTGGCTTGGGGGGCCAAGAGTCTTATTTTGTGTCTGTCTTCATGCGTACTTTAGTGCACAGTGGGGAGAGGGAAGTCAGCGCAGCGCAGCCAACGCTTAGCTCGATCAGGAGGTTCCCAGAGCTCCGTAGAATCACTGCCTTGTCTTAGGCCCCCACCCTGCTCTGGGGCGTCCCCATCAGAAACCACAGTTTCTGCGGAGTTCTCTGGAGACAATGGCATCTAGTGTCTGGCTAATCTCTGTCGCTAAGAATGGATTAATTTTATCTCATCTAAAACTAAAAATATTACGTTTGGCACACATTCTCTGCAGCCAGAACAAGAGCAGTGTGTTCATTGTTGGGGGCACATTTTCCAGTCGGTTCCACTTGGCAAGTTCACCGGGAAGCTGCGACTGAACGCTTGCTGGTGTGAAGAACTGGTTTGCCCGGGACTCTTCAGTCTTATTCAGGAGAACCAACTTGGGGAGTCAACTCAACCTGCTCCAGGAGGAAATACTGTCTGACTTTGCCCTTAGGACTCTTCTGTGTCGCCTTTTTAAGGAGGTTATTCGGGCAGCTCAGACAGTAAAGAATCTGCCTACAATGCAGGAGACCAGGGTTCGATCTCTGGGTTGGGAAGATCCCCGGAGAAGGGAATGGCAACCCACTCCAGTATCCTCACCCGGAGAATCCCATGGACAGAGGAGCCTGGCGGGCTACAGTCCGTGGGATCGCAAAGAGTCAGACACGACTGAGGGACTGAGCACATTCAGGCAGCAGTGGGACCACTGTGACTCTGAACCTTTATGGCTCCCTTAACCTGGTCTGGGTTGAGCTTCTCAACTCTCACAATCAGGTCCCGACCTGACCTCCACTTACCTAGTATTGTCCCCAGCTCTGCACCATTCACTCAGGCCAGGGAGGCAGAGCGGGTGTGGCCGGCCGGGCCCTGGAGAAGGCAGCATCACCCAGACATCTGGATGAGGCTTCTCACATCGTCCTCTCTGACTCCTGCTGCTGTTCCGACCAGACCAGGACCTCCTGGATTTTCTGTCTTCTCTAACCTCCTCTTCTGTTTATTTATTTGGCTGTGCTGGGTCTTAGTTGCAGCACGAGGGATCTTCGTTTGCAGCACTCGGAATCTTTAGTTAGAGCATGTAAAATCTTAGTTGCGGCCTATGGGATCTAATTTCCTCTTAAACAATGAAACTGGGCAACAGATTTACTCTAGATAACCTGACCAGGGTGGCCTGACCAGGGTGCACCCCTCCAGGATCCCCCCTGGCTCCATCTCTGCTAGTTTCCTGGAGCCACCGACCCCACCTGGTCTGAGGGAGCTTGGACCCTGGGTCCTAGTGGCCACTGGTGCACGCTCGTCCAGCTGCACAGGGTGCCTGGGTGGAGCCTGCAGGCTGTGGGCTTTGCATCAGAAAATCTCTGGGCTCAGGGTCAGAGCTGGGGAATGAACCCGGGCTCCAGGACCTCTGCCATCCCCCTCACGTTACACTGAGTCACGTGAGATTGTGCGGGCCGTGGTGGGGAGCCCCTCCCACGAGGCTGAATCTGTATGGTTTGCACCCCTTTGGCAATGAAAGAAAGTCATGGGCATAGTGCCTGGGGAAACATAACCTCATAGAGAGTCACAGAAGTGCTGGAATGCAGTTTCACATTTATGAACGTAGCGGGTTTCGATTCCAGCCTACCTGGACGGCACGTGTTTGAACCCAGCCTGCTGGTCTTCCCTGGAGTGGGATAGGGCGGTGCTGTGGACAGTAAGGCCTGCCTGTGGCGCCATTACCTGACTTTGGGGTCGCTATTGTCTGAATCTCTGAATTTGATAGCTCTCTGTGTGTGTACACATTTAAAGCTTGTTGCAAAAACAAGGGGTGCAATATTTTCTTGTTTCCAATAAAGGGGGTTGAAGGGCAAGATTAAGAAGGAAAACTCCAAGAGGGAGCTGCTTTCAGACACGGCCCACCTGAACAACACCCACTGCGCCCGCTGCCTGCAGCCCTACCGGCTCCTTGAGACCCCCAAGAGGCAATGCCTGGACTGCCACCTCTTCACCTGCAGAGGCTGCGGCCACCCCCACCCAGAGGAGCAAGGCTGGCTCTGTGACCCCTGCCACCTGGCCAGGTGAGTGGGACCTCGAGGTCGGAGGGTCCTGCAGATGAGGGGCTTGGCCTGTCCCTTCCAGGGACTCGTGTGTGTGTGTGTGTGTGTGCACCCCCCAGGGCAAGGCGTGGGCCTGAGCTCCGTGTCCCCGCCTGCAGGGTCGTGAAGATGGGCTCACTGGAGTGGTACTACAGCCACGTGAGAGCCCGCTTCAAGAGCTTCGGGAGCGCCCAGGTGGTCCGGTCCCTCTGCGGGCGGCTGCAGGGAGCAGGTAAGGAGTGGGCCTCCTCCCTAGGTGTCTGATTTGGCACCTAGACCCTGTCTTTTCAACAAACATTTCCCGTTGAGTCTGATGATAATCAAGACTTGAAGAGATGGATTATAACTCAGTCAGTGGCTTTCATATTTTGAATCTAAGTATTTATTCCATGAAGAACTTGAAATTCAGACTGTGCTCTTACACTCCACGTGTGTTCACCTGTGTTGTGCACCTTGAAGCCATTTGGGTAGATGAATATTTCAGGGAAGGCTCTGAGGTTGCCTGAACTTGAAAGTTCCTCTTAAACTTGGATGGGGAGAACTGAGCAGTGTTTTCAGGAAGCACTAGCCTGTCACCCTGTCACCTGAGCCCCAGGCTCTGCCGTTACACCTGGCCAGGCATCCAGGCTACGAGAGCTATTAGGCCGCTGTCTGGGGGCTCAGCATCTTGACTGTCTCTACCTGGGGGACCAAGGCCAGTTCCCTCGGGTCTGGATCCCCTGCAGGTCCAGAAAAGGTGCCATGCTCCTGAGACGGACGGTGTCCTCACTGCGCCCAGCCTGGCCGTCTGCCCTGGGCCTTCTGGGGAGGTGCCGCCTTGTGTCTTGTGCCCCTTAAAGCCCCAGGTTAATGGGAGGATGCAGAAGTGGGGCATGGCCACCCCCAGGGCACTTGCACACGCACTGGGCCTGGCACAGGTTTCAGAGGGGTCTCAGCACACTCGTGTGTTTTTATTGTATTTGTTCATATTTCTTCGGCTTCCCAGGGTCTTAGTTGTGGTACTTGGGGTCCTAGGTCTTTGTAGTACACGGGATCGTTGCACCATCTGAACCCTTGCAGCATGAGGGATATAGTTCCCTGACCAGGGATTGAACCCAGGCCCCCTGCATTGGTAGCTTGGAGTCTTAGCCAACTAGACCACTAGGGCAGTCCCTTAGGGCACTGTTGAATTTAGCACAGACCACCCAGAGGCACCCTCACCTGGAATAGCTCTTAGCACCTGGAGGAGCAGACCACCGTGGGGTGAGGGACCTTCCCTGGGCGGGGCTGTGGGGGCATGTGGTAAATCATTGAAACCAGGACATTTTTAAGAGTAGAGCAGTCCTCCTGAGAACCACGCTCAGGACATTTTTAAGAGTAGAGCAGTCCTCCTGAGAACCACGCTGAGACAGCCAGCATCACTAAGTGTGCCCTGGGGACGCAGGGAGGCGCCGTCACCCTATTCTTGGGGGGGGTTCCCCACCTCCTCCCTGGGCTGCTTCTCCACGACCCATCTCTCTATCTCGGCTGGAGCTTATCAGTAAATCCCCATGCCGGCTCGGTCGGCCAGCCTAGGGGCCCCTCTGCGCAGGGCTCAGGCGTGGGAACCACAGGCAACGTGGGAAAAGCCATCCTGCGGAGCATCTGAGAATCTCAAGTCCCCGCTCGTGGTGGGAAACCACAGCCACATCACAACCCTGAGGACCTGGGCCTCGCCCCGGTGTGGGGGGCGCTTATTTCTAGAGACCCGAGTGGGCTCAGGAATCCGCCTTAGGTAAAAAGCCAGGAGGATTCTGACGGCCCAGCCAGGGCCCAAAGCTGCGGGAGCCGGTACCACCCGGAACCTCCCGTTTCCGAACTGTCAACGCTGCCGGCCATGAGGTGGCGCTGCGGAGCAATCAAAGTCCTGGTTCCGGCCGCTGCCGGTGGGGGGCGGCGGGCAGTGCGGCGGGCCCAGGCCGGGTAATGGTCCGGGGGGCTGCCTTCTCCCTGCTGGCCCCTGTCAGTGCAGCAGACAAGAAAGCGCGCCGGGAGCGAGCGCGAAATGGGGAAGTCTTGCCTTTAAAAAAAGTATTCAAACTTACAGAGAAGAAAGGATCAAAGTGAATGTTTTGAAACCTGGCCCAGGCAGGGTAGCAGGTGGGGGGCCCGCTGGGGTCTTCCCTGCGTGGGAGGCTTCAGAGCGGTGGGCGCGTTCCCCACGCCTCCCTCCTCCGCCCCCGAAACAGGACGGGCAGGCAGTGTCGGGGGGCAGGAAAGGAAGCCCGGCTCGGGCAGGTGGCTCCTGGAGAATGCCGGTCCCCTCAGCGCCTTTTCCTCCATCGTAGGTTTACCTGATGGAGTGCGGAGCGCGCCCGACGTCCACAGTAAGTCCTTCCTGCTCACACAGGTGCCAGGGTGCCCTCTGCCCCTGAGCAGGGGGGATGATCCCCGAGGCTGCCTGACTGAACCCCAGAATTCACGGGGTCATCCTGGTAGTGTCTTAAGAGAAGAATCCAGGCCAGGCCAGGGCGAACAGGAGAAAAGAGGGAAAAATGAGGCTGCAGTGGGGATAACAGGGGATGGGGGTCCAGGCCTGGGGACGCAGGTGAGGAAACACCGGGGTCAGGAGAGAGGCGGGGAGGGACGCCAGGGGCTGAGCCTCACCCCCCAGTCTCGGGGGCTGCTGAGAAGGAGGTGAATGGACTGCAGGTGAAGAGGTTTGTTGGGCTGAGCATGACAGCTCCAGGGCCCCTTCGACCACCGCACCGCAGTGTCTTCAGATCCCTAGGAGGCAGTCAGTGAAGGCGACTGTTGGTGAAAGTGATGCGGGGCGTTGGTTTCCTGCTGTGGATTCAGGCCAGCCCTATGCGATGCTCTGACAGGGCTCTGGAGGCCAGCAAAGGGCCTGGTCCGGTAGCTTCACAGCAGGTGGAGGTGGGGGGATGGACGGATGCGTGGGTGGGTGGGTGGATGAATGGTTTGTCCCGGTCTCTCTTCCTGGTGGAGTCACGCAGGCATCCACTGCAGGTGGGCCTGAGCAGATGCCCGGACACCCAAGTGGAGAGGAAGAGCAGACTGATGAGGATGGAGAAGGGGACACAGCGGCCCAGGCCCAGCCCCTTGGTAGCCAAGTAGGTCTTCCGCCAACCTCGCCCACTTCCCCCCGGAAGCTGGAGCCTCTGTTCTGAATTCCGGAGAAACCTCAGGCTCTGCGTGCCTCCACTAGCTAACCTGGCAGGAGCCCGGAGATCCAGCCACCTCCGCCATGCTCCGGGGTCTCTGAGATGGCTGGGTACCAAATCCAGATGTCCTCTCAGCTCTCAGCATCAGTATCCCGGTGGGAACCCAGAGCACACAGCGGAGGGCAGGGCCTGCCTGGACCTCCAGCCTGGCCCATCCAGCCAAGAGTCCTGGGGCTTGTCCTGAGGGCACCAGTGTCCCCGAGTGAGCCTTTGTACCTTTCAGGGAAGCAGCCCCCTCCAGCTCTCCTCTGTCAACTTTCTTGCTTTTGTTTATAGCCAACCATGAGTCTTGCTTTTATTGGTTTATGCCTGTTTTCACCTGTTTTTTCAAGGCTGTGTTCTTTATTTTATTTATTAGTTATTTTTGGCCCTGCCCAGGCTTTGCGGCTGCGTGTTGGCCTTCTCTAGTTGCAGCGAGCGGGGCTTTCTCTCTAGTTGCAGTGCTCATCTTTCTCACTGGAGGGGCCTCTGCTGTTGCAAGGGCTTCCCTGGTGATTCAGACGGTAAAACGTCTGCCTGCAATGCGGAAGACCTAGGTTCGATCCCTGGGTTGGGAAGATCCCCTGGAGAAGGAAATGGCAACCCACTCCAGTCTTCTTGCCTGAAAAATCCCACAGACAGAGGAGCATGGTGGGCTACAGTCCACGGAGTTGCAAAGAGTCAGACACGACTGAGCGACTTCACTCACTGCTGTTACAAAGCACGTGCTCTGGGCTACACGGGCTTCAGGACCTTCAGCACATGGGCTCAGTAGCTGTGGCTCCCGGGCTCTAGAACACAGGCTCAGTGATTCTGGTGCTTGGGTTTAGTTGCTCCTTGGCATGTGGGGTCTTCCCACCAGGGATCAAACCCGTGTCTCCTGCATTGACAGGTGGATTCTGCCACTGAGCCACCAGGGAAGCCCCGTTTTCCCTTAGTCTGTTTTCACGTAGTTTTCAACTTATTTTTGGAGATAAAGGCAGGAGAGAGAGCCTCTGGGGGTCTGGGCGGGACGACAAGGGGATGGGGGCAGGGGCGGGGCAGGGTGGGTGGTGCTGGATGGAGACCCTTGGAGAGTCAGGGAGTCTCTGAGAGCCACACTGGCAGTTCTGCCAGCTGCTCCCTGGGGAGCACATGCATCTTCTTATGAAAATAGAACTGTACTCGTGCTATTTACTGGGCTCCCGAATCACTCTCTAGTGTCTGAAATATTCCCTGCAAATACATTCAAAAGGTGGAAACCGTTATGAAGGAAGGATTTGGAACTCAGCTCTGCTCTAGCATCTAGAGGTGAAGGAGCTCTTGGGGGCCCCGTTCCCTACCTTCTCCCCATGCTGGGCTCCCCTCCTTCACCAAAGGGGGAGGGCCGGGAGGCCCCCCCCCTTAGCCCAAGAAATCCTGCCTGCCCCCCCAAGGCTGCGGCCCAGGCCTGTGACCTCAGTGCCTCTGAGCAGCCAGGTGCCCATCGGAGGCCCAGCGGGTGTTTCCCCCTGCTCTTCTAAGAGGGGATGGGGGTGCGGATCCTGTGATGGGGGTGGGCTCTGGGCAGCCCTTGGAGCCTCCTTGGAGTCTGCTCGTGTCTAGCACAGAAGGCAGATGGGCCCGTGAAGGAGCCCTCCCTCCCGACCCCCTGCTGCCTGGGGTTGGGATGTCTGGCCCCCACCATCAGGCTGACCCTCCCTCCTCTCTCCCTGAAATCCCTACCTGCTCAGAAAAAGCGCCTCCTCCCCATCCACGGCTGGGACTTTGAGGCCGACTCAGACGACTCCGATCCATTCTGTGGTCACCCGCCAAGCCTGTCCTCGGTCTCAGGGGCCACAGACGGCCTGCAGGTCAGTGGGCTCTCTTTTCGCCCCTGAGTTAACCTGGGGGACAGGTTTTTGGGCCCCAGGAAAGGACAGCATTCTGGGGGACAGTCTGCTATGCTTGTGGGCATAGCATCGGGGGGAGGCAACTGGAGTCGGGGTACAGAGGCCTCACACCCTCCTGTCCTGGAGAGCCTGGGTGGGCTGCTTTGAGAAGAGGGGTGCAGGGCCAATGAGTCGGGGGCCTGGGTTGTCTGTCCTCTAATGAAGGCAAACCCCCCGTGACTCAGGAGTGCAGGGTAGAGGAGTCGGACGGTCCCCGAGTCCCACACCCCTTGTCTGATCCGCAGGGCTCCTGTACCTTATTGCCCAAGCTAGGATGGTCTTGTGGTGGAAGAGGCTGTTAGTAATCACACCAGGACACGGGGCCTCCGCAGGGCTGCCAGGGAGAGCCCGGCCATGTGGTCCCTCGGCTCCTTGGCTCTGTGCCCTTGGTCTGGGCAACCTGTGTGAGGCTCCCTGCCTCCCACCTCATCTGGAAAAGGAGTGATCTCTGCCTCACGGAATCCCTTCCACGAGGGACTGGAGACTGAGCCTGGCGCACCCCATCCCCAGAGTGACGGCGCCCCAGCTGGAGCCCTGACATCTCAGTGCCCTGGCTCTGGTGGTGCCAGCCCAGGATGGGGTCCACCCAGGGCGATCTATGGACCCCTGGGTGCAGGGTCCAAAAGGGAAGAGAGCTGGGACCCAGCACCCATCAGGTCTTTGGTCCACGGTCCTGCTCTGGTGGCAAGTCCAGCCCTTTGAAATGAAAGGGAGTTGAATTGCTGGGGTGGAGAGGAGGGGTGACTTGTGTTTGGTCGGTCAAATGATACCTGAAAATTCTCAGTCCTTGGACTGGAAAGACATTCCAAGGAGCTGCCTGTTCCTAGTGAAACCTGCTGACCATTCCCGTGTGTTCAGGCCCTCACAGATGACCCCTGCGCGGAGGAGACCACCTCCCAGGAGGCCGGGATCCTGGACCAGGCTGATGCCAGGGCCCCTGGGTGCCACCCCCGTCCAGAAGAGCAGAGGATCAGCCTCTCACCTGCCGGACCAGACGAGCTCTCGGAGCTGTGCCTGCCGGGAGAGTCCTGCACTGCAGGCCCAGGGGTCACTGCCACTCCTGGTGAGTGCGCTTGACCGTGGTCTTCCACACAGGCTCCACATGGGAGTCGGGGGTGGCTGGAACCCGGCACCTCGCAACGCTGGGACACTGGCTGATTGCCAGGAGCCCCTTCCTTCCTGGGATTGTCCAGCGTGTGCAGTCCTGGCAGACGCCGCTGTCAGTGGAGCTCCCTGGGGCGGGGTGCCTCCCCGTAACCCTCAGAGGTACCAGCTCAACCCCCTGGCTGGTCACACCTCACTGCCACCCGTGACGGGGGATGTCGAGTGGGAGTGGGATAGAGACACGCAGGTGTCCCTGAAATGACTAGGGTCACCGGTCACCTGGACCAACCTTCCTGGCCGCAGGACCAGGCAGTTCCAAACCTGGGACCGAGATAGGGCGCAGGTCCATCTGGGCTGCCTGCCTGCCTGCTGTGACCCGGGAGGTCTGCTCGTGCTGAGACCCTGGGTTCGCTCAGTTTGATTTTGTTATCAGTGGCTTAGAGATGAAATCTCGAACCACTGTCTGTCTCTGTGCCCTGTGGGAGTGGGCTCCGGGGTCCGGGGGGGTCAGGTGTCCGAGTGATGTAGAAGCCAATGAGACCACAGACAGCCCAGGCTGCCCGCCACAATGTGCTCCCACCTGACCTGACCACAGTGGGGCCAGCTCCCGGGGAAATGTAGTTAAGACAGTGTCTGCCAGGAAATGGGCCTTCTTTCCATTTTCCCTTTTCATTGTATTATAGGGACTCTAATCTCATGATCCACACGCCCATTAAGATGCTGGAGGCATTTGGGGGGTGGGGAGGGGACTTTTATTTCCCCATAAACAATGGGTAAGTGAATCTACATTGACTGAGTCTTTGGATGAAGACGTAGATCAGCACGTTTCCTCCCGGGATCCCTGATCACCCCCAGCACGTGGATGGCGGGGGCAGTGGGAGGGGAGGGGAAGACAGACTCTGTGGAGCTGGGGCAGGTGCCTGGGGGGCCAGGCAGCTCTGAGTACCAAGCCCAGCTCTGCTGACCAACTCACCACCCTATCTCCTGGACTCTAAGACACATTCTGTCACCTCGCCTCTTAAATCGGGAGCATCTTACAGCAAGTGTGGGAGATTGATCCTTAGTGCCGTCTCAATAAATGTATCAGACAAGTCACAAGGTCTGAGCTTTAAAGGAGTACGGTGTGTGCTTGATCAAACCCCTTAACCACCGGGCTCAGTGTCCTCATTGTAAACCAGGGCCAGCACCTAACTCACCACACTGTTGGGGACTTTAAATGGGATGGTTGTATCTGTTAGCTATTGCTGAGTAACAACTTATCACAAACGTACTGGCTTAAAGCTACACACATTGACAAGCCCACAGGGGCCAGGTGTCTGGCACGGCTTCCCCAGGTCCTCAGCACAGGTCTCCTGGGCTGCAACCACAGGGTCATTAGGGCCGGAGCCTCATCCGAGCTCAGAGCCCCGCCCCCAGGCCATGCAAGGTGTCAGCAGAGCCCTGTGGCAGGTCAGACACAAGAGCAGCTTGTGGACGCTGACTCCCGGGACATGGGCTCCTATGTGTCCTCCCATGCAAGCTCGCCCCCTCCCTGTCCCAGCATGGCTGTGTATGGTGCACTCCAGGCCAACCCAGAGCTTGGAGGGTACTTTCTGGTGAGGACTTGGGGGATCTGCCACCACCAGGGCCCAGGAATAAGCCTCTGAAGTGACACCATCGGTGACCCATGCCCATGAGTCTGGGAATCACTAGTCTGGCAGGAAAGCCAGCCCCAGAGACTAAGGTGGAAAGACTTCCAAAAGTCATGCCCACGCGTGGAAACTTGCCGGGACCCACGTCTGTCACACCAGGCACCACCTAGCTTCCAATGCTTGGAGCCCCCAGTGAGTCCCGGCCGGGCCAGGGGCTTCTGTCCCCAAAGTTCCTCGTAGGGGGACAAGGACTCCGCTCCCTTCTTATCTCAGTTGAGGGATCTTCAGCCCCGTATCGTCAGTGGAGTAGAACCATGTCTCCATTGTCTTTGATCTCTCATTTTTCTTCATTGGATAAAATGCCCACTGACCTTCAGTTTTTCACCCCACATAACACAACCCCATTCTCACTCCAAAGGGACAAACATCCTCAGGAATGAGCAGCTGCCCTCCCAGTATCTGGCCGACGTGGACACCTCGGATGAAGAAAGCATCTGGATTCAGAGAGTGGCCTCTCACCATCCCAGACAGAAAGGCTGGACTGCCTCTGAGAGCCAGGTAAAGGGGGACGGAAAGAACACATTCTGGTTGCTTCTTTGGGTCTGAGGTCTTTTTACCTTAACGTCAGTTCACCTCTGAGAGCTTAAAGCTTTCAGAACTTTTAAACTACAAGATTGGCAAGCCCACATAACAGAGATGCAGTGTCTTCAAAATATATTTTTTATTGACATGAAATTCACATAGCACACAATTAACCATTTTAAAGTGAGCAGTCCAGAGCTTTCCTGGTGGCTCGGTAGTGAAGAATCCGCCTGCCAGTGCAGGAGACACGGGTTCCATCCCTGGTCTGGGAGGATTCCACGTGCTACGGAGCTACTAAGCCCATGGGCCACAAATACTGAGCCTGTGCTCTGGAGCCCGGGAACTGCAACTAGAGAAAAGCCCGTGCAGCAGTGAAGACCCGGCACAGCCAAATAAATAAATAAAATTCTAAAAATAAAATAAACGACGCATTTAGCAGAATGAACATTTAGCAAAATAACCAATCTGCATCTAGCAGATTCACAAGGTGGTGCAAACACCACCTCTGTCAGCTCCAATCCGTCTTTGTCACGACAAAGGGAAGCTTGTACCCTCCCGCCCCACAAACACCGGCCTGCTTCCTGTCTCTGCGGGTTTGCCTCTTCTGGACAGTCCACATAAATGCGATCGTACAATCTGTGACGTTTTGTTCCTGGCTTCTCTCACTGAGAGCAGTGTTCTTGAGGTTGATCACGTTATAGCAGGTATCAGTACTTGATCCCCTGTAATGAAAATATCTATTTTATACTTTATCAAATATTGTGTCTTTAGGGAATTCCCTGGGTGTCCAGGGGTTAGGACTCTGACCTTCCACTGCAGGGGACTCGGGTTCGATCAGTGGTTGGGGATCTTAAGACATATATATATATATTTCACAAGAGGAAGAAGCAACCTGTTATTCCAAAGCCTTTCAGTTCAGTTCAGTCTCTCAGTCATGCCCAACTGTTTGAAACCCATGGACTGCAGCACGCCAGGCTTCCCTTTCCATCAGGAGTTGGCCTGGAGCTTGCTCAAACTCATGTCCATTAAGTCGGTGATGCCATACAACCATCTCAGCCTGTCATCCCCTTCTCCTCCTGCCTTCAATTTTGTCCAGCATTAGGGTCTTTTCCAGTGAGTCAGCTCTTCGAATCAGGTGACCAAAGGATTGGAGTTTCAGCTTCAGCATCAGTCCTTCCAATGATTATTCAGGACTGATTTCCTTTAGGATGGACTGGTTGGATCTCCTTGCAGTCCAAGGGACTCTCAAGAGTCTTCTCCAATACCACAGTTCAAAAGCATTGGTTCTTCGGCTCTCAGCTTTTTTTATAGTCCAACTCTCACATCCATACATGACTACTGGAAAAACCATAGTTTTGACTAGAGGGACCTTTGTTGGCAAAGTAATTCTCTGCTTTTAAATATGCTATCTATGTTGGTCATAGCTTTTCTTCCAAGGAGCAAACATCTTTTAATTTCATGGCTGCAATCACCATCTGCAGTGATTTTGGAGCCCTAAAAAATAAAGTCTCTCACTATTTCCATTATTTCTCCATCTATTTGCCATGAAGTGATGGGACCAGATGCCATGATCTTCATTTTCTGAATGCTGAGTTTTAAGCCAACTTTTTCACTCTCCTCTTTCACTTTCATCAAGAGGCTCTTTAGTTCTTCTTCGCTTTCTGCCATGAGGGTGATGTCATCTGTATAACTGAGCTTATTGATATTTCTCCCGGCAGTCTTGATTCCAGCTTGTACTTCATCCAGCCTGGCGTCACAGGCTACCAACTGCTCCCCAGGGCCTTGGGGATGAGAAGTAGGGCTGCCCAGCAGGTAGGGCCTTCGCTGAGCCCCCTGCCCCAGCGCTGACAGCAGGAGATCTGCCCTTCTCCAGCAGGGAGCGTGGGGTGCCGGCCTGTCCTCCGTCCAAGCCGGCCTGGAACGGGCGAGGGGCCTTTCCAGCCTCAGGCCCTTCGTGACTGCACTCTGGAAGGTGGCCTGTGGAGCTCCTGACTTGTAGGAGGAGCCTGTCTTTGCTTGGCTCTTTGGTGAATCAGTGTCAGGTTTGGGCTAAAGCATCAGTGGGGCAGATGCGCGGCTTCAGCTCTGCGTGTCTCCCTCTCCGGAGTCCGTGCCCTCAGCCCGCTGGCCCTCGTTCCTGTAACACCACCTGGAGGTGTCGTCCGACCCGGGGCCGGGCATTCCTCCTGCTCCCACCTCCATCCCTGAGAGGTGTCACTAACCCTTTGCCCTGAGCTCAGCAGGGCATGAGAGGCCCTGAGAAGGCCTGCAGGGAAGAGCGGTCTCTCTCTGCCGTGCGACCCAGGGGGGTCTCACTTCCTTTGGGGAACAGCTGGGTAGATGCTGACACAAAGGAAGCATGCTTTGATTCAGACCGGGGGTCACTGGCTGGCCCCTGGGGGGTGGGGGAGGATGGTGGGGGAGAGAAAGGCCACTCCAAGACAGAGATCTCCCCAGACAGAGACCTCCCCAGGAGAGAGACCTCCCCAGGCAGAGACCTCCCCAGGCAGAGACCTCCCCAGACAGAGACCTCCCCCGGCAGAGACCTCCCCAGGCAGAGACCTCCCCAGACAGAGACCTCTCTAAGCAGAGACCTCCCCAGGCAGAGACCTCCCCAGACAGAGACCTCCCCTGGCAGAGACCTCTCTAAGCAGAGACCTCCCCCGGCAGAGACCTCTCTAAGCAGAGACCTCCCCAGACAGACCTCCCCAGGCAGAGACCTCTCCAGGACAGAGACCTCCCCAGACAGAGACCTCCCCAGGCAGAGACCTCCCCCGGCAGAGACCTCTCTAAGCAGAGACCTCCCCAGGCAGAGGAGGGTGGGGGAGGGTGGGGGAGGATGGTGGTGGAGGGAAAGGCCACTCCAAGACAGAGACCTCCCCCGGCAGAGACCTCCCCAGGCAGAGACCTCCCCAGACAGAGACCTCTCTAAGCAGAGACCTCCCCAGGCAGAGACCTCCCCAGACAGAGACCTCCCCTGGCAGAGACCTCTCTAAGCAGAGACCTCCCCCGGCAGAGACCTCTCTAAGCAGAGACCTCCCCAGACAGACCTCCCCAGGCAGAGATCTCTCCAGGACAGAGACCTCCCCAGACAGAGACCTCCCCAGGCAGAGACCTCCCCCGGCAGAGACCTCTCTAAGCAGAGACCTCCCCAGGCAGAGGAGGGTGGGGGAGGGTGGGGGAGGATGGTGGTGGAGGGAAAGGCCACTCCAAGACAGAGATCTCCCCCGTACACAGACCTCCCCAGACAGAGACCTCCCCAGGCAGAGACCTCCCCAGGACAGAGACCTCCCCAGACAGAGACCTCTCCAGGACAGAGACCTCCCCAAGACAGAGACCTCCCCAGACAGAGACCTCTCCAGGACAGAGACCTCCCCAGGCAGAGACCTCTCTAGGCAGAGACCTCCCCAGGCAGAGGAGGGTGGGGGAGGATGGTGGTGGAGGGAAAGGCCACTGCAAGACAGAGATTTCCCCCGTACAGAGACCTCCCCAGACAGAGACCTCCCCAGGACAGAGACCTCCGTGGGTTGCAGAATACATCTGGTAGAGCAGTTCCCAGTTCCCAGGGACAAGGGGATGAAGACTAGAATTAAACTGTCTATTTTCAGCAAGTTTTAAATTTAGCAACTTCAGTGACTTTCAGGAAAACACAGATCCCGGTATTTGCCCTACTGACACCAATCCTTCTTGCCTCCTTGAATTTCATGCTTGTACCTTGTCTCTGGAATTCTTCTCCATTTCTTTCTCTTGACTTTATTTACTCCGACTAACATTTCGCCTGCAGGGTGTCCTCCACATCTTTATGAACAGGGAGTTGGGCAGGACGACGAGTGACCTCCCAAGGCAGCAGCATCCCCAAGTGTCAGTGAAGACCCAGGGCCGACCCTTACAGGGTCTTCGTGGAGGAGCTGCTGCAGGGCCCTGGAGGAAGGTCTCTGCCTCCGCCCACCTCTCAGAGCAGCTCTTCTAAACCAGGTCTCACAGACATGCCTGTGGGAGGGCAAGAGTTCTCAAGAATAATCTTTTGTTGGGGTCCATCTGAATGGTCCTCCTGTGACCTATTGTCTGTCTGAGTCTGTACTCATGGTCGGGACTTTCTGGGTGAGGGACTCAGCAAAGACTTTGTATAAACAATCGTTCATGCCGAGAGGCAGCCGAAGATGGTGCAGTGGTACCGAGGATGGATGCTCCAAGGCCCTGAGATGGCACGCCATGGCACGCACCCCACCCCGAGTGGTGGGTGGTGAGCGCTGGGGACCTGACTCAGTTTCCCCACAAAGGGCCTCACCAGCAGCAAGCGACAGTGGTTGTTTTCCTCCACGGCCTGTGTCTGTCTGGACTGTATTTGTAAGTTGTTCGTTTACGTTTTGCTGCAAAGGAGCTGAGAACACTAGGAGTTTATTCCGAGTTGCCACCCGTGTGTCCCGGGAGCGTGTGATTTACCTCGACACAGAGCTCACACGGAGCAGAGTGACTCCCGCTCTTGCAGAAGGGAGGGCCAAGAGCGTTGAGTTCCTGAGCACCTGAGAGGCAGGTGTGCCTTGGGGGAGGGGGGAGTCCACATGGGGCCAGCAGCTCTTGATCCCAGGTGGAAAAGCAGGACAGTGCTCTGTGCATCGTGTCCGTGCCGTCCAGGAGGCGGATGGCCGAGTCCTCGCCCAGAGAGCAGCGTGGAGCCTGAAGCTCACCTCCTGGACTGAGGACTGTGGCCTCCCTGTGGCTCCACGCTGCCCCCCAGCCCCTCTCTGTCAGGATGAGAACTTCCTGATTCTCATCATGGGTGTGCTTCCTTCTGTTTCACTCTGGATGTGACATTTCACTGTGCCTGTGTTGGGCTCTGGTTGGTTCAGCTCTTACCCTCTGGCCACGTGTTCCAGGCCAGCCATGCTCCCTGGGGACACAAGGCTGTCCCCTGAGCACCCCGCCCCGCCCCGCCAGGGATTGATTGTTGCTTCTCAGATGACACAGCGTGCGACCAGAGCTGGTTCCAGTTGCCAGCAGCCACTTGAGGTGACGGCAGGGCCCCTCCTGCCTGAAACCTTCATGCTTAAGTTTCTCAGCTCGTGTTCTTCTCTGGGCAGACTTGCCCACTCAGGGCCCTTGCTGCTGTGAAGATCAAACTAATTAATTACCTACGAAACTACGCGGAAGAGTCTTCCCAGCCCGCTGGCGCCATTTGCCTCTTAAGACAAGGCGGCCCACGGACAAGATAATGGCAGGAAAGATACATCTGCTGGGCTCGCAGGAAAATGGAAGAATTGATTTCCTCTGTCCCAGCCTGGGAGCTAATAGACTGTGACTCAAGATTCAAGAGCTGGTGACTCAGGGACGAGGAAGCCGTACACTGAGTCACTTCAGGTCGTTACCTTGGTGCCTCCTGGCCCACGGTGACCCGGGGCACTGGCCGTTTCGTTCCATCAGGCTGGCGCGATCAATTCCCACCTTCCTGTATGGCTCACGATCAGTGGTGACGTGTCCACTGCCCACGGCAGTGACGCCGAACGTGTCACCTTTCCTGCTTTAGTCATGTTCCCCAGGCCCTGCTGCCTGCTCCTGCTGCAGCTTGGCGCCCCAGAGCCCTCTGGTCAGAACAGAGGCCTCCCAGTTCCCTTCCCAGCCCATGTCCCCGATGGCGCGCTTAGCTCTCCTTCCACCGACTGGCGTCTGGAGCTCCCAGGGTGGTGGGTGTCAGTGTCCTGATGGCGGGTGCGGCTCCATCTTCCAACCACTGAGTCCCACCCTCTGCTCCAGATCTGTGAGCGGATATGCAGGTGTCAGCTGTGGATTTCCTGCTGATACAGTCATGCGTCTGGAGCCAGGTGACCCCCAGGGGCCAGGCAGGGGCCAGGAAGGTCCCAGCCAAGTAAGGAGAGAGAGCTGAAGCCCCTTTGTTAAGGGAGGTTGAGGCACCCACCCAGATCTCTTGAGATTTCCTGGGTTGTGAGCTTATGCTTGGTGCTTAGAGAGCTGGGGTGGGGGCGGTGGTGGTGCGAGTGGGGTCCCCTGCCCCATCAGGCCCCCTGCCATCAGCTGTACCTAGAGCCTGTGCCTCAGTGGGCCCAGCAGAAGGTGCAGGAAACTCAGAGGCGTGCAGGGGTGCAGTCTCAGTCATTTCAGTTCAGTCCCGTCTGACTCTTTGCAACCCCACAGACTGCAGCACGCCAGGCCTCCCTGTCCATCACCAATTCCCAGAGTTTACTCAAACTCATGTCCGTTGAGTCAATGATGCCATCCAACCATCTCATCCTCTGTCGTCCCCTTCTCCTCTACCTTCAATCTTTCCCAGCATCAGGGTCTTTTCAAATGAGTCAGCTCTTCGCACCAGGTGGCCAAAGTACTGGAGTTTCAGCTTCAGCATCAGTCCTTCCAATGAATATTCAGGGCTGATCTCCTTTAGGATGGGCTGGATGGATCTCCTTGCAGTCCAAGGGACTCTCAAGAGTCTTCTCCAGCACCACAGTTTGAAAGCATCAATTCTTCAGGGCTCAGCCTTCTTTATGATCCAACTCTCACATCCATACATGTTGGTTCCCTTCTATTCCAGCCCCTGTTTATGCTGCAATCGCAACTGCATTTATAACAGAGATTTTAACAATTTTGACCAAATAATCTCACCCTGAAAATTAGTTTTGAGAAGCACATACACAGATAAGAGCCTGGAGCAGAGATTGCCAGATACAAGCACTATTTTCCTCCGTGTTTCTCAGCAGCTGAGGCAGATAAGTAGACATTCTGGGTTGTATGAATCTCATCCAAGCCAGATGACAAACTTCCCTGGCTCTAGATTCAAGAAGGGACTCGAGGCAAAGGTGCTGCTCACGGTGTCACAGAAAACACGCCTGCAATGTTCACACAAGAGTCACAGATATGCTGTGGACACGTCTCAGCTCCAGGCAGGCATCTGCGACTCTGACTCCCCTTGCAAAGCCGACAGGAGGCGTGGGCACAGAGCCTGGCAGGCAGAGACACGCCGCGGTCAGTGCACGTGAATGCCACTGTTCTTATGCAAGTTCAGGACCCACCCCTGAGCCCTACTTCAGTATAAACATGAAGCGGACAGAGGAAAACCCAGAGAACGTGTCAACTCGCTGGGCCTCAGCCAACCACTTCCAAACAGTCCAGGCCGAGATCTTGGTTTGGCACCTTAACAATGATGCTAAGCCCTGGGAAATAGCTTGGGGACCCAGTTTGGGGACAGAGAGCTATTCAAAATGGTGCCTCTCCAATGGCCTGGATGCTGTTAGGATCTTCAGGACGCCCCACCCTGCCTGGTTTTGGAGGCTGGGGTGGGCAGCACCTTGGCCATGCTCGTGTGGAGGGTGGATGAGACCACAGCTCCAGCCGAGTCCCAGGGGGGCGGAGGACAGGGCGCCTCCCGGAGCCCTGCCTCTGAGCACGGTGATTCCACATGACCTGCTGAGTGAGACCCACCCGCTTGTCCATTTCAGCATCCAGGTGGTGACGAGCCCACAGATGCCGACGCAGAAGAGGCAGCTCTCAAGAGAAAGCTGGAGGAGTTGACCAGCCACATCAGTGACCAAGGGGCCTCATCCGCGGAGGAGGAGGAGGGCACGGATGCAGGGGCTGAGATGGGCAGAAGCAAGACCGTCGAGGACCACCCTGGGGCCACCCGGGAGGTGAGGTCCCCCGAGCGGTCTCAGCAGGAGACGGGGAGGCAGGGCCAGGGATCAGCAGTTTGTGACTAAGCCACCAGACACAACCGTTGGTGGGTCCTGAGGGCCCCGGGTGCCCGGCCGCCCCTGGAGTGCAGAGAGAAGCATCGTCAGGACGGGAGGTGCGTCAGTGAGAGCCCTGCGGCCTCTCTGCCTCGTGGTCACACTTGGGGCTTCCCTGTCCTAGGTCCTCACGGCTGCAGGCCAAACGCCCAGCCGGGGAAAGGACCCGCTGAGTCCTGGGGACCCCGAGCAGCCCAGCAGGACCACGGAGGCAGAGCTGGCAGAGCTGGAGGGCCGAGTGGCCGCCACAACTTGCGAGGTGCGGCGGACGGAGAGCCAGGTAGGCGGCTGGCCGCGCGATGCCTGCCCCGCTCAGGAGATGGAGCACTGTTCGCTTCACGAGAAGGAATAAGTGAAGCCGGAGTCCCCAGGCTGGCCTGCCGCCTGGAACGTGCATGGCCTAGAGACACGCCCTTCTCCTCGGGGACCGAAGGGTGCCCCAGACAGGTGGTGGGGGCCCTGAAGGCCTGGGAAGGGCCCTGAAGAGCTCGCATAGCGGAGCCCACGCTGTCAGCTCCAGAGCAGGACTTTGGGGGTGTCTGTGGGAGCCACCCTCCATCCACCCCCAGCACCCCAGCCCTGCCTGTTCCCCTTCAGGTCGGCAAGAGACAGGCAGTGTGGGAGGAAGAGGCTGACCTTTTCCCTCCCTGTCCTGGGAGGGCTGTCCAGAAGGAGGCTTAGATTTTAGGACGGCCCCAGGGCTCAAATTCTGACCGAGGGTCACCCTGTGTGCTTGGGTCCAGGGCCTGAGTTTGGGGGTGGGGGTGGGTCAGTGGTGTGCAAAGATCAAAGGATGGAGCAGGGGCTTCCAGAGACAGTGAAGGAGCCTGGGCTCTACTCTGCCTGCCCCCTCCAGGGGACCCTGGAGAATAGGGGTTCAGCCCTCAGAGTTGGGGGAACCCAGCCCCCACTGCCCATTCATTCCTGCTTCTGTTCTCTCCAGCACGTGCCCTTCCATCCCCAGGAAGAGGAGTGTGTTGCCAGGCTGGGCAGGCTATGGGGAGCAAGCTAGCCTGGGAACTCTGGGTTCACTTATTCCTTCTTGTGGGGCAGACAATCCTCAACCTCCCGAGTGTAGCCGGTGTCATGTAGACACACAGATGCAGCAGTGAACACCTCAGACCAAGCCCCTGCCTTCGTGGAGCTCACATCCTTAGTGGGAGGAGACAGAGAGCAAGTCCATGACCAAGGAGGTCATCTCGGTTCACGAGGAGAGGAGAGCCCAAGGGAGTACTCGGATAGGCCGCTTAGAAGGGTGGTCAGGAAGGGATAACACTGGAAGAAGGCATGGGGCTTCCCTGGTGGTTCAGTGGCTAAGACTCCGCTCTCCCAATGCAGGGGGCCTGGGTTCGATCCCTGGTCAGGGAACTAGCTCCCACATGCTGCAACTACAGGTCCTGCACGCTGCAACTAGGACCTGGTGCAGACAAATAAGCAAAGATTAAAAAGAAGAAGAAGGCAGCGTGTGCAAAGGCCCTGCATGGGTGTGAACGAGGCATGTTCAGGGATCAACAGTGAAACCCTGAGGTGTGAGGGGCGGGCCGATTCCAGAGAACCCTGGGGACCTCAGGAATGATGGCGAGCCTCAGGAGGCATCTGAATGGAGCTGATGGGCCCTGGTTCCTGTTCCTGGAAGCTTCCTCCTCCCACTCTCCCCCTAGTCACTACCGTCTTCCTTCCAACCCTCAAGGATGAGCCTCCAGACAATGTCTGGAACCCCTCTCCTCACCCCTGGGGATGGGTGACCCTTCCAATGACCATGGAAGATGGGTGAAAATGAGGTCCCCAGGAAGCGCCCCTGGTCGCGACACCCATCTTAGGGGGAGTATCATGTTAGCAAATTTGATGAAGCCAGAGCAGCTGCTCTTCCTGGTCCGCGACATTGAGAAGGGACTTCCGAGTGATGTCTATCTGTCGTTCCTCCAGGTTTCGAATATCAAGTCCAGGATTGCAGCCTTGCAGGCAGCGGGGCTCACGGTGCGGCCCTCGGGAACGCCCCAGAGGAAGTCTAACCTCCCAGTGAGTGGAGGGACTTCGGGGCCCTGGGGGGTCGTGCCCAGAGCCCTGGGAGGGGCACGGAGCGGCCTGGGGCAGCAATGGCCCCCACCAGCCGCCTCCCCTGATGTCAGTGACCTGGATGGGATTCTTTTTCATCTGTTACTGCCGATTCTAACATAAAGAGCACTTTACCCAGGGGAGGCAGAGTGAGGGGGCCTGGACAGGCTTAACAGAGCTCCACTTCACAGCGGGTGCGATGGAGGGTCAGGGTGGAGATCCGCCCACAGCAGAGACCTGAGAGTGGCATCCTCCTCCCCGATGCAAGTCGGGAATCTCCAGGCAGACCACACTGTGAGGGAATCTGGCAGAAGAATGACAGGTGCTCCCAGGAGAGCCCCAGGGGCAGCCCTAGGACACCCCAGTTGAACCTGAACTTCAGATGTGCAACAAGTCATTTCCTCGTATAAGTACACCCTGTGCGCTCTTCGGGGCCTGCGTATACTACAGTGTTCACTCATGACTGATCTGCAAGTCAGAGCCAGCTGGGCATTCCGTACTTTAACCTGCTGAACCCCACAGCACTGCAGTGGTGTGTTTGGAGGGCTGACAGGCCATCCCAGCCTTACAGGCCGAGTATCAGAGAGCACGTCCGTCCTTAGTTCCGCTCACCTGCCCTGCGGCTGGAGGTCAGACAGGCTATCCTGATGCCCAGACGCCTTCCTTGTTCTCCAGATCTTTCTCCCCCGGCTTGTCAGGAAATCTGGCCAGAGTCTGAAGGATCCAAACGCAGACTCTTCGGATGAGGCCGAGGTATGTGTTCACTGCACCCAGGCTCGACGGGGTGGGAGAGGGTAAACGACTGGCCTGACTTTTCTAGCAGCAGGACAAGCTGGTGGGCGGTGGAGCTGAAATAAGCCTGGCGAGCCTCCCAGGCTGGCTTCCCCCAGAGGCACGGCTTGGGGTAGGGTGTCTATCGGGGGCGGGGAGGGGGGAGCTTGGAAAACCCAGCAGGGGAGTGGGAGGGTGGGACAGAGGGCAGGGCTGGGGTAGGGGCTGGGGAGGAGGCGGGCAGACCCCCGGGCAGGGCACCCGGCTCAGGGTAACCCAGAGCCCCGGAGACACTGCAGGTCACAGGAGAGCCGTCCTGTATCTGGACCACGTGCTGGACGTGTGCCCCCTGCGTGCTCACCGGTCACGGGGGACGCGTGTCCACTGGCACAGGGTCTGGGGATGGCCCTGCTCTGGGAGCCGCGCGTCCAGCCCGTAGGAGGGAGCACAGAGCCTCCGTGCAGGCAGCAGCACAAGGGTAGACAGGGTCGGGGGCAGGGGGGCGACACCCCTCAGCCTGCCCGTCAGGAAGACACGGGGTGGCGTGGGAGGGAGGAGGCAGCGCCTCCCAGGGCCCCATGGAGAGCGGCATCTGCCCCATGTCCTGCCAGCTTCTGGGGATCTCGAGTGACCATCTAGTCGCTTCTGCTTCTCATGACAGCAGCACTGGGTCGCTCTTTCCAATAAACACAGTATTTTTTCCATCCCTTCGTCTGAGGTTTACAACACCTGGTGAGCCGGGGCGGACGCCACCCCTGTTAAAGTGATGGGGAGACTGGGGGTCAGGGAGGAGACCACACAGACCACCAAACTAGAGGGTCTCAGGCAGGACCCCTGGCCCCAACCCCAGCCTCTCCTGGGGCCAGACCTCCCTGACGTGTCCCGGGATGCCCGGCCCTGGAGGCGTCCACGGCCAGGCCCCCGGTACAGCCCCAGAGCAGCTGGGCTGAATCCCAGGGGGCCGGCGTTGGCAGGACTTCCGGGGAAGTCAGGCTGTTTGGCTCTCACTTCCCCCTGACGAGGGGGAAAGAATTGTCCCAGAGTAGAGAGTTGAGCGACAGGAAAGGGCGAGGGAAGGGAAGGTGTGAGTCAGCAACCGTGGGTGCTGGGCATGTATCATTGTTGTTCGGTCGCTCAGTCGTGTCCGACTCTGCAACCGCATGGACTGCAGCACACCAGGCCTCCCTGTCCTTCACCATCTCCCGGGGTTTACTCAAACTCATGTCCATTGAGTTGGTGATGCCATCCAACCATCTCATCCTCTGTCGTCCCCTTCTCCTCCCGCCTTCAGTCTTTCCCAGCATCACGGTCTTTTCCAGTGAGTCAGTTCTTTGCATCAGGTGGCCAAAGTATTGGAGTTTCAGCTTCAGCATCAGTCCTTCCAATGAACATTCAGAATTGATTTCCCTTAGGATGGACTGATTGGATCTTCTTGCAGTCCAAAGGACTCTCAAGAGTCTTCTCCAAGACCACAGACTCTTAAGAATCCCTTCCCAAAATGTGCAGTTCTCCAAAAGGCATACATCTCTTTTATATTCTGGTATTTGGTGATTTATTGATAACATGCATTTTAGTACTTTAAAGTTCTAATATTGCCAAAGAACAGAAGACAGTTACCCTCACTTGTCAGAATTTGCTTGAATGATGAGAACTTTGCGTTTAGCTTCTGGTGCCCCTACAATCGCAGTGACATAGTGACACCCAGAGACTGTCATTCTCCTAGGTGGAGGCTGTGCCCTGTCTCGTGAGGAGGGAGCTCAGCAATTACCCCAAAAGCCAAGGTAAGTCACTTGCTCCCCTCATTCCCCAGGCCTAAGAGAGCGTGAAAATGACCGATCAGGGCCCCAGATTTCTAAGTAAGCCAGGGGACCCAGCGTCTCATGCCCTGACACCCACAGGACACCCCAGTGTCCCTGGCCACCCCCCGGGACTGTTGCAGGGAGCTGACGCCTGGACCCCTGGAATTTGCTACTTTAAGCACGTAGAAGTGGAGGTGTGGTGTCTGTGTCTGTGATACGATTTGTACCGACACGGTGTGGCACCACTGGTAAAGAATCGGCCTGCCGGTGCAGGAGTCACAGGAGACGCAGGTTCGATTCCTGGGTTGGGAAGATCCCCTGGAGAAGGAAATGGCAAGCCACTCCAGTATTTCTTGCCTGGAAAGTCCCATGGACAGAAGAGCCTGGGGGGCTACAGCCCACAGAGTGTCAAAGAGTCAGACATCACTGAGCAGGCACGCGCTCGCACGGTGCTCAGCTCCAGACCTCCACAGAGCGTGGGACAAAGTTTCTTGATGTCTTGGTGGTGACAAGGACGGCATTCGTCCTGGATGGTGCATTTGTTTTCATGCTCCTTTTAAAATTTCTTAGGAGGCAAAGACGCTTGTTTGAGGTAAGCGTGTGATTAGTAAACAAGCCCCCTTCTGTCTTCCCCAAAGACAAAGATGATGACTCCTTCAGTCGGAAGTCCATGTACCGTGGGTCCCTGACCCAGAGAAACCCCAACGGCAGGAAGAGAGCCGCCAACCACAGCTTTGCAGTGAGTGTTCTCTGTTCACTGGGGCTTTTAAAATTCTGTGACCTGTCCGGCTGACACGTGAAGTCTTCCAAGTAAAGAACTGGGATAAACTCACAAGCAAAGTAAGATCAACAAAAGATCTATAGGAAAATGGAAAACATATCTAAAGGTACCCCAGTGTCAGGCTGATTGAGGGGCGTCACTCCCCTGGGGGTCTGGGCTTGGGATCCAGGACAGCCCACGAGGCAGTGGGGACTCCCCGCCCAGCCCCGCATGCCTAAAGGTCGTGCAGCTGAGCCACCAGTGCAGATGCTAGGGTAGGCGCTGTGCCCCTCCTTCTCTGGGAGGGACCTCCATGCAGAAGGAGCCTGGGGTTCCTCCCCAAGCCCAGGGAGCATCAGGCTGGCCCGGGAGCGGCTGTGGCCTTGACGCCTGCAGGAGCACCTCTGTCAGGCCTTCTCCTACACCACGGTCCCTGGTGTTTCCAGCCACACGAGATCCCGCCGGGTTCTCTGATGGAGGTGCTGCCTTCCTGGAGCCCCCACAGCGGCCCACACACACACACGGTGCTGTCACAGTGTGAGACAGCCGACCTTGAGGGACCAGAGTCACGCCCACAGCCCAGGGATGGGCAGGAGGCCTCAGTGGCCACCATCAGGGTCCCAACACCCTGGATCCCCACCGCTGTCCACACCCACACCACACCTGCCAGCTGCAACCACCCAGCAACAATTCTGACTTCATCCTGGTTACGCAAGTCTGAGCCGATGCCTTGGCTATCCGAGAAGACGAAGTGCCCTCTCTGTTATTTCCACGGACTCCATCTTTAAACGGATTTCAAAGGATTTCACAACACTCACTGCTGATGCCTGGGGCTGGGAGACGGGCAGGCAGGTGGGGCCCACAGGTCCGACACAGCCAGCGTCAGCCCCAGCCCAGACAAGGCTCCCCGCCTGGCCCCACGTGAGCCGGGCAAAGGCCGCCTGGGCCGTGGCCAGAGCAGGGCCATTCACTGCAGGAGACTGATAATGAAATCGCCAATGGGGCCTTGAAAATCTAAGTGCTTCCAAATGAGAACACACCTTCCTGTGTTTCAGCGCTTCCAGTTGTCAAAATACTTTGCATCTTCACAGCCCATTTGATGAGGGCCAGTGTCACGGACCCAAATTCATAGCTGGGGAGACGGAGGCAGAGAGGGGTTGAGTGAAAAACCGGCAGGGGGTTGACCGATGCCTTCTGACCGCAGGTCCATGGGTTTGTGTGCAGCTGTGTGCCCTCCTGCGTGTGTGCGTGTGTGCGTCTGTGCTCATGCCCGTGTGTTTTTATGTGCACACACTCATATAGCTAAGCGCGTCTTTACTCGTGTGCACACCTGTGTGTCTCCATGATCCTCTGTCCTCGCCTGTGAGTTTCTGTGCCTGTGTGTGCCTACGTGTATGGCTGTGTATCTCACACCCACTTGTGCATATGGTGTGTCCATGTGTGTTTGTGCTTCACAGAAACCCGTGATGACCCACCAGCCCTAAGAGGAGAGGTTCGCCTGAACGGGACACCCACCCTCTTCCCCTCCGCCTCGGTCACCGCGTCCCCGCTCCTGCCCCACGCTTTCCGCTGCACACAGCCCAGTGGAGGAAGAAGAGACCTCGGCCCGTGCTGGAAACCCGCCCACGAGCTGACAGCCATCCTCAGATCGTCAGCTCTTCACCCAAGTTCACAGACCGCCTCCAGGGCCCCCTGGTCCGAGGCTGCTCTGATTCGTAAGAGGCATCTAGGCTGTACGTCTTTCCTCCAGGGCGCTGTGGTTTAAGCTTTCTGAAGAGCACAAAAATCTTTCTCAGTGTGATTTTTTACCCCCTCCCTGCTGGCTTCCTAAGGCTGCTTTCATGACCGGCATGGACAGGAGAGGATGCAGTGACCGCCCCGGCTGTCTGTGTACTCCTGAGTGTGTCTGCCTGAGCGTTGCCGGATGTGTGAGCGCTCCTGGACGTCGGGACAAGTTCTGAGCGAGAAGGGGGACAGGCTGTCAGATCTCCTTACAGTGACTGGACTCTTGTCTCTCTGAACGAGAAGGGGGGCAGGCTGTCAGATCTCCTTACACACACACCCTGTCTTCAAGTACACCTGTGCTTCGCAAGCTGGGAGACACGACCCTGTGCTTGAGGACAGAGCGTGCAGGGGGAGCAGGTGGTGTCTACTCACAGCCCAGGTGTCAGGCGCTCTGGACGGGCGGGCAGAAGGCTGGGCTCCAGCCTGGCACTGCCGCTCACTGTGGTGGGATCCACTGGGGCAAAGGACCAGCTGGTGACACCCGCCGGCCACCTGCCGTTTGTCCGTAGACGAGCTCCGAGTCCTCCTCCACCTCGGACAATCTGGAAGTCAGAGTGAGGTCCAGCTTTAAGGGGAGCCCCCTGGGACCCTCTGCAGCTGCCTTGGGCACAGTAACCGCATCGCCCCCTCCCAGGTGTGGCTGGGGGCCTCACGGGGACCTGTTTGTTTGACCATCAGAGCAGCCCATTTTGCAGAGTGGAGCCCCGAGGGTAAAGCAGCCTCCCTCTGGGCTGGAAGTCACCTCGTGACCCTGTAATGCTTTTCGAGGTGACTTCAGGTCAGCTTTCACTTTCCTCTCGCAAATGCTTGGTGCTTGTGTTCAGTGGCAACTGAAAGGAGATGGTGAATCTGTGATGCCCAAGAGCCTTGCCCGCTAAGATTTTCTTCCAACCTGACTGTCTCACCACGGCTTACGGATTCTGCACCACGAGCTCTGATCCCATCCCCACTGACCCCACAGGGTCTCAGTCCCCGCAGGGGTCACGTTGCCCACAAGCTGGCCCATGGCTGCTCCAGGGGGACTTTCAGAATTGGCTTCTGCGTTGATCCAGATGACTTGGGCTTTGGCAGCGTGCTGGGGTTTGTGGAAACGATGGAGGCGATCCTCCTTCTCCGAATGAAAGCTGCTTCAAATAGGCAGCTCCTCAATTCAGTGCTGGAAATGATTAAAGACGCCTGTACGTGGAAGAGGGTCGGTCCTTTGTGATGTGCAGTCCTCCTTATTCACAAAGTAAACGGGAGGTCGCTGTGAGTTCCTAGCCTTGGGGGGAGGCGGTCCTGGCTGGCCTGGAGCCCTCCCTGGAGGTGAGGGTAACAGGCCCACCGAGGACCAGAGTGGCCACTTCGCTCCACGGCTAACTTAAGTGCAGAGAGCTTCCAGCCTGGAAACACACTGGTCCTTCTTTCCAAAGCCCCCTCGCAGGGGTCTCCGATTAGGTCCAGAGCTGTTCTCACTCATTCACTCAATCACCTGACGGTGGCACAGCCCAGGAATCTGTGTTCATCCGTGGCCGTGGCCGGGTCGTCAGGGATGTGAGTTCTCCCGGTCCTGTGCTGGCTCCCCGGCCCCTCCTGCCTCCTCTCCTTCCCTGTTAGGACCATGGCTTTAGGTGCCCGTGGCTGGTCTGCCGCCCAGACGCCCCAAGGTCCCCTGCACAGACCAGCCACCCCTTCCTCCAGCATCTCAACGTCAGCCCGTCCTGCTGACCTCGGATCTCATCTCCCACACCCTGCTGCACCCACTCACATCAGCTCCATCCTCCCCGGCCAAGGCTCTGCCCTCTCTTCAACCTCACGTTCTGTCGGGAAAGCTGGCCTCTGCCTTCTGCATACACCTCCGCCCTCCCACTCCCTCAGCAGCTGTGTCACTGATTCGGGATTTTTCTTTCAGATTTATTTTTGATGTGGACCACTTTTAAAGTGTTTATTGGATTTGTTACACTATTGCTTCTGTTTTATGTTTTGGTTTTTTTTGGCCACGAGACATGTGGGATGTTAGTTCCCTGACCAGGGATCAAACCTGCTCCCCCCGCATTGGAAAGTGGAGCCTCCAGGGACATCCCTGGGATACATTTTTATGCCAAAGACGTGCACGCCGCTGTTTCCAGGATGCCAGGCCTGGTCTCACGAGCCCCCTGGCCTCTGCCCGCAGTGCCTTCCTGTGCTTGTTTTATACCAGCTTGTGTTGCATGGATGCTGTGCTTTTGTTTCCAGGGCGACCTGTGGTCCAGTGTGTGATTGTCCTCTCGAGAGCATCCTTGTGTCTTGTGGACCTGGGTTTCCCGGGACCACTGGCTGCTGCCTGCCACACTTGGGGCGTCAGAAAGGTCACCAGAACCCCACTGCCAGCCCTCTGCACCTTGCCTTTGCAGCCCCGGGGAGCCTTGAGAGGAGGCAGCCCCCTGGCCTGGGCCCCACGGTCCTGTCGGTTTGGAGGGACGACATCCAAGGCAGATCAGCCCTTCCCTTTTCTCCAGAGCCCCTCTGCTCCTGTTCCCCGCTGAGGCCGCCCACCCCAGCAGCCTGCGTCGAGTCAGCAGATCTGGCCACGTCCCTGTGTTTCCTTGTGTCTGTGGTTGCTTCTGTGCTACAAAATCAGAGCTGAGTGCATACGGGAAATCTGTGCTGACCCCTGGTCCGGGCCCGTGGCATTGACCTGGGCAGCAGGGGCTGGCAAGCATCGTCCCAGGCAGCGCCAAGCAGGGAGGAAGGACCAGACCATGCTTACCTCCTGCATCTTCACCCCAGCCTCCCCGCACCCCGGCTTCTGCCACCACCGCCCAAACCTTCCCTCCCAGGTGCCTGTCTGCCCCCCTGAGGCTCTTCTCAAAGTCCGGCCTTGTTTGCTCTCTTGTTTTATAATTACAGCAAGTTTTGTTTGGTTAAGAAGCCAGAAGCGAGGAATAAGTGATGAGTTAGTCACTCAGTTGGTCTGACTCTTTGCAACCCCATGGACTGTAGCCCACCAGGCTCCTCTGTCCTTGGAATTCTCCAGGCAAGAATACTGGAGTGGGTTGTGCCATTTCCTTCTCCAGAGGACCCTCTGAACCCTTTGCCAGGCAGATTCTTTACCATCTGAGCCACCAGGAAACCCCAAAGGAGCCAGAATGAGGAGAGGAGGAAGGAGCCAGCATCTCCCATTCACTCACCATCTCAGCAAAAAAACCGAATATGTTGTGTCTTGGAAAACACACCACACACAGCCTGACCTCCATGGGCCCCCAGCTGCTTGAACAGATTGCTACAAACTGGGCAGCTTAGAACGACAGAAGCGTATTCTCTGGCAGAGGCCGGAAGTCCAGAAGCGAGGTGCGTGCAGGGCCGTGCTCCCTGCGGAGGCCCCAGGAGAGGCGCCCGCGGCCCTGCCCGGCTCTGGCGGCCCCCGCTGTCCCCGGCCGGCCGCCTCCTCCCTCCAGTCTGCGACTGCACTGCCACCCAGGCTCCATCCCTGTGTCTCCTGTCTGTCTGCCCCAAACCTCCCTCTGCCCGCCTCTCACAAGGACCCTCATTGTTAGATTTAGGGCCCATCTGCATTCTCCAGGACAGTCCCCTCATCTCAAGATCTTTACCCCAATCGCACAAGCAAAGACCCTGTTCTGGAAAAGGTCACGTGTGGACTTCCCTGGCAGCCTAGTGGCTAAGACTCCATGCTTCCAATACAGGGAGCGCAGGTTCGATCTCTGGTTGGGGAACTAAGATCCCACGTGCCATGTGAACACCCCCTGCCAAAAAAAAAAAAAAAAACCACATCTTGCAGGCACTCCCTAGGGCTCAGGGGTCCTGGCAAGAGCAGCAGAGCATCTCACCTGCGTTTGCCCCACCAGCTGCCATGACATCTTCAGCTCCCCAAGGGCCCCTCAGTCACTCTGGGTCCTCTGATGACTGCCCCCAGAGACCACAGGGTGGGGGGCATCATTCCGCTCTGTCAGCTGGGCCGAGCTCTCTGCTCTGCGATGAGGGGGCAGGGCTGGTGGAGCCCCGAGTAAAGCGAGCAACAGGAAAGTGAAGTCAAGTCTACGGCGGGAATGGGAAAGGGCTTTATCTGAGCCAAGCTGAGGGCTACGGCCCGAGACATGGCCTCTCAGATCACTCAGAATCCGCTCCAGAGAAGCAGGCTTTCAGCAGTTTCATGTCTCGCCAGAACAAAAAAACATTAAACAAGTCAGGGATACATCCCTTCAAGGTTTCAAAAGCAGAACAGATCAGCCCGTGCACCGGGGGTCAGCAGGCCTTGGCCCCTGGGAGGGGAGTCTTATCAAAGGAGGACCAGCCTTGGGGTCCCAGGACGGGAGGCATCTCATCTTTATTTTGAACATGGACATTCTTAGTTGGGCGGCTTCCCAGGCGACTCAGTGGTAAAGAACACCCCCAGCCCCCAACAATGCAGGAGGCACAGAGTCACGGGTTCAGTCCCTGAGCCGGGAAGATCCCCTGGAGGAGGAAATGGCAATCCACCCCAGTATTCTTGTCTGAGAAATCCCACGCACAGAGGAGCCGGGCAGGCCACAGTCCCTGGGGTCGCACAGTGGGACACGGCTGAGCATGCGCAACAGTGGCGTTCTTTCCTTGTGGGCGGTGAGCCTTTTCCTGTTTGAGTTTAAGCAGCTGCACAAAGTATGTTTGATGGGCCACAAACAGGCTGTTCTAGTTGGTATCAAATTCAGGGTAACTCACATACAAGTGGGGCTTCCCTGATGGCTCAGTTGGTAAAGAACCCACCTGAAATGCAGGAGATCCCAGTTCTGGGTTCCATCCCTGGGTTGGGAAGATCTCCTGGAGACAGGAACAGCTACCCACTCCAGTATTCTGGCCTGGAGAATTCCTTACAGTCCACAGGGTCGGAAAGAGTCGGACACGACTGAGCGACTTTCCCTTTCCCCTATAAGCCAGCATGACTTCCCCAGGCCTCAGTATGTGGACATTTCTTTCATCAACACCAACCCTGCACTGTGGCGAAGATGCTTGGCTGAAAGGGGAGGGTTTGCTACCCCACACACTCATGCACACATACACACTCACACACGCACACAAGCACATGCTCCCCCAACGGTCTGCCCAGGAAGCTGCCTCCAGCTGCCCTGGTCTCACGAAGTCTGCTCCCCTGAGGGCCTGGTGCTGGGCAGCCCTGCAGGGAGAGGAGGAGAGGACCCTCCAGACGGGGGCTGGCCTCAGTGGGCAGCCCTGCAGGGAGAGGAGGAGAGGACCCTCCAGACGGGGGCTGGCCTCAGTGGGCAGCCCTGCAGGGAGAGGAGGAGAGGACCCTCCAGACGGGGGCTGGCCTCAGTGCTGCTTCCAGCAGCACTCCTCAGCAGAGCCACTCTGACCCCCGCTCACCCGGTGCTCCCCAGGGATCCGGACGGACTCCATCCCAGGGGCCTCAGCTTGCAGCCGGGGTGTGGGCTGGGCCCCTCCTCTGCCCCTCACGCTCCGTGGACACCCCCCTCACCAGCACCCCTCCCCCCGACCTCCACTCCAGACCCCCAGGGAGCCCACCTGCCCCCCGCAAAACCTTCTTCACCGGGAATGGGCAGCCGTGGGAGGAAAGAGAAGCACACGTGACCCTCTGAGGGCTGGGAGCTGCTCTGGAACTTTCCTCAAAGTCTGATGGAGGCTGGGGAAGGACCGCAGGGCCCCTGCACGTGTCTGGGGGGAACAGCCAGGAGGGGTCCCCCAGGATGGGCTCCTCGGGTTGATGTTCAGGGGGGTGTAAATGACCTTTGCTATGTTGCTGTTCAGGCTCTCAGTCGTGTCCGACTCTTTGCAACCCCATGGACTGCAGCACACCAGGCCTCCCTGTCCATCACCAACTCCCAGAGTTTACGCAGACTCATGTCTGTTGAGTTGGTGATGCTGTCCAACCATCTCATCCTTTGTCATCCCCTTCTCCTCCTGCCTTCAATCTTTCCCAGCATCAGGATCTTTTCCAATGGGTCAGCTCTTCGCATCAGGAGGTCAGAGGATTGGAGCTTCAGCATCAGTCCTTCCAATGAACATTCAGGGCTGATTTCCTTTAGGACGGACTGGCTGGCCTCCTATCATTATTCAGAATATGAGGCCCAAGTGAAATGGGGAACAGGGTGTAGTTATTGAAAATGGCCTGAGTGTACAGATTTTTTCACAACTTGAGGATATGATGGTTAAATGGAAATAATGAGATTCAAAAATGCATGAATCTGATGAACCTACCCAGAATATAGGTGAAAAGCCTATGAACAGGAAGTGCGTCATACGGGATCAATGGTTGACTTCTCTGATACATGGGTGTTCTTTGATTCCTATTTTTCTGTATGTGCTAAATTCTATCCAAGTGTATGTAAATTGCTTTTATAATAAAAATAAGCCTCTTCATTATTTATTTCATAATAGAAATACAGGTATTTGTTTTATAATCAGAGCTTCCCAGGTGGTGCTAGTGGTAAAGAACCCTGCTGCCAATGCAGGAGACATAGGAGACACAGGTTCGATCCCTGGGCTGGGAAGATCCCCCAGAGAAGGGCACAGCAACTGCCTACAGTGTTCTTGCCTAGAGAATCTCATGGGCAGAGAAGCCTGGCGGGCTATGGTCCATAGGATCGCAAAGAGTCAGACACCACTGAAGCAGCTTAGCATATGTTATTTATTTTATAATAGAAATGTACTCATTCATTTTATAATCATAACGTGTGTGTGTGTTCATTGCTCAGTCGTGTCTGATTCTTTGCAACCCCATGGACTGTAATGCAGCAGGCTCCTCTGTCCATGGGATTTTCCAGGCGAGAATACTGGAGTGGATTGCCATTCCCTTCACCAGATAATCATAATAAACTTCTTTCAGCTGTAATTATGATGACTCTGGAAAGGGCTGGAATAAACATAATTTTTCAGTGGTAGAAACAGGACTAAAGTGGTTTGTATGTAATAAATGCAGCTGTGAAAAGGCAAGTGGGTGACGGACCGGTCAGGGAAGGGTTAGGAGGGTGTCGTTCAGCTGTGATGGCCTCTTCGGGTGACTCTGCACGGGAAGCGGGACTTAAAGGAGCAGGGAGGTGGCTGGAGGGTCAGCTCTGTGTCAGCCGTCTTGTGGCTCGGAGCACCCAGGCTAGTGATGCCTGGCTCTGCAGTCTTCCCAAAGCGAGCAGAAGGAAAGCTAATGTGTTTAAACCACTCAGCCCAAATGAAATTATATAACCCAGGAAAGGACACATCACATCGGTGATGAGAGTTAAAAAAAAAAAAAAAATTAGAAGAAAAGAAAAAAGAAATGACTCTTCCGATGTGGCCCAGTGAGGGAGGCAGGCGGAGAGGGAGGGAGGGGGTTGGGTCAGCTGCTTCCTCCCGGGGCGCATAAAAGGGGCGAGCGCGCCCCACCTGGGTCCCCGCTCCTGTCCACAGCACTCGCCAGCCGCTGGGAACCTCGGTGAGTAACTTGCGGGGCGCTGGAGAGGGCAGGGGTCCCTGACGCTCCAGTCTCCTCCCCTGCCACCCTTCCCTCCCTATGCGGGCAGGGCTCTGTCCTGGCAGCCAGGACCAGCTCTGGTGGGGACCCCACCCCGTTTGTGCATCCAGGGGCCACCCCTGCCTGTCCGGACCCCCGTCCAGTCGGCTGTTGTGGTGGAAACGAAAGGCGGAGCCGTCCAGGCAACTCCGCTGGGAACACAGACCAGGAGTCCCACCAGCCAGGAGACAGCGAGCCCCCGGCTCTCAGGAGGCCGGACCTTGAGGGTCAGGAGACAAGCTCCGCCAGGGCTCTCCTAAGGCGCCCTGCACCCAGCGGGGGTCCCAGCCAGGGGACAGCGAACAGCCCAGCCGGTCTGGGAGCACCTCTTTATCAGTCTACTTTCATGATGGTACCTCCATTTCCTCTAAGGTGGAGTCCCCCTGCCAACAGGTCTCTAAAAAAGGAAGAGGTGGACATTTTAAATCTCAGTTGGAGAGCATGTTCCTTGGGGCTAGGGCTTCCCTGGTGGCTCAGACGGTAAAGAATCTACCTGCATTGCAGGAGACACAGGTTCAATCCCTGGGTAGGGAAGATCCCCCAGAGGAGGAAATGGCTACCTACCCTAACCTAACCCTAAGAATACACTCCAGTATTCTTGCCTGGAGAATCCCAGGGACAAAGGAGCCTGGCGGGATACAGTCCACGGTGCTGTAAAGAGTCGGACACGACTGAGGGACTAATGCTTTCACTTTCCACTGGGCTCAGGGACAGGCTGGAAAGCCAAGGTCAGCAGAAGGGTCTTCCCTGAAACAGACAAGCTCTCTGGCGTCTTCTGCTGGTTCCTTGAGTGCTGGGGGAGGGGGAGCAGGGGAAGGAGCCAGCCCTAAGAGATGAGGGCGCCTGCGGAAGGAGTTGCCAGGTTTGCAAGGTGGACGCTGTTTCGGGCTCAGCCCAGCAGGGTGAGAGGCAGATTTCTGGGTGCATCTGTCACCCACAGCTCTCCCCCACCTGTACAAGGCTGTCCTGCTGCATGAGGGCAGGTCCCCACGGGCTGCCGGTTGATCTTGGAGACTCAGCGGCTTGGATCTGGGGTCACGGGGGCTGGTGAGCTCTCCTGGCAGGGATGGTGAATGACGACCCTTCTACAGGGTCAGTGGGCAGGGGGCAGGATGGAACTGGGCTGAGGGAGGGAAAGAGCCCTGCAGCGGGGTCCCCCACCCTGAGCGAGGTCCGGGCTCAGCACCCCCCAGGCCCCCACCCCTGGCTGATGGCTGAGGTTAGGCCACCCCCTCCACCTCAGCAGCCACCTGGCTCCTCCTGGCAGGTCCCCACCAACCTGCTCGCCTCTGTTGTCCCCCACCACCACCCTGCCGAGGCCAAGTGTGCACACCCAGTGGAGCAGAGGCCTCCCACACTCCTGGCTCCCTGACACAGATGGACAGACAGACAGACTGAAGCACATCCAAGACAGCCCAGCTCTCTGCAGCCACAGCTCATATTCCCCCAGGGTTCCTTCTGACGACAGACGGTCCTTGTAAACACGACTGAGCCCATGAGAGGCCAATACACACGTGGTCACCTCATCGAACGCTCACTGTACAGAGCAGAGACTGGGGTCCCCGGGGGAGCAAGGGACTGTGCACACAGCCAGGCACACCTGCTGTTCCAGGCTCACTGCCATCCCAGCAGAGAAGTGCACACTGGAGCCCGACTGGGTGTGCACACGCGTGTAACCCCACGCACACCTGCCGTACACCTGTGCACACCCATGTCCGTGTACATGCATGTGTGCACACACTCACGCACACCCATTCTGACACACACAGAGTGTGTGAGGCGTTATCCGAGGCGCCCCGCTTTGCCCACACACGCCCTCATGTGCGCTCACCTTTGCCCCTAGGCTGCACCCTCCCAAGCGGGGCCTCTTCGAGGAGTGAGTGGAATGAAGGCGGTGGGGGCCTGGCTCCTCTGCCTGCTGCTGCTGGGCCTGGCCCTGCAGGGGGCTGCCAGCAGAGCCCACCAGCACTCCATGGAGATCCGCAGTGAGTGTCCAGCCCCGCCCCCGCCCCCAGGGGTCACAGGGGGGCCTGGCTACTTCCTGGGCTGGGGCATCCTTGCTAAGCATCCCGGGGTTGGGGTTTGGCCTCCTGTTCCCCAGACCCTTCCCCCAGGTGGCCCGGACAGGTGCTCCCAAGGGTCCCGGCCCAGCACACGGGGGAGGGTCACTCCTCACCACACGGGTGGCCTGGGGCTGAGTGCACGTCACCCATGAGAACAGGGCTGTGGGGACAGGAAAGGAAGGGGAGTGTGTCCTGGTGTGAGTCTGAAATCCTACTTCCCAAAGCCACCCCAGCACCAGAAATGGGCGCTCCGGGTGAACCTCCTGTGCGGGTGGGTGGTCCTGGCATGGCCTGGGCGACAGGCAGCCATGAGCTGAACACACACCCGGCCCGGCCACCAGGGCTGTATGCTCCAGGGCACAGGCCTCCATGCGCTCTTCTCGCTCTTTCCAGCCCCCGACATCAACCCTGCCTGGTACGCGGGCCGTGGGATCCGGCCCGTGGGCCGCTTCGGCCGGCGAAGAGCTGCCCCGGGGGACGGACCCAGGCCTGGCCCCCGGCGCGTGCCGGCCTGCTTCCACCTGGAAGGCGGCGCTGAGCCCTCCCGAGCCCTCCCGGGGCGGCTGACGGCCCAGCTGGTCCAGGAATAACAGCGGGAGCCTGCCCCCCACCCCTCCTCCTCCACCAGCCACCTTCCCTCCAGTCCTAATAAAAGCAGCTGGCTTGTTCACACGTGTCTGCGTGGTGACAGAGCACACGGTACTCTCCCTCACAGGACGTTAGCCTGGAAGGACCCTCAGAGCCCAGCAGCCCAGAGGCTCCGGGACTCGCCCAGGGGCAGCCGGCACTGAGCAGGGGGCTGGGGCGGCCTTGGCCACCTTCAGCCTGTGCCGCCCCTAAGCCGCCCTGACCAGCTGCTCAGGCTGCGCACTGCACGAGGCCGCTGTGCAGGGGCCCCAGGGAGGGCATCACGGCCCCTCGGCCTCACCTGCCCTGCTCTCTGCTGCCGTTCTTTTTGCCTCCCTGTTGGTACTTGTGGAAGAGAAAGAAACAGGGGTGTTTGTCTCCAGTACTCTTGGGTTCGAGTATTTCAACCCCACCTGTGTCCCTTTCAAATCGCATGGGGATGCCCCTGCGTCCTGTTTCAGGCAGAGCTCTCTTTGGTGTTGGGGGCACATGGCCACTGATGGGACAACTGAGCTCCATCCCCACCTTCTGGAGGCCCCAGTTCCCACATGAACCTGGGCCTGGGGACATCCACCTCAGTCCTGAGCTTGGGTGGCGTGGCCCCTGTATACCTGCCAACAGCTGTGGATGCTCTGTGAGCATAAACCCCCTTCCCCAAGGTGTGCCCACCCCTCCAGCGCTGGGGCCAGGAGCAGGCGGGCAGGTTTAACCAGTTGCTTCTGAACCCAGAGCTCAGGCCCGTCAGGCATCTGCCTGCACCCTGCCTGCAGGATCTCAGGAACCCCTAGGCCTCGGGACTCCTTCCGTCCACACTCAGCAGGGGCAGGAACACAGGGCCAGCCTGCAGGACCCCGGCCCGGCTGCCCTGCCCAGATAGAGGAAGGCGGGGGTCCATGCTCACTGACCAGCTGGAGGAGGCTGAACTGGCCCAGACCGCCCAGATGGGGCTGGGTCAGGGCTGCCCCCTCCCCAGCCCCAGGGAGGCTGGAGGGAGGGCAGGGGCCAGTCCCCTCCCAAGGAGAGCTCCTGCTCGGTCAGCACCACCCCAGGCTGGACGCGCAAGTAGGAACAGGAGTGCGGCCAGTCCCCTCCCAGGGCAGGCAGGTGCTGGCCCGGCCCAGAACCCAAAGCGACCACATGGTCCCCTCCCACCCGTGGGGACACACCCCAAGAGCTGAGAACCGCTGTTCAAACAAACACTTATATAGGACAGTTCCCAGCAGCACAACGGCCAAAAAAGGTAGAAACAACCCCAACCCCCATCAACAGATGAATGGATATCAAAACGCGGTCTACGCACACGTACCATGGCTTATTACTCAGCCACGGAAAGGAGTGACGCTCTGCCTGATGCTGCCACGTGGGGGAATCGTGAACACAGGACACAGCATGACAGAAGCCAGGCACCAAAGGCCCCTCGCGCATGATTCCATTTACAAAGGTCCAGGGAGGCAAGTCCACAGGCAGAAAGTGGTCTGGCGGCTGCCGGGGGCTGTTCATGGATGCAGGGCTTCCTTTAGGGGTTGAAAGTGTCTGGGAACTTGGCCAAGGTGGTAACCAGGCTAAACGCCACTCAGCTGCACACTTTAGAAGCACTCACAGCCCCGTGTGCTGCAGACGTGGAAACAGCAGTGTGGCAAAGGGCTCCGGATGCCAGCCACGCAGCACCTGGTACCCAGTCAGGGCAGCCCCTGCAACACACCTCCCGAGCCCAGAGAGTCGGGGAGACGGGAGATTTTATGTATTCTCCAAACTCCTACTATGGAAGTTTTAAACACACAAGAAAGTTCAAAAATATTATGATGATAACTAATATACTCCACTTAATTTTTTTTTTTTTTTGGCTGCAAGGCATGTGGGCTCTTAGTTTCCTGACCAGGAATCGAACTGGCTCATTGGAAGCACAGAGTCTTAACCACTGGACTCCCAGGGAAGTCCCTACCCTCCATTATAATAGCTGGAGTCTGAGAAAATGTAACAAGCCCTTAGAAGTGAAAGTGAAAAGTGGCTCAGTTGTATCCAACTCTTTGTGACCCCATGGACTATACAGCCCATGGGATTCTCCAGGCCAGAATACTGGGGCCTTTCCCTTCTCCAGGGGATCTTCCCAACCCAGGGATGGAACCCAGGTCTCCCACATTGCGGGCATATTCTTTACCAGCTGAGCCACAGGGGAAGCCCAAGAACACTGGAGTGGGTAGCCTATCCCTTCTCCAGCGGATCTTCCCAACCCAGGGATCAAACCCAGGTCTCCTGCATTGCAGGTGGATTCTTTTCCAACTGAGCCTCCAGGGAAGCCCACAGTCCTTAAAGAACATATAAAAAGGAGGAAATGGGTCAAGAGTAAAAATCTGATAAGGAGATCAAAACGATCCAATGTTGGATCGTGGTGGGCGATTCCAGCACCCTGAGAATCGCATCGCAAGTGAGTCCGTAAAGACGATTGTTTCAAAGGCTTGTCTGTGAAGGGAAAGGAGAGGGAGATAGCAGTGAAGGGGAGGGAAGAGGAAAGGGCTTGGTTCCGCTTGTTTAAGATGGAAGGGCAAGGATTCAAGACCGGAAAAGAAGAAGTAAAACTCGCACTGTTTGCAGATGACATGACACTATACGTAGAAAATCCTAAAGGTTCCACCAGAAAATTACTGCTGCTGCTGCTGCTGCTGCTGCTGCTGAGTCGCGTCAGTCGTGTCCAACTCTGTGCGACCCCAGAGACGGCGGCCCACCAGGCTCCCCCGTCCCTGGGATTCTCCAGGCAAGAACACTGGAGTGGGTTGCCATTTCCTTCTCCAATGCATGAAAGTGAAAAGTGAAAGTGAAGTTGCCCAGTCGTGTCCAATTCTTCGAGACCCCATGGACTGCAGCCCATCAGGCTCCTCTGTCCATGGGATTTTCCAGGCAAGAGTACTGGAGTGGGGTGCCATCTCAATAAAAATACTAATAGCATCCACGATTATCACTGCATTTACTTTCTCTCCCGCACTCTCCCCTCTTCTCTCTACCCCTTGGAAGTGAGTTATAGATATCATATTTCCCCTAGACATTTCCGTGTCTTTCTCCTCAAACAAAGGGCAATCTCCACTATAACCACAAAATTATCATGCCTCAAACATTTTGTAAGAATTCCATAATATCATAGTTTTTCATCCATACTCAACACTCCCCAAATAAGGCAAGGAACTCTTAGCTGCCTTTTTTTCTTTTTTTGGAAGCCAGACTCCAGTCTAGATTCAGGGTCACGGTTAGTTATTTCCCGTTCATCCCCCATCATCTGATTTTGTCATGACACCGACTCTTACAAGAGCCTAGATGCGTTACCTGGTAGGATGATCCACGCACAGCACGTGGCGCCTGCTCCCCCAAGTGCTCTGACCTCCTCCTTCCGTCCTGCCCTGTATTTCCTGTCATCTGAGCAGCTGGGTCCAAGGGCAGAGTGGGGCTCAGCCATCGCTGAGGCACGGACACTCCGTGTCTGTCCTACAACATGGTATCTGATGGTGGGCTCCAGGTCCCACTCCGATAGAAGCCGAGCCTGACCCTTTGCAGACTGTAAGACCCTCTCGGTTTCCCGTCTGCTCAGAAACGACCTTCAGAAGTCCTGGGGCCCTGTGACAGCAGCCTGTCTCCCAAAGAGCTCCCGGCCAGGGACTCGGGCCCCCAGGTACCCTTGCTGAGACCAGCTGTCCTTCGTGGGCTGCAGGATGCTGATTCTCTGATTCTTTCCTCCTGAGCAGATTCTTCTAAAGGAGGTATTTCTCCTTTTTTCCCTTTCTTCCTTTTTTCTTTTCTTTTCATTCAACATCTTACAAATGGTAAGATGATTTCAAGTTGTTCTAAATGTGACCTCCAAAAAGGGATTATTTTAAAAGGAAAAGAATGGATTCCTGAGTCAGCCCCTCCAGGCACAGGGGGCTCTTCCAGGGGAGACGGAGGAGGAGCTAGAAACAGAGTGGGAGGGGAAAGGTCAGGACCACAGGCAGGAAGCAGGGTTGCTCCCGGAGGCTGCTTCTCAGCTCTGCTGTGCCTCCTGCCTCCACCACGAGCACACACACGTGCGTGCACACACACACACACACACACACACACACACACACACACACAGTCTCTGGCTCGTGAAAAGGGCTGGAGCGGCTTCCTCAGCTGCAGACAGGAGAGAGCTCACATACTGGCCTCCCCCAGGACCATTTACCCTGGAGAATCTGTGCCCAGAACACCCGCAATCCCAGGGACTCATCTCCCTCCAGGCTCCACACCCACCACGACCTCACGGTCCAGGGAGGGCTGAGCTCAGGTGTGTGCAGCAGACACAGAGAGGCTCCGGAAACACCTGTCCCTGGGTGTGGCGGAGGCTGTTTCTAAGCAAAAACCTGGCTTTTCTTTACAATGCTGGGGAAAATAGCTTCAGTCCTCTCCTGGGACACATTTGCTGAGTGCTTGGCATATGCCAGAGTCATACCAGGCACTGGGAGCCCCATGTGAGGACAGACAGACAGAACCCCTGCCCTTACCGCAAAGCTCCCCCGTGTCTGAATATTAGATCACTGAGTGGGTCTAGACCTCCCAGGGCCCATGCCGCCCTGCAGGCAGATCTAACACGGAGCTGGTGGGCTCAGGGATACTGCCTACAGAGGCTTCCAGGTGATTCCAGGGCTGAGCCCCACCTGCCTCGTGGGGGAGAAGGTGAGGGAAAGGGGCAATCACACCCGGCAATGGGGACCCTAGGCTCCAGGGTCACCATGCACCCCATCCCATCCTGCGGGGAGGGAGGGAGGCATGAAGGAGGGAGGTGGCAATGAGTCAAAGAATATGCTTTAATAATAAATTCTGGCCTGAGAAGACAGGAGGAAAGCAATCACATATATAGGCATCCTACTGCTAGCATGATTTCCCCACTTCCTATTTCATCATGGATGGGTCGATACTCCTCTGAAAGACATCTATCGTTCAGCAAAGCAACTCTCCGGACCTGGAGCAGTGGGGTTTGCTTCAGCGAGGCTGGAGTGCCATCTAGTGGCCAGAGGCAACCTCAGCCTCCAGCTACCTCCAAAGTGGTCTCCTCCTTTGCTGGGGGAGTCCAAACCAGCCCAGCTGGCTTCCCTGGTGGCTCGATCAGTAAAGCGTCCGCCTGCAATGCAGGAGACTACCTGCAGCGCAGGAGACCCCGGTTCAATCCCTGAATCCGGAGGATCCCCTGGAGAAGGAAATGGCAACCCCCTCCTGTGTTCTTGCCTGGGAAATCCCAGGAACAGAGGAGCCTGGTGGGCTACAGTCCACCGGATCTCCAGAGTCGGACAGGACATAGCGACTAAGCCACCCAGCCCTGCTACCCTGAGTGAGGAGACAGCGCACAGGAAACGGTCTGACCCAGCAAGGGCTCGCGTCCCACACGCTCCATCTTCAAGGGAACAGCCGTATAAGACACTTCACTGCAGCCAGAATCTGCAGGGCTCGCAGCAGTAAGCCGCAGGTTTCACCCGGAAATTGTCTAGGAAAGAAACACGCGTTTGGGGGACGTCAAGGGGCTCAGCATCAATAAGGAGGGCCGCTTTACGTTTGTCCTTCTGTTGATCCTTACAGTTGGCAAAGTGAAGCCACTTATGCGGGGGGGGGGGGGGGGGGGGGGGGGTGCGGGGAGAGGATGACAGTGGCATCTTATTTAAAATTTCACACCTGCTTATCACAGTCCCAGAGGGGAACCAGCATCACCACCTCCCCCCCAAGTAGCCGCCTTTGAACTACCTTCATGTGGCCGCTGGCTCACCTCCCAGAAGGGTCTTGGGGGGCCTCTCTAAAGGGAGGAACCAGGCAAGCTCATGATCTCTCTCCACCCGAAAGATGCCCTGTGCCCACCGCAGCCATCGCCGCCCCGCCTGGGGCCCCTCCGGAGATGTGCATAACAACCCCCACCTACAAACTCACCGGAGAGCACGTGCGAGAAAGGGGTTTACTTTTAGGCGAAAAACTCACTGGAGCAGAACAAGGTATCCCTCCGCTCGAAATCCGAGTCCTCAAGCCTATGGGCCCAAGCGTCTTGTCCTCATAGTCACCCCGAGAAGTGGACTGTGGGGCCCGGCCCCGCCCCCAGGTACCCCCCTCAGGGACCCTCACAGAGGTCCAGGGATGACGTGGTCCACTCCAGCGGGGCTTGCTGACCCCTCTCCCCCGTCCCGGGAGCAGGTGAAACCCCCCAGCCCACCCCGGGCAGCCTCCTGCCCAGAACCAAGTGCCTGCCGGCTGACTTCCCCTCCTTCGGTGCCTGGTGGCCAGGCAGCTGAGGGGGGCACCTCCAGGCAGGGTCTGGCGTGCCCACCCCCAGGACATCCGGGATTTAGGCGGAATCTGACATCTGGGGACGTGGAGCCCCTGGACACACAAACGTCTCCCAAAGGATTCCCACGAGCTTGCTGCTGCTGCTGCTAAGTCGCTTCAGTCATGTCCAACTCTGTGCGACCCCATAGACGGCAGCCCACCAGGCTTCCCCGTCCCTGGGATTCTCCAGGCAAGAACACTGGAGTGGGTAGGGAGGCGATTATTCTAAGGAATGCCGGCTTCCTGCACCTCGAGGACTCAGGCACGCGCCGGACTCGACGGTGGATCGGGGTCAGCACCGCCGTCACCACGGAGCTGGCCGTAGCTCGCTCGGAGGACCGCCAGGGCGCAGGCTGGGAGTCCCGGTCCCCGCAGCTGCCCGCGCAGCAGCCGCTTCTAGTGGGCACAGCATCGGCCCCGCCACGAGGGCCGCTCGCTCAGAGTCAGCGGAGCGTCTCTCCGCTGCCTCTGGCCCTCCTTGCTCTCTTCTCTCCACGAAAGCTCCCGGGCTGCGGACGACAGGAGGGGGAAGCCCAGCTGGGAGGGAAGCCCCCCAGCCCAGCGCAGACCCTGCACCCTTGGCAGCCCCTGGAGACGCCCCCTGCCTCATGCTCTCCGGGAACCAGGAAACAGGCGCCCTTGACTCATGTCCACCTTCCAGGCCCCTGGCAACATTCGGCTGGGCCTCAGGAGGCCAGAGAAGACCCACTTGAAGAAGGCGCACCCTCCCACACACCCCACCCCACCTCTGGCTCCGGGGCGGGGGGCTGGTCACTCACCGACGGCGTTGAAGACGTCGGCCACCTGGTAGTTGCATTTGGCCGAGGTTTCCATGAACAGCAGCCCCTTGCTCTCTGCAAACTCCTTCCCTTCCTGGAGGAAGTGACCGTGGAAAGTCCACATTAATCATCAGAAATGTACTGAGAAGACCCAGAAAGACCATGGGACAGTTGCACCAGTGGAGAACCTCATTCCTCATGTCCTGTTACTGGGACTCCTGGGGGAGGTGGTCAGGACTGGGCAGCGGGGCCAGGAGGGGCGTGTGGCGCTCACTGGAAGGGGAGCCTAGCACCCCCAGTGGGGTCTGTGGGGAGGCTTCCCTCCCACCGTGGAATCTGGGGACGGGGTTGCTCCGAAAGCAAGCAAGAACAGAGGAGACATGGAAGGGGGATGAGGCCAGCCTGGTGGGAGCCCCCCTGGGCCCTTTTCTGCTCCCCCTCCTTGCTGGTCACAGGGGTCAGGCCTGCATGGAGTGATGGTGTGTGAAGCAAGGGAGGCTGGGAAACTCCAGGGCTGCTTGTGTGGCCGAGAAGGGGAAAAGGGTCCACGAAGGAGGACCTGGGCAGGCCCCTCACTTCCGGACCCTCCCAGGAGGAGCTTGGGCCCCAGATGGTCCTGCCTGAGGCTGAGCGGGCCCCGGGGGCTGGGCCAGCTAGGCCTGCAGCATCGCACCCAGCAGCGTCCACCCTCCTCACCTGGCCCACAGAGCTGCACTCCACCCCCGCCCCCCACAAGCTTCTCAGCCCCGCCCAGACACAGAGATGGCCCATTATCATCTGTGTTTTAAAGGACAACGTGACCTGGTACAGAGGAAGACTTGGTGACTTCAGGTAGCTCACATCTGGTCACATCTGCATGCATGCTCAGTCACTCAGTCATGTCCAAATCTTTGCAATCTCATGGACTGTGGCCCGCCAGGCTCCTCTGTCCATGGAATTTCCCAGGCAAGAATACTGGAGTGTGTTGCCATTTCCTCCTCCAGGGGATCTTCCCAACAGGGATCGAACCCTCTTTTCCTGCATCACCTGCATTGTCAGGGGGATTCTTTAGCACTGCGCCACCTGGGAAGCCCCTGGTCATCTGAACGAAACCCAAATATCTGCCTTTCCCCCACTAGCTTGAGGGTTCCAGGTGGGGTCACTCTAAGGGTTTGTTCTCAGTGCAATGGGCCTCTAGCCTGTAAATTGCAGGTCCCCAGCCTCCCGTCTGCCAGTTTGTCCTTGAGGTCCCCCAGGATGGGGTTAATGGTTATCTCACTGCCCGTGGAATGAGAACATCCAGTGCAGAGATCTTGGCTCCTAAATTCATTCCCCCACACAAGGAACCAGTGCTCCTCAGGGAGATGATTTCCAGGGCTGGGGCTGGGAAAGGGCAAGATGAACCAGGAATAACTTGGCCAGCCATTCCTGGCCAGCCAGGAAGGAAGAAAGACCTCAAAGAGGCAGGAGCGACCAGGCCCACTGGGGTGGGGGACTTCTCAGTGGCCAGATCCAGGAGCAGAGCTCCCTGAACCAGGGAGAGGACCATAGTGGGAAAGTGATCCAATCTGAGCTAAGAGCACTGGGTGGCTGTTCGTTTCCTGATTTGCTCGTCATTCTGTGCTTAAGGGCTTCCCTGAGAGCTCAGCTGGTGAAGAATCCGCCTGCAGTGCAGGAGATCCCGGTTCAATTCCTGGGTTGGGAAGATCTGCTGGAGCACTCCAGTATTCTCGGGCTTCCCATGTGGCTCAGCTGATAAAGAATCTGCCTGTAATGTGGGAGACCTGGGTTCGATCCCTGGGTTGGGAAGATCCCCTGGAAAAGGGAAAGGCTACCCACTCCAGTATTCTGGCTTGGAGAATTCCACGGACTGTATAGTCCATGGGGTCGCAAAGAGTCGGCACGACTTTCACTTTCACTTTCTGTGCTTACGTAAGTAAGTCGTTCGTACCTGGGAAAGCTGGGAGAAGGGCAGACAGGATCTGTACTATTTCTGCAACAAGTTTTGTAATGCTGCAATTATTTTAAGATGAAAAGCCCCCAAATTACTGTGAAAACTTCACCGCCCGCTGGTCAGCCTGGCCTCTGCCCAGATGAGGCACCTGCAGCTCTGGGGTCTGTGCACTCTGTCCCCCCACCCCCACCCCAAGGCCCAGCCTGGTGGGAGCTCGGAGTGAAGAAGAGGCCAGGGTGGGGTCTGGGGTCCCAGGGTCAACAGCCCTGGGGTGGCGGCTCCCATGCAGTCTAAGCCATGGGGTCCCCCACCCACAGGCAGGCCGAGCCCAGGGCAGCAGTCCTGGGGGAGCAGAGAGGAGACCCCGTCCGCACCAGAACTGGACCCCTGGCCTCCCTGAGGGTCTCCCCACCCGGGTCCCATCTCCCCCACAGCCTGACCTGTCCTCCGCATGTTCTTCCTAAGTCATCCATCAGATCCCCGCCCCTGAGCCCACCACCACTGCGGGGGGCTGTGCCACTGAGCCCCAGGGCAGCATGAGGCTTCTCTGGCAGCCCCCTGCCTCCAGCCTCCCTCCCCTCCCTACCCCTTGCCACCCCTCATCTGCTCCTCCACCTCTCCTAAACCCACCCCACACACCCCACACACACAGACACCACCTTACCTCCTACACACACACAGCTGTGCACACACAGACACACACACCTGTTCACACACAGAGAGACACACACCTGTACACACACACCTGTGCACACAAAGAGACACACACCTGTTCACACAGAGACACATATCTGTTCACACAGAGAGACACACCTGTACACACAGACACCACCTTACCTTCTACACACACACACCTGCACACACACAGACACACACACCTGTTCATACAGACATCACCTTACCTCCTACACACACAGACACACACAACTGTGCACAGAGACACACATACCTGTTCACAGACACTCACACCTGTACACAGACACCACCTTACCTCCTACACACACACACCTGTACACACACAGAGACACACACACACCTGTACACAAAGAGAGATACACACCTATACACAGACACCACCTTACCTCCTACACACATACACCTATACACACACCCAGAGAGACACACACACTTGTACACACAGAGACACACACCTATACACAGATACCACCTTACCTCCTACACACACACACACACACACACACACCTGTACATACACAGAGACACACACCCGTAGACACAGACACCACCTTACCTCCTACACACACACACCTATACATGCACACAGAGACACACACACTTGTACACACAAAGAGACACACACCTATACAGACACCACCCTACCTCCTAGACACACACACACCTGTACACACACAGAGACATACACACCTGTTCACACAGAGACACACACCTGTTCACACACAGACACACACACCTATACACACAGATACCACCTGTACCTCCTATACACACACACTCTCCCATACACACACAGATACCACCTATACACACACACAGAGACACACACACCTGTACACACAAAGAGACACCTGGACACACAGAGACACACACACAGACCCGTGCATCCTGCTCCAGGCTCCCAACACTTCACAGGCTCACCTCCCTGGGCACTTTTTCTGCTCTTGGTCATTTTACAGAAGAACTACAGCTTCTGGGTCCTCTGTTCCTTGCTAATTTCCTAGCAAATAAATTTGGGTTTGCCCCTTGAACCTGGAGGAGGAAATGGCAACCCAGCCCAGTGTTCTTGCCTGGAGAATCCCACGGACAGAGGAGCCTGCTGGGTACAGTCCGTGGGGTCTCACAGAGTCGGACGTGACTGAGCAACTTAGCACATACTTCCTTTTTTTTTTCTTTTAGCACGTACTTCTTGAACGGTTGTTGAACACAAAGATGAAGACCTGAAACCCACATCACTCACAGGGGAAGGGTGGGGAGGGCCATGGTTTCCTCATTCCTGGTGCTGCCTGCCCCTGCCAAGCCTCAGTGCCCAGGGGGGTGTGGGGTCTAGGTTATGCTCAGGGCTCTCCCCACACTGGAAGCCACCATCTCTGGGTCTGACCTTCCTAGGAGAGATCAGAAACCTTGGCCCAGGAAGGAAACTGAACTGGGAATTGTGTGTGCGCATGTGGCTGTGCGAGTGGGTGGTCACGCGTGTTTGAGGTCCCTCCCATCTCCCCTACTGAGACTTGATGACAGTCTCCAGACCCACCTCAAAGGTCACCTCCCGCTCCTCTTCCAGGTCTGTCTTGTTGCCGACCAGCATCACCACGACCTCTCCAGGGTGGAGCTCCTCCTCCAGGTCCTTCAGCCACTGCTGCGCTTTGCAGAAGGAATCCTGAAAAAGGAAAACGGGACTGTCAGGAAGATTTGGTGTTCTTCCTCAGCCGTCCCAGAAAAGACAAGGCAGGTGTCAGTGGCCACCCCGTGTAAAACACGGTCCAACTGACCCCCCCCAAAGAATCATGAATGATGGATAGTGATGCTCCAGAAAGAGGACCACGGAGCGGCACAAACCCAACTGTGCAGCAGGAAGAGGGGTGGTCAGGAAGGGCTTCCTGGAGGAGGTGACCAACTTTCACTGAAGGGTTCTCCACTGGTTGTCACGATTTTAATATAAAGGACCAGCCCAGGCCAGTCACATGATGCCTCCGAAGGTAGCCTCCCCATGCCTGGGAGGGCGGGGACACGCCCAGGTGAGCCTCACCTTCCTGGTGATGTCATATACCAAAAGCGCAGCGTTGGCACCCCTGAAGTAGAGGCGGCAGACGCTGTGGTACTTCTCCTGACCAGCCGTGTCCCAGATCTCAAACTTCAGACACGCGGCCCCCAGGTCCACCACCTTGGTGAAGAACGCACCTGAAACACAGGCCCAGAGCGACCTTCACCTGCAGAACGAGGTCCTATCCACAGCTCAGCCGGGGCTCAGCTCACCAGTGGGAGACAGACAGCCCATGCTCCCTGGCAACCTCTGTGGGCGAGGCTCAGCAAACACCTCTTCTGGAAGGTGGCAGCTTCCAGAAGAAGCAGAGTTACAAGGAACTTGCTCGTAGAGTCCACAGAGGCTTTGTGTGGGAAGATGGACTCTAGGGTCCTACTCAAATCCTCTGGACCACGTGTGGCATGGAAGGGTCTCTGGCAACCAGGGCTCCGCACGTCCCCGTGGGTGTCCAGCAATGCAAGTGATGGTCACCCATCTCCTCCCCTGAATCCTTCCTGGCCTCCTGCTAACCTCCCAGCCTCATCCACACCTCTGCCTCCCGACCTCCCATCGCCACTGACAACTCTGCTTAGAATCCTTTCTTCCCCACCTCCCGACAAGCCCACTGGGGTCTTTGAGTGTCGGCCCTCGGGGTGCCGCTGGGCCCCGCTTCCCCAGGAGGCAGTCTATGGCAGCCTATCCTGTGCTCTGCACACACTCACTGCAGGGAGACGTCTGTGCTCTTACCTGTCACCCCTGGGGGCAGTGAGCACCTGGACTTTTATGCATCCATGTCTCTGCTTAATGATCACACACAATGAAAGAGCTACCCCAAACCTTCCATTTGACATCCTGGGCAACCCACCTTTCACGTGAAGATTGCTTTTCCCCTTCACAGAGCTTTCCCAAGTGACGTGACTTAGGGAGCTAATTAGTAACACCAAGACGTTTTGTCCCCAGAATGTAAATTGGTGCAGCCACTGTGGAAAACAGTGTGGAGGTTCCTCAAAAAAGTAAAAATAGAGCTACCATATGATCCAGCAATCCCACTCCTGGGCATGTATCCAGAAAAGAAAAAAGCTCTAATTAGAAAAGATATGTGCATCCCATGTTCATAGCAGCATTATTTACAATAGTCAGGGCCTGGAAGCAACCTAGATGTCCATCAACAGACGAATGGATAAAGAAGATGTGGTACATACACACAATGGAATATTACTCAGCCATAGAAAAGAATGGGATAATACCATCTGCAGCAACATGGACCTAGAGATGATCATCCTAAGCAAAGCAAGTCAGACGGAGAAAGACCAACATTACATGACATCATAATGCAGAACCGAAACTACGACACAAATGAGCTCATCTAGGAAACAAGGACACACAGAGCAGCCTGTGGCTGCCAAGGGGAGGCGCAGGCACGACTGAGTCACTTTTCTGTACAGAAGAAATTAAGACAACACTGAGAATCAACCGTACTTCAATAAAATAAATGTTATTTTAAAAAAAGGTGTTCTGGCCCCGTAGCATATGGGGTGTGTCACATACAGAACTGAACCAGAGACTGCGGAGGAGCCTGTGGGGTGCTCCAGGTAAAGCTGCTGCCCTGCTCAGACCCGGGCTGGGCTGGGGGCTTGTTGGGAGGTTCTGCAGAGGTGGCTTCGGGCTTGAAATGAAAACTTTCACTCCAAGGGCAGCATGTGAGTGTCCTTGGGTTGCCAGAACAAATAACCACAAGATGCGTGGCTTAAAACAGCAGAAATGTATTATTTCTGTTCTGGGGGTCAGGGGTTCAAAATCAAGGTGTCGCCAGGGCTGGTTCCTTCCAGAAGTTCTGGGAGGGACTCTGTCCCACGCCCCCTCCCGGCTCCCGGTAGGGGCGGCAGTGATGGGTGGCCCTGGCTTGAAGGCGCTCCCCTCTCTGCCGCTGTCTTCACAGGGCTGTCCCCTCTGCACCTCTGCATTCTCCTATTCCAGGGACACTGGTCATGGGTTTCAGGTGCACCCGAAACCCGGGAATAGCCTTAACTAGTTATGTCTGCAAACACCCTCTCCCCCAGTAAAGCCATAGGTACTGGGGATTAGGATGTGGATGTATCACTGCGGACACGATTCAATCCACTACAGATGGAGGGTAAGAGACACATCTGGGCTGAGATTCTAGCACAGAAAGGGGAAGATCACCACTCTCTCTCACGAGAACCTGGTCCGGGGCAACTCTTAAATGGAAGCTGCCGACGGGGCCTCTGCCTGCATGGCCTGCATTTTTCTGCTCATCCACAGGCCTGGAGTCATATACACTTGTTAGGTGCTATGCACTGAATGCCTGTGTCCTCCCAAAGTCAGTGGGTTGAAGCCCTAACCCTCAGCGTGATGGTATTTGGAGATGGAGGCTTTGCAGTGTGATGAGTCTTAGATGAGGTCCTGAGGGTGGTGCATTAGTTGCTCAGTCACGTCCGACTCTTGCAACCCCATGGACTATGTAGCCCGCCAGGCTCCTCTGTCCATGGGATTCTCCAGGCAAGAATACTGGAGTGGGTTGCCATTTCCTTCTCCAAGGGATCTTCCTGACCCAGGGATTGAACCTGGGTCTCCTGCACTGCAGTCAGATTCTTTGTAACAACTGAGCTACAAGGGAAGTCGAGCGAGGGTGGGGCCCCCAAAACGGGGTTGGTGTCTTTGTAAGAATGCACCCCCATCTTGCTCTGTTTCTCTGTGCGTCTCTCTGTCTCTCTCCCTGTCTGTCTGTCTCTCTCTCTTCCATCCCTTGCAAACACAAAGAAGAGGCCGTGCAGATACACAGCCAGTTACCAGGATGGCAGCTACCCATAAGCCAAGAAAAGAGGGCTCCGAGTGAAACCTACTTTGCCAGCCCCTCATGCTTGGACTTCCAGCCTCCAGACCTGAGAATAAGTCTCTGTTGCTTAAGGCACCCAGTCTGTGCTGTTCTGCTGTGACAGCCCAGCAGACCACGACACCAGGTCAAACAAAGCTGCCGTCTGCAGATCAACAGCAGGATTGACAGCTCCCGGCTCCTAAGAGGCTACTGTGGGGCCTGAGAGAAAAGTGTAAGTGAAGTTGCTCAGTCGTGTCCCACTCTTTGCGACTCCGTGGACTGTAGCCCACCAGGCTCCTCCGTCCATAGGATTCTCCAGGCAAGAGTACTGGAGTGGGTTGCCATTTCCTTCTCCAGGGGATCTTCCCGACCCAGGGATCAAACCCGGGTCTCCCGCATTGTAGGCAGATGCTTTACCCTCTGAGCCACCAGGGAAGCCTGAGCAGGATGAAGTCACACTAGGACTGTTGATGTCACAAGGGTGATGGCCTCACACAGGCCTTGGAAAGAGGCCTACCCGCTGCAAGAAATTTGCTGATTTCCTTAAACCTTCGAAAGCCCAGCTTCCTTCCTTACCACGAGTCAACACTGCCCTCTTCCCAGCATGTTGTCAAACCCATGAGAAAAGAGAGGAGGCGCCTGTCTGACACCCGACATCCCTTCCCCGGCCTCCCTCTCCCCTGTCCCTGGCTCCTTGGCTCCTCAGCCGGGAGCAGCAGCCTTTTGCCCACATGCTTCACCTGTTTGCTGTCAGGTCACACCACACTTCTGAGTTCAATTTTGGTTTCATCCTAAAAACCCTCACTGCCGGCTGACAGGTGGGCATAAAACTCAGGTTTGTTTCCTCTGTTTAGCTGTCTTAGCTTCTGAGATTTTCCTTTCATACTCTGAAAATGACAAGTCATGGTTGAGTGTAAATCAAAGTATTTAATAAAATCCTAACAAATTTCCAAGGAGGGCAGGGTTTTCAGTTGGAGCAATGATGTGGTGCAAGAGGCTGCTGGCTGTTTACAGACCACAGCACCTCGTCTCCCGGGAGAGAGAGAGAGAGAGACAGGCCCCCAGGGGGCCCTCTGGGCTGGTAACTGATGCCAACTTCCACCCCCTGCCCTGCACTCTCTGGCTCCAGAAAACACCCCACATGTACCTTGTTCAGAAAACTACTGACCACATTTTCTACCTGTTCACAGGTAAAGAGGAAGAGTGATTAAGAGATAAACTTCCAAGATCTGCAAACAGACTCGGAGATTTTGCCTAAAATGCTATTGGCAGCAAGCCGGGGTGTGGGGGCAGGATCAGACCAAGAGCCAGGAGCCTCTCACGTTTCTGGACTGTGCTGGGGGAGACGACACGTTGGCGCGTTTTCATGTTTTCATCGGCCGATAGTCTGAACCGGGCCACGTGGCACGCCGCTCTCCTTGGTGACGCAAAGCAGGGCCCCGACCCCCGCTGGCCCCCTGCAGATTCAACAAGGGGGCCCCAGTGGCAGGGACCCCTGGGGACACTCCCGGCCCCCTCCCCAGCCTCTGGAAGCAGGTGTGGCTTCCACTCGCTGAGCTGAATGGACCCCCTGCGGACACTGAATGACCGAAGAACTCACTGGGGTTTTTCCTTCAACTTGCATATTGTGGCCCCCAATACGAAGGACTCTCGGCTAAACGTTAACACAAGGAAAGGTTTTGCTTTTTGACCTTTTAATTTAATTAAACAGCCGCTCCAGCTCACTCAAGCCCTCTCTGCAGCCTTCCCTTTTTTTGTAAAAGTCATGAACTGCCTCCGGGTTGAAGGGAACAGGACCTGGGTGACTCCTCAGGGACGCCTGGGCTCCAGCAACGTTTCCTTCAGCAGGGAGGGGGCAGAGGGGGGAGAAACCCCGCACCCTTGGCGACTCCCCTGCTTCACACAAGCCCCAGCTGGTCCAAACTGGTTCCACCGGCAAATCCGCACACAAGCGCTAGATGTCACCACCCCTCCAGAGACGTCCCTGAAGAACCCACCTGCCAGGGCAGGAGATATTAAAGAGACGGGTTTAATTCCAGGGTCGGGAAGATCCCCTGGAGGAGGAAATGGCAACCCACTCCAGTATTCTCGCCTGGAGAATCCCTTGGACAAAGGAGCCTGGTGGGCTACAGTTCGTAGGGTTGCAAAGAGTCAGACACAACTAAAGCAACTTCACACACACACACACACACACACACACACCCTCAGCCAGAGGTTTGTGGGCCACTGAGAATACACAGGTATGGGCAGGTATTCCCAGATAACCTTATTCACAAAAACAGGCAGAGCCCTGTGAGCTCACAGGTGGGATCTCAACCCTCTGGCTGGGCTGGGATATGGAGGGCTGTGTGCCTGGGTGTGAACCTGGATCCGGATTCAGGGCAAGGAGACAGCAAAGACCAGCGTAGAAGGCTTGTCCAGATCTAGGTCACACCCCGGCACATGACCCCTCACATCTCAGCTCAGCCTGGCCCCTTCTATGGTCTCTGCTCTGGACTCAAACCCACCTGGAGGCCAGACTTAGCACTTCGTTGTATTTTTTCTTTTAAGGCCCAGTCCAGTATCACAGGTGAGTGGGGTCAGCTTTCCCGCTGAAGGAGAAGAGGTTTCCCTGTGCACCCTCGGCAGGCCTGAATCCACAGTCCTCTCCCCATGGCTCCATTCCATGGCCAGCCCCTGGCCCTGCTCCGCCCTTCCCACCACTGACTCCAGGAGCCTGGCCCTGGCCAGTCCCTTTGACCCTGCATGCTTCAGGGACTCAGGAACCACCGTCCTGAGAAGACTGAGGGCCCCCAAAGGCTGTTCATTGAATTTTTGTTTCTATGTCGGTGTGCCTGCTTGGCATTTAGAAAATCCTCCATACCTATTAGAGACCTGGGACAGAGGCCACACCCAGCAGGTACTTACTAAGTGAGAGAGGGAGTGGACAGATGAGCGAATGAATGAATGGATGCAGAGAAATGGAAGGTTTATCCATCAGTATCAGTTCAGCTGCTCAGTCATGTCCACTTTTTGCGACCCCATGGACTGCAGCACACCAGGCCTCCCTGTCCATCACCAACTCCCGGAGCTTGCTCAAACTCATGGCCATTGCTTGGGTGATGCCATCCAACTATCTCATCCTCTGTCATCCCCTTCTCCTCCCACCTTCAATCTTTCCCAGCATCAGGGTCTTTGCAAATAAGTCAGTTCTTCGCATCAGGTGGCCAAAGTATTGGAGTTTCAGCTTCAGCATCAGTCCTTTCAATGAATATTCAGGACTGATTTCCTTTAGGATGGACTGGTTGGATCTCTTTGCAGTCCAAGGGACTCTGCATAACCGAGTCCAAATTTGAAACCAAAGCTTTCATTCCAAATTAGGTGTCTTTCCAGCACGTTGGGCTGCCTCCCAAGCAAACTGACACAAAATACAGGTTGGGTTTCCCTATTTTGGGTGGGAAATGGGGGGTTTCACCCCTGGACAGGATGTAAAGGAGGCTGATTGCCCACAGATGCTCCAAAGTCTTTCCCCTCTGAAGGCTGTGATCCATTAGCCTCTTTAACCAGCCCAGTGAGAGGGGCCTCCCTCCCTGACAACCTTTCCAACAGCACCCATCCCCCCTCCAACCCAAGCCAGGAGGGTAAACTGAGTCCGGGCAGAAAAGGAATAGCTTTAGTAGGAGGGAAACCATCCAGAGTGAGAGGCTGGCTTGTCTAGGGGGCCAGGTGCCAGAGCGTGGGGGCAGGTGCTTCTTCTGGGCTCCCCCTTCACCAACAAAATCTCTCACATACCCAACCCTTTGGTGCCAGACTCGGCCCTAGAATCTTCCAGCTGAGCTGAAGCCTGGTTGAGTTCTGGATTCCGTGTGCGTGCCTGCTGGCCCATGGAGGACCTTGTGCCCCCAGCACACCTGAGGCTCCAGGAGGGCATGAGAATTCCCAGGTGGCTGGTTCCCAGTGCCCCACACCCGGGTCAGCAGCTCTGGCTTCCCCACTAGGAGACTAAGGAAGCGGTGCCCTGTCCCATCACTTACATCCCACGGTCGGCAGGATACTCTTGAAGTCGTTCTTCACATACCGGAGAGCCAAGCTGGACTTGCCCACAGAGCCACTGCCCAGCAGAACCAGCTTGAAGATGCAGGGCTGGCCCGGGGCGGCTCCGGGACGAGGGACCCCATTCACCTGCGCCATGCCCTGCAGAGAGACAGCGATGCAAGGAGGCTGAATGATGCCAAATGATCTCAGCAAGCTCACCCCCGGGACACTGACCAAACACAGACAGCCCTGAACGGAATGGAGTTCTAAGTCAGAGGCGCCTGGCTTGCCAGTCCTGGGCCACTATGCACCCCATCTTGCCATCTGGAAATCGGGGTAACGATAGCTATGACATAGGTCTGTTGTGATGTGCTTGGAAAGCATGTCCCCAGGGCCCTGCAGGGCCAACGCATATGAACATCTTCAAGCCCTGCAGGGTAGCCGTTGAATGCCAGCCATCCGACCGGCTCGCTTCCTCCTCCTGTCACCTCTCACTTTTGAACAATCCGTAGCTATTTCAAAAATGTTCTGAAAAGCCCGAGAGGCATGGCATTCTCTCAGTTGTGGTTCCTGGATTAAAGAAGTGAAGTCGCTCAAGCTGCGTCCGATTCTTTGCGACCCCATGGACTGTAGCCTAACAGGCTCCTCCATTCATGGGATTTTCCAGGCAAGAATACTGGAGTGGGTTGCCATTTCCTTCTCCAGGAGATCTTCCCAACCCAGGGATTGAACCCAGGTCTCCCGCGTTATAGGCAGATGCTTTACCATCTGAGCCACCAGGGAAGTCCTGGATTAAAACTGGCTGGTAAATAGGTTCCAGAAAACCTATTTACAAAAATGGTTAGTGTTTCAAGGATCTCAAAACATTTTAGTATTTCCCACTGTACTGAAAGCCTTAAAACATACAGTCATAACAAGCATCCTCTTCCAACAACACAAGAGATGACTCTACACATGGATATCACCAGACGGTCAACACCGAAATCAGATGGATTATATTCTTTGCAGTCAAAGATGGAGAAGCTCTATACAGTCAGCAAAAACAAGACTAGGAGCTGATTGTGGCTCAGATCATGAACTCCTTATTGCCAAATTCAGACTTAAATTGAAGAAAGTAGGGAAAACCATTAGAGCATTCAGATATGACCTAAATCAAATCCCTTATGATTATACAGTGGAAGTAACAAATAGATTCAAGGGATCAGATCTGATAGAGTGCCTGAAGAACTATGGATGGAAGTTTGTGACATTGTACAGGAAGCAGGGATCAAGACCATCCCCAAGAAAAAGAAATGCAAAAACACAAAATGATTGTCTGAGGAGGTCTTACAAACAGCTGAGAAAAGAAGAGAAGTGTAAGGCAAAGGAGAAAAGGAAATATATATACCCATTTGAATGCAGAGTTCCAAAGAATAGCAAGGAGAGATAAGAAAGCCTTCCTCAGAGATCAATGCAAAGAAATAGAGGAAAACAATTGAATGGGAAAGATTAGAGATCTCTTCAAGAAAATTAGAGATACCTGGGGAATATTTCATGCAAAGATGGGCACAATAAAGGACAGAAATGGTATGGACCTAACAGAAGCTGAATGTATTAAGAAGAGGTGGCAAGAATACACAGAAGAACTATCCCAAAAAATCTTCATGACACAGATAACCACAATGGTGTGATCACTCACCTAGAGCCAGACATCCTGGAATGTGAAGTCAACTGAGCCTTAGGAAGCATCACTGCGAACAAAGCTAGTGGAGGTGATGGAATTCCAGTTGAGCTATTTAAAAGCCTAAAAGATGATGCTGTGAAAGTGATGCACTCAATATGCCAGCGAATTTGGAAAGCTCAGCAGTGGACACAGGACTGGAAAAGGTCCGTTTTCATTCCAATCTGAAAGAAGGGCAATGCCAAAGAATGCTCAAACTACCCCACAGTTAGTTGCACTCATCTCACACACTAGCAAAGTAATGCTCAAAATTCTCCAAGTCAGGCTTCAACAGTATGTGAACTGTGAACTTCCAGATGTTCAAGCTGGATTTAGAAAAGGCAGAGGAAACAGAGATCAAATTGCCATCATCTGTTGGATTATAGAAAAAGCAAAAGAGTTTCAGAAAAAACATCTACTTCTGCTTTATTGATTATGCCGAAGCCTTTGACTGTGTAGATCACAACAAACTGTGGGAAATTCTTAAAGAGATGGGAATACCAGACCACCTGACCTGCCTCTTGAGAAATCTGTATGCAGCTCAAAAAGCAACAGTTAGAACTGGACATGGAACAATAGACTGGTTCCAAATTGGGAAAGGTGTACGTCAAGGCTGTATATTGTCACCCTGCTTATTTAACTTATATGCAGAGTACATCATGCAAAGTGCCAGGCTGGATGAAGCACAAGCTGGAATCAAGATTGCCGGGAAAAATATCAATAACCTCAGATACGCAGATGGCACCATCCTTATGGCAGAACGTGAAGAAAAACTAAAGAGCCTCTTGATGAAAGTGAAAGATGAGAGTGAAAAAGCTGGCTTAAAACTCAACATTCAAAACACAAAGATCATGGCATACAGTTCCATCACTTCACAGCGAATAGATGGGAAAACAATGGAAACAGTGACAAACTTCATTTTCTTGGGCTCCAAAATTACTGTGGATTGTGACTGCAGCCATGAAATCCAAAGACACTTGCTCCTTGGAAGAAAAGCTATGAAAAAGCTAGACAGCATATTTAAAAGTAGAGACATCACTTTGCCAACAAAGATCCGTATAGTCAAAGCTATGATTTTTCCAGTAGTCATGTATGGATGTGAGAGTTGGACTATAAAGAAAGCCGAAGAATTGATGCCTTTGAACTGTGGTGTTAGAGAAGACTCTTGAGAGTCCCTTGGACTGTAAGGAGATCCAACCAGTCCATCCTAAAGGAAATCAGTCCTGAATATTCATTAGAAGGACTGATGCTAAAGCGGAAACTTCAATACTTTGCCCACCTGATGTGAACAGCCAGCTCACTGGAAAGAACCCTGGTGCTGGGAAAGATTTAAGGCAGGAGGAGAAGGGGATGAGAGAGGATGAGATGGTTGGACGGCATCACCAACTCGATGCGGACAGCTCAAACTCATCTCCATCGAGTTGGTGATGCTCACAGGCCCATTGCTCCCCGGGGACAGGGACTCAGCAGAGCTGAGTGGTTCCCGGAGACCGCGTCTGGAACCCCATATTCCTCAGGACACTTAACGGTGTCAGTGGGTGACATCCCGCTGCAGCTTCTTCTGCAGCCCCCAGACTCACAGCTGCCTGGGGTTGGGGGATGGGTTCTACAAGGGCCAGCCCTCTCTCCAGAACCCACCACCCATGCAAGAACTCAAAGCTGTCCTGCTGCAGATTCCTGACCCACGGATAGAAATGAAACTCAAAGGCAAAGTAAAATAGGGACTTCCCTGGTGGTCCAGGGGTTAACACTCTGAGCTACCGTGGCAGGAACATGGGTTCAATCCCTGGTTGGGGAACTAAGATCCCACATGCCGAGCGCCACAGCCAAAAAAATAAAAAGTTAAAACACTTTTTCAAAAAAAGACACAGTAAAATAAACAGTAAGGACAAACGGGAAGCCCCGGAAGCGGCTGGCCCTCCACGGATAAAATGACGCCTGTAACTCCCCTCTGCAGGTCAAAGGGCAAACCAGAGTCCGGAAAGCAGCCTGAAGCCCCAGGAGAGATAACAAACACACACAGGCTCAAAGGTCAGGGGTTGCTAGAGCTGCTTATCTGTCAACCACATTGCCAAATAAGCTGGGGAATTTGCCTTACAGTGCAGCAGCTACATCTGCTCTCTGCTCACGCTGATGCAAATCCCTCTCCAGCCGCACCTTCCCGTCTGTTCTCACAGCTGCCACTCCTACATCACCCCGACCCTGGTACCCACCGCCCCATCCCATCCTGTGTCCAGTCCCCGTAAATAGCAGCTCAAAAAAGAGACAACGCTCCCTGCCATCGCCCGGCCTACATCCCCTTATTCCTCTTCTTGATTGAAATGATCTCGGTGTCTAATTCTATCTTAATTCAGTTACTTTGATGGTAATTGTTTATCTCTCTCGCTGGGCTTTAACCTCTCATGAAAGCCAAGGGTTCACTGAGACTGCTGCTGTTGTTCAGTTGCTAAATCATGTCCAACTCTTTGTGACCCCATGGACTGCAGCACACCAGGCTTCCCTGTCCTCCACTATCTCCTGGAGTTTGCTCAAACTCATGTCCACTGAGTTGGTGATGCCATCTAACCACTGAGACTACAGTAGGTGCTCAATTAAGATCTCATGAGTGAACGTGGGGCTGGCTTAGCAAGAAGCCAGCATGTCAGACATCGTTTGTGTAGCCAGCCCTACGCCAGGTAGCTTGTCAAGCAGTGGGCTGGGGTCTCTGCAGAAAGAGAACCAGAGGAGGGGGCCTCCAGCAGGCCCTGAGACCAGCTTCTGCCAGGCAGCTCAGCCTGAGAGACCAAGGAAAGCAGAAAGTTACTGAAAGTTGGATCAACGACTCGAGGGACATGAGTTTGAGTAGGCTCCGGGAGTTGGTGATGGACAGGGAGGCCTGGCGTGTTACAGTCCATGGGGTTCCAAAGAGTCAGACACGACTGAGCGACTGAACTGAACTGAACTGCCTTTAGGATCACCCTACATTCAGATGAAGCTGCTAAAACAGCACGTAAAACCTTGACCAACTTGAACAGCTCTTGCCTCCTCAAACAGATTGGTTGACTAATCAAACCTGGAGTCACGGTGCAGAGACAGTGCTGTACATGGAGGCAGAAGCCACGCCTCCAGGATGACTCCGGACCAAGAAGTTTCAGACTACGGAAAGCAAAGGACGGAAGTGCTGGCATCAGAGCCCTTTACCATGTGAAAAGCTCTTTAATAAGGAAAACACAACTTCCAGCTGTGCAAGTCACTTATATAGACTGGTTTCAGTTCAGTTCAGTCACTCAGTCGTGTCCGACTCTTTGTGACCCCATGAGCCGCAGCATGCCAGGCCTCCCTGTCCATCACCAACAGAGTTTGGTGTTTGCTCAAACTCATGTCCATCGAGTCGGTGATGCCATCCAACCATCTCATCCTCTGTCGTCCCCTTCTCCTCCTGCCATCAGTCTTTACCAGCATCAGGATCTTTTCCAATGAGTCAGCTCTTCGCATCAGGTGGCCAAAGTATTGGAGTTTCAGCTTCAACATCAGTCCTTCCAATGAACACTTAAATGGACTGATCTAAGATAAACTAGTTAGCTTCTGAGTTTAAAATTCCCCGAGCCCCTTAAATGTGGCCCCAACCCTGGACTGCAGAAAGGGGGCCTTGTCTCCTATCTCCTCTCTGGTCAACCTCGAATTAAAACTCTGTCTTTTCTCAAAAGCCAGTGCCATAGTGTTAGCTTCTCTGTGTGGGGCAGGGAGCCCTTACCCTACAAGACAGCAGGGGAGGAGGACACCAAGGCTAAGGGACAGGCCGTGTCCACCGAGGAGCAGGGGCGGCAGGCTTGGGGCCCTGCACGGCTCAGCTGCACACAGGCTTCTGTTGAAGCCAAGCAAGAAGCCTCCAGGGCCGGTGTTACCTCACCTTACAGAGAGATTAGAAGCTTTCCTAAGACAAAGATTTGGGATTCAAAGTCAGAGCAGGCTCAAGGGGGAGGGATGGACTGGGAGTTTGGGATTAGCAGATGCCAACTGGTATATATAGGATGGATAAACAACAAGGTCCTACCGTATAGCACAGGGAATTATATTCGCTATCCTGGGACAAACCATGATGGAAAGAGTATGAGAAAGAATATATCTATCTATATATATATATCTATATATAGATAGATACACACACATATATAATTAAAGTACTCTACTATAAAGAAGAAATGAATGCAACATTGTAGATCAGCTTCAATAAAACAAAGTTGTTTTCAAAAGAAAAAAAATTTTTTAAAGCCAAAGCAGGCTGCCTTCATGTCCACACCATATTCACCAGGCACGAGCATCATTTCAACCACTTACAGAGGCAGCAGGTCCTGTGTTCCGTCCACGTCTAGAACCGCTGGTGCGAGGAGCCTGCCAGGGAGCCGCCAGCCTGAGCTCACCACCCTAAAGACGGTCAGCTCAGTAGCAAGCCCTCGCTTATTAACCACCTGTTCTTTGGCTAAATGTGGGGAAACTGTAGCGCAGTGGTGACCAGTGGCTGGGGTGGGAGAAACAGAGAGATAAGGGTCAAAGGGTGCAAGCTTCAGCTGTAAGATTCGCGAATTTGGGCGGACCTCGAGTATAGCATAATGATTAGAGCTGATACTGATCACACACTTGAAAACTGCCGAGAGAGAGATCTTAAATGTTCCCACCTGGTACGTCTATGCAATGGAACATTACTCGGCCATTAAAAGAAACTAAAGAGGGTCATTTGTAGAGATAGGGATGGACCTAGTGCCTGTTATCTGAGAAGGAAATGGCAACCCACTCCAGTGTTCTTGCCTGGAGAATCCCAAGAACGGGGGAGCCTGGTGGGCTACTGTCTGTGGGGTCGCACAGAGTCAGACACGACTGAAGCGACTTAGCAGCAGCAGCACCTGTTACACAGAGTGAGTGAAGTAAGTCAAAAAGAGAAAAACAAATATATATTAACACATATATGTGAAGTCTAGAAAAATGGTACGGATGAAGCTATTTCCAAGGCAGGAATAGAGACCCCCCTGGAGAGAATAGACACATGGAAAGAGTGAGGGAAGGAGAGGAGAAGATGAACGGGGAAAGTAGCCCCGACATATTGACACCATGTGTGAGCCAGACAGCTAGCGGGAACCTGCTATCCAGCACAGGGAGCTCAGCTCTGTGATGACGAGAGGGCCAGGACGGGGGTGAGTGGGAGGGAGGCTCTACAGGGAGGGCATATACGCACACACATAGCTGAAACCAACATCAGAAACCAGTATCACATCGTGAAGCAATTATACTCCAGTTAAAATAAATAAAGAAGAAATTTTTAAAAAGACACAGTCATTATGTGAGGTGGTAGGGGTGTTGGCTCAGCTATGATGGTTATCATTTTGCAATATGCAAATATATCCGGTCAGCACATAACAAACCTTAAAGATAGACAATGTTATTATGTCGACTGTGTCTCAATAAAGCTCAGAAAAAGCAACGCTTTTGAGAATGGACTCCCTAGCTTCTGTGACACCCGCACTAATGCCCTGCTTCTTGCTAAGTACCTAAGGCACCTGCTGAGAAGCAGGTATTCCACTGATCTGTGCTATAATTCTACATAAAGAGAACTTTCTAACACACTGACAACAAGGCATTCTCAAGTATTTAAAGACACCGCTTTGAGTTTTCTTTTCTATTTATGTGCACAAACTAATAAAACTCAAGTCAAGAAAATCTTTAGTCCAAAACCTGTGAATTAACCAAACTCGGTGGAGTATAAATAAACATACAGGTAACCCACCTCTTTATCTACAAATATTATTTTGCTATAAACATAAACACATAATTGTCAACATGAAAAAATCTCTTTACCCATAATCCCATTCCCTTTACACGAGGGACAAGATGTTGCCTACTTTCTTCTAGTTTGTTTCTCAGAATCTTACAATCGTTTTAACATTAAAAAAAAAAAAAAGCTGTATCAAGAGTAGTTTTCCACATTGCTATATATGTTACAGATGCATTTGACATGTGTGTGTTTAATGACCACATAACATCCCTACGATTCCAGTTTGCTGAACTATTTCCGTTACCGGATGTTTACTTGGCTTTCTTCTTCTTTTTTTTTTTTTTTTTCTGTAATAAATAAGACTGCAGTCAGCATTTTCCTGTATGATTTTTTTGTGTGATTACATGTCATAAGCATTTGATAATCAAAGGTTGGAGCCCTTTGTTCAGGGAGAGAATCAAAAATGTGACTGCTGACTCGGCCTCTGGAATTTCATGAAGATGGGGTGATGGACAGGGAAGCCTGGCGTGCTGCAGTCCGTGGGGTCGCAGAGAGTCGGACACGACTGAGAAACTGAACTGAACTGGGGTGACTGAAGTCTCTAAATGCAGAGACATTTTCATGCTTGAGGCCAATAGGGACACCCTCTCAAACCTTGCAGTTTGGGGCTTTTCTTTCTTACAAGCTCACATCCCTCCACCGAGGGAGAAAGGAGAGGGTGGGAAATCCAAACCAGCCTTCCTGGGGAGGAGCCACCCCAGGGAGGGTCGGTCTGCAGTCTGCCCAAGGCCTACTCCCTGGCTGGCCCCGCCCAGCGCGCAAGGATTACAGCGCAGCTGTCTACCCTGAGGACAGTCGGTGTCCTGATCCGAAATCCGTTGGAAATGGATTCAAGATTTGAACTGAATTTTCCCGGAGGCCACTCTTTAAACCAGCTGCCCTGCTGGCCCACCTCCCAAGCGGAGACATGGGTTCCATCCCTGGGTTGGCAAGATCCCCTGGAGAAGGAAAGAGCAACCCACTCCAGTATTCTTGCCTGGAGAATCCCATGGACAGAGGAGCTCGGCGGGCTACAGTCCATGGCGGTCGCAAGAGAATTAGACAGGATTCAGTGGCTAAACAACAACAGAGAGATTAAAGGAGATTCTTTCCACTGGAATCTCCTGCCGGAACCCTGACCCAGCAAACCACAGGGACGAGCAAGGACACCTCTGGCGCTCAGGAGTACACACTCCTGGCCCCGCAGTTTCCACTTCTGATTCCGTATACGGGGGCTCAGGCACAGACACAGAGACACAGAGGTGCAAACCCACATGACACACAGATATACACACATCCACACACATGCACCCAGACACTGATACACACGACAGACACACACACATGTGCACACAGACTCACACACACACACACACACACACACACTACAAACCACTCAGGAGTTTAAACCCTGACTCACGTGCTCCCCAGGCCCGGTCACTTCCAGCAAGCCTCACAGCCGGTCATCACTGGGTCCCCCAGGGCCCCGACCTGGGTCCCCCTTTCCCTCCACTTCTGGTCACGGGGAAGGCCTGCTCCCTCCACGGACAGGCTGGGCGTGGCTGTTTGCCGGGCCGGGCAGAGGAGGGCAGAGGCTCGGCTCCGACAGAAAACAGGTGAGAGGCAGCCTCCCCAAGGTCAGGCCTCCTCCCTTCCAGAGAAGCTCCCGGGGCAAGGTGCGCCGTGGTCACGTGATCACCTGGGGCAGGGGGCCTGGCCCTTAGCGTGGGGGCTGCGGGAGCCTCTGAGCACCTGCCGGAGCACCTGCCCCTGCCGGAAGTCCCGCTCCTCCCCAGCCGCCGGCTCCCGCCTAGTTTCTCAGCTTTGTTGTGAGTCTCATTTTTGCGCTGCAGATTTATTTCCCTCCGCGCCTTCCTCAAGCTGTGGGGCTCTTTGTTGTGCATGAAACTAGTAGCCCAGAAGAGCAGGAAGTATTTGGGTCAGAAGAATTCACGGCTGCCACCAACAGCCAGGAGCCAGCGCCAGGGGAGGGGGTGGGGTGGGGGGGGGCTCTGTGTCTTTCCAGGCCCGCGGGGAGCAAGTTCCTGGACGGGACTGAAGTCGTGGAGAATCCCTGCTTCCGTTTCCCAGCAGAGGAAGCCTCACGAATGATCAACATAAAATAAAACTGCATTTAGAATTCTGTGACCTATGGCCCCAGAGCCCCCAGTGACTGGCTCAGGAGCAGAGGGAACAGCCCCAAATCCATGGTGCTCCCACTGCAGCCTGGAGTGGGGCCAACACAGCACCTCTGGGTGGACGGGGGCTCAGGGCCTGTGTGTCCGTCTGTCTCTGTGTAACAAGCAACTCTCAACTCGGAGGCTCACAGAACACATTTATAGCCTCACAGCTTCCAAGGGTCAGGAGCGGAGCCTGGGCGCCTCCGGGGTCCTCTGCCCAGGGTCTCACAGGCTGCAGTTAAGATGCCCGCCAGGTTCCGTCCTTTCTGAAACTCAAGGTCCCCCCATGCTCATGTAGTCTTGGTGGAATCCAGTCTTTCCCAGTGCAGAACTGGGGTCCCCTTTTGCTACTAGCTCCCTGTCAGGGCCAGTCTCACCTCTCAGAAGCCCCCACAGAAGGCTCCTGGCCAGAACCCCCAGGCCCTCTCACACATGACTGCTTTCTCAAGGCCATCAGGACCTCTCTCTGACTTCCAGACGCCCGTCCCATCTCATCTGATCAGGCCAGGCCCACCAGACACAATCTCCCTTTCCTTAACTCGGAGTCAGTTGATGAGGGCCCTAGTTCCATCGGTGAAAATGCCTTCACCTTGCCATGTAGTGCAACCTGATCTCAAGGGTGCCATCATTGCGGCCAGGCCCTGGGCACCCTCAAGGGGAGGGGGTATCTGGGGTGTGGACACCTGGGGTGGGAATCTCAGGAACCACTTAGAGTCCTGGCTGTCTCAGGACTTGAGCCAAAGCACACGGGGGTGGGGCACCCCTACTCCCCAGGTGATGCTGAGTGACCACTGGCGGGTGTCGGAGAACCACCCCCGGGGCCTGGACTCAGGCTAGCCCCAAACAACTGACCTGTTCTCACCTCAAAAGGCCATGAGAGGCCAAGACTCACATGCTCAGGAGGGCCTGGGGGCTCATCGCTTCTGTGGTCTTGGGGTCACCCTGCACGGCTGTCATCTCAGTGGGTCTTTTCCCTGAAATCTGTAGGTTCCTCACACATAGACCTCGGCAAGTCACTCCCCCTCTCGACGGCCGATTCCTCATCTCTAAGGTGAGGCGTTGGATCAGACGGCTCCAGATCTCCCTTCACCTCTGGCCTCTGTGACTTGATCTCAGCCCCCAGAAGCCACACTTAAACCGGGGGAGGGCTTCCGGTGAGGGTGTGGGGAGTCAGGCCTGGGCACAAGTAAAGTCCTTGGTGGGCAGGTGGAGACTTAGAACACAGACCTTCTGACCGCTAACCTCGCTGAGACCTGTAGGCCAGTCATCACTGCTTGTGGTGGAAATTAGTCAAAACTTGTACATAAGCAATTGTACACATGTGTTTTCAGTTGCTTGTCATGTCTGACTCTATGCGACCCCATGGACTATAGCCCTCCAGGCCCCTCTGTCCATGGGATTCTCCAGGCAAGAATTCTAGAGTGGGTTGCCATGCCTGTCTCCAGGGGATCTTCCTGACCCAGGGATTGAACTCTCATCTCCTGCATTGAAGGTGGATTCTTATCCCACCTGGGAAGCCCAACAAATTTACTTATGTGACCATAATTAATGTTATTTTTTTTAATTAATGTTATTTTTATATGGCCATACAAACTTTTAACTTTCTCTCTTTGCATTTATCAACTTTCCTGTATGGACATTAACCAGGGAAAATTTTCTGCCATGCCGATTAATCAGGCCACAGATACAGGCATGCATGGGCACATTCCCCTTTCAAAAAATATGCAAAACTACAGGATTTTGGAGTTGAAGGGGCCCTGGGGACCATCTGGCCTAAGCACCCACTGGCTGAAGAACACACCATTAGCACTGCCCACTGATTTTCCAGTCTCTGCTCAAATATCCATGTGGATTCTAGATTTTAGGATTCGACATCCTGAGATGGTTCAAACATCAGCTTTTTGTAACTTTCTGCCTTCGTGTCCTCCTGGGGTCACTTGGCAAATGCCTGACCCTCTTCTGAATAAACATTTCTGAGATTTTTGAAGTTTTCAGGGCTTGTAGCAAACACTGCCAACTGCCCGCCCCAGCCCCTGCTCCTTGCAAAAGGACCCCGGGGCCCAGATCATCCACACTGCTTTCTGGTAGACGTGCCTAGTGACCTGCTCTAGACATCTGCAGGGGAGACGAGGCTCCCATTCTTCCGTGGAGCCTCCTGGGAGGACTCTAGGCAAGAATCAACCTCATAGTGTGATAGAGATCTGAGACACAGATCTTCCAGGCTGTTCTTACCTCCTAAGGACCTTGAGATAAGCAGGCATGACCTCCAGCCTCACCTTGAAACCTTCACCCTTGCTTATCTCAATGGAAAATTCCAACAGGGGTTTCTGAGCACTAAGTTACATTCCTCAGCTCAACAATCAGTTCGGCGCGTGGCCGCCTGCCAGGCTGGGCAGAGCAGAGGGGAGAGGTGCAGATGAAGCAAAGTGCTGCCCCGGGGCGCCCGGGACTGCAGGACGGGAGGAGGGAGGCATCCAGAGAGAGGCCGCCCTGGCTCAGACCAGGTCCAAGAGGGGCAGAGGGCGCAGGCAGAGGAGAGCCCCTCGCTTGACCAGAGTGAAGCGGAAAGGGTATCTGCAGGAGGAAATATGGACACATGGATGGACAGATGGATGAGAAACTTGCAGCCGAGAGAAGGAAGTGCTTTCTGAGCTCCAGGAGTACTGTGCGCACATCGTGAGGGCCTGGAACTGTGCCCTAGGGGGCGCTAGTGAGTGCAGGGCCTGCAGGGTGAGTGGGGAGAAGCCTTGTCCAATTCCACAAAGACTAGAAGACCACAAACCAACGTAGCTTCTTTTTACTGAGCACCTACTATTCACCAGGCCCTCTGCTAAGCCCTTAACTTGAAATCTTTGATTTCACCCCTATCCTCAGCAACCCCAGCTTGTGGGTCACTCCCCAAGGGCCTTCTGCTGGCCTTCTTCCAGCCTGCTGTCACAGAGGAAGAGTCCATGGGGCCAAGGGACGCACCTACTTAAAACCTGTGTCACCCCCGACTTCTAGATCCTGAGAATTCCCCAGTAGCCCCAAGCCTACCTCCCCGCAGGCCTCTGAGCTGGCCTGTACCCCTACCCCCCAGCAAAGCGAACCAGTGTGTGCACCCAGGCCAGGAGGCAGTGTGGTTGGAGACGCAAGAAAGTGAAAGTGAAAGTTGCTGAGTTGTGTCCAACTCTCTTCGACCCCATGGACTATATGGTCCATAGAATTCTCCAGGCCAGAATACTGGAGTGGGTAGCCTTTCCCTTCTCCAAGGGATCTTCCCAATCCAGGGATCGAACCCAGGTCTCCCACACTGTAGGAAGATTCTTTATCAGCTGAGTCACCAGGGAAGGCGGAGACACAAAAAGGCTTGATAAATGAAGAACTGTCTTCATCCACGGGGCATCTCTCCAGGCCAGCCTCATGGGGCCACCCACTGCAGGCCCTGCACTCACTGGTGCCCCCCAGGGCACAGTTCCAGGCCCTCACGGTGACCTGCACTCACTGGCGCCCCCCAGGGCACAGTTCCAGGCCCTCACAATGTGCACACAGTATTCCTGGAGCTCAGAAAGCCCTTCCTTCTCTTGGCTGCAAGGTCTGCGACTGGACACGAAGGAAATGGGTAAGGACCCCCGCCGCCACCACCAAGCCAAATGAGCCAATATTATCTCTTCCACACTTTAATTTTCAGCCTGCCTTTATGCTTATTGTGTGTCTCTTGTAAACAGTATACAGAGTTGAGTGTTAACTTTTTCATCCTGTCTGCCTTCCAATTTAGTCTCTGCCCTATTTACCATTAATACAATTGTTGATACAGTTAGAATCTGCCCGCAATGTGGGAAACCTGGGTTTGATCCCTGGGTTAGGAAGATGCCCTGGAGAAGGGAAAGGCTACCCATTCCAGTATTCTGGCCTGGAGAATCCATGGACTACATAGTCCTTGGGGTCACAAAGAGTCAGACACATCCAACCAGCTTTCGCTTTCTCTTTTCTACCATCTTGTTTGTTTTCTATTTGTTCTCTCTGTTCCTCTGTCCTTCTCCTTTTGATTTAATGAAGTACCTTTAAAGTCTCTCTTCTTTACTGTTTTTTTAAGTAGCTTATTGTATGTTTCAGTTCTATGATTTCCATTTGGTTCTGTTTTAGCATCTCTAAATCTCTCCTGAAATTTGCCACTTCTCTCCTCATGATGTGCACCTTTCCCTATAGATTGTCTATTTCATTTATCGTAGCATTTTAAGCTCCTTATTCACCAGTTCTGGTTTGTGGGTCTGTTGACTGACTTTTCTGTGTTTTTCTTCACCACAGGTCACATTTTCCTGATTCTCCGTATGTCTGGGAATCACTGTGTGTCAGACATTGTGAACGGTGTGTTGCTGAGACTCTGGATTCTTTCCCTGTGAAAAGTGTTGAGTTGATTCTAGAAGGCAGTTAAATTACTGGTGGGTCCTCTTTAAATTTCGGAAAGTGTGCTTTACACTTTTTTGGGGTGGAAACTGCTTTTGTTTGCCTTCAGTCCTAAGGTGAACCTTAGTCCTGGGACACAGTCTTTGCTCCTAAGCTCAAGACCTTTTGAGACTTCAGTGGAAAGTCTGAAGGGTCCACCAGGCCCCTCTACACAGCAGAAATTAGACTTCAAACTCACTGTTCCCTGAAGTGAGTGGGTGGCAGTGAAAATCACTGCTCAGCTCTTTAAACCTTCAGGCATTGCCTTCCTCTGGGCTTCTGGCAACCTCACCTGTGCATGAGCTCTTGAGGGGACCGCTATGGATTTGAGGAGCATTAGGGTACAATGTTTGGGGGCTCCCTTGTTTTTCAAGATTTCATCTCTCCATTCAACGACAGCAAACACACATTTCTCAAGCTCACGTGGAACATTCACTGAGACAGACCACTTTCTTGGCCATAAGACACACCTTAACAGATTTAAAATGATAGAAATTATACAATGTCTGCTCTCTGACCACAGTGGAATTACACTAGAAATCAATAACAGAAAGACAACTGGAAAATCCCTGAATTTATGAAGATTAAACAACACACTTGTAAAAAACACGAGTCAAAGAAGAACCCTCAAGAGAAATTTGAAAATATTTTTAACTAAAAATGAAAACACAACTTATCAAAATTGTGGGATGTGGTAAAAGCAGTGCTTAGAGGAAAATTTATAGTATTGAATATATATATTAGAAAAGAAGATCTAAAATCAATAACCTTAAGTCTCCTCCTTAGGAAACTAGAAAAAGAACAAATTAAATCCAAAGATAGAAGAAAAATTGACAAGAATTAGAATAGAAGTCAATGCAATTAAAAATAAGAATTCAATAGAAAAAGTCAAAGAAACCAAAAGCTGGTTTTTTGAAAAGATTGATAAAATTAATAAACTTCTAGCTGGGCTAAGAAAAATGGAAAGAAGAAACAAATTACTAATATTGGAAATGAAAATAAGGACATAGTTCAGATCCCATGGGCATTAAACAATAATAAAATGCTGCTATGAACAACTCTTTGCCCACAGATTTGGTAACCTAGATGAAAAGGACCAATTCCTTGAAAGACATGATTTGCCAAAACTCACACAAGAAGAAATAGACAATCTGAATAGACCTATATTTATTATTTTAAAAATTGCATCCATAATTAATAATCTTCCAAAACAGAAAGCTCCAGGCCCAAATGGGTTCACTTGTAAATTCTACCAAACATTTAAGAAATAAATTACACCAGTTTTCTACAGTCTCTTTCAGAGGATAGAATCAGAGGAAATACTTCCTAATGCATTCTATGGGGCCAGCATTATCCTAATACCAAAACCAAAGACATTATAAGAAAACTACATGTACACCCATGGCTGATTCATGTCAATGTATGGCAAAAACCACTACAATATTGTAAAGTAATTAGCCTCCAATTAAAATAAATAAATTAATTTTTTTTAAAAAAGAAAACTACAGACCAATAACTCTTTTGAACATGGATGCAAAAATCTTCAACAAAATATTCTCAAATCAAATCCTCCAACAAAGTATAGAAAGAATTGTACACCATGACCAAGTGGGATTTATCCCCAGATATGCAAAGCTGGTTTCAACATCAATTTATCAGTTGGGAGCTTGGCTCCACACACAGGCTCCTTCACTTAAGGAGAGTCGAGACACTTCTAGAAACTGCTACTGAGAATGTTTGTTTTTCTGGAAGACAAACTGGGAATGCTTCTCAATGGGCTTGATGATAATGCGGCCTTTGTCTCAGCTGCAGTTCCACATGCAGAAAGCACCTAGAATCCAGAGGGCAGAACTGAGGAAATGATTCAGTTCTTGAGCTCATCGGCTACTTTTAGCTACACTTCATGCTGACAGTGAAATTACTCAGCCTCCTGCCTGGCCGGCCGTGGGGCACAAGAGGCAGCCTTGGGGAAATGTGAAACTGGGACAAGGGCAGGAGGGGGGACTTCAGCTCGATTTAGATAAACTTCTGAGACTGAGACGTGGGGTACTTAAATCTAAGAGTTGTCTGAGCCACAGACCATTGGATTTCCTCCTTTCCCAGTGGTTCCTCAGCTTCCGCTGAGATTCCCTGGCTGCCCTCCCTAAGGAAGAAGCTGTGGAGTAGACCTCCCCCAGCAACCACACACCCGGACCCTCCCAAGCCCCGAGGCTCATTGCAGGGATCACGGTCCACACCAGAGAAGCCTTGGGTGGCATGACCACCACAGAGGCTGCAGACCACTGTGTCCACATCCTCAGCCGGGACAAGGGAGTAGGTGGCGAGGGGGACCCAGCCAGGGGTGCTCTCGGTGATGTTCAGAGGGAGCCAGGCAGGACTATGGGAAGATCCAGATGTATGGAAAACCCATCTCCTTAAAAAGTGGAGAAACAGCACTTTCTCCCCCCAGACATTGTGTGGGCATGTTGGTTCCCTCTGCGGCTGAGAGAAAGAAGCTGCTTGAAACCTCTGCCCTGCTTTGCGGGGTTTGCTGTAGCCTTCGCCACTCTTCACCTCATAAAAGCACCACCTCCACCTCTGCCTTTATCTTCACAAGGGTTCTCCCCGTGAGAGTGTGTCTGTGTCCACCCTTCCCTTTTGATAAGCGCACCAGTCATATGGGACCAGGCCCCACCCTAATGGCCTCACTGCAATTTGACGACCTCTGTAAAGACCCTCTCTCCAATTTGGAAGGGCTGATGCTGAAGCTGAAACTCCAATACTTTGGCCACCTGATGCAAAGAACAGACTCATTGAAAAGACTCTATGCTGGTAAAGATTGAAGGCGGGAGGAGAAAGGGACGACAGAGGATGAGATGGTTGGATGGCATCACCGACTCAATGGACATGGGTTTGAACAAGCTCTGGGAGTTGGTGATGGACAGGGAAGCCTGGCATGCTGCAGTCTGTGGGGTCACAAAAAGTCAGACATCACTGAGTGACTGAACTGAACTCCAAATACAGTCACATTTTGGGGGCTGGAGCTTAGGACTTCAACATGCAAGTTCTGGGGGGACACAATTCAACTCATGATACCATGGATGTCATAAATACTCATGAGAAGGTCAACCCACTTGCTTCTGTGTAGATCTGTCTCTCTGAGGAGCAGCTAGGGCATTTGTCTCAGGTCTGGTCATTTGGGGGTTCCTGAACCAAGAGGAGACCTTTGGACTCCACATGACTGAAGAGTGTCCCCCAGATTCACATCCAAGAAACACCACGGGCTTCCAGTAACCCCTGGAAGCCAGGACAGAGGCATGGATGCCCTCAGAGCTTCGAGAAGGGACCAACTCCACCCACACCTTGACTTCCAAGCCTCCAGGACCACGAGACTACACACGCCTGTTGGTTTAAGCCCTCCAGGCTGTGGTGACTTGTCACATCTCTCCCAGGACACTAGTACAGAACTTAGACCAACCTATGCCCTTCGGGAGGTTAGTAGACCCACACAGAGCACCAGCCCGAGTCCGGGGCCCTCCTGGGCACGGCCCTGAATGTCTGCACAGGGCACACTCTGGAGCCCCGCCTGGGCTCCAGGCGGCAGGCGCTGTGCACAGGGTCTCCCCAGCAGAGGTGATGCTGGGGACATGCGCATGTCGCCTGTTAGTTCCAAGGGACTGGGACAGTTACCTTCTCTGGTTAAGCATTTGGCCACGACAGCGGGAACCAAGAAGGCAGACAGAGACGGAACGGGCCCGTGGGGCTGTGACAGCGGTGGCCCTCTAGAGGGGTGGTGGATTACAATCTGGTCCCCAGGACTGCAGAGTCTTGAATCGCTTCAGTCTAGCTCCTGTGAGACCTGCTGTGTGGTCAGAATTCCCTGTGGCTGGCGTGCTTGTCACGCTTCACAACTGAAGGATTGGCAACACAGTGTCCCTGCCCTGCTGGACTGGGCCTGGGCGGGGGTGAGAGGGGGTGGGGGGTGGAAGTGGGGGTGGTAGGAAGGGGGTGGAGGCGGGGAGGGGGCGGGGGAGAGGCGGGGCAGTGGCGATGGGGGAGGTGCAGCCCAGGAACGAGGGGCTGAGAGAGTGTAGTCACCTGCCGGGAGCCTGCGAGAGGCACTCCACTCATGACAAAGGTCATGAGGAAGGAGGCCCGGCATATGCAAAGGCGGATCGAGCCTCAGGAGTCCCCCTGGATATTCTCGAGCATCTACCCCCCCAAAAAAAACCAGAGTCTGCCTACTTTATTGCTTTGTGCTCTCATCTCTGACTTTACTGGGGGCTGTCCCCCACCACCATCTCGCTCTCTCTGACAAAGAGTTAACTTACAGCTCCAATTAATAAAGTTCCTGGGCAATTAGGAGTGTTTAAATCCAGACCCCTCAGATAGCTCTCTAACTCGCCTGACAAGTTTACCCGGACTCCTACAGCTATGCATACGATTGTTTACAGTCTCCCAGCCTCGAGAGGCACGGGAAGCTTAAGATACTCAAATAGCTTAGAGCCTCTCAGAGAGTTAGAAACTGTCAGAATAAAACTAGTAAAAGATTTCATTGATGAGCCAATGCTTGCTGCCAAGTTTCCACATCCCCTGTATTGTATCCTTGAATGTGTATTAATTAATATAGTTGGTATGTAGAAAAAATAAGTAGTGGCCTTGGTGCTAGCAACTTTAGACCCTTAAGGTAATAAATTCTTTCCTTTGTTGTAAACCCATTACACCTCTGCCCTATAGGAATGAAATTTTATCTAACACCTTCGGAGGATGGCGCCAAACCTTAGAATAATTACTCTTAGAGAAAATAAGTCTTACGGTTGACAAACCTTTGTCAAGAGTCATAAAATGTTAATAGGCCTTCTGGCCAGAAGATGATGTAAATCACCTAAATCATTTGTATGCAATAAATTTGCAGGAAAGAAACCCTGGTTTTTGATAAGGATCAAAGACTGCTGACTTTGCATAATTTCACATCCCCTATTATCCTCTATGTGTAACTTAGGGTATAAAAGCCCCTGTTGAAAATAAAGCTACGGGCCTTGCTCACCAAAGCTTGGTCTCCCCATGTCATTCTTCTCCTCAATTTCCAGCTGAGTCTCCATCTGGAGTGCGGAGGTCCTCTGTGACCATTTATTTGCCTGGGCTTCTAAGACCCACTTGAGAAGGTGTCTAAGGTGGGGCACCTTCCGCTATTCGAGAGGTCGCCTGCGGCCTCCGTGGTCAGAGCTAACCTGGTGTCACAGGTTATATTGATTTTCCGCGTAAACCAAGCTACTCAGCCTCTTTTCTCCACTGAATTTTTCTACTGAGCTATCCTCATTCTATTACTCTTTCTATCTTTGATGAATATTTAAATAGTCGCCAACGCCGTCTCCCCTTTGAATACCCTGGATCAGCCGGGGCTGGACCTCGGCAGTCACCTGTGGGTGCAGAGCCCGGAGACCAGGCAGGAGTCCTCACCTGGAGATCAGCTTCCCACCCCCCAGCCGGGGTGGGGCTCCTCACGGCCACCCAGCCCCCTCCACCCACTCTGCAGACAGGATGCCATCCCGGGGAACCCTCAGAGCAATGGGGCTCTTGCCTGAAGCTGGAACCCCCATCACCTGCTCCCCCTAGGGGCCATTCTGGGGCCCACCGGGCCCCTACCCTGCCCTCCCCACTGCAGAGAAGAGTACAGCTGGCAAGTGCAGAGAGAGGCTGAGCCATGGCCGTGGTGTCAGACGGACTGGGTTTTGGAGATTGCTCTGAGCTTTGCTGGCTGTGTGACCTTCGCAGGTCACATGGCCTCTCTGAACCCCACTTCATCTGTAAACGATGAATAAATTTGGGCCTTAGCCACGTGAAGTTGTGAGTACAAAAATGTCAGGTGTGGACAAGACCCAGAACGGAGCCTGAAATGGCAGGCACTCACAAGGAGACTTTGAAAACATTCTTTTGGTTGCAAGTCACCAAACCAACTCAAGCTTACTGGAGTAAAAAGGATTTTGTTAGACATCTACTCATGTCTGACAAAACAGAGGGCAGCCAGCCCTGGAAGGGACGAGCTGTCCGCTTCAGGGGTCCTCTGTGTGTCCCCCATCTCTTGTTTGCTGCTCTGCCTCTCAGCACTCACAGCAGCCCATGGTTCTGGAACTGACAAGGGAGCAGTCCTGCCTGACCATCAGTCCCGCCCCTGCCCCAACCCTGACTTCCCATACAGTCACCCACAGCCCATCAGCTGCTGAGGAAGCTGGAGGAGGTGGGGGGAGGTGGGAGGAGGTGGGGGGACCATGACAAACATGGTGGAAAGAGGAAGCTCTGAGCAGAAGGGAGCATCCTGAGCCACGTGGGTTCCCTGTAGAGCGATGCCTGTTACTTTAATAATTATCATTAAACTGTCTACAAACTCCAGAACTCAAAACCAATCTGTCTTGTATTGTTTCAGTTCCTCAGGGTAGATATACCTAAAATGCATCCTGATTCCAGGTTGTTCAGAAAGCCACTTTGATGGACTGAATGCTCCTTGCTGTTGTTCAGACGTTCAGTCCTGTCCTACTCGTTGCAGCCCCGTGGACTGCGGCACAACAGGCTTCCCTGTCCATCACCATCTCCCAGCGTTTGCCCAAGTTCATGTCCACTGAGTTGGTGATGCCATCCAACCATGTCATCCTCTGTTGTCCCCCGTTCCTCCTGCCTTCAATCTTTCCCAGCATCAGGGTCTTTTCAAACAAGTCAGTTCTTCACTTCAGGTGGCCAAAGAATTGGAACTTCAGCTTCAGCATCAGTCCTTCCAATGAATATTCAGAGTTGATTTCCTTGAGGATTGACTGGTTTGATCTCCTTGCAGTCCAAGGGACTCTCAAGAATCTTCTCCAGCACCACAGTTCAAAAGCATCAGTTCTTCAGTGTTCAGTCTTCTTAATGGTCCAACTCCCACATCCCTACATGACTGCTGGAAAAACCATAGCTTTGACTATATGCAACTTTGTTGGCAAAGTGATGTCTCTGCTTTTTAATATGCTGTCTACATTTGTTACAGCTTTCCTTCCAAGGAGCAAGTGTCTTTTAGTTTCATGGCTGCAGTCACCATTCGCAGTGATTTTGGAGCCCATGAAAATAAAGTCTCTCACTGCTTCCACCTTTTCCCCTTCTACTTGCCATGAAATGATGGGACTGGATGCCATATGTTAAGTTTTTAAAATATTTGTACCCCCAAAAAATTCACATGTTGAAGCCTAACCCTCAATGTGATCGTTTTAGGAGTGGGGTCTTTGGGAAGGGAATAGGTGATGAGGGCAGAGCCCTTACAAATAGGATTCGGGTTCTTGTAAAAGGGACTGCAGAGAGATCTCCCATCGCCTCCACCCTGAGAGCGCACAGTGAACCAGGAAGCAGACCCCACCAGACACTGAAACTGCCCGTGATCTTGGCCTTCTCAGCCAACCAGGACAGTGAGGAGTAAATCGCTATTATTCATAAGTTACCCAATCTGCGGTGTTCTGTGACAGCCCGAGTGGACACGGCAGCCACGCAAAGCTCCAGTAAAGCACAAAGCTCAGTGGATGATCCTCCCTGTTGCAATCTCACAGCCGGAAGGGCCCTTGGCCTTGGTCTTATCAGACACACTGTTCTCTGTTATCTCCAAAGTGGGCTCTGTGGATTCTCGATGTGTGATGTGTTTCCAAGACAAGGTCTGAGGTCAGATGGGTCTGAAGTGATGGTTCCTTGTGATCCCTTCTCGGAGAGTCAAGGCGCATTTGTACACAGAAGCCCCCACATTGCAAGCTGTTCAGGTTTATTGAACTCAGCTCCCCATTTGCTGGAGCCCAGACACATTTTCACAGACTACTTGTTAGCATGTTCTGGAATTAGTGGTCCAGGAAATGGACGTGGGGGGAAACCTGCCCAGCTTGAAGCTAGCCCTCCTCAGGGGTCTCTCTGGCAGGAGGTTAGTCTGAGGCTCTCTGCATCTGCCACGAGGTCCCCAGCCTCTCTTGGGACCTGACGCCGAGAAGCCTCTTCCTCCGCTTGCCCTGTGACCTGCACCCACGCCTGCCCCCTGGCCCTCAGCGCCGCCACGGTCCACTCTGCTCAGCTCCCCAGCAGCGCCCAGGCCTCCCGGTTGCCCTTCTGGATGCTGTGTCTGTGTCCAATCCACATTTCCTCCCGGAGCCAGACCACACTCCCGAGAGCAGTCTGACCAGCACGAGATGGAGCAGACACATCCTTTCTCTTACACAATAGATCTCAAAACTTATCCTCCACTCGGCGCCTCTCAGAACCCATCCCATGTCCCCAGAACTGTGCCAAGACCTACAAGGGCCCCTAGAAATGCCCTCAGGGAGCTTACTGCGGAATGAGGAATGCCAAAGAAAACTTCACAAACTCAGTACCAATATAAACATTAAAAGATTCGTGTCAGCTGCACAGTAAGAGTATACGGGTCAGCGCCCGGGAGTACGAAAGACACTCAGAATCATCAGAAACACGCGGCGCCCACCCTCACCCACCCAGAAGCGTGCACCTGGTGCACTGAGGAGCCGCCAGCCTGGAGGGTCACGCTCGTGAAGACGCGTCTGATTGGACCCTGGCTCCCTTCTCCAGGTGTGCTGTAGGGGACCCTTCTCCCTAAGTCCTATGGCCTGAGGACACAGCGGTCCTCCTCAAGCACAGCAGAGTGCAAGTCGCCTTCCCAGGACCTGAAAGGGGGGGCAAGTCTGCAGGGAAATTCTTTGCAGCAAGAAAGGAAACTGGGAAGCCGCAATAAGCACAGGAAATGCTGCTATCGAACGTGAGAGAGGACATCTCGAGGACACCAGAAAAGGCTTCACCCCAGACGCTTCCAAAGCGTGGAGGAGGCCCACTCGCCTTGTTCCCAGGGGACTCTCAGGAATACTCACTGAACTGGTGAGTGAGCGAGTGACCAGCGGGTGAACGAAAACCACAAAAACAAAGTCCGGCTTTTCATCTGAGGCGAGGCCTCGCACAGAACGAAAGGGCCACGTGAATGAAGGAATCAGTGAGTGATGAACACCCCGTTTCCTTTAGGAACGGAATCATCCGAGCATTGAATATGTTGCAGCAATCTGAATGGATGGTTTCCCTACATTTATCAACCATCAGACAAAAGCAAGGTCTTGCTCAAGACTGGGAAGCGGAGAGTTAGGAATGTACTTTACACGAACACACGCACAAACATATACACACTTATACTCACACGAGCAGACCTGTACATGGTGGCCCTGTCGGCCTCGTCTTTGCTCCCTCTCAGCCGCGCACAGACATGTCTTTGTCCCCTTATCTGGGCTTGTTCTGGAGGCTGTCCGTCCGTCCTTCTGGGACTGGCCCCAGCCCAACCTCAGCCCTGTCCCTGCCTCCCACGTCCTCCTCTTCCTCAAGGCCAGAGGCCCTCCTCCTGGGAGTGGGCAGCTCATCTCTGTCCTGTCAGGACAGACAGTGGCTTTGGTCAACAGTTAAGGTCTGGGGCCAAGCAAAGGTCCTGAGTCCCCTTCTCAGTGTAATAGGATGAGGGTTTCCCTGGAGAGAGACAGATGGCTGCAGGAGAGAAAACACAGTTTTCTCTCTACCCTTCCCAGTTCTTGGCTAAAATCTCTGAAATAAAAGACAGAGTAACAAGAGAAAAGCAAACTGAAGTTTAGGAACATAAACCCTGCTCCCAATGCAGGGGCCCCAGGTTCAATCCCTGGTCAGGGAACTAGATCCCACATGACACAGTTAGGAGTTTACACGCCACAACTGACAATCCCACACACTGCGACTAAGGCCTGGTGCAGCCAAAAAAATTAAAATAAATATTTAAAAAATTAAGCAATCTAAGTATTTTAAGAAAGGAGGAGGGCAGCTTCTACTCTGTTTGCTGGGCTTTTCCTGTGTTTGCGTATATGTGTGCGCAGTCTGACTCTTTGCGACCCCATGGACTGTAGCCCGCCAGGCCCCTCTGTCCATGGGATACTCCAGGCAAGAATCCTGGAGTGGGTTGCCATTTCCTCCTCCAGGGGTTCTTCTGAACTCAGGGATCGAACCTGCATCTCTTGCATCTCCTGCATTGGCAGGTGGATTTTTTTACCGCTGAGCCACCTGGGAAACCTGTGTCTGCCATTTCTCAAAACAATCAGCTCAGAATAAGCCTCACACCAAAAAGGCATATTTTGGGATACTGCATCCTGCTACCCTTGGGGGCTTAACACTTGTGCCCTTTGGGCAGTGAAACTGTGGCTGTGGACTAAAAAGTGAAGTCGCTCAGTTGTGTCCGACTCTTTGCAACCCCATGCACTATGGCCTACCAGGCTCCTCTGTGCATGGGATTCTCCAGGCGAGAGTACTGGAGTGGGGTGCCATCTCCTTCTCCAGGAGATCTTCCCAAACCAGGGATTGAACCAGGTCTCCCGCATTGCAGGCGGATGCTGTACTGTCTGAGCCTCCTGGGAAGCCCGCTGTGGCCGTGAAGCCCGTGTAAATGCAAGGCTGCAGCTCATCGCCTTGCTGCCTGGGCTTTCTGAGGTTACCACTTCTCCCTGTGGGAACAAGTCTGGTGCATCCACAGGACTGTGCCACTCCTTCCTGATTTTCCCAGCGAGAAGCTCCGCTGGAGCAGAGCCAGTCTAGGCCTCCGTTTGCTGCCTTGAGACCCACGGGGGACAGGAGCCGGCTCTTGCTCATCGTTCTTTCTCCCTGACCGCCTTGCATATAGTAGGTGTGCTAATGTACATTTCCAGCGGGCTGTGCTCTGCCGGGCACTTGGCATGAGTTGTGATTTCATTTAATCATCCCAGTGATGCTAACTTGCATAGTGATTAGATTTTACTGTGAATAAACAAACCGCCCCCCAAAAAAAATGTTTCCCAAGAAGAAAACCATATCACCTCTGTTCTGCTTGAGGCAAAGCTGAATTTTAGACACTGCTTGTAACAAATTTTACAAACTGCTCTTTGTCTGGGAGTATGGATATCAAGAGCTCCAACTTGAGCACAGACTGCAAATGAGTAAGTGGCGAACTATTTTTCTATTATGTTCCTAAAATAGCCTGAGTGCTGGCACTGAGCGCTTCATCTCAGCCCAGAACCCTTGGGCGCTGTCACGGTAGACAGTCACACGAGGCAAAGCTCAGGCCGCGCCAGGCTGGTCTCAATTGTTCGGCGCTATCTTAATGTAGAAAAAATTTCCAGTGAACTTCTCAGGAGAAAGTCTTCGGCGCGCTCTTCGGTAGAACCAAAACAGGGGGAAATGTTTGTGCTATTTTAAAATTGGCAAATTCAGCACACAGAACGCTCTTCAAAGCTACTGCCAAAAATACAGCGAGCATCTTCCTAAAATACTGAGAAAGACCTGAAACATGTGATTCAGTCCCCGCCTGGGAGGAGTGGTGTTGAGCAGCTGATAAGGACGCTGTTTGCTCATAGATAGCAGCGATTCCTCAAGGGGGAAAGCTCCATTTGCTGACCGGTCCCTGTGAGGGCTGGAGAAACCAGTGACCTCCTACTCAGGGTGCCTCCCTGCCCTGCCATCCCTGCAGGTTGGAAAAGAATCTCCCGATACAGTATTTCAGAAGGGGGTGAGTTTATTAAGAACAAAGAGCAGAGATAATCAGGGCGTACCAAGTACAGTGGGCTGACCTTCTAACAGGCCAGGGAGAAGCAACACTTTTTGTGGGTTTGTAGCCAATTTTTATAGCCTCAAAACAAAGGAAATTCTTGCCAGAAGGTTGGCATTAGGTGATTGGTTAGGGGACTGTATGGTGATCCCTGAGGTGGGCGTTTTTGCCGAATTTAGGTTCAGGAAGCCTGCTGGTGAGGATCTGGCAGCGGTTATAATGGGGCTCAGTCAGCTTCAGAGGTGACCTTGGCTCCGGGCTCTGCTTCTGAAGCCTTGGTGCATGGCCTTGGCCCTGTGACCTCGGGGCCAGACCCCACACTCACCAAAGAAAAGCTACGAGGATATGTTGTACAGCAAGGAGTGTAGAGCCAATATAACTTTAAATGGAGTGTAACCTATAAAAACACTGAATCACTATGTCGTGTGCCTGAAACTAATCCAATATTGTAGATCAACTATGTATGCTCAGTTGCTTCAGACGCGTCCGAGTCTTTTCGACCCTGTGGACCACAGCCCACCAGGCTCCTTTGTCCATGGGATTCTCCAGGCAAGAATACTGGGTTGCCACTTCCTCCTCCAGGGATCTTCCTGACCCAGGGATCGAACCCACGTCTCTTATGTCTCCTGCATTGACAGGTGGATTCTTTACTACTCTTGCCACCTGGGAAGCCCAGGGTTGCCATATGCTTCCATTAAAGAAATAAACTTGGCTGAAAACCAGAAAAGAAAAAGCCTCACCAGAGGCACAGATGTATACAAACTGTCAAACACGCCACAGGAACCAGCCCACAACTCAGATCACCTTGCAGTACCGGACAGGAAACACGGCAGATCAGACACCGCCGGGATTTCCCTGGCCCCGCCCTCCAGCTTACAGATGCTCAGTGACCACGAGGACAGACAAGCTCACAGGGAGACAGGACCACAGGACACCTGATGAGCTGGCAGGAGGCAAAGAAAAGAAGTGAGCTTGGGGATTCTTTTCAGAACTGCCACAGTGGGCTGAACTGGATGGTGGGAAGATCACCTCTGTTTCCATGTCCTGACGCTACCCGTGGTCCTTCTGCAGCAAAGCAGCAGGCCAACGGCTATCTGAGACCCCACCACAAATGACCACCCCAACCTCCTGACACTCCCAGGAGACGGGGGTCAAACAGGCTGACACCAAACACCCCTTCACGGCATCTGTGTGTCCAGGCCTCCTCATCCTGGAGGAGGTGATGTGTGGTCAGCCGTGTGTCAGGTTACGGGCTTTCAAAAGTCATTACACTATAACCACAAGTCTAATACGATGCTCAGAGGGGGCCAGTGCTCTCTCCTGTTGTCTCCTTATGTTTCCATCGGTTTCATCTCATCATCACTTTTTAAAAATATACTTACCTGTTTATTATTTTGGCTGAGCGGGGTCTTAGCTGCGGCCCCGGGGGTCTTCACTGCAGCACATGAACTTCTTAGTTGTGGCAGGAGGACCCTCAGGTGCCCCACCCATATGGGATCTAGTTTCCCAAGCAGGGATCTAACTCGGGTGCCCTGCACTGGGAGCCCAGAGTTTTACCCAACAGACCTTCAAAGAAGAACTTCATCCTCATTTTTAAGTACTTTTTGAAAAATTGTATAATTTATACACAGTAGTGTGCATGCAATGGACATGTGTGTAGATGTGCATGCAGATTGCACAGATGCAATCATCTCACACGCTAGTAAAGTCATGCTCCAACTTCTCCAAGCCAGGCTTCACCAAAACGTGAACCGTGAACTTCCTGATGTTCAAGCTGGTTTTAGAAAAGGCAGAGGAACCAGAGATCAAATTGCCAACATCCGCTGGATCATGGAAAAGGCAAGAGAATTCCAGAAAAACATCTATTTCTGCTTTATTGATTATGCCAAAGCCTTTGACTCTGTGGATCACAATAAACTGTGGAAAATTCTTCAAGAGATGGGAATACCAGACCACCTGACCTGCCTCTTGAGAAATCTGTATGCAGGTCAGGAAGCAACAGTTAGAACTGGACATGGAACAACAGAATGGTTCCAAATAGGAAAAGGAGTACGTCAAGGCTGTATATTGCCACCCTGCTTATTTAACTTATATGCAGAGTACATCGTGAGAAATGCTGGACTGGAAGACACACAAGCTGGAATCAAGATTGCCAGGAGAAATATCAATAACCTCAGATATGCAGATGACAACCACCCTTATGGCAGAAAGTGAAGAGGAACTAAAACTGAATTGAACTGATGACCAATGTGGACACACATCCTTGCACTGTGACCAGCTGACTCCACTTTCCCTGGGACTGTCCGTCTTTGTCTGAAAGGAACAGGTCTCAGAAAGCCCTTTGTTGTTCAGTCTTTGTTCAGTCTCTCAGTTGTGTCCAACTTTTTGCAACCCCATGGACTGCAGCATGCCAGGCTTCCCTGTCCTTCCCAATCTCCCAAAGTTTGCTCAAACTCATGGCCATCGAGTCAGTGATGCCATCCAACCATCTCATCCTCTGTGGCCCCCTTCTTCTCCTGCCTTTAATCTTTCCCAGCATCAGGGTCTTTTCCAATGAGTCAGCTCTTCACATCAGGTGGCCAAAGTATTGGAGCTTCAGCTTCAGCAACAGTCCTTCCAATGAATATGCAGGACTGATTTCCTTTAGGATGGACTGGTTTTATCTCCTTGCAGTCCAAGGGACCCTCAAGAGTCTTCTCCAGCACCACAGTTTGAAGGCATCAATTCTTTGGCTCTCAGCATTCTTTATGGTCCAATGCTTACGTCTATACATGACCACTGGAAAAACCATAGCTTTGACTCTATGGATCTTTGTTGGCAATGTAATGTCTCTGTTATTAAATATGCTGTCTAGGTTGGTCATAGCTTTTCTTCCAAGGAGTAAGTGTCTTTGAATTTCATGGCCGCAGTCACAATCCACAGTAATTTTGGAACCCCCAAAAATAAAGTCTGTCACTGTTTCCATTGTTTCCCCATCTATTTGCCATGAAGTAATAGGACCAGCTGCCATGATCTGTGTTTTTGGAATGTTGAGCTTTAAGCCAACTTTTTTACTCTCTTCTTTCACCTCATCAAGAGCTCCTTCGTTCCTCTTTACTTTCTACCATTAGGGTGGTATCATCTGCATATCTGAGGTTGTTGATTTCTCCCTGAAATCCTGATTCCAGCCTGTGCTTCAACCAGCCCGGCATTTCACATAATCTCCTCTGCATATAAGTTACATAAGCAGGGTGACAGTACACAGCCTTGATGTACCCCTTTTCCAATTTGGAACCAGTCTGTTGTTCCATGTCCATTTCTAAATGTTGCTCCTTGACCTGCATACAGATTTCTCAGAAGGCAAGTAAGGTGGTCTGGTATTCCCATCTCTTTAAGAATGTTCCACAGTTTGTTGTGATCCACATAGTCAAAGGCTTTAGCATAGTCAATGAAGCAGAAATAGATGTTTTTCTGGAATTCTCTTGCTTTTTCTATGATCCAACGGATGTTGGCAATTTGATCTTTGGTTCCTCTGCTTTTTCTAAATCCAGCTTGAACGTCTGGAATTTCTCAGTTCATGTACTGTTGAAGCCTAGCTTGAAGGATTTTGAGCATTACCTTACTAGCATGTGAAATGAGGGCAATGATGCCATAGTTTGAACATTCTTTGGCATTGCCTTTCTTTGGGATTGGAATGAAAACTGACCTTTTCCAGTCCTGTGGCCACTGCTGAGTTTTCCATATTTGCTGGCATATTGAGTGCAGCACTTTCACAGCATCATCTTTCAGGATTTGAAATAGTTCAGCTGGAATTCCATCACCTCCACTAGCTTTGTTCGTAGTGATGCTTCCTAAGGCCCACTTGACTTCGCATTCCAGGATGTCCGGCTCTAGGTGAGTGATCACACCATCGTGGTTATCTGGGTCATGAAGATCTTCTTTGCACAGTAAATCTGTATATTCTTGCCACCCCTTCTTAGTATCTTCTGCTTCTGTTAGGTCCATATTGTTTATGTCCTTTATTGTACCCATCTGTGCATGAAATGTTCCCTTGATATCTCTAATTTTCTTGAAGAGGTCTCTAGTCTTTCCCATTCTATTGTTTTCCTCTATTTGTTTGCACTGATCACTGAGGAAGGCTTTCTTATCTCTCCTTGCTATGCTTTGGAACTCTGCATTCAAATGGGTATATCTTTCCTTTTCTCCTTTGCCTTTGACTTCTCTTCTTTTCTCAGCTATTTTTAAGGCTTCGTCAGACAACCATTATTGCCTTCTTGCATTTCTTTTTCTTGGGGATGGTTTTGGTTACCATCTCCTATACAATGTTACAGACTTCTGTCCATAATACCCAGATAAACCTGGACAGTTATTTTCCCTATGCAGCAGCCACCTCATGGAAGGAGCATCTACTTCATTCAGAAGCTTCCCTGTGCCCCTTTGTAGTCAGTCCACTCATCCTGCAGCTCCATTCATTCGCTCAGTCGTGTCTGACTCTTTGCAACCCCATGGACTGCAGCACACAAGGCTTCCCCGTCCATCACCAACTCCCGGAGCTTGCTCAAACTCATGTCCATCGAGTCAGTGATGCCACCCAACCATCTCATCCTTTGTCATCCCCTTCTCCTCCTACCTTCAATCTTTCCCAGCATCAGAGTCTTTTCTAAGGAGTCAATTCTTCACATCAGGTGGCCAAAGTATTGGAGTTTCAGCTTCAGCATCAGTCTTTCCAATGAATATCAGGACTGATTTCCTTAAGGATTGTCTGGTTGGATCTCCTTGCTGTGCAAGGGACTCTCAAGAGTCTTCTCCAACACCACAGTTCAAAAGCATCAATTCTCCAGTGCTCAGCTTTCTTTATAGTCCAACTCTCACATCGATACAGGACTACTGGAAAAATCATAGCTTTGACTGGACAGACATTTGTTGGCAAAGTAATGTCTCTGCTTTTTAATATGCTGTCTAGGTTTGTCATAGCTTTTCTTCCAAGGAGCAAGCGTCTTTTAATTTCATGGCTGCAGTCACCATCTGCAGTGACTTGGGAGACCAAAAAAAATAATGTCTCCCACTGTTTCCATCTTTTCTCCATCTATTTGCCATGAAGTGATGGCACAGGGTACTATGATCTTCGTTTTCTGAATGTTGAGTTTTAAGCCAACTTTTTCACTCTCCTCTTTCACTTTCAACAAAAGGCTCTTTAGTTCTTCGCTTTCTGCTATAAGGGCGGTGTCATCTGCATATGTGAGGTTATTGATATTTCTCCTGGCAATCTTGATTCCAGCTTGTGCTTCATCCAGCCCAGCATTTCACTCGATGTACTCTGAATTTAAGTTAAATAAACAGGGTAACAATATACAGCCTTGACATTCTCCTTTCCCAATTTGGAACCAGTCTGTTTTTCCATGTCCAGGTCTAAGTGTTGCTTCTTGACCTGCATACAGGTCAGATGGTCTGGTATTCCCATCTCTTGAAGAATTTTCCACAGTTTGTTGTGATCCACAGTGAAAGGCTTTGACATAGTCAATAAAGCAGAAGTAGATGTTTTTCTGGAAGTCTCTTGCTTTCTTGATGATCCAACGGATGTTGGCAATTTGGTCTCTGGTTCCTCTGCCTTTTCTAAATCCATCTGGAACATCTGGAAGTTCACAGTTCACGTTCTGTTTGGCTTGAGAATCTGAGCATTACTCTGCTAGCATGTTCGATGAGTCCTACAGAGGTCATCACCGTTCTATCTCCACAGCTTAGTGTTGCCTGTTCTAAGTTTCATATAAACAGAACCATTCAGTACGCACATTTTTGTGTCTGACTTCTTTCACTCAACATCGTTTTTCGGAGATTCACCCACATTGTTGTCTGTCTTAGGGGTTGTTAGTTTATATTGCCAAGTACTGTTGCTCTATGATGTGCTTGTCTATCCACCTACTGACGGACACTGGCTTGCTTTTGGCTTTGGGCTACTCTGAACATTCTTGCACGTGTCTTTTTGTGGACATGTTTTTCATTTCTTTGGGGCAAATACTAGTGAGTCTAGTGACCAGATCACAGGGTAGGTTATGTCTTTAAGAAACTCCCAAACAGCATTCCAAACTGGCTGTACAATGCCGTACTCCCACCAGCAGTGTGAGAGTCCCAGCTGCTACACATTACCCACATTTGGTCTTGTCCGTCTTCCCAATGGTGGGCAATCTGGCAGATGCAAACTGGGATCTCACTGTGGTTTCGCTTTACATATTCCTAACGCCAAGGATGTTGAGCATCTTTCCTGCACTTTGTGGTCATCTGTGTATATTTTTCAAAGAACGTTTCACTGAAGTAGAGTTGATTTACAGTGTGGTGTTAGCTTCAGGTATACAGCTAAGTAATTCAGTTTTATATGATATATAAAAATATGTGTGTGTGTATATATATTCCTTTCCCATACTTTTCCATTAAAGTTATTACAAAATATTGAATACAGTTCCCTGTGCCATACAGTATGTCCTTGTTCTTTATTTTATATATCTGTGGAGAAGGAAATGGCACCCCACTCCAGTGGTCTTGCCTGGAGAATCCCAGGGACGGGGGAGCCTGGTGGGCTGCCGTCTATGGGGTCGCACAGAGTCAGACACGACTGAAGTGACTTAGCAGCAGCAGCAGCAGCAGTGTATATCTGTTAACCCCAAACTAATTTACCACTCTCCTCCCCTTCCCCCTTGGTAAACATAAATTTGTTTTCTATGTCTGTGAGTCTATTTCTGTTTTGGAAGTAAGTAAAGCCATTTGTATGATTTTAAGATTCCTCATATAAGTGACACATGGCATTTGTCTTTCTCTGTCTCGCTTTACTCAGTGTGATGGTCTCTAGGTCCATCCACGTTGCTACAAATGGCAGTATTTCATTCTTTTTAGTGGCTGAGTGATATTCCAGTATATACATACAGCACATCTTCTCTATCCATTCACTTGTCAATGGGCATTAGAGATACCAAGGGAACATTTCATGCAAAGGTGGGCTCGATAAAGGACAGAAATGGTATGGACCTAACAGAAGCAGAAGATATTAAGAAGAGATGGCAGCAATACACAGAAGAACTGTACAAAAAAGATCTTCACAACCAGATAATCACGATGGTGTGATCACTGACCTAGAGCCAGACATCCTGGAGTGTGAAGTCAAGTGGGCCTTAGCATCACTACGAACAAAGCTAGTGGAGGTGATGCAATTCCAGTTGAGCTATTTCAAATCCTAAAAGATGATGTTGTGAAAGTGCTGCACTCAATATGCCAGCAAATTTGGAAAACTCAGCAGTGGCCACAGGACTGGAAAAGGTCAGTTTTCATTCCAATCCCAAAGAAAGACAATGCCAAAGAATGCTCAAACTACCACACAATTGCACTCGTCTCACACACTAGTAAACACATGCTCAAAATTCTCCAAGCCAGGCTTCAGCAATACATGAACTGTAAACTTCCAGATGTCCAAGCTGGATTTAGAAAAGGCAGAGGAACCAGAGATCAAATTGCCAACATCTGCTGGATCATGGAAAAAGCAAAAGAGTTCCAGAAAAACATCTATTTATGCTTTATTGACTATGCCAAAGCCTTTGACTGTGTGGATCACAATAAACTGTGGAAAATTCTGAAAGAGATGGGAATACCAGACCACCTGACCTGCCTCTTGAGAAACCTATATGCAGGTCAGGAAGCAACAGTTAGAACTGGACATGGGACAACAGACTGGTTCCAAATAGGAAAAGGAGTATGTCAAGGCTGTATATTGTCACCCTGCTTATTTAACTTACATGCAGAGTGCATCATGAGAAATGCTGGGATGGATGAAGCATAAGCTGGAATCAAGATTGCTGGGAGAAATATCAATAACCTCAGATATGCAGATGACACCACCCTTATGGCAGAAAGTGAAGAGGAACTAAAGAGCCTCTTGATGAAAGTGAAAGAGGAGAGTGAAAAAGTTGGCTTAAAACTCAACATTCAGAAAACGAAGATCATGGCATCTGGTCCCATCACTTCATAGGAAATAGATGGGGAAACAGTGGAAACAGTGTCAGACTTTATTTTTTGGGGCTCCAAAGTCACTGCAGATGGTGACTTCAGCCATGAAATTAAAAGATGCTTACTCCTTGGAAGGAAAGTTATGACCAACCTAGATAGCACATTCAAAAGCAGAGACAGTACTTTGCCAACAAAGGTCCATCTAGTCAAGGCTATGGTTTTTCCAGTGGTCATGTATGGATGTGAGAGTTGGACTGTGAAGAAAGCTGAGCGCCAAAGAATTGATGTTTTTGAACTGTGGTGTTGGAGAAGACTCTTGAGAGTCCCTTGGACTGCAAGGAGATCCAACCAGTCCATTCTGAAGGAGATCAGCCCTGGGATTTCTTTGGAAGGAATGATGCTAAAGCTGAAACTCCAGTACTTTGGCCACCTCATGCGAAGAGTTGACTCACTGGAAAAGACCCTGATGCTGGGAGGGATTGGAGCAGGAGGAGAAGGGGACGACAGAGGATGAGATGGCTGGATGGCATCACTGACTCGATGGACGTGAGTCTGAGTGAACTCCAGGAGTTGGTGATGGACAGGGGGGCCTGGTGTGCTGTGATTCATGGGGTCGCAAAGAGTCGGACACGACTGAGCGACTGAACTGAACTGAACTAGGGGAATTACTTTTTTGAAAAGCTTTTAAATTCTTGAAAGCTATTTGTCCACTTTTGAGTTTTGGTTGAAACTAGATTACATAAACCATAAATCCATTTAATCTTGTTCATCCAAATGTATCAAAATATTCTGAAAATGATCTAATGAGAGAAAAGGCCCTCGGAATACATTGTGATATGACCTACAATGACTTACAGCGACATTATAGATCAAATATTAACATTTGATATATAACACTCTTATATTTAGTTTAAAATACATGTTAGTAGAAGTTTTAGTATGTTCTGCCTGTACCCCAGTTGTCTCATGCACCCCACCCTGGAGACCCCAGGTCCAGGAGATCCTGCAAGTCATCCATAGGTATGACAAGATGAAGCAGTTACAAACCATTGTGGAGTAGGCAAAGATGTGGAAGGGGAATAGACTCAATTAGAGATGAAGGATAAGATAAATTTTTAAAAATCCAACATGACTCCAAAGTTTTAACTACAAGAAAAATGGAAAATAACTGCAAGTGTTACTATCCTGGGAGAGAAGAGGCATTTTAGAATGGCAAAACTGGGTTGGGTGGATCCATCCAATTTGCTACTTGGAGATGCTGAACGAGGCAACTGACAAAGGCCATCGGGCCATCGGAGACGTTAACCTCTCAGGCATGGTAGAGACACTGACCTCAGCCAGCCCCGCTCTGGGCATGATTTTGGCTCTGTGTTCTGCCCACTGCCTTTTGAGCCATCCCTGTGAAGGGCTGTGACCCTCCGCAGCCCTCCTCCAGCTGTAATCCCCGTGAGCTTTACCCGTCCTCTGTTAATTGGAAGAGTAAGACTGGAACTTCCCAGTCTTGCTTCTCAGGTGATGTTAGTGGTAAAGAACCTGCCTGCAATTCAGGAGATGTAAAAGACATGGGTTCTATCCCTGGGTCGGGAAGATCCCCTGGAGAAGGAAATGGCAACCCACCCCAGCATTCTTGCCTGGAAAATCCCATGGACAGAGGCACCTGGCGGGCTATAGTCCGCGGGGTCACAAAGGGTCAGACAGGACTGAGCAAGCCGCAACAAACAACAAGACTGGAACATGAGTGGACAATGTTTGAAGCACAGAGAAGGCCTTCTCAGCGGACCCAGGTGAGTGGCGTAGCATCTCTGTCTCCTGCTCAAAAATAACCTTGCATGGGTAGTGTAGTCACCTGGAACAGGAAAAGGGCCACGTGGGAGGGGGCTTTAGTGCCAGGGGCAGTCTTCCAGGTAGAAGCAGCTTCATGGACAACCTTGCAGGAGCAGCTGAGTGTCCAGAGCAAAGAGAAAGCCACTGCTCCTTGGTGAGCCATGGCTCAGCCTGACGGATGGAGTCTTGTGGGCTTCTGTATCCCTCAAGGGGCACCCCAAGAACAGGGGATACCCGCAGAGCTGTCTAATGCCCTTGCGCACCCCCTCACGCCTCAGCAGAGGCAGATTCATCCCAGATCCTGGCCCTTTGGGGACAGGAGCGCAAGGACCGCTTATTGACTGCTGTGTATCAAGCCCTGAAATACCTCATTACATGAACTGCCTGCACCCAGACAACGCAGGTATCGTTCACAGGCCAGAACCGATCCCCAAGGGAGAAGCCGTTGCAGAGCACGTCACCAAAGAAGGAGGAAACAATGGATGGTGGTCCACGAGGTCATGACCTCATGGGACCACGTGAGGACCAGCAACCTTGGTTCCGATGATTCCCAAGAAGCGGCCCTTTCCCAGATGAGGGTGGTTGATGGAGGAGAGGTGGGAGACAGAATTCACTGCAGTGTCTGAGGACACTGTGTAGGGACTGAACTTTTCAGAAATACCTCCAGGCAGTCCCTGAGGCAGCGAGTCCTCCCGTCTCTGGACAAAACCCAATGGGGTCAGTCAGGAGCGGGGTCGGAACCTGTACTCAGCCCCCAGTTTCAGACAGATGCTCTCATTATGATTAAAGCAGTGAAACATCCAGTCCCCAGTGAGGGCAGACAGCTGAGCAAGATAAGGTCAGCACAGAAGAATTTCAGTGCTGGCATACAGAGCGGCTTGATGTCCTGATGAAGACGGGTGAGGGAAGCAGAAGCAGCCTTAAAGAGCTGGAAAGACTTCTTCCAGAAGGGAGCTGTTGGGGACTTTCCTGGTGATCCAGGAGTTAAGACCTGATACTTTCCCTGCAGGGGGCACAGTTCTGATCCCTGGTTGGGGAACTGAGATCCCAATATGCCATGCAGCATGGCAAAAAGAAAAAGAGTTTTAATTTCTTAAAAATTAAAAAAATTTATAAGTTAAAGATTTCAATTAAAAGATTAAAATAAAACAAAGGAGATATTGGAACTTGGATATGTCATTGGATGAGCAGTTCCGGGTGTCTTGGGTAAGTCCAGAGAGAACAGCGGCTCTGTCTGAGTCCTTGGCGGGTCTGCCCCAGCCTCTGGCACAGATCCTGCCAGGCAGCAGGTGTGGGTGAGTGAGTGAGGGAAGCCATGGGCACCAGCCTGAGCAAAGACAGAGCCTTCACAAGGCATCAGGTGCTGGGGGAGCGGTGAGCCTCCAGCAGGACTGAAGAGAGACCTAGGGATGCTCTTCCACCCAGGACTGCGTCATCTAAGGACTGTGGGGACCTAGGCGGTATAAAATGTGATGTAGGAAACCCAGTCCACAGACACTTGCCCAGTCCCTCCACTGTGACAAGCAAATGCAAGCTCCCGGAGTACAACAAGGAACGAGGTCACTGCCCCTCTGCCCTGCTGACCCACCCCACAGCAGTCCACTAAGATGTCCTGAGCAACGGCACCTCCTGGGTCACTCCCCCACCGTCTTTTCGCCGCAATAAACCTCCAGCATCCTTCTCGGCCACTGCTGGGTCCCCTTTCTGTCCCCTCTTCCAGATTACCCCCAGGTTACTTCCTAAGAGCCCAAACCTACCTGGACACATCACTTGGTCAGAAACATACCAAACTGTTAACCATACTTATCTCTGAGGGGGAGGAGGGTAGGAAACACAGGTGACTTCAGAGTGGGCCTGCCCTCCTTTCTTCTCTTGAGCATTAAAGTTCTCCCCACACCCCAAAATAGTGGTAACTTTTGAACCCTGAGTTTCTACCAGCACATTTCTTCTTCCCTAATCCAATACTGACAGGTAGTTGGGTCTTTACCCTGAGTGAGAAGGCAATGGCTTTGTAAATCTTATCTGATCCTCCAGTTTATTTTGTTTTTGAAATTGAAGTATAGTTGATACACGACGTATAGAATAGTTGATATGCACACTCAGTCCGTCAGTTGTGTCTGACACTCTGTAGACCCCATGGGCTACAGCCCCCCAGGCTCCTCTCTTCATGGGATTTCCCAGGCAAGAATACTGGAGCAGGTTGCCATTTCCTCCTCCAGAGGATCTTCCCAACCCAGATATGGAACCCGAGTCACTCGCGTCTCCTGCATCGGCAGGGCAAATTCTATACCACTGTGTCACTTGCTAAGTACCAAATAAACTATAGTTGTGTTAGTTGCTCAGTGGTGTGTGACTCTTTGTGATGCCATGGACTATAGACTTTCAGGTTCCTCTGGCCATGGAATTCTCTAGCCAAGAATGCTGGAGTGGGTTACCATTCCCTTCTCCGGGGGATCTTCCTGACCCAGGAATCGAACCCGGGTTTCCTGCATTGCAGGCAGATTCTTTACCTTCTGAGCCACCAGGGAAGCCCATAAATAAACTATACCTCAGAGTTATTTTTAAACCCACCCTTAGAGTGTGGAAGGTAAAGCTCAGGTTGTGGAAGGTAAAGCTCAGGTGAAGTCATTCCTTTTTCAACATCTACTTCCTGAGAATAGCCGACCTGTCAGGGCTTTTCCTAGAAGATGGGGATACAGGAATGAAGTGACAAGTCCCAGAAAACATGCCCCTGAAGAAGGAAGCGCCATCAACACAGGGTTTCTGAATGTGCTCTAAGGCTCGGCAGAGGGGGTGGGATGGGGGTTTGGTGGTGGCCAGATCCCGCAGCCTGGTAGACTGGAGCCAGAGCTGAACGCCCTGCTTATTTAACTTATATGCAGAGTAAAATGTGAAATGCCGGGCTGAATGAAGCACAAGCTGGAATCAAGATTGCCAGGAGAAATATCAATAACCTCAGATATGCAGATGACACCACCCTTACGGCAGAAAGTGAAGAACTAAAAAGCCTTTTGATGAAAGTGAAAGAGGAGAGTGAAAAAGTTGGCTTAAAGCTTAACATTCAGAAAACTAAGATCATGGCATCCGGTCCTGTCACTTCATGGTGAATAGATGGGGAAACAGTGGAAACAGTGACAAACTATTTTGGGGGGATCCAAAATCACTGCAGACGGTGACTGCAGCCATGAAATTAAAAGACTCTTGCTCCTTGGAAGAAAAGTTAGGACCAACTTAGACAGCACAATAAAAAGCAGAAACATTACTTTGCCGACAAAGGTCCCTCTAGTCAAGGCTATGGTTTCTCCAGTGGTCATGTATGGATGTGAGAGTTGGACTATAAAGAAAGCTTAGCACCTAAAAATAGATGCTTTTGAACTGTGGTGTTGGAGAAGACTCTTGAGGGTCCCTTGGACTGCAAGGAGATCCAACCAGTCCATCCTAAAGAAAATCAGTCCTGAATATTCATTGGAGGACTGATGCTGAAGCTGAAACGCCAATACTTTGGCCACCTGATGCAAAGAACTGAGTCACTGGAAAAGACCCAGGTGCTGGGAAAGATTGAAGGCAGGAGGAGAAGGGGACAACAGAGGATGAGATGGTTGGGTGGCATCACCAACTCAATGGCCATGAGTCTGAGTAAACTCCGGGGGTTGGCAATGAACAGGGAGGTCTTGTGCGCTGCAGTCCATGGGGGCCAAGGAGTCAGACACGCCTGAGTGACTGAACTGAACTGAGGCCTGACTCCATCTGTGAGGTCAGACCCCATCTCACCTGGGGTGTAGGTTTGAACCAGGTCCCTACAGCCACCTGTTAGTACAAACCCCTTTCTGCAACCCAATCACTTCGAGTCCTCCTCTGTCCTCGCTGAGGTCCAGACACAAGCAGTAGCCCCTGCCCTGAGGAGGTCAGCCCAGGATTGCCAGGGAAGTCCACCCTCCAGGGTTCCCCATGGGGCCAACCCAAACCCTGGGGGCTCCAGGCATCTCGGGCTCCGCCTCCTTTCTCTGATCGTCTGCCATGGCTTGCTCCCGGTCCCCACCAACGACCCGAGCCCCCATCACCCCCTCCCTGGCGCCCACAAGCTCCCCACCCTGAGCCATCCCAGGCCTCCTGCCATTTTCCTGTTCACTGTCCCCTGTCGTCCCGCACCCCCATCCCTGCCTCCCACTGGAATCCCCAGCCCTCATAGTTCCCGTGCCCCTGCGCCTCCGCCTTGCTCTCGCTCCTCCAGCCCCTGTTCCCACCGGAACCCCCAGTCCCCTTGCCCCACGCATCCTCATTCCCCTTCCCTGACTCCCAGCGGTCCCAAACCTCCCGAATCTCCACGCTCACGGTCCCCAGGCGTCCCCGGGCCCCTAGCCCCCAGCGCCCGGATCCCTGGCCCCTGGAGTCCCAGCGCACCCGGCTCCCGGGTCCTTCGGCGCATCCCCACAGCCCGGGACCCGTGCCCCTCTCCCCGGGAGTCCCCAGACTCCAGCCCCCAGCGCCCAGGTCCCCATCTGGCTCGCCCCGGTCCCCGTGTCCCTTCACCCCCACTCCGCTTCAGGCTCCCCAGCCCCTGTCCCCCGCGTCCCTGCAGTCCCCGCAGCCCGGGTCTCCGTGACCCCCTCCCGGGCGTCCCCAGACCCAGGCCCCCAGCGCCCGGGTGCCCATCTGGCGCGCCCCGGGGTCCCTGCAGTCCCCGCAGCCCCGGTCCCCGCGTCCCCCTCCCCGGGCGTCCCCAGCCCCTGTCCCCGCGTCCCCGCGTCCCCGGCCCGCGCCCGCTTACGCCATGACGCCGGCGGAGGGCGGGGCGGAGCGGGGCCGGGCGGCCAGAGGGGCGCGGGCGGCGGAGCCAGGGTCCCGCGGCGCAGCGGGCGGCGCGGCCGATGGACATGGGCACGCAGGGCTCGGGGCGCAAGCGGCTCCCCAACCGGGAGCGGCTGACGGCAGAGGACGACGCGCTGAACCAGATCGCACGCGAGGTGAGCACGGGGCCCGGCCGGAGCGGGGCGCGGGCGCCGGGCTCCGCCGCAGCTGTCGGGCGTCCGTCCGCCGGCTCGGCGGGAGGGGCGCGGGCCGGGCCGGCACCTCGGTGGGCCGGGCGCGGGTCCTCCGCCGCGGGGACGGGCAGGCGACACCGAGCCCTACCCCCAGGCCCCCGGCCCCATCCGGCCGCCGCCCCCTCGCCGAGCCGGACTGGGGTGCCGCCCCTCTTGCGCACGGTGGCCTCGGGCCGGCCTGGTGGGGGGCGAGCGCCCGACTGGGTTGTTCGCCGCATCGTGGGGGTGACGTAGGCCCGACCCCCGGAGCCTGCGGACAGTCCCCGGAGGCCACATGGCCCTGGCGAAATGACCCGGCTCCTGTGTCTGACCCGCTGTCGTCTCGATTGTCACACAGGGCGCAGCTGGGGCGCGAACTGGGGTCTCCCTGGATTTCGTTTCCGGACCGAGGCTTAAAGCGGGCCCAGGCACGCTGAGGTTCTCATCAAAGTTTCCAGGGCAGAGTTTATTATGACGGTCGATGATGAACTTGAAGTGTGCAAATTAAAGGAGCCCCGCTAGGGTGACTTGTACAAACGCCTTTTCTTCCCACAAGAATTCAACCTTTGGGCTAAACAAACCGCAGGGGAAAGATGGCAGGGAGACCCGGGGCAGCAGGTTCCCTGGGAAGGGGTGAGATTCCTGGGGCCCACAGGGGACAGAGCTTGGCTTGTCATGTCACAGAACACCTTTGTACGCCTTCTGGATTGCCTAGCCAGCGTGCTCACTGTAGACAGGCCCCCCTCCCCATCCACTCTCTTCCAAGTGTTGGAGTGTGATGGAGAGGCTGTCTACATGTCATTATCATCACGTGGAAAAACCTCCAGGCGGTGTAGACTGCGGTGTCTGGTTGCCTCACTCAGCTATTTATGGAGGTCCACTCTAGTACCAGGTCTTAGATGATTGGCTTTTATGGATTCGTGGCTGTCGCTCAGTATTTGTTGAATATTGAATGAATAAATGCATTTATTTTTCTCCATGTGGGAAGAAACTGGGCTTTCCAGGAAAACTCCTATTCAGCCCTTAAAACCCATGGTAGATTTGTGTCCTGTGTGGGACCTCCCCCATAAGCCCAGGCAGAGGTCTCCCTGCCTGCACTCGGGCTCCTCTAGCTTTTGCTCCCTACATCTGCCGTGGTGGTCACGTGGCTTCAGCCATTTCTGTTCACCTGTCCGACCCCCGTGGAAGGTAGCCACCAGGCAGGCACCGTCTTACTCATTTCGCATCCCCAGCACTCAACACAGAGCCGGGCGCATAGTAAGTGCTACTAAGTCTCTGTTATATTGCCTAAAAAACCTAAGGGGTATGAGGCACTTACAGTACATGTGGCTAAATATAGGCGCTTGCTAAATGTAGCAGCTTGAACATAATCCCCACCCCTGTGAAGACGGTCATGTAAGTAAGTGTTTAAACATAAAACCAAACAGGTGTTCTCCGGGAGGCCTGAGGTGACATGATCCGTGGGCCTTGTCTTTCCAGCAGTGGTTGCGGACAGAGGAAGGAGACTGAGGGTCCCGAAGTCCACCCCGTGTCTGCTGGATTTTATTAAAACAGACTGAAAGGAAAGGCCAAGGGATGCTCCTGGGGGGAGAGCCTTGAGATGCACAGTAACCGGGCACCCACGGGCCTGCCTCCCAGCCTAGGGACGCAGTTGGCAGTGACAAATTCAGACACCGGCGTCAGACCCAGGACTGGAGCTACACACAGCTCCTCTGTGCTCTCCTAGTCAGCCCCTTCCCGGTCTCTGTTTTTTCATCTTTAAAATGGGGAAAAGACCTCCCCTGAGGCTGTCAGGAGTAATGGAAGTGAGCAGCAGATGTAAAGTGAGTCACTGGCTAGATGTAAGGACGACAGGCTTGGAGCGTCCCAATAACCCTGGCCATGTAGCTGTTCCGAGTGCTGAGTGGCAGCTATTTGTCATGTTGGAAGGAGCCGGTGCAAATACATTTTACTGCCAACTTAACTCTGTCTCCCAACTGTGAAAATTAGAATCACTATTCAAATGGCAAATATCTATTCACCATGGAGTTCTAGAGAGTTCTTATAAAAATCAACAAAATTATCTTAAAGTTTCATATGAATACTTTCTCATTTGCTCATTGACTCAGCAGATACATGCTGCTCTTTCTGAAGCCCTGTACTAGGGAGACTGGGATTCAGGGATGGACTTAAAGAGCATCCGCCCTTGAGGAGTTGGGGTCTGACTTAGAGCATGACAATAATAGAAGACAGGAAGAGATCTGAGATTAAAAGGATATTGGGCCATGAAGGTTTGAAAATGAGAGAGTAACAATTTATTGATGGGACTAAGAATAGCAATCAGAGGTGGCTCCCTGGAGGAAGTGGCATTTTGAGTTATTCTTGAAGAAACCCTGACCTGGACTGGCCTCCACCAGGGGAAATGTTCTGGCTGGAGGGCAGATTCTCTGGGCAGTGTCCCCAGGGCGGTGGACCCTGGTCTCCACAGCGTCTCTGCAGCTGGCTCTGCTGGGCGTCTCTGCAGGTGGCCTCATCCTCAGGCTGCCTTGCTTTAGCAGACTCTGCCCCCCACCCCCTGAACCCACATGCTCCGTCTCTTCTGGTGGCTCTGTCCTGGGAGCTGGAAGCATCTTCCCTGACAAATCTCGCAAGTCTCCCTGCTGCTCCTGAGCCAAGCTCTCTGACCGCGGCACGGGGGCAGGGCAAGAAAGGTTACCCAGTGATCAATCAGGCCTCTCCTGGAAGTGGGAAATGGGGGGACGTGGCCTCCCCCGAAGCTCTTGGGGACATGAGGGGGGCCTGACGGAAAAAATCAAGAGGCCTCAGGAAAGTGGCAGGGGGTGGGACAGGCTTGGGTCAGGCAGGCCCCCAGGAATGTGCACTCAGAGGATAAGTGGAGAATTCCAGGCTGCAATGATGGAGTCGGGCAGGGACAGGGAGCAATGAGGACGGAGGGGGTGGGGGACGCGGGGAACAGGGGCAGGACCACAGTGGAGGGCTGGCTGCATCCCCCTCGATAGCTTCGGACTCTCTTTGTGGAGGAACAGGAAGCAGGGACCCAGTAGAAGCTCTGCTTTTATATTTCCGCAGTTCCCTTATGGTCTCACTCCGGGCAAGTTGATAGTAAATGGAGCTGTAACTTGAAAACGCTGCAGATGCATTTGCAGGAGTGGCTTGTTTCTCGCTGTCTGAGGTGGGATTCAGGCAACATGTTGTCAGGAAGAAGGTCCAGTAAGCTACCTTGAGGCACTGGAGCAGCGTGTCTCTCACCCCCGGGAGGGGTGTCTGAAAGCAGATGTAGTTTTCTCTCCCACCGCCTTGAGCGTTCTGCTCAGGATTCTGGTAGCATCCACACCTCTCATCCCATGCTCTGCTGGGAGTGCGAGCATGTTGTCTCAGAACACTGGCCGTTTGTGTTTCCAGTACAAGGAAGTTGGCTCTGCAGGCTGCAGGAGACCGGCCCTTCGGTGAGCTCACCACCCAGTGAACGCTGGTGGGGTTTCCTTCCTCTTTCACAGCACAGCGACCCGCCACGACTGTGGCCTCCTTTCCAAGGTGGTCTTGCTGGGACGCTGCCCTCGGGGTACCCTCGCCAGGGTACTTCCCAGGTTCCCCCCTATTGGTGGAAGTTGACCCCTGACCTGTGAGAGCAGCTGTTCTGGGTTCATGACCCCTCCCCTTCACTAGAGAAGCGCCCATGGCCCCATAAGGGTCAACCTTTCCGGGGAGGGGAGTTAAGACCTCGTACCCCAGGGCCAGCGACTGACCCAGGGGAGTGAGGATGCAGGAAGCCCCACCCCACCCGCTTGCCTCCTGAAGGAACCGACAACGGGGTGCAGGTCACCCTCCAGGGCCCCCGAGGGAGGGCCCGAGGGCAGGCTCCACTGAGGCCACCTCCCTTCCCCCCAGCCCCTCACCGCCCCCCACTGACAGTGCTCCCTGGACAGAACACTCACCTTCAAACCCCAGCCCCGGGCTCCACTTCTGGGCACCCAGCTTAGGACAGCCTCCGTGCCTCACTCTGGGTGGTCCCACGAATACAAAGTGTTCTGTCCTAAAGCCCCCGGTCACTTGCTGTCCTCCCACCCCCCATCCTTCCCAGATAGCCCCAGAGAGATCACCCTGTCCTGAAGGACCCTGACTGCTTTCCGGTCCAGCCTTGAGGCCATTCGAGGGCCCAGTCTGGGCGTGGGCCTCTGCAGAGCGGCCCCAGAGTCCGGTTCCGTTGGACCCCCGCTTCCCCTTCTTCCAGCTCTCGGCAGGCAGGTCTGACTCCTCTGGAGTCAGAGGTGAGCCCTGATGGCACGATGCAGGCTGCTGGTGTCCGGGCGTGGCCCGTGCCCTCGGGGGAGGTCACACGGCGGGCGGCGTCTACAACCTGGGCTTCCTGCAGCTGGTTTCCCTCATTTGAACCGTCACCTTCACTCGCTTCTCCCCAGCGAGTTTGCCTGTTTGAAGCTGGCCAGTGGATGCAGGCCGTTTGGACTGGAGGATGAAATCTATCCAGTGTGGCCGCGGTTTGGGACTGGGGTGGTGTCAGAGCCCCTCCTTCCAGGGTGGGAAGAGGTGAGGGGCCTTCAGACACCCCCACCCCCGGCCCCAGTTCTAACGCAACCACCGTGGGGTGACCCCGGGCCCCTCCCTGGCTTGTCGTCCTGAGACACTTGCACACATCTTGGTGCATCAGTAACAAGCATTAGGAATATGACAAGACGAGCCTTCCGAGTGGATGTGTGTCATGGTCTGAGCTGTCGGGAATGGCCTGCGCCCTGCCTGTGACCTGGGGCTGATTCCCGACAAGACGGTTCTGGGTGGGGGGTGGGCAGTCCTGCTGGACTCCCATGATCTGTGGGCCCCGCTCCACGGCTATTTCTGTCAGAGGGCCAGCTGTCTCCCTGTCCCTTTTCTGGGCGACTCTGTGATGACTCACGGCTTTAGTAGTCAGGGCTGTGAATGCATGTGGAGGACCTAAAGCATCTGCTCCATAGAGTGACTGTCAGGGACCTGGGTTCTCACTGAGCCTGTCACCTGCGAGCCTTGTCAGGGTTCAGGAGGGACAAGGGGGACAGGTGGCGACCGAGGGTGCTTTTAAGGTCTGAGGTGCGTCAGGGACTCCCAGGAGCTTCTCCCCTGTAAGTGTATGCCATCCCATCGGAAGAGTTTAGAGCATCCCTGTTAGATGTGGAAAAACTGCTCCGAGATGCTCGGTGACTTGTCTGAGGTCATCTAGTAACTCAGAGGTGCCAGGTCATCGTCCAGCCTGTTTCCTGCATCAGAGTCTTGGCTCCACACAAGGCCCTATTCCAGGCGGTGTCCTGAAGTTAAGCTGACTTGCTTCCCATCTCAGGCACTGTTGTCCTCAACTGCCCTCTGAACCATCAGGCTTAACATTGCATGTTCAGTTCAGTTCAGTCGCTCAGTCGTGTCCGACTCTTTGCGACCCCATGAATCGCAGCACACCAGGCCCCCCAGTCCATCACCAACTCCCAGAGTTCATTCAGACTCACGTCCATCGAGTCAGTGATGCCATCCAGCCATCTCATCCTCTGTCGTCCCCTTCTCCTCCTGCCCCCAATCCCTCCCAGCATCAGAGTCTTTTCCAATGAGTCAACTCTTCGCACGAGGTGGCCAAAGTACTGGAGTTTCAGCTTTAGCATCATTCCTTCCAAAGAAATCCCAGGGCTAATCTCCTTCAGAATGGACTGGTTGGATCTTCCTGCAGTCCAAGGGACTCTCAAGAGTCTTCTCCAACACCACAGTTCAAAAGCATCAATTCTTCTGTACTCAGCTTTCTTCACAGTCCAACTCTCACATTCATTCATGACCACTGGAAAAACCATAGCCTTGACTAGACGGACCTTTGTTGGCAAAGTAATGTCTTTGCTTTTGAATATGCTATCTAGGTTGGTCATAACTTTCCTTCCAAGGAGTAAGCATCTTGTAATTTCATGGCTGCAGTCACCATCTGCAGTGATTTTGGAGCCCGAAAAATAAAGTCTGACACTGTTTCCCCATCTATTTCCCATGAAGTGATGGGACTGGATGCCATGATCTTCGTTTTCTGAATGTTGAGCTTTAAGCCAACTTTTTCACTCTCCACTTTCATTTTCATCAAGAGGCTTTTGAGTTCCTCTTCACCTTCTGCCATAAGGGTGGTGTCATCTGCATATCTGAGGTTATTGAGATTTCTTCCAGCAATCTTGATTCCAGCTTGTGCTTCTTCCAGCCCAGCGTTTCTCATGATGTACTCTGCATAGAAGTTAAATAAGCAGGGACAATATACAGCCTTGACGGACTCCTTTTCCTATTTGGAACCATTGTGTTGTTCCATGTCCAGTTCTAACTGTTGCTTCCTGACCTGCATACAAATTTCTCAAGAGGCAGGTCAGGTGGTCTGGTATTCCCATCTCTTTCAGAATTTTCCACAGTTTATTGTGATCCACACAGTCAAAGGCTTTGGCATAGTCAATAAAGCAGAAATAGATGTTTTTCTGGAACTCTCTTGCTTTTTCGATGATCCAGCAGATGTTGGCAATTTGGTCTCTGGTTCCTCTGCCTTTCCTAAAACCAGCTTGAACATCTGAAAGTTCACAGTTCACGTATTGCTGAAGCCTGGCTTGGAGAATTTTGAGCATTACTTTACTAGCGTGTGAGATGAGATGAGTGCAATTGTGCAGTACTTACTGTTTCTCCTCCTCCTCTTGTTTTTTTTTTCACACTTTCATCTTTAAAAATTAATTTTATGTCATTAAAGTAATGTTTGTTTTCACCCTGGTCCCATATTCTCAGGCCATTCTCCACACAACAGCTGGGTGGTCCTTCTAAAACATGTCAGATTGTGTCGTAATGGCTTTCCATATCCCTCAGTAAAAGCCAAGCTCTTAATGGGCTTTGTTGTTGTTGTTCATTCAACAACCCCATGGACAGTAGCACCCAGGCTCTTCTGTCCTCCACTGTCTCCCAGAGTTTGCTCAAATTCATGTCCATTGAGTCGGTGATGCCATCCAACCATCTCATCCTCTGTCATCCCCATCTCCTGCCACCTTCAATCTTTCCCAGCATCAGGGTCTTTTCCAGTGACTCAGCTCTTCACATCAGGTGGCCAAAGTATTGGAGCTTCAGCTTCAGCAACAGTCCTTCCAATGAGTACTCAAATCTGATTTCCTTTAGGATGGACTGGTTAACGGCCTTAAAAGACCCTAAATGACCTGGTAATGGGCTCCCCATTTGTAAATAATATGCATGTGCACTATTCATTGATTTTTCAACTGTAGGCACCGTGTGCTGGCCTCCTGATTGGAGGGGAGGACTTGGGTCTGTGGGTCTAGCTCAGGTTCACTCCCCGCTTTCTCCCCGCTCTTCTTCACGTCATAGTCACCTTGCGCTTATAGATTCATAAGCAACCGCTAGCAGAACAATAGGCTGGTTAAGAGTGTGGGGGCCCAAGTCAGTTTTCCTTTTTCCTGGGTTCAGTCCCCGATCCTTGCACTTGCTCCATGACCTCAGGCAAGTTCCTTAACCACTTTGTGTCTCTATTCCCTCATCTGTAAGATGGGAACATTTTAAGAGTATGCTTCTTCCCGGGTTTTATGGGGGTAAATGAAGTATTTCCTGACAAGACTTCAGAGGATGACCAGAACATGCTCAGTGAACACTAGTGGTGATGATGATGTAGTGTGATAGCGCTAACTGCAGAGCCAACAAGTATACGATGATGTTTTTCTTTATACAATTTTCTGCTTTTTTTGGAGTTCATTATTTCCTTTTTTCCCCAATCGCTCATCTCTTTGCGTATCTCTCATGCCTAATTTCTCACGAGCTTTTGAACAGAAACCTTCGCAATATTATTTTCTATGTGATTAAATGAATCTATCAGTTCCGCTTTATGCCCTCCTGGAAATCTCCCCCCGAGACCTCTGTCCAGTCTGTGCTGAGTGCTCTCGGGGTTTGTGTCAGCTGCCCTCCCTTTGCCACTTCTTTGTTGCTGTCGATGCATCCGTGTGTGCTGGATTCTGCACTGTCTTCTTTCTTGAGCTACTAACTCATTTTGTTGGAACACACCCTTCAGTAGCTTTCTGAGAGGGAATGCCTTTTCTAAGCGCTTGCATGTCTGAAAATGTCTTTATTGTACCCTCACACTTGATTGTTCGGCTGAGTATAGAGTTCTAGGTTAGAATAATTTTTTTTCCGAAGAATGACAGAGATTTCTATGTATACTTTGAAATTATTTCCAGTGTGTATTGTTAACTGGGAAAAAAAGCAATGTGCAGAAAATGAAGATAGCATGCCATTGCTCAGGTGAGGAGGTCTGTGACTTGCCTGCATTTGCATAAGGAAACTGGCAGAAAGTCCAGTAAAAGCAATGTGGACATGTAAGTGGAAATGTAGATTTGTTACATGTAATTTTTATACTCCTTTGATATTTGAACCCTGTGACTGTATGATTTTTATGTGATTTTATCTCTTTATTTTTGGCTCTGCTGGGTCTTCCCTGCTGCACGGCCTCTTCTGTAGTCGTGGAAGCGGGGACTGCTCTCTAGCTGCAGTGTGCAGACTTCTGATTGTAGCGGCTTCTCGGTGCGGAGCTAGGGCTCTAGGCACGCGGCTTCAGTAGCTGTGGTGCCCGGGCTTCGTTGCTCCACAGTGTGTGGAATCTTCCTGATCAGGGATCGAACGAACACGTGTCTCCTGTATTAGCAGGTGATCTCTTTACCACTGAGCTACCAGGGAAGCTCTGTATTACCTATTTAATAAAATAAAATAATAAATACCAAAAACGTATAATTAACTGTTTTCTACCACAATTTTGAAGACATTTTTTTCCATTTTATTCTACCTTTCAGAATTGCTTTGATCATTTTGATGCCTTATATATTCTCAGTATCTTGTGTAACATCTATTTTTACACTCTACAAGCTTTCAGGATCCTCTCTTGATTTTCAGTATTCTGGATTTTATTTTTACATTCATTCAATCTGGAAATGTATATCCTAAAATTCTGGGATATTTTCTGAAAAATTTCCCCTTCCCACTATTTGCTCTGTTCTTTTAAAGCAACTGCTGTTGATAGAAGTAGCTTCCTTTTTCATCTCATTTTCTAGCTTTTTGTATTTTGGTGATACTTTATAGCTAATTACTCAGCTTTATCTTCTCCTTCTTCTACTAAACTTATTTGTCCTATATTTTATTTCTAAGAGTATCTGTTCGTTTGTTTTGGTTCCGTGGTCCATTTTTGCAGCATCCTTTTTGAGTCACTAATGCAGCACCTTTTTCTGTCATTCTGAGGAGTGTTTATTTTGGTTTTCTGATTGTTCCCGAAAATCGCTTTTGTTCCCTGTGTGATGGTCTATTCCTTTCCGTCCTTTGTGTGATTTGGCCTCTGTCTTTAACCTTGGAGCCCTTCCCAGAGGTGTGGTGATCCTTGGATCCATTCATGTATGAGGACAAGGCACTAAAAAACTGGGAGACAATTTGAGGGAAGGCTAGGAGGGCTTCCCAGATGGTACTGGTGGTAAAGAATCCACCTGCCAATGCGTAAGACATGGGAGAAGGAAGTGGCAACCCACTCCAGGATTCTTGCCTGGAGAATCCAGAGGAGGAGAGCCACAGAGGCTGGTGGGTAACAGTCTATGAGATCACAAAGAGTCAGACACAGTTGAGTACATAGGAGGGTAAATACCACAAGATTCGGCCAGGACACCTCCTGGGGTGCAGTGGGGTGGCGGAGGTGTTGGCCCCAGACTTTAAGTAGCTCCTCAGGGCACTGGCACACAGTCAGGATTTGAACCCGAGTCCCCCTGTCTTCTGGGGAAGGCAATGGCACCCCACTCCAGTACTCTTGCCTGGAAAATCCCATGGACGGAGGAGCCTGGTAGGCTGCAGTCCATGGGGTCGTGAAGAGTCGGACACGACTGAACGACTTCACTTTCCCTTTGCACTTTCATGCACTGGAGAAGGAAATGGCAACCCACTCCAATGTTCTTGCCTGGAGAATCCCAGGGATGGGGGAGCCTGGTGGGCTGCCGTCTCTGGGGTCGCACAGAGTCGGACACGACTGAAGCGACTTAGCAGTAGCAGCAGCAGCCCCCTGTCTTCAAGGCCAGCAACTTGACCACAGGGTCAGTGTTCAGAGGAAATGCTGCTTAATGCGAACAAACCAAGCCTCTCTAATTTGGTACCTAGAGATAGAGTTTTGTTTTGATGAAGTGGGTAGAAGAGATTGAGAAGAAAGTTGGAAAATAGTCTGAGACTTATACCAAGGAAGAGGTTGTGTCCATACAGCCCAAACTGGAGAACTGGTCACGACAGTGTGCTTTTACTCAGGGTGGAAAAATGTCAAATTAGGTGAGCAAACAGAGAGCTTTGTTTTAAAAAATAAGATTTTCATAGCTTCAGGCATCAAGAAGAATTCATTTGTTGGTTCGGAAAATTCTCTTAAGATCTGAGAGATACTTTCCATAAAACAAATAGAAAATACCTGGAGAGGTTAGGTAGGCAGAATGTGATATGGTCTTGGCAGCGGGTGAGCCCCTGGATCAGCAAGAGCCAGAGCCAGAGCCGTCCAGTGCCTCCCCTGGCGGATTAAGTTGCAATGTTCCCACCCACTCCTTGGCTCAGGGGAGCGAACGAAAAACCCCGCAGTGGTCACAGTAGTGTTTCAGCAAGCAGAAACCAGGAGATCTAAAGTTGTTCGTTAGGCTTTGAACCTCCCTCGCATAAGTTTATCCGTTTTTCCACCCTTACCCTTGATTGCTTTCTATTTATCTTCTTTTGTGATGGCTCTTGTTGTTGTGCCTTTTAATATGCTTTCTAGGTTGGTCATAGCTTTTCTTCCAAGGAGCAAGCATCTTTTGATTTCACGGCTGCATGCTGTGATTTTGGAGCCCAAGAAAATAAAGTCTCTCACTGTTTCCACTGTTTCCCCATCTATTTGCCAGGAAGTGATGGGACTAGATGCCATGATCTTAGTTTTTTTTTTTTTTTTTTGAATGTTGAATTTTAAGCCAACTTTTTCACTCTCCTCTTTCACTTTCATCAAGAGGCTCTTTAGTTCTTCGCTTTCTGCCATAAGGATGATGTCATCTGCATATCTGAGGTTATTGGTATTTCTTCCAGTAATCTTGATTCCAGCTTGTGCTTTATCCAGCACTGTGGTGTTGGAGAAGACTCTTGAGAGTCCCTTGGACTGCAAGGAGACCAAACCAGTCAATCCTAAACGAAATCAGTCCTGAATATTCATTGGAAGGACTGATGCTGAAGCTGAAACTCCAATACTTTGACCACCCTATACAAAGAGCCAACTCTTTGGAAAAGACCCTGATGCTGGGAAAGATTGAAGGCAGAAGGAGAAGGGGACGACAGAGGATGAGATGGTTGGATGGCATCACCAACTCTATGGACATGAGTTTGAGCAAGCTCTGGGAGTTGGTGATGGACAGGGAGGCCTGGCGTGCTGCAGTCCATGGGGTCGCAAAGATTCGGACACGACTGAGCCGCTGAACTGAACTTGTTGTGCAGTTGCTAAGTCATGTCTGACTCTTTGCAACCCTGTGGACTGCAGCATGCCAGGCTCCCCTGTCCTTCACTATCTCCCGGAGTTTACTCAAATTCATATCCATTGAGTCAGTTATTCTCTCTAACCATTTCAGGCACATGAGAAGATATGGAGTTTTCCAAGTTGACACTGGGAGAGATGGAATTTCCATGTTGATTGAACAACTAATACGACCCCACCCTGGATGCCCTAAAATATAGCTTGAAGTTACCCTTGAAGCCCTCAGAGCAGAGCTGGCCAGTAGGACTTTCTGTGATGATGGAGATGCTCTGTGTCTATGCTGCATTGCTGTCGAGCACTTGAAATGCAGCTAGTACAGCTAAGGAACTGCATTTTAATTCATGCTTCGTTTTACTTCCTTTAAACATAAATAGACACCCCTGGTTGGTGGCTACTGTATTGGACAGCACAGCTCTTGAGCAATGATTTATTCTTTGTTGAAATCTGCTGTCCTGGAGGTGTGCTCTCTATTGCAGAAGCTGTTGATTCTCATCCGGAGAGGGGTGACAGGTGGACAGGCCTGGCGTCCCGCAGGCCGGAAGTGAGTCCAGCCCAGGGAGAATGCATCGGGCAGTGGGAGAAGCACAATCAGCCTTTTGAAGTTGTGTGTCCGTAGGCAAGTTAGTGAGTCCGAGTCTCCTTCCCTTTGTCTGTGACAGAGGAATAACGTTTTCCATGTGGTTGTGGTGATGAGTGGAGCTTCCCTGGTGTCCCCGTGGTGAAGGATCCACCTGCCAACGCAGGAAGCAGGAGACTCAGGTTCGATGCCTGGATCAAGAAGATCCGCTGGAGGAGGAAATGGCAACCCACTGCAGTATTCTTGCCTGGAGAATCCCACGGACAGACGAGCCTGGCGGGCTACAGTCCATGGGGTCGAAAAGAGGTGGACACGACTGAGCGACTGAGCATGCCTGTGGTAATGAGTCGTGCCAGGAAATGGAGAGCATCTGCTGGGGACAGGAAATACACGATGGTTCTGGTGGGTGCCTGGGTACCTAGTGGGCGCTAACTGGATAGTGGCTATTTTCTCCCTCCTGCCGGCTGTGTTCCTCTCTACCAAGGGACAGCAGTACTGCCAGACTGGCCAGGATGTGCCCCGGGCATCACCGATGCAGAGACAGGGGTGATTGGCAGGTGGATGCTTTACCACTGAGCCACCCTCCCTCATAAGATGAGGGCTGGAACGAGAGACCAGGATCAAGATAAGGAAAGAGAGTGGCCTATAGGAAAAGTGTGAGAAAAATACAGGAGAGATGATCTCCTGTGTGCTGGGGGGGAAACAGACAGCCCTGGCTCTGGGTCAGTGAGCTCAGAGGAAAAGCCCTCACCGCTACCCCTTTAAATACGCTAACCCCATAAACTTTGTTTAGTTTCAGAACCCCATGTGCTTTCTTATAGTTTAGAGCCTGTGTTCAATTCTTTGGCCTTGAGATGGAAGGGACCCTCCGCTTTCGATTGTTTTTTGCTTCTTGGCCTTGAACTGAAGAACCAGTAATAAGATGCAGTCATATTTTTCTAGCCCCTTTACTGTCAGGCAGCCAAGCTCTGGTGTCGGGCCTCTGGTTAACGTCCTGGAGATGACGGCCCACTTCACCCAGGCCATGTCCCGCACCATTTATCTTTGGGTTTATCTGACCTCTCAGAAGCTACTAAGCTACCTGCCTATTTTTAACCTGTGCCTGGAGCCAGCTCCAGAATGAAGTGGCCACATGAGCCACGATGAGGTGGTGACCACACAGCCTTCCAAATCTTCACTCCGCTTTCTCGGGCTTTTCCTCTTTTGTGTCGGGGTTTGCCAGCCTCGGGATTACTGACATTGGGCCGGATGTGGGGGTCAGGGGAGGGTTTCTGGACATAGCGGAACGTTTAGCAGCATCCCTGGTTTCCGCCCGGGAGTGACGACCGCAAGGGCCCCAGGGAGCAGAGCGGCCTGTGGAGAACCATCGTGTTTCCTGTTCCCGCTGGGAGTGTACCTCAGCTCTGGACCACACGCCTCGTCTCCAGAAACCTGGTTCCTTTGCTCTCACCTCTGATCGGTGGCTGCAGCTGCTCCCCAGGAGGGCAGAAAGCACCAGCTGACCAAACCACATGGTCCTGGGAGTTTTTCCCAATTAAACCTCCCGGAAGTTACTCTGAGGGGCCGCCTACTCTGGAAAGTTGTGGTGGAGCTGTTCTAGGAGCAGCTGTGCAGACTCAGGAAGTTGGGATGTTCATAGCAAACTCGATGAGCCTTTGCTGAGTGCCAGGGGACCCTTGAGTCGATGGTGGGGTGCGAGGGGCATGGGGAGAGGCTAAGGGGGGCTGGAATGGACCCTGAGAGGCAGGTACAGCAGTAACTCTGGCTGCCTCCACGGAAGGTGGGCTGGCACGAAGCTGGGGGCTGGTGAGAGGTGGTCTTTTGTGTTACATCCTACTAGAGAGAGTGGCTCCTTTGTGCCCACTGGAGATGCCCTTTGCCTTCTGGATGTGCTTGAGGGCCGTCAGGCCAACATCAGGCCCAATTTGGGGACTGCAGAGCAGAGCTGCCTGCCACCAGGCCGTGTCTGCCTGTCTTTCTCTCTGGGAAAAGCCCCAGGCCCACGGCTCAGGTGCGCTCTGGGGACAGCAGAGACGAGGTGGCGTCATCCACGTGGTCACCATGGTGAGCGCTGTGGAGAGTCGGCTCTGCCCTGGGGGCGGGGACGCTGCAGGGTTGACCTTCCCAGCCAGCCGGGGTCCTGTCCCCCCAGCCCACAGGCTCTGCCCAGCGCCCTCCAACTCCATGCTGGGGATTCAGCAAGAGATGAAGACAGAGAGGTGCTGCTGGACGCTGCCCGGACATAGCTAAGCATAGCCACCTGCGACGCCCCCCATCCTGTAACCCTGAGTGGGGCATCTCCTTACAGCACGCACCGCCCCCCTCCCCCAGACAAGGGAAGCAGCCTGGGACAAGCATCGGTCCAGTAAATGGCCGGGCCTGGGATGACACTGCTGGTTGACTTGATGTCCCCAAAAGGGCAGGAACGGGGCAGTGTAAGGCCAAGGGAGGGAGCCCAGGCTGTCGCCTTGTCCTTTTAGAGCCAGGAGGCCTCCGTGGCTGGGTATGACCCTAGCACGCCTGCCAGCATCACTGCTCATTCGAAATCCCAGGTGTGTTGTGGGCAGGGAGGACCCCCCCCCCCCAACTTTAGCGTCACCAGTGGGGGCGGTGCTGGCAGCCCATTAATACTCCAGATCCCCAGGGAGGCCCGCCCCCCAGATCAGAAGGACGCTGGGTGTCGAACGACGTGAAGACTGGTGACCAGCACACTTCCACAGGGCTAAAATTGTCCCAGTGCCTCCCAAGAGGCACAGTTGCTTTTGACATTTGTAGCTGAACTTCTTAAAACAGATGACCAGTTCTGGGCCCTGCGAGGACCCCTCTGTGTGCCGGGGTCTTTGCTCGTCTTGTTCTTTAGGAAGTTCTGTGCAGCCCCGTCTCCCCATACTTCCAGAGTGAGAACCAGGAGAATCAGCCATCCTAAGGGCTCACCTGCCCCGCCCATCCAGGGCCTCGCTTCCCTCTGGATTCCCTGGGGCCCAAAGGCCTGTGAGTCACCCCAGACGCTGCAGAGATGAGGCAGGAAGTGGCCGTTAGCCGTGGGGATGCTCTCTGTTCTGTCATATTGCCTTCCGAGGTTTAGAGCTCTGGCTTCTGTTTTAATATACAGTTTTCAAAGAAAAACACAGACATACCGCATCCCTCTCATGCTTGGAAAATTCAACTTTAAGATTCCTTTCACTTAGATTTTTGCTTGGTGAACAGCGCCACAGTTTTCTTCTATTTTTTTTATCTTTCTTAAACATCTTTTCCAACTTTCCCTAAACGTGATGAGGCAGATGATAAATTACCCTGAATACCGGACGCCGTGGGCGGGTTGCCTTGCAGCTTGGCATTGTGTCCAACACTAGCCAATCGCCTGCTCTTTAAATATGATTAAGTGTAGAAAAACACAGCAGGTGAAAAGCACAGCGTATGTAATGTGCATCGTGTCCTGTGCGGTTCCAGCTCACTCTGTCTGTGCTGCTCTGTATCCGGCTTTTCAAATGTTGAATTCTGTCGGGTGAGGATGCGCCCGGCCTGTTGGTGGGTTTCACGGGCATCCTTTAGAGGGTCATCATGCCCCCTGTCTCGGGCCCTGGCCGCGTTCCGTGGTAGATGGTCCATTTCTTCCGGAGAAGTATAAGCTGGCCCAGCCCTGCTGACCCCTGGATCTGGGATGCGGGTCCTTCACTCTTCTTGCAGCACCAGGTCCTGGGCGGTAGGGTGAGGACGTGGTGTTGAGAGGACTCAGGAGAAGATGCCTGTTGGTGGCCGGGGTCTGGGCTTCCCTCCGACCTCACCCTCCCGGAGGTCACTTCCTCTGGGAGGCCCCAGGCCGTGCGTCTCCCACCCCCAGGCCTGAGACGAGCATCCTTCCCAGTGTCCGCAGCTCCTCCCGTCCCCGCAGCCGTGGGCTGGCTGCTGCCTCCTTGTCTCCGCCCTCTCCGCACCCCCGACCCCCAGCAGGCTGTGTGCTCTCCTCTCTCGGGGCTGTGCCACGTCCAGTGCCCCTGAGGCCCGTGCCCCGGGCACACGGGAGGCCGTCACAGCCCACCTGTGACTGAATGCAGCTCAAAGCGCAAGCCAGTGTTCCTCTTCAGGTGGCTGGGGACGAGTATCCTCCGATTAAAAGGAAAGCCTTTGAATGTGGCGTTTTTCTTCCAAGGAGTTTCAGCTGCCTTTACTACACGCAGTGGGTTTCTTGGCCACTCATTCTGCATCCTGACAGCCTCCGCAGGCGCCAGCATAGGTCAGGAGCCGGAGTCGCTCTGTCCGCATGCTGGCAGCGTCATCGGCGTTCATCGGCGAGGGACCGGCACCCCCAGAACCACGCTCAGCTCTGCCGCCGAGGCCAGGTCCATGTTAGCTCCTTTCCGGCTCTCCTTGTCCACCGTTAGTGTGGCGGACAGCGTTGTGGGAAATGCACTGTCCTCCTAATTCCCATGGTTAGAGACATGAGATCATCTTTAGGAGCCCTGCAGAGAAGGTGCGCATGGGATGTCAGGGTCAGGAGACCTGGGTCTGAGTCCCCAGGGCACCATCTCCTGGCTTCGCCACTTTGGACACGCCACCCAGCCTGCCTGAGCCCAGCTGTGCCCACCTGTAAGGTGAGGTGAGAACCGTGGGGTGAGCACCAGGTGAGGGCCTCTGGACAGAGTGCGCCTGCCCTCCATCGGGCATCCAGGTCTCCCCATGCACAGATGCTCTGAAACCGGGTCAGGGGTCACGGGGCCCCTGCCACCCACGTTAGATGAGATGTGGACGGAGACAAGCCTGGCTCCTGTCCCCGGCTCCAGGCGCTGCTCCAGGCTGCCTGCTGGGGAAGTGGGAGGCATGGGGGGTGTGGGGGGGGAGGGGGCGTGCATGGTAGGGGCTGTGCCTGGGATGAGTCCTCCTCAGCTTCGACCTCCTTAACTACTATAAGGAGGGATGACCCCCACCCGCCAGCCTCACAGGGTTCACGTGAAGCCCAGGTGGGAAAACACATGAGCACGTGCTCACAAGCCCTCAAGGGCTCTGCACACATAAGACGGTGGTATTACTGTCGGAAAAGTTGGAAATAAATTCTTAACACCTGGGCGTCTCAGGCTGTCTTGTAGCTGCTCCTGGGGCTGGGAGAGGAGTGCTCACGGCAAGAGTGGTGCGTTTTTCTTCACATGGGGCCCTGTCTCTTTTTTATTTCTTAAATGTTACTGGGGTGTAGTTGATTTACAGTGTTGTGTGACTCTGTCTCTTGTGGTGCTGATGTTGCTCTCTTCTAAGACTGGAGGAGGAAGCCCTGCATGCCTGGCATGTCCATCAGGAAAGAAGCGGGTGGAGGTAGGGCGGGAGGTGCAGGAGCCGTGGCCCAGAAGCGGTCCACACGCAGCCCTGGTCTGGCCTTGGAGGCCTCTGCTCCTTTCAGGTCCGTGGGGAGGGGAGGAGGAAATGGACCAGAGTCACCATCACCATGACAACCACAGATCCCCCCGGCCCTGGCTCAGGGAGGGGTGTTGGAGGGGCTGGCACGGGCGCCCTCCTAACCTTTTCTAGTCTCTCTTGAAATCTCTTTTTGCCTTAATTCCCTGCAGTCTGGCCCTGCGTGCCATCTGCATAGAACAGGAGGGAAGTAAGTGATAGAAGATCCGATCTCATACAAGGAAGCGGCCCCTGTTCTCAGCACACGTGCGTGCTGTCACTTACACACTGTTACTGAATCAAGCCTTGTCTCAGGGACACAGGAGGGCGCTGGACTCTTAGAGCTTCGTGTGGACTTTGCAGTAAATGGCGTCCTTTTGGCTTTGTGGCCTCTTTTGCGTTTTGTGGAATCAGCTGTACAGCAAACCAGCAAAAACCACCAGTCCTCATGGGGTGGAGTCGAGTCACCTGTCACCCCAATGGGTTCTGGTCCCTCGGAGAGGGATGTTCACAGAGCTTCTCTGAAATAGTAGCTGTTAAGTTACTCAAACTGACTCTGAGTATACAAAGCACACTGGGCTGGAATTGAAGGTGGCGGGTAGCATCTTAGATCAGTGGTTCTCAAAATGTGGCCTCCAAACACAGTATCCACACCCCTTGAACTCTTTAGCAATGCTGGTTTTCAGTCCACCCACCCAACTGAATCAGAGCCTTGGGGTGGGGCCCAGCCACCTGTCCTGAAAGCCATCCCAGTGGTTCACATATACTCTGAAGTTTGAGAAGCTCTGCTTTAGATTAAACGATGCTATTGGTGAGTCTGATTATAAAGATGACGTGAGGGTGTGAGTGAAAGTGACTCAGTCACGTCCAGCTCTTTGCGACACCATGGTCTATCCCTGGAGTTCTCTAAGCAATAATACTGCTGTGGGCTGCCATTTCCTTCTCCTGGGGATCTTCCTGACCCAGGGATTGAACCTGAGTCTCCTGCATTGCAGGCAGATTCTTTACCATCTGAGCTACCAGGGAATCCCATAAAGATGAAGAATAGCCTTTATACTAATACTTCTGATTAGAATAGTAGGGCCTTTTCCTGCTCAAATGCCTGAGGAGTCAGTCAGGCTGGGTAAACCTGCTTGTTGAGGAACTGACCCTTCTCACAGGTTTTCCCCACCCCGTCTCCCCTCTCCATGAGATCCTGGTGTGGCTGCCAGCCCTGATGGTCAGCCTCCTGGCACATAACAGGTGCTCAGTTAGTAGGGTTAATGGTGAATGAATGAACAAGTGAATGGCTGAATGAATGATTGGATGGATGGTGGATGGATGGATGGATGGATGGATGCTTGAGTGGATGGATGAATGGATGGATGGATGGAATTAGCCCAACTTCAAAGTAATATTTGAAAATACAGATTCTTTTGAAACTAGAACAAGATTTTTAAAGGTTTTTGATGGTTACTTGGGTATAAATGAAGATTTTCATTTACTGAATGAAAGCTGTTGCCTGCAGGATCTCACTTGGCAAGCTCTTGATCCTGAAATGTCCATTCTGTTTCCCCGCCACAGCTCCACCTTGGGCAGCTTGGTCAGTGACCTCGTCCGCCTTGCATGCAATAGGAGACGGAAGGAGAAATAAAGCAGGAAACTTTCCATTCTTTCCGGTGGTGCATGCAGTTGTTCCCTCCTCCCAACTCCTCCTTTTCAGACTTTGCCCCTCGTGTTTTTCCATTGTGTTGTTTTGTGATGTTGGCACTTGGGAAAAAATCTTTGAATTATCCTAGTGATGGCCATTTGGACAGGGCACGGGCGATCAGGTTCCACAGCATGTCGCCAGTGCCCCGAGCTCACAGTCGCTAAAAAGGCATTCATTGTGTCCAGGGAGACTGCTAAGGCTGGTGGCACCCTACCAGGGGCTGAAGTAACTTGGACTGGGTTTGTAGAACATTCTCCTCTGGTTTCCCTATTGGGGAGCAGGGTTTGGACTGGAGGAATTTAGGTGTATTCATGTATCCTGCCAGGTGCAATAAATAGCTGTCTTTGCCTGACCTTACCCCCCACGTAAGTTCTAAAAAGCCCTGTGCACACCAGGAGGAACTGAACACTTTAGGAGCAGGCTGATGCTAGTGTAACACGTCAGAAGCATGTTGGGCACACAGATGGAAATTGAAATGATTAAATGTTGGAGATATGCCTTGTAAAACCAAAAACTTAGCTAGACTGATCATTAAAAGAAGGCCTAACCTGTTCTAAGTGACTTTTGTTTGCCAAACTACAGACCTTAGACAGATCTCCCAGCTTTGTTTTTTCTGTGTTGGGGTTCTTGTTTGTTTTAATAAAGTCTTCTTTCTGTTTGGGGATCCACACTGCATTTTGTCATTGTGTTGCCCTTGTCTCTTCCAGCCTGTGATGGTTTCCAGGGACTTGTGAAGAGTGTCAGCTGTGTATGCACTAGAATGTTCCTCAGCTTGGATCTGTCTGATTAGACTGAGCTGTGGACTTGGGGGAGAATTCACAGGTGCAGTGCCCTTTTGCTCAAATCACATCAGGGGTGCCTGATGTCAGCATGACATCCTTGACAACATCCCCCCGGACCCACGGGCTAAGAAGGGGTCTTGCCAGGTTCCTCCATGGCAATGTTACTGGTTTTACATTTCCCTGCTTTTTCCTCAAGAAGTGCATCCCTAAACCCAGTCCATCTCAGTGGAGGGGACATCTATTCCACATCTTAGAGGGAGGACTATCAAAGAATGTGTGGTCCTAGGTTGAAACCATCACTGTAATTAGCAAATTTGAGGAGAGATGTTTTCAGGCTATGCAGATATCCTGTGCTACCCTAAAGTTTTTCAGTGGATAAGGCATTCTTTCTTAACTATGAGTATCGAAATTGAGTTAGTAATTCCCCTACAACAGAAACAAGTTCTATCCTGAAAACGTGTTCTTAAGTCCTGGATGGCATCACCAACTTGATGGTCATGAGTTAGAGTGAACTCCAGGAGATGGTGAAGAACAGGGAAGCCTGGCATCCTGCAGTCTATGGGGTCTCAAGGAGTTGGACATGACTTAGCGACTTCCCTGGTGGCTCAGAGGGTAAGGCGTTTGCCTGCAATGCGGGAGACCTGGGTTTGGAAGGACCTGGGTCAGGAAGATCCCCTGGAAAAGGAAATGTCAACCCACTCCAGTATTCTTGCCTGGAGAATCACATGGACGGAGGAGCCTGGTGGACTATAGTCCATGGGGTCACAAAGAGTCGGACACGACTGAGCAACTTCAGTTTCTTTCTTTCACTTTCTAACAACTAAACAACAGCAAAAAGTCCAACAAATTTAGCCTACCCAACTAACACAATCAGCTATATAGCACTGTACTCTAATAGGTTTATAGCACTTTTCACACAAATAATACGTAACATTAAAAAACAAACACAAGAAAATAAAGAAAACGTTTTTAATCTTATACTGCGTTACCTTGAAAAGTACAGCAGTTGCAGCTACATCATCGCTGCTTTCACACTTGCTCCCTGACAACCTGGGCTTGAAATAAAGATGCTGTACTGCGCCCTCTGGACAGTACTCCACGGTAAAGTACACAAAAGCACAGCCACCTGCAGAGGATCCACACACATGACAATGTACGCCAGACACATGAATAACTTACATCATTGGACATGCGAGTTCAGTTCAGTCCAGTCACTCAGTCGTATCTGACTCTTTGCAACCCCATGGACTGCAGCACAGTAGGCCTCCCTGTCCATAACCAGCTCCCGGAGTTTACTCAAACCCATGTCCATCGAGTCGGTGATGCCATCCAATCATCTCATCCTCTGTCGTCCCCTTCTCCTCCTGCCTTCAATCTTTCCCAGCATCAGGGTCTTTGCAAAAATGAGTCAGTTCTTTGCATCAGGTGGCCAAAGTATTGGAGTTTCAGCTTCTGCATCAGTCTTTCCAACGAACACCCAGGACTGATCTCCTTTAGAAAGGACTGGTTGGATCTCCTTGCAATCCAAGGGACTCTCAAGAGTCTTCTCCAACACCACAGTTCAAAAGCATCAATTCTTTGGTGCTCAGCTTTCTTTATAGTCCAATTCTCAGAGCCATACACGACTACTGGAAAAACCATAGCCTTGACTAGATGGACCTTTGTTGGCAAAGTAATGTCTCTGCTTTTCAATATGCTGTCTAGGTTGGTCATAACTTTCCTTCCAAGGAGTAAGCGTCTTTTAATTTCATGGCCGCAATCACCATCTGCAGTGATTTTGGAGTCTAAGAAAATAAAGTCTGTCTCTGTTTCCATTGTTTCCCCATCTATTTTCCATGAAGTGATGGGACCGAATGTGATGATCTTAGTTTTCTGAATGTTGAGTTTTAAGTCAACTTTTTCACTCTCCTGTTTCACTTTCATCAAGAGGCTCTTTAGTTCTTCTTCTTCTGCCATAAGGGTGGTGTCATCTGCATATCTGAGGTTATTGATGTTTCTCCTGGCAATCTTGATTCCAGCTTGTGCTTCTTCCAGCCCAGCGTTTCTCATGATGTACTCTACATAGAAGTTAAATAAGCATGGTGATATACAGCCTTGATGTACTCCTTTTCCTATTTGGAACCAGTCTGTTGTTCCATGTCCAGTTCTAACTGTTGCTTCCTGACCTGAAAAGGCAGAGGAACCAGAGATCGAATTGCCAACATCCACTGGATCATTGAAAAAGCAAGAGAGTTCCAGAAAAACCTTTGTCTGCTTTATTGACTATGCCAAAGCTTTTGACTGTGTGGATCACAATAAACTGTGGAAAATTCTGAAAGACCACCTGACCTGCCTCTTGAGAAATGTGTATGCAGGTTAGGAAGCAACAGTTAGAACTGGAAATGGACAGGCAAACACACAGAATTTGAAGGTTCACGTGTAGGGGACTTACTGTATTTGGTGTAACCGCTGAACCCAAGAATAGAGCTTGGTCAGGGGTTGTGGGCCCTGACCTGGCCTCTTCCCAGCCCGGCCCTGTGGCCTTTTCTGCTTCTCCTCGCTGTACAGACACCGGCTGCGGGGGGTGGGGGGGTTCCTCTGGGTCCCACCAACCCCTTTGAGCGTTCTGCTCACCACTGCATGTGGACTGGATGCTCCAACACCGCCCCGCCCTGCACCTGGTCCCCTTCCTCCCAGCTTCCATCAGCAGGCGCGTGCTCTGAGCAGCAGCCCCATTCCCGTTTCCTCGTGGTGCGGCCAAGAGAGGCCACGCTCCCATCCCAGGGGGGACAAGACTTGCTTGGGAAGATAATTCTCTCTCTTTTGGAGGGCATTCCAAGGAGACTAAACAGTGGGTCGTTATTGAATGAAGGTTATATAATGCATCCCTGGAGTAGGGAATGGCAACCAGCCCAGTATTCTTGCCCGGGAAATCCCACGGACAGAGGAGCCTGACAGGCTACAGTTCAGGGGGTCACAGAGAGTCGGACACGACTGAGCACACGCACTAAGACGGATAGAATAATGACTTTTTTCATCTTCACTCGTCACTTTTCATAGTCGAGACGTTTATTGCCTCAGTTTGAGATGAGATCTCAGTTTTTAAAGGCACAGGTCTGCCGTAGAGAAGCTCTTGAACATGTCACCTTGTACAGAAGTCCTTTGGCAGAAAACAATCACCTTTAGTCACTTGAAGCTCGCTTTGCAGTTAAACCTAAATAAAAGTAGCTGCTGTTTAGTGCACATACTTTTTGCTAATTTTGTTCCCTGCTTTTTTACCAATAAAGTGAGCCAAGACTTAAGGGGAAAAGTCTAGTGGAAAGAAGGGCAAATACAGCACCTGCCTTTTAGAAATTATCCTAAATAACAGTGAGCCATAGAATGTGAGAAAAATTGGGGGGGGGGGGCAGAATGCAGACCAGACTATTAGAAGACAAAATGTCTAAATTGCAGAGAATTATAAACCTTTCAATGGCAACCCACTGCAGTACTCTTTCCTGGACAATCCCATGGATGGAGGAGCCTGGTGGGCTGCAGTCCATGGGGTCGCACAGAGTCGGACACGACTGAAGTGACTTAGCAGCAGCAGCAGCAGCATAAACCTTTCCCTGGAAATGCCAACCAGAAATCCACACAAAGCAGCACTCATCGGGTTCTAGAGAGCTCTCAGAATTGCAGTTCTCCGTAATCTCTGGCCTAGCTCTTCATCCTGTGATACGGTTCTTTTCTTCTTTTCCTGAGATTGATTATCCACTGTGGGCGCCCTTGGTAATAAGATCAGGATAACAACAGAGGGAGTGGTAGCGGCTTTTCCTGAGTGGTTAATACCCTTTGATTAACTCACTAAATCTTCCCAGTGACACTATAAGGCAGTGTATGGCCTGAACGACCGTCCTCCCCACACCACTCATACAGCTGAAGCCCGGTGTGGCTGTGTTTGGAGGTGGGGCCTCAAAGGAAGTAGTTAAGGATAAATGAGTGCTTCAAGATGAGACCCTGACCCGACGGGACTGGTGTCCTTACATGAAGAGCTCTCGCCTTCTGTGAGCACACAGGAGAGGGTGGCTGTCCACACACAGGAGGAGCACCTCGCCAATACCTGTGCCTGCTGGCATCTTGATCTAGGACTTCCAGACTCCATGACTGTCATTTAAACTGCTGTTTAAGTCATTTATGTGACTTCTGCTCTCAGCAGCAGTGAGCAGAGGCCACAGAGACTTGTTCACTGGCTCTGACGCCTCTGCCCTGAAATGGCACACGTTTCGGACACAGGTGGCAGGGAGCATGCTGACTGAGCCCCTGGCCAATGGGAGACCCTCTGTGCAAAGGGGCAAAGGGAGGAGACCCACCCCGCAGGTACCCCTTAGGTGGGCAGACCCCAGGATGTGTGGCTGCGAGGGGCGGGGACAGGTTCTAAGCATGTTTTGTCTCTTCAGCCAGTGTTCAGTTAGTGGGAGGCCCCCCACCCCAGGTCCTGGCCCTTGGTTGTGTCTCAGCTGAGATGGAATGAGGTTTTGCCTCTTTTTTAAAAAAATAATTTTGTCTATTTGTTTAGTAATTTTTGGCTGGGCTGGGTCTCTGTTGCTGCAGCTGGGCTTTCTCTAGGGGGCTTCTCTTGCTGTGGCGCTTGGGCTTAGCTGCCCCACAGCACATGGATCTTCCTGGACCAGGCATCGAACCCATGTCCCCTGCATGGGCAGGCACACTCTTAACCACTGGACCACCAGGGCAGTTGTGTTTGGCATCTTTTCAGCCTCCGTGGGAATTGTCAGGAGCAGTCGGGGCTGCCCCCAAGATTGCCATTCAGACTGTTATTGATGTTGAAGCCGTGTCTGTTTATTGAAGGTTCCAGAATCTGGGGATGCACTTACTCTTTTCCCTGGTGTCCTCAAGTCCTGAGGCCTGCTCTTGACGACAGCTGCATCTGCACCGCAACGTGAGGCAGCGTCTGAGGACGATGGTCTTTATGCTCTGTTTCACTTCCCTTGTTTGGATCCCAACATCACCCTCATTCTGTGCCCCTGTTAAAATTGCTTTTGAAAGACCAACGAACAAAGCTAGTGGAGGTGATGGAATTCCAGTGGAGCTATTTCAAATCCTAAAAAATGATGCTGTGAAAGTGCTTCACTCAATATGCCAGCAAATATGGAAAACTCAGCAGTGGCCACAGGACTGGAAAAGGTCAGTTTTCATTCCAGTCCCAAAGAAGGGCAATGCCAAAGAATGTTCAAACTACCACACAATTGCACTCATCTCACATGCTAGCAAAGTAATGCCCAAAATTCTCCAAGCCAGGCTTCAACAGTGCATGAACCGAGAACTTCCAGGTGTTCAAGCTGGACTTAGAAAAGGCAGAGCAACCAGAGATCAAATTGCCAACATCTGTTGGATCATAGAAAAAGCAAGAGAATTCCAGAAAAAACATCTACTTCTGCTTCGTTGATGCTAAAGCCTTAGACAGTGTGGATCACAACAAACTGTGGAAAATTCTGAAAGAGATGGGAATACCAGACCACCTGACCTGCCTCCTGAGAAATCTGTATGCAGGTCAGGAAACAATAGTCAGAACCAGACATGGAACAATGCACTGGTCCCAAGTTGGGAAAGGACTATGTCAAGGCTGTATATTGTCACCTTGCTTATTTAACTTCTATGCAGAGTACATCATGAGAAACACTGGGCTGGAGGAAGCACAAGCTGGAATCAAGATTGCCGGGAGAAATATCAATAACCTCAGATATGCGGATGATACCACCCTTATGGCAGAAAGCAAAGAGGAACTAAACAGCCTGTTGATGGAGGTGAAAGAGGAGAGCGAAAAAGCTGGCTTACAACTCAGCATTCAAAAAATGAAGGTCATGTTAAAAAGGCTATACAGTATAAGCATAGGAAGGCTGGAGGAGCTATATGGATAATAGGTAAAAGTTCAAAATAGAGATAAAGAGATATAAAGTGAGACTGTATAACAATAGAAAGATCAACTCATCAGAAAGATAAAAATCATTAATGCACATTTGTCTGATTAAAAGAAAAGCTTCAAAATACATAAAACATGATTTGCCCAAAGTTTAGGGGAAAATGGGCTTCCCTTGTGGCTCAGCCAGTAAAGAATCCACCATTCAGGAGACCTCGTTTCGATCCCTGAGTTGGGAAGGTCCCCTGGAGAAGGGAAAGGCTACCCACTCCAGTATTCTGGCTTGGAGAATTCCATGGACTGCATAGTTCATGGGACTGTGAAGAGTCGGACACGACTGAGCGACTTTCACTCACTCACTCATAGGGGAAAATAGTGCATTAAAAAAAAAAAAAATGAAGGTCATGGCATCTGTTCCTATCACTTCATAGCAAATTAATGGAGAAACAATGGAAACAGTGACAGACTTTATTTTCTTGAGCTCCAAAATCACTGCAGAGGGTGACTGCAACAACAAAATTAAAAGATGCTTGCTCCTTGGAAGAAACGCTATGACAAACCTAGACAGCATATTAAAAGCAGAGACATCACTTTGCCAACAAAGGTCCAGCTAGTCAAAGCTATGGTTTTTACCATAGTCATGTATGGATGTGAGAGTTGAACCATAAAGAAAGCTGAGTGCCAAAGATTTGATGTTTTTGAACTGTGGTGTTGGAGGAGACTCTTGAGAGTCCCTTGGACTGCAAGGAGATCCAACCAGTCCATCCTAAAGGAGATCAGTCCTGAGTGTTCATTGGAAAGATTGGTGCTGAAGCTCCAATACTTTGGCTGCATATTGTGAACAGCTGACTCTTGCAAAAGACTGTGATGCTGAGAAAGATTGATGGCAGGAGGAGGAGACGACAGAGAATGAGATGGTCGAATGGCATCACCAACAAAATGGATACTAGTTTGAGCAAGCTCCAGGAGATGGTGAAGGACAGGGAAGCCTGGCGTGCTGCAGCCCATGGGGTTGCAAAGAGTTGTTCATGACTGAGCAACTGAACAACAGCAAATGCCCAGTGAGGGTTAATACCCAAGATACATACAGAACCCATGCCACTCAATATACAAAAGCAAACAACCTCATTCAACAATGGGAGGATGGCCTGAATAGATACTTTTCCCAAAGACTATAGAAGATGGTCCCAGATACGTGAAAAAATGCTCAACATTGCTGATCATCAGGGAAATGCAAATCAGAGCCACAACGATGTATCATCTCACACCTGTCAGGACGGCTCCTGCCAAAAAGACCACAGATAACAAGGGCTGGTGAAGATGTGGAGAAAAAGGAACCATTGTACAAACTAGTGCAACTACTGTAGAAAACCATATGGAGTTTCTTTTAAAAAATTAAAAATAGAACTACCATACAATCCAGCAATTCCACTTCTGGGTATTTTTCCAAAGAAAACTAGTTGAAGAAGACGTGTGCACACCAGTGCTCTTTGCAGCATTGTTTACCATAGCCAAGATACAGAAATAACCTAAGTGTCTGTGGGTGGATAACATGGATGATGGATGGACATAGGGGGTATTACGCTAAGTCAGTCAGAGGAAGACAAGTCCTGTGTGATTTCACTTGAATGTGGAATCTAAAAAGCAAATGAGCAAACATAGCAAAATAGAAATAGAGTCATAGATTCAGAGAACAGACAGGTGCTCTCCAGAGAGGAGGAGCATGGAGGGGCAAGTGAAGCAGGGAAGGGAGATTAAGCAGTAGAAAGTTCCAGTTACACCATAAACGAGTCATGGGGACAAAATGTACAGTGTGGGGAATATAGTCTTCAGTTCAGTTCAGCCACTCAGTCATGTCCACTTCTTTGCGACCCCATGGACTGCAGCACGCCAGGCCTCCCTGTCCGTCACCAACTCCCGGAGTTCACCCGAACTCATGTCCATTGAGTCGGTGATGCCATCCAACCATCTCATCCTCTGTCGTCCCCTTCTCCTCCCACCTTCAATCTTTCCCAGCATCAGGGTCTTTTCAAATGATGAATATAGTCTTAAGTTTGAAAACAAGGAAGAGATTTCTGTCCCAGGCTACGACACAGATGAACCTTGACGACACGATCTAAGGAACTGAGGCAATCACAAAAGGACGAGAACCACGTGATCCCACTTATATGGGGGAGATCTACGGACAGGAAGCAGGTGGTGGGGCCTGGGGCGGGGAGAGAGGGCTGGGGAATTTTTAATAGGGTTTGGGAAGATGAAAAAAGTTCTGGAGTGGGATGGTGGGGGTGGTTGTACAACGTGTTGTACTTAATGTCCGTAAAGTATACACTTAAAAATGGTTAAAATGGTAAATTTTATGTTATGTATATTTTACCATGAAAGAAAAAGGGGTGCGGTGAGGGGGAACTTGAGGTGGGGTCTACATTGTAGGGGTGAGGTGTGGAGTAGCAGTGTCAGATGGCAGGTGGAGATGAGGATGGAATTAAGAAAAACCGGGCGGTCTTCTACACAGGAGTTTAGCTGTATAGACTTTCAAGGGCAATACATAAAAAATGTTTCAAAGTTAAGGAGAGGAAGTAGCCACTTTGGGCCACTTCTCTATGGTGACCTTGGAGGCAGTTAAAAAAAAAAAAAAAGCAAAATCCAGTAAACTCTTGATATAATTTTCAGGCCAGGCTAAATGTGCTTCCAGGGAGTGTGTCCTCAAAAACAGATCATACCAAATAGATTATATAAAACAGATATCTTTGGGGTGATGGAAAAGTTCTAAAATTAGATTGCGGTAGTGTTTGCATTGCCTTGTAAGTGTGCTGAAAATCCTTGAATTGTACACTTGAAGGAGATGATCGGTGTGGAAATTGTGGCCAGTAAAGCTGTTAAAACACACGCACAGGCAGAAATGGTTGTGGGTCCCTGTAACCCACCTGATCCCTTAGCCAGAGGCGCTCTGTCTGTTGTCCATTTCACTAGGAAAAGAGGGTGGTGGCGGGCAGTGGGCTATCCAGCTGTCGGGACCCTTCGCGCTTTTACGCCTGGAAAGCGTTCTAATCTGGATGTGTGACCTCATTGCGGGCGGCTCCTTGGTGCAACTCAGCAGTCCGCTCCCGGGCGCCGGTGGTGAAGGCTTCACCATGGGGCGGGGGTGGGGTGGGGGGGGTGTCACCAGGATGAGGCCAGCTCTCGGGTGCCAGCCACGCTCGTTGGTCGTGGGGTGGTGAGCCCTTGGGAGGTGTGAGGGTGCGCCCACTTCTCCGCACAACCCCCGCCCCCACCCCAGTCACTCGGCCTGGCCCTCTGCTGTCCCTGCCGCCACGCCAGGCACCTCCCCAGGCGGCGGCAGCTGGGTCCGCAGACCCGGCTGGAGCCCCAGGCTTTCCTGCAGTAGCTGCAGTAGCTCTGAGCACAGCTCTCTGTCCGCAAGCCATTTACCACCTCATTCCTTTCCATGCTGCCACCAGCCCCTGTGCCCCCTCCAGACTCCATGGGGGCAGGGCCGAGCCCGCGGTGCTTGCTAGCGGGGAGGCATTCGGGCCGGGTGACTGGAGTGGGGCAGCTGTTCCCACCGGGGTCTGAGTCTATAAAAGGAGCATAAGGCATACCCGAGCTCTCTGCTCAGACTCAGTGAGGACCGATGCTAAAGGCTCTCGGGAGCTTCCCGGCACTAAATCAAGCGATCACAGTGACTGAGAGCTGGAAGGGGCCTTAGAGATTGTTCATTTCTATCCCATCGCCCTTATCTGAATAACGAGACTCAGAGGGCCTAGGACTGTCCCGAGGATACACAGCCAGCCAGGGTCAGGACTCAGACTTTCTGCCCCGTTTCTGGCTGGGCTGACTTCACTCCCTCAGGCCTGATGACCCCCAGCCCGCCTTACTATATTTAAATGCTTCCGTAACCCAACAAGGCCCGTCTGTTCAGGGACGAGATGACTTACACGTGCGTAATTAGAGCAACCTGACAGTTTCAGGAAACGGACAGATGGCTGTGACCCGCGATGGCAGTAAAGCCTGAATCTGGAGTGAAATGACTTCAGGCCCAACTGTGTCGGCCCCAGTAGAGGACTAGGCTGTCACCCACATGACTGTAGTTTTATCAGTTTATTTAGGTGTTTAGTTGGTGTCAATTCACAAGGGATTTTTTTCAATGTCAAGGCTGTCTGGCACCTAGAAGGCATTCTAAACTGTTCACTATTCTTTTATGATGTGAGTCACTAGCTTGGAAACCAGGACTTGGAGGCTTTGAGGGGTGGCCCCTCTGGGAGGGTCACTCAGCCCGGGGGACTCAGAGCTGGGGGCGAGCCCCAGTTGGACATCTTGATGACTGAAGAGACTCTTCTTGTGCCCAGATTGGCTTAGGAACTACTCTTCTAGGGCACAGCAATCAAAAATAATTTTTTGAAATCACAATTGCATAGCAAGGTCACAGTGATTTTAGAAGACTCTCCAGGCCAACTCAGCATCACTCACATTCTAAGGGAGAAGGGTTTTGTGTTTAAAAGGAAGACGGATGCCTACCGTTTTTCTAGGAAGCTGAATTCACGGTGGCAACACAGATGTCTCTAAAATCCCCCACTGCTGGGTGCTAAATGGGATTCCTGGTGATCTCTAAGTCCCGTACATATCTGTTGGCAGAGCCAGAAAGCATGCAGGGCAGGTTGTCTAAACCTCCTGCATTCACAGAAGCTGATCTGCTCCCTTGCATTGTAATTGGGTTTATATAGTACAGCTTTATGATTTAACTCAAAACAGTCTGTGTACTCACTGTAGAAAACATACCAGCTCAGTGTTGACTGACATCCAATCATGTAGACAAAAGGAAAAGTATCTGAAGATATTTTTATGTCTTTTTATATACAAAAATATCCATTGAATCTGTAGATTGCTTTGGGTAGTATAATCATTTTCACAATATTGATTCTTCCTATCCAAGAACATGGTATTTCTCTCCATCTGTTTGTTTCATCTTTGATTTCTTTCATCGCTATCTTAGAGTTTTCTGAGTACAGTCTTTTGCCTCTTTAGGCAGGCTTATTTCTTGGTATTTTATTCTTTTTGTTGTAATGGTTAATGGGATTGTTTCCTTAATTTTTCTTTCTGATCTTTCCATAGAGTATAGCAATGCAAGGGATTTCTGAGTATTAATTTTGTATCCAGCAACTTTACCAAATTCATTGCATGAGTACTAAGTCATGTCTGACTCTTTGTGATCCCATGAATTATAGCCCACAAGACTCCTTTGTCCATGGAATTTTCCAGGCAAGAATACTGGACCAGGTTGCCATTTCCTCCTCCAGGAGATCTTCCCCACCCAGGGGTCTAAGCAGCGTCTCCTGTGTCTCCTGCATTGTCAGGGAGATTCTTTGCCCCTAAGCCACCTGGCAAGCCACCAAATTCATTAATTAGCTCTAATAGTTTTCTGGTAGCATCTTTAGGATTATCCGTTTATAGTATCATGTCATCTGCAAAAGTGACTTAAAGTTTTACTTCTTGTTTTCCAATTGGGGTTCCTTTTATTTATTTTTTCCTCTCTGATTGCTGTGGCCAGGACTTTCCAAAACTATGTTGAATAATAATGGAAAAAGTGGACATCCTTTTGTTCGTGATCTTAGAAGAAATGCTTTCAGGTTTTCACCATTGAATCTAAAAATATCCAGACCCTCAGTTGAAATAATCAAAGACAAAACAAGAGAAAAACTACTTTTTTGCTATTGAAAAAGACGCGTAATTCCACCAACAGGACAGACATCCCTTTCTGGTCTCATCTTGTTTTCTGAAATGGTTCCCAGTCTCAAATTTATGCATGTAGTAAACTATCAGTTTTGTTGTTGAAGTTGTTTCTCTTTCATTTCATTTGGTTTTGACCTTGACTCTCTGGGCCTGTAATCTGGGTGAAGAGATTGAGAGGATGGGAAGGATGGGGACCTACCTGGCAGGAATTATCTGAAAGTGAAAGGGTTAGTTGCTCAGGCGTGCCCAACCCAACTCTTTGCAACCCCAGGGACTATTGCCCGTCAGGCTCCTCTGTCCACAGGATTCTCCAGACAAGAACACTGGAGTAGGTTGCCATTTCCTTCTCCAGGGCATCTTCCTGACCCAGGGATCAAACCTGGGTCTCCTGCATTGCAGGCTGATTCTTCATGGTGAGCCACCAGGGACTTACCTATGTAGCCTTTAAAAAAAAAAAAAAGAAGAAGACAAACTTTTTGGTGGCAATTGTGCTACATATTTGGGCTTCCCAGACCCAGGTTTTATCCCTGGGTCGGGAAGATCCTCTGGAGAAGGGAATGGCAACCCACTCAAATATGCTTACCTGGGAAATCCCGTAGATTGAAGAGCCTGGCAGGCTACAGTCCACGGGGTCGCACAGAGTCATCCTCGACTTAGAGACTAAACAGCAACAGCACTGCTGCCGCTGCTGCTGAGTCGCGTCAGTCGTGTCCAACTCTGTGCGACCCCAGAGACGGCGGCCCACCAGGCTCCCCCGTCCCTGGGATTCTCCAGGCAAGAACACTGGAGTGGGTTGCCATTTCCTTCTCCAATGCATGAAAGTGAAAAGTGAAAGTGAAGTCACTCAGGCGTGTGTGACTCCCAGCGACCCCATGGACTGCAGCCCACCAGGCTCCTCCATCCATGGGATTTTCCAGGCAAGAGCACTGGAGTGGGGTGCCATTGCCTTCTCCGAAACAGCAACAGCACTATTGTGTTAAAAAACTAAATAAATTGAAACAAAAATCCCTTAAGCAAATCAGTGCTACCTATATATTTCCCTTTTGCTTGTTTGCGATAGAAGCCTTCTTTATTATGCAATTAAGGGTTAAAGTAAGAGTAATTAAAAAAAGGTACTTACTAGGCAGGAATGAGGCATGGATTTTTAAATCTTTGAATGTGTGTGTTAGTCGCTCAGTCATGTCCGACTCTTTGCGACTCCATGGACTGCAGCCCACCAGGCTTCTCTGTCCATGAGATTTTCTAGGCAAGGATACTGGAGTGGGTTGCCATTTCCTTCTCCAGGGGATCTTCCCAACCCAGGGATCGAACCCGGGTCTCCTGCACTGCAGGCAGATCCTTTACTGACTGAGCTATAAGGGAAGGCCCTAAATCTTTGAATCTATTCAAATCTTTGAATAGATTTACTCAAATTACATATATGCTCCTTTTTTGGCCAAGTTGAGGTACATGGTTTATTATATTATTTAAATACCTTTCATGGTCAGTAAATCAACTAATATTTATTGAGCAACTATATGTACAAGACTTCGGCTAGATTTTGAAAGCAGTGGTTCTTGGCTGTGGGCCACAGAGCCCTCAGAGTCACAGTGCCTGGTACTCTTGTATTCACATCAGTCACTGTTGAGGACAGTGATTGAAATCCAGCAGCAGATTTCAAATAGAATCTCTATCCAACACACGTGTGGTTACTTATTCATAATTATACGTGCACTACCTCCAATACTCTGGCCCCCTCATGCAAAGAGCCGACTCACTGGAAAAGACCCTGATTCTGGGAAAGATTGAGGGCAGGAGGAGAAGCGGACGACAGAGGATGAGGTGGTTGGATGGCATCACCAACTCGATGGACATGAGTAAACTCCAGGAGATTGTGAAGGACCGGGAAGCCTGGTGTGCTACAGTCCATGGTGTTCCAAAGAGTCAGATACGACTTAGCGACTGAACAACAACCACCACAATAAAAGTTAATTCACTGTACAGTACAGTGAATAAAAATAGAAGGAGAAACTAAAAAAAGACGAGAAAAAAGATCATTTGAAGAGCATACATTTCACTTTGGAGAAGTAGGCCTACCAGACAAAGATAAATCTGCCTTATACCTGAACAGACTTTTAGTTTTCAAGCATTTGTTGATGCTATCGTCCTTAATAAAGCAGGCGGTGGAGAGTCAACACATGCAAAATTGGAATCCTCAAAGAAGAAGCCAAAATAAATGGAATGCAATAAATATTTCAAAACACGGATTAACAGAACACCTTAAAAAGAAGACTTGAATTTACACTGTGACCCAGAAAACAGTCATAGTGCAGTCAATACCAAGGCGCAGTCTAATAAAGTTACTAGATGCCATAATAAAGATTCCCATGGGAAGCTAAGCAAAAAGATCAAGTCACACATGAAAGGAAAAACATTCACGCTGGCCTGACTTCTCCATGGTAACACTCAAAGTAAGACAGTTGGAGCAATGGCCACAAAGCCAAGGACAGGCAGGATGACCCAGGATGGTACACCCCACACTGCCATTCAAATTTAAAGAGGAAAAAAGTTGTATGCAATTACTTTGCCAACAAAGTCCATCTAGTCAATGCTGTGATTTTCCCTGTGGTCATGTATGGATGTGAGAGTTGGACTGTGAAGAAAGCTGAGCGCTGAAGAATTGATGCTTTTGAACTGTGGTGTTGGAGAAGACTCTTGAGAGTCCCTTGGACTGCAAGGAGAGCCAACCAGTCCATTCTGAAGATCAGCCCTGGGATTTCTTTGGAAAGAATGATGCTAAAGCTGAAACTGCAGTACTTTGGCCACCTCATGCGAAGAGTTGACTCACTGGAAAAGACCCTGATGCTGGGAGGGATTGGGGGCAGGAGGAGAAGGGGACGACAGAGGATGAGATGGCTGGATGGCATCACCAACTCGATGGACGTGAGTTTGAGTGAACTCCGGGAGATGGTGATGGACAGGGAGGCCTGGCGTGCTGCGATTCATGGGGTTGCAAACAGTCAGACACGACTGAGCAACTGAACTCAACTGAACTGATATGTGCATAGAGTTTCTCTGAAGAGATGTGTATGGAAACAAAATTCGATTTTTGAAAATGCAAGAATTCAGGAATATCACTCCAGAAGCCCCTTCTTGGATAAACTATTGGGGATGGTGTTTTCCATGTAATGTTGCTCAGCGGAACCACCTGGAGGTCCTTTATAAATCCCCTTCCCAGGCCACACCCCACACTCATTAAGTCAGTTGCTCTGCTGTCTGCACCGAGTGACCAGTATTTTTTAAAATCCCAAGTTTGAGAATCAGTGCAGCCAAGAGAGTAAACCACCACACAAAAGGCCTGAACGTGAGCTTTGTGCCTATTGCGCTGTAGGACTAAGGTTAAAACCAGTGGAGAAGAGCTGTGACCCAGAGGACCACCTGGGAAAAGGATTACAAACAAGGCGTGAACCCAGTAGGGCAGCTGGCTGTGAAGAGCTGCACTGAAGTCAGCGGGCTCCATAGACACATGCAGTGACCAGTTTAGCAGCTATGATGGAAAAAAACAGTCCCATTTAATAACTGCAAAAATTAAAAATAAAAACAAGAAATAAGCTTAACAGCGCACAGTTTATGTAAAGTAACCTTTAAAATACCATTTGGAGATGCAAAGACTTCAATAGTAGGAAAGGCATACTATAGTCTCAAATAGGATGACTTAATATCAGAAAAATATCAAGCCTCCCACATCAATCTGCAGAATGCCAGTTCCAATCAAAATAGCAATAGGATTTCTTTTGAAACCTGATTGACAGCCTGATTCTAAGATACATATGGGAAAATTAACAAGCAATAATAACCAGGAAATTCCAAAAAAGTAACATTCATAGGCAGATTATCCTTAAAATATTAACTACATTATAAATCTGTAATAAATAAGGCTGTATGATACAAGCACATCTCAGAATAGGCAGGTCAGGTACAAGGTACAAAATGCAGAAATAAAGAGCTGTTATTTGTGGTCAAAGGAGCATTTCAAACCAGTGGGGGAAAATAAATTATTAAGTGATTGTTTGGGGACAAATAGCAAATTGTATGGAATAAAGTTAGGTCAGTAAATGCTTCACAACTTATATCAAAAATAACAAGAGTATCAATGACTTAAATAGAAAAAAAATGAAGCCATAGAATTATAAGAAGAAATGAGAGAATCTTGAAATAATATTGGAAAGCCTTTCAAAGTAAGATATGAAACATAGGAGTTATAAGAGATGCTTACATTTGACTTAAACATGAATATATTCATTATGGCAAAAGTGAAAGTGAAGTCGCTCAGTTGTGTCCGACTCTTTGCGACCCCATGGACTGTAGCCTACCAGGCTCCTCCATCCATGGGATTTTTCAGGCAGGAGTACTGGAGTGGGTTGCTATTTCTTTCTCCAAGGGATCTTTCCAACCTGGGGATCGAACCCAGGTCTCCCCCAATGCAGGCAGACACTTTACCATCTAGGGAAGTCATTATGGCAAAAACCAACATTAAAAATAGGTCAAAAGACAGTCAACCAACAGAAAAAAGCTGTTTGCCATTCTCGGGCCCCCAGGAGTTTCCCGTCGGGTGGAGCGTCTGCTTTCCCAGCCTCTGCTAGTTGTGGGGGACACAGTGGACCACGTGTCCAGCCAGCCCAGACGGCACCACGCCTGGAGCCCTCTCCTCTGACTGCAGGTTCCCCCACGCTCCTGGGAGGGCAGGCAGCAGGAGTGTTGGTTCTTCGGAGCCCTCCGGCTGGCAGGCTGCCCTCCCCAGCACCCCCCCTGCCTCTGGATCCCAGTTGAGTCTGGGACGTGGCTGGCACTCGCTCTCGCTTACCCCACCGCCCACCTTGCTCTGGGCCCTGGTCCTCCCTGCCTGGGGCCCGGGGCTGTGTGGATGCCCCTGTCCTCAGCGTGGTGCCAGCTTCGTCCTCGGTGCGATCCTCTCGGGCGGAAGCAAAAGACTAAAGAAGATCCCGATGGCCTCGTCGCTGTCAGTGGGATTTTAAAATGAAGCTGAGGTGTGTGACGGGCATGTGCCAGTCATAGCAAGTACATCCGCTTGCCCTGCATGGGGACAGCTCCAGAAAGACGATGGCAGCACTTCTCTGTCTCCCGCATCCCCCCCTGCAGTTATGTGGCCAGACTGCCTGGCAGAGGCTGTGCCAACCGGGTACCCGTGAGCCCCCAGAAGAGGGGTCACTAGGATTCCTTTGGGCAAGATGTACAACCTGGCAACCTACGACAGGGAGCTTTTGTTATGCCCTGAGGTGGCCGTCACAAACTGCTGCAAACGGGGGGCTGAAAACAGTGTAAATTCCTTCTCTCGCGGCTCTGGAGGCTGGAGGGGTCGTTCGGGTCAGTTCCTTCTGGAGGGTCTTGGGGAGAGTCTGTTGCCTCTCCAGCTTCTGGGAGTTGCTGAAACTGTCATGTACACGCACGCCTCCAAGCTCTGCCTTTGTCTCCACCGCTTTCTCCCTGAATGTCTGTGTCTCTGAGTCCAGGCTTCTCTCTCCTTACAAGGATGAGGGTCCGTCCTCATCTAGGATGACCTCAGCTCAGCCTGACTGCATCTGCAGAGAACCTGTTTCCAAGGAAGGTCACGGTCACAGGTTCTGGGTGGACATGATCATTGGGAGGATGGAGTAGGGACAGTGCTCCTACGCTCACGAGTGTGCTCGTGTCCCTCAGGGTGGAAGTGTGTGGTGTGTGTCCTGTGCTCTGAAGCCCTTCAACAAGATCAGGAAAACCTTTTTTTCCTCCCAGGCCTAGCCACTGAAGGTATTTTTTCCCTTTATCTTGGGACTTGAAGACGTATAACAGTATGTGATAAACTGACCTGAAATACCTGTTTGTTCTGCAGTAAAATCCATTAATAATACCTGATAACTAGGACAGTTTTATGCTCCCTTTCTCAATCTGGCTATTTATAGTGAAACCTATTTTCTCTGAGTTAAAGTGCACTGGTTACCATTAACAGCTGGCACTGGTTTAACTAAAAGGACTCGATTTTTCCGTTTGATTCTGTCACCCCAGACCACTTGACCATCCTGATAACGACGGTCTTAAAACATGATGGATAAAGACTTTGCCTGTTCTGACACAGGAGGGAAAGAGGTGAATAGCTAGATTTCCGGCATGGGGAAGGAGGGTACGCTGTCACGGTACTGTTTATCCAGACTGGGGAGCCAGGAGGCTGGCGGGGCAGGGTGGCACACAGGGGAGAGTTAAGAGTCCGTCTGAAAGCATTGTGTTTGAGGGAGCTGAGGGCTGCCCCGATGGAAAGGTCTAGCAAACGTTCAGACATGGTGACCTGGAATTGGGAATCATCTCATTTGGGGATGGTCCATGAAATCTCGTAAGGAGATGGGGAGAATGGGATGCAGAGGGTAGACAGACAGGGCCAGAGAAGAGCCACCCAGACTCAGGGGGGAACCCGGCAGCACCTCACGCCTCGGGAAGACCCAGAGGGGCATAGTTAGAGGATGTCAGGGGGCCTAGCCTGGGGCTTCAGGAAGGGCCACGGTGGACTGAACCTCGGTGGCAGGACTGCGGATGGAGGTAGGGTTTGTGTCATGGGCGTTGCAGCAGTCTGAACACAGGTTGCAAAAGAAGCTCCAGACTCAGAGGATCTCAGAAAGGAGTGAGTTTATTAAGAACAGAGAGCGGAGAGCTTGTGGGCATTGCAAGCGTGGCGGGCCAACCTCCTGAAGGCGGAGGAGAGCGGATAATTTTTGTGCCCTAGTAGCCAACTGTTACAGCCTTAAGACAAAGCTCCTGCTAGAAGAGTGGCATCAGGGAATTGGTTACGGCACCATTCTCAGGTGGCACTAGTAGAAAGAACCCACCTCCCAGTGCAGGAGATGCAGGAGATGTGAGTGTGATCCCTGGGCCAGGAATATCTCCTGGAGGAGGGCATGGCAACCCACTCCAGTGTTCTTGCCTGGAGAATCCCATGGACAGAGGAGTCTGATGGGCTACAGTCCATGGGGTCGCAAAGAGTTGGACATGACTAAAGTGACTTGGCACTGGGCACTGTAGGATGAGTACCAGGGTGGGTATTTTTGCCTAATTTGGGGTCAGGAAGCCTGCTGGTGATGATCAGGGGGGCTTTTGGCAAGGCTCCCTTCTATACAAAATGGAAAGTGATGCTGCTCAGAAACTGAATGGACTTCCTTGAAGATGTGAGGTCTGGTATCTGGAAGTGTGTTTTTGCTGCCTTCTTTGAACTTTTTTGTTTGAATACTAGAATTTTGAGCAAGTATCATTTTTTAAAATAATCACTGTAAATGTACATTTTTCTACCCACTGGCTGCACAGTGCTCTTCCGATATTTACCACAGTCTGTGCACATAAGCCCCTCATTCCCTTGCTCTAAATAACATGGAGACGAACAGCCACGTTTAACCATCTCTGCCTGCATCTCTGGCGTGGCTGGAAGTGAAATCGCTCAGTTCAGAGGATGCGAGCTTTTGTGAAGGCTTCTTGAGTGTACTGAGTCTCATGCCCCCTTGAATTAGTTTTCCACTACATTGCGGAATTTCGTGACAGCCAAGAATCTCCATTCACGAGACTGCACGTAGGGTTTTTTCTGGAAGCTAATACACGACTTCAGGCTTGTTATCGGCCCACTGCACCGTGCTGACTCTGAAAGATTTCTGAGTTTCTCATGTATCTTAAAGAACACATACAATTTTAATAATTCATGAAACATTTAAATAAGCTTCTTACTGTTAAATAATGCAGGAGGTCTGATGGTGGAATAAACTATTTACTGATGCTTTTTGAAGTTAACGAAACTGAAGTCTAAGGGTTTCAAATAAAGGTTAATGTAAAACACAATAGCAATTTTGTTTAAAAAGAAAGAAATGTTGATTTTGTTATTTACTGGAGTGAATTGTTCTCCTGACATATTTATATTTTGAAATGATTTAATTTAATAGCCTGCAATTTTGATAAAACATATATAAATAACCTATGATCTGTGAAACACAGGAGTCCCGATGTTTCTCCCAGATTTGAGAGTCAGCATAGGAATCCAGTCTTCCCGTGAGACTGAGTTGGTTCTTGGAGACAGCTATAACGCAAGATATCATAGTCTGAGGCCTCATTGATTATCAGCACAGTATTTCAAAGTGAATTTTTATCCTAACTCATTTCCTGCCATAAACTACGAAAAGGCACTACAAAAATAAAGCAATAATATGTTCTGTTAATAAATTTTATTTTATATTGGACTATGGTTGATTGGCTCAGAGGTTAAAGCGTCTGCCTCCAATGCGGGAGACCTGGGTTCGATCCCTGGGTCGGGAAGATCCCCTGGAGAAGGAAATGGCAACCCACTCCAGTATTCTTGCCTGGAGAATCCCATGGACGGAGAAGCCTGGTGGGCTACAGTCAACGGGGTCGCAGAGAGTGGGACACGACTGAGCGACTTCTCTTCACTATGGTTGATTCACAGCGTTGTGTTAGTCTCAGGTATACAGCAACAAACATGTGCTCTTCATAAGCCTCATTAGCATGAAAACTGGACTTTCTGTGGAAGCGATCTTGTGTGTGTGTGGAGGGGGGTGTTTGACAATTTCCGCACAGCTGAGTTGGCTGGTGTAGCAGAGAGGCGACACCCCTTCCATGTGGAAAGCATGACGGGCATTCTTTACCTGGCGAAAGGGCTGGGACTGAGGTCAACGCTAGGGGCCCTGGGACCAGCTATTCCTAACTGGCTGGATTTGCAGGACAGAGGGTTTCCATGGCAACTCCCTGCTGCTTTCCAGGCCCCTGACCCCGAGGATCATTGATTCAAAACACCCAGGCTCCCAGACCTTCCCCTTGGGGGAGCCCCTGGGTCCTGGCCACACCACCCACCAGCCACATGACTTGGGGCAATTTATTCAATAGTTCACCTTTTTTTTTTTTCTTTTTTTTTGCCTCCATAACCTTCCTTGGAAAATGGCTGGGGTGGAAATTAAATAGGAGAACCCAGGCACTCAGCAGGCTCCAGAGTCAGGTTCCTGCCCGCCACGTGGAGCACGTGCTGTCTGTGGAGGGACATGGACGCAGCCGTGAAGCAGGTTGGGGCCGCTCAGCCATGTTCCTGCTGTCCAGTTGCTGGAGGCCCCTGTGGGCTGGCGTTTCACTCTTCTTGCCCGTCCTCTCAGAGACTGGGGTTTTTCTCTTACCTGGAGATGGAGCAGGAGGCAGGGAGGGTGCAGGGGAGGGAGGCTGGCCCTGCCGCTGTGGAGGCCAGAAGCCGACGTCCCACCTCCGTGAATGGGAGCACAGCTCGCTCATCCACCCATCACCACCCACAGTGTGGTACCCGCGGCTTCCGTCCGGGATGGACACAGACCAGAAACCACCTACGCAGGGGCTGGGGAGCCGCGCTCTGACACAGAGCGGCCCCTCGGCCTCCCTTCCTGCCGTGTGACCCTCAGACCATGTGTTTCCCACCTGCCCCTGTCTGTCTCCTCTGTCACACCCTAGGCTCTTCTTTGTGCAGCCGCTCCCACGGCTTTAACCCCCGTCACGACCTCTCCACGTCCTTCCCTGAAACCCTCTCCTTCAAATTTGGTTTGATGATGCTATGTCCACAGCACTGAGCATCTTCACCCCTAACCGGCCACTACCCCCCTGTATCTCCCGTCCCCACCCCGCCACAGCCGCCTGAGCCAGGATCCCTCATCTGAACCCCAACCCCCTCCATGTCCCTCCCTCTGTGGAGCTGTGAGCATGGCTCGCGTGGTTGCCTCTGTAGCTTCCTAGCCTGTGGGCTTCCAAGACTGGCTCCCCTCAAACCTGTCTTCACTGTGGTGTCCCAGGGAGTCCCAGCAAACACAGACCTCATGCCACAGTTTCCGTCTGTTACCATCCTTGTGAAAGTGAAAGTCGCTCAGTTGTGTCCCACTCTTTGCAACCCCATGCACTGTAGCCCACCAGGCTCCTCTGTCCGTGGAATTCTCCAGGCCAGAATACTGGAGTGAGTAGCTGTTCCCTTCTCCAGGGGGTCTTCCCAACCCAGGGATCGAACCCAGGTCTCCTGCATTACAGGCAGATTTTTTACCGTCTAACCCACCAGGGAAGTGCCTTCACCATTCTTAATGACTCCCTATAGCTTCTAGGGTCACAGTCCATGGGGTCTCCCTACAGCTTCCAGCTGCAGTCCATGGGGTTGCAAAGAATCAGACATGACTGAGCAACTGAACTGAACTGATAGCATCCAGGACCAATTTAAAGCTCTTAGGATAACACCAGGGGCCTCTTAGCTCCCCTTCCCATCTCCTCTCTCTCCCGCAGCATCTTGCACTGCAGACGTGCTGAGCTACCCAACAGTCTCTCCCATCACTGTCCATCCTTCTAGACTCAGTTTGCCCTTCCTCCAGGAAGCCCTCCCTGACTTCCACAGGCTGGGTAAGAGCATTCACACCCACTGCATATTCTCCTGAGAGCATTTATCCTAAAATTTGGTTTACAACAAGTTTTTGGCTGAATAAATGAAGAAATTACCAACAAGGGTAATAATTGCTGACGACAGGAAATGTTTATTACATTAACTGTCGTACATATTCATTGTAGAAAATAATTAGGAAAATTCAAACAGAAAATAAAAATGATGCCCTGTACTGTGACCAAGCATAAGACCTGTTAGCATTTTGCTCTATTCCCCTCTATTGTATCAATGGCGTTTTTAAAGATGGCTTCAATTATATGTTTAGCAATACTGCATCTTTCGTTCTCCTCTTTAAGGAAAGAAATCCACTCAACCTCGGTACTGAATGCTCTGTAAAACCTTTAAATGGCCACAGGATACAGCACTGAGGTTGTTACATTGTGTCTTTGTTTTCCTCTTGTTGGATGAGAAAAGGTGTTTTACAGGTGTCTCTTTTCTCAGTTGTGAATAACATGGCAGATGAATGTCTTTAAGAATAAATCATGTTTTGTAGGAAAGTGTTAGTGGTTCAGTCACGTCCGACTTCGCAACCCCGTGGGCTGTAGCCCACCAGGCTCCTCTGTCCATGGGATTTCCCAGGCCAGAATACTGGAGTGGGTTGCCATTTCCTTCCCCAGGGGACCTTCCCAGCCCAGGGATAGAACCCAGGTCTCTGGCATTGCAGGCGGATTCTTTACCATCTGTGCCAGCAGGGAAGCTGATTTCCTTGAATGGGATATTGGAAGTGCAAATAAAGCTTTTAAACGCTTAAACACGTGTGAGGGTCCCAATACTTGTTTTCCAACTGCCTGCCTGAGAGGCTGTCAGTTTACATTGGCATCTGTGTCGTCTGGAAGGATCTCACCACAAGAGGAGGTGCCTTTGTAAATCTGGGAGATAAAAACTGGTGACTCTTTGATTTGTCAGTCTCGAAAGCTCTTTTTCAAACTGTCAAAGCTTGCTTGCAGTGTTAGTATTTCTTTCTTTCTTGGTGACTTAGAGCTTACTTATTAACCCGTTTGCATTGCCTGTTGCAAATCTGTCTCCTTAGCTGAGATTAGGAGAGTGTCTTTGGCCATGCTGGGTCTTTGTTGCTGCGCACGGGCTTTCTCTGCTTGCGGCAAGCAGGGGCTGCTCCCTGGTTGCAGCGTGCGGGCTTCTCGTGCGGGGGCTTCTCTTGTTGCCAAGCACAGGCTCTCGAGTGCGTGGGCCTCAGCAGTGTGGTACACGGGCTTAGTTGCCCTGAGCTGTATGAAATCTTCCCACACCAGGGATCAAACCCAGGTCCCCTGCACCGGGACTCCTAACCACTGGACAACAGGGACGTCCAAAATCGGGAGCTGAACATCTTCCTCCTTGCCTGCAAGAAACACCCTACCCAGGTGCTTGATAACCCTAAAATAGGTTCTCCACCGGGCTTATCTTATAAGATGTTGAAGCCGACACCGGGTGTTAGGCCGATGAATGAGAGCAGAAAGTTGGACTTAAGTGGGACCAAAAAAAGGACTCCAGCTCGGGTAAAGGCGTATACGCACTCCTCTCTTTAAAAAGAACATGATCTCCTTAGACGCCGACTAGTTGTTCCATCACACTGTTCCCTAGGCAACAGTCACTGACGAGCAGAAGCCTGCAAGGTCTCCTTAGCTTCCACCCAGCTGAGATGTGTCCATTGGACACAAAGTCTCCCACATCGCCCAGAGAGTGGGCTTGAGTCAGCTTCTGGCAGGAGATCAGGACAGTCTGGACAACTCTGAATGTTAGACACCAAGCCATCTAACAAAAACCAGCTGGGAGGAGTAGGTTTCCTGTGTTCTTGGACACTCGACAAATGGTGGTAGATGGTTGTAATTCTGAAAGGGAAAAAATAACACATTATCTAAGGACAATTTGTCAACTGGGTTTTTTTCACGGAGAGGAAAAAGCCTGAAATGTCCCCAGTAAAGCTGTTTGCCATCGTTATAACCACAGTTGGCGGGGCGGAACACGGAGGCTGAAGCGAAGATGGCTCTGTCCTGGGTGTGGTGCTCGGCCGTGCGGTCTTGGACAGGTCACTTGTCAAGGCTGGAAAAGTGACGTCCACTGGGAGCAGCAGCCAGGCCAGATCATGTCCGGAGGCCCTTCCAGCTGTGGTTTTAAGAGGGAGAAAGAGAACATTTGTCCGGTGGAGGCAGGGCTGGGGTAGGAAAGAGCCGGGGCTAGGGAGGGAGCCGTTGAGCTCCTGGTGTGGCCACGCCATCTCGAACCTGCGTCAGCTGGAATCCATCACTCAACCCCAAGCCACGATTTCCAAAAAGATGCCCGGGAATAATAATAACCACCTTTCAGGGCTGTCGAGGCTTAAATGAGATAAACCCGGAAAGTGCCAACACAGCGTGTGATACAGGGTTCAGTGGCCGTCTTGTGATGGTTTGGGGACCCCTTCACACCGGTCCTGGGCTCACAAGGCCCCACTGCCTGCTGTTTCCAGGACCTCAACGAGCCTCTCTCCCTGTCTCCACCTCCATCCTAAATCGGAGAGTGGGTCCTTTCTCCTGATGGGGCTTCTGTGAGAAATAACAAAGCATGTCAGGCACTTCGATAGCCTCTGCTACACAGTATTAGTGATTGGTTTTGTCATCAGCCTCATGGGGAAATGTTTCCCTTGAGAGTCGAGCAGAGATGCTGAGCGCAGCACATGGGGCTTGGGGTCGGGGGGTTTCACAGTGAACCCTCCCCCCACAAGGTTCTCATCCGCCCCTTGTTTTATCTGAACAGACACACAATATCTTCAGGTCGTATGTGGAGAACCAGTCTATTCTATTGCATTTTAAAAGGGTCCTGGGGTCCTGAATTAAGGGAACCCCTTCCAGTTCATGTGGCAATTATTGCTGTAACATTGGTCTCCCCCTTTGCAAGGGACGAGCAATGGCCTTGTGTCAGCTCGTGGCGTCAGTCATGGATCGTGTGACAACGTGCAGCATGCACACACTCGACAAGCAGTAGTGGGTGGTTCTCAGCTGCTCTAGAGGCTCAGAGCCGAGAGCCAGAGGCTTTCCACAGCAAGTCAGGTCCCCACACGCTTAATCCCAACCGGTGAAAACAAATGGTCCCACAAAAGCTAATTCATCTGCCACACGTCAGACACCCAGGACAGCACAACTAGATTCTCTCTTGCTGTTGGTCATCTAAGTCAGACACTTCCAATTAAGGGTAAACCCTTGCTTTCCTGGTGGCTCAGACAATAAAGAATCCTCCTGCAATGCAGGAGACCCAGATTCAATCCCTGGGTTGGGAAGCTCCCCTGGAGAAAAGAAATGGCAACCCACTCCAGTATTCTTGCCTGGAAAAGTCCATGGACAGAGGAGCCTGGCCGGCTACAGTCCATGGGGTCTCAAAGAGTCAGACACGACTGAGCGAATTACACACACTATAGTGGTGACATTTGTGTTGGGTCTTTTGTATCCTTAGGACAACCACAGAGAATAGCTGGGGGCCAGGGGGCTCTGCAAAGGCTGAGGGGCTGCGGCGGGCAGCCCACCAGCTCTTCAGTGCCTGTCCCCGCTTCCGTGGTCCCCGAGAAGCCAGCCCGGCCCGGGGCGCACGGCCAGCACTGGCGTTGTGTGTGTGGCTGAGGGGCTGCGGCAGGCAGCCCACCAGCTCCTCACTCCCTCTCCCCGCTTCCGTGTCCCCGAGAAGCCAGCCCGGCCCAGGGCGCCCGGCCCAGGGCGCACGGCCAGCACTGGCGTGTGTGCATCTGTGCACGTGTGTGCACGTTTCCTTGTGAAGTATCTCAGACCACCTCGCCAAGTAGATTAAGAGACGTGCAGAACCAGTCTGGTAACATACTTCTTACAGCTTTTTCGCTGTTCACAGGGTTGAGTTTCTTTTCCTCATTCTAATCTCTGCATTTTTTACTAAATGAAATGAATATTAGGTCCTCAGGTTTCTAGAAGTCTATGGAAGCACACAACGAGCAGGTCAGTCTCAGGACAGAGTCACTGATAGATCCTTAGAGATGAAGGGTCAGTGCCCCCCATTTCTTGTCCTGTTACTGACTTTAAATGTGCAGACAACATAGAGCTTCCTAAAGCAGAGGCAGAAAATGTGGTTCTTGGAAAGAGAGTTATACTTTTGTGTTCAATGAGAGTTTAATATTTGAAAAATTAAAAATTGAATACAAATAAGATATTCAAAAATTCTTAGATAGCCATTATGATCATATTACTTGTTCAAACTGGAAAGCAGAAATTTTTCTGTACCGTATGACACAAATTTTATCTTGCCTTAAAAAAATACTGACCTAAATTTAAGTTTGTTCTATACTTGGTTTATTATTCTGGTTATTCTAAAAGAATATATACTTTATCTTATATTAAAATAAGACCTTACAAATATCTTAGAATGGATGATACATATTTTAAAATGTCTCTTAGCTTGAAGTGCTAATCAAGTCTTGCAATGTGATTCACCCTGTATTTTTCAAATATTGCTATAAATAAGCAGCAAAATGCTGACTTTCAGTGCCTTTAATAAATTGTTAATTTTTCAGTTCTTCACAGAGAATAATGTGTTTACAGTCTGTAGCACTGTTCAAACTTTATAGATTAAAAGTAGGCTTATCAATGTGTGTATATTCCATCTGTGAGACAGAAAAGTGATCTTGTTTCTGTGTTAAATAAAACTCTGACATAGATGAGCTTGTTACCGAGGTTCCTCAGCTGGGAGTTGGGTCCTCTTTTATTACAAATGCTGTTAGAAACACTGTAACGAACTGTCTCATGGACGGAGGAGCCTGGCGGGCTACAGTCCACGGGTTCAGAGTCAGACACGACCAAGTGCCTAGGCCCACACATGAGCTGAGTTCGTGGGAAAAAAGAAACACGGGGACTCAGCCGCCAAGGTTGGAAGTGACCACCAGGAGGCAGTCCTCTGCCGCCGGCCTGAGACTGCAGGGTGCCGCTCGGCCGCGTTAGGGCGCCAGGAGGCCACCAGGAGGCCTGGGGACTCGGAGTGTCGCCCTTTGTCCGGCTTTCAGAGGGGAGCCCCACCAGCCTCACGGGAGGGCTCTCCTCTCCCCCACCTCGAGTCACTTGTTGTTTTCTCAGAAACACAAAGCTGCGTGTTCTGGCTGCAAGCCCCACGCCTGGCACGTGTGGGGATATTTTCATTGAATGGCATGGCACCTGTCACGGTTATAAGTGGTTACTTATCTGTGCAGTTACTTGACATCAGTCTCCCCCCAGAGGCATGACTGCCCTGTCCCCTGTTACGTCCGTGGTCTCTGACCCGTGGCAGCCCCACCCCCGCGTGATGACGGGATGAGTGACAGGAGTGGATGACGTGACGATGATTGGCAGGGCGATAATGGGGGCGGGGAGGGGGCGGCACCGGGGACAACTGCGGTAATTCTGAGGAGACTCGCTGAGGCGGGGCTGGGGCGGTGGCCCGGGGGCACCTTGAAGTGACTCAGAGAGGGGAAGCCGACTTGCTGGTGGACTGCGCAGGGCGGGGAGGAGCGCCGGCCTCACTCGGGCGGGCATTTGCTGATGTCCGGACCTGAGGGATCATTTAGTCCTCCCACCAGCCCCGAAGGTTGTGTCTGCCACTGCCTCTCCTTCACTGATGGGCAGCTGAGACCCAGAGACCGCAAATGAAGTCTTCCCCAGAGGCGCTGGTCGGCAGCGCCCCCTTGGAAGAGAAAGTGCAGAGGACAGACCGTTGGAGGCGACAGGAATTCCATTTTGAATACATCTCGAGCTTGAGGTGACTGGGCCCTCCAGGCAGAGATGTCCACCTGGCCGGTGGGCTGAACCTTGGACAAATCAAGAGAAAAGAAATACAGATCTGGACTGGGGAACGTCTGGGTCACGGTCAATGAGGCGGGGCTGGCCAGGGGCCTTACGGGAAAGAACTCTGAAGACTTCCTGGGAATCCTAAAATCCGTGCCCCCAGGAGCATGGGATGAGGATGTAAGTGCAGCTGTGTGTTCGCTTTCTTTCTGGGGCATTCAGAAGTAGGTGCAATATGATGGATAAAGATGCAACAGTTACTGCTTACTGCTTGCAAGACGGGTTGACCATATCAGTGAAAAGAGAGACGTGCACCAAAGACATGAGCTTGCATCACCGTTATTTTCTCTTGCAAAGAGAAACCTGGCATCAGTGATCCACCCTGTGATCACGCGATCAAGCCTGTGACTTTTAAAGCAAATTTTAAGGAAGAAAAAAAAAGCACTTTAACACCCAGAAGGATTCTGAACTTTGGGTCCCCTCACCCTCCAAGGGCCTTTGGTTAGATTTCAAAGGATCCCTGAAATTGGGTCAGAATAAAAAGAGCAGCATTACCTCACGTTATGAGTGCCAGCCTCAAACCCGAGCAGAGTTAGAAGTGCGCGTGGTTTCATCACCGAGTACTGTTTTTGTGTAACTTTTCGGTGGTTGCAGACAGCTGGGGAAATTCACATGGTCGTGTGGATATTAAAGTAGACGTGAGGTCTGGCTACTCAGGGCACCAGGAAAGAAGCTGGTACCGGGGCCAGTTATTCCCGGCCGTGTGACGCTGGGCCGGCGCTCTGCGCACCTCATCTCCCCCGGGCTCTGCCCACGGGCGCTAGGGGGCGACAGTGAGGCGGAGGAAGGAGACAAGTCTGCTCCGCCCCGCCTGCTTCCTGTTTCTGTAAGCCGTCGCCCCAGCAACCGCCTTCACCGGCAGCCTGGTTCTGTTTCCAGCGTTCTTCATGCTCTGAGAAACCACTGCCGCGGAGCCCGTGGAGGTTCTGGAGCACAGTGCCTTCTGAGTCTTTGGGGTACACTAACTCACCCCTCTGTTCCCCCAGCCCTAGTGTTCCCCGAATTATTACCTCCTTGTTACCTGAGTCTCCTATGCCTTCTAAGTCATTCAACACTTGCTTAGTGGGTCCCCTGTATTAAATTACTCCTATTAACATAACTGGTATAATTTCTCTTTTTTTTTTTCCTGTCTGTATTGTGATTGATTGATTGCTGTTGTTGTTGTCAATAAGTCATGCCCAACTCTTTTGCGACCCCATGGACTGTAGACTGCCAGACTCCTCTGTCCATACAATTCTTCAGGCCAGAATACTGGAGTGAGTAGCCATCTCCTTCTCCAGGGGATCTTCCCCACCGAGGGGTTGAACCCACATCTCCTGTTTTGGCAGGTGGTTTCCTTACCACTGAGCCACCAGAGAAGCCTGTGATTTATACTGTATCACAATTTTAAAATATATTTTGACAATACGTTTCATAATAATCACTTTCCTTTGTAACTGTGTATACTTTGTTTTACAGATCTTCCCTGTAGCTCAGACTAGGTAAAGAATCTGCCTGCAGTGAGGGATACCCGGGTTCAATCCCTGGGTCAGAAAGATCCTCTGGAGAAGGGAATGACAATCCACTCCAGTATTCTTGCCTGGACAATCCCATGGACAGAGGAGCCTGGCAGGCCACAGTCCATGGGGTTGCAAAGAGTCCGATACGACTGAGCAACTAACACTATACTTTGCTTTAAGCACTTACAAATACCATTCTGAGGATGGCCACAGGCTTCACCAGCCTGCCTCACCAGGGGCACCTGTGGTGGTATAGTAGAAAAGTAGGAAAGAGGCAAACACAGTAGAAGCAGCCTAATTAATTGCAGTTTCCTTTTAGGTTTAAAAGCCTCTAGGAAATGAACACATAAAGGTTTTTCTTTTCGTTCTTCTTTTCCTTTCAAATAAAGTTACAGAGGAAAATGAAACTGTGTTATTCCCCCCTTTAAAAGTAGTACATGTGTATAAAAAAAAAGGTGAAAAATAGAAGGAAACAAAAAGCTATCTATACTCTCATTATAACATAAAAACAATCATGGCACTATTTCAGCTCATTTCCTTGGGTCTAGTAGTGAAAGTCGATCAGTCACGTCCAACTCTTTGCAGCCCCATGGACTGAACTCTCCAGGCCGGGATACTTGAGTGGGTAGCCTTTCCCTTCTCCAGGGGATCTTCCCAACCCAGGGATTGAACCCAGGTCTCCCACACTGTAGGCAGATTCTTTACCATCTGAGCCACAAGGGAAGAATACTGGAGTGGGTAGCCTATCCCTTCTCCAGGGGACCTTCCTGACCCAGGAATCGAACGAGGGTCTCCTGCATTACAGGCAGATTCTTTACCAACTGAGCTATCAGGGAAGCCCTATTTTGTTAGGGTCTTTGTTATTTATTTTTTCATAGATGTTATTGGAGTGTGTATGTTGACAGTGTGCACTCAGCATGGTCCTAAGCGCTTTGCATTCTATTACATACTCATCAAATATACCATTTTTATAGCCAGACAGAATGCCATAAAGTAGATATCCCAAGATCAATTTGGCCATTTCTTATGGTCTAAAACTTTCAACATAAATTAATTTTTAGTGTGGTAAAACACACATAACATAAAATTCCCCATCTTACCCATTTTAGGTATACAACTCAGTAGTATTAAGTACGTTCACAGTTAGCAACCATCACCACCACCTTCTCCAGAGCCCTTCTCATCTTCCCAGACTGAAACTTTGTGTCATTTAAACACTGACCCTCATTCCTGTGGGTTTCCCAGGTGGCGCTAGTGGTAAAGAACCCACCTGCCAATGCAGGAGACGTAAGAGACGGGGGTTTGATCCCTGGGTAGGGAAGATCCCCTGGAGGAGGGCATGGCAACCCACTCCAGTGTTCTTGCCTGGAGAATCCCCAAGGACAGAGGAGCCTGGTGGGCAACTGTCCATGGGGTTGAGAAGAGGTGGACACGACCGAAGAGACTTGGCATGCATGCACTCATTCCTGTGTCCCCTCCATTTGGCAACCACCTTCTACTTTCTCTATAAATTTGACAATTCTAGGTATCTCATGTAAGTGAAATCATATTTGTCCTTTTGCAATGCGCTTATTTCACTTTGCACAATGTTTTCAAGGTTTTATTCACATGGAAGCATGTATCTGAATTTCCTTTTCTTAAAGGCCCAATAATATTCCATTGTATGGATATACCACGTGTATTTATCCACTCATGTATCAGTGAACACTTGAGGTGTCTGACATTACTAGCCAATAAGAAAGCTTTCGCTCAGGCCCCTTGGGAACACTCACCTGTGGCCAATGGGAGGCAGCCACTGAAATTTCACCACCCCTCCCAACTGTGTATCTGTTTCTCCTTAATTTCTCCTGTTCTTCCCTACTTATGAACTTCCCAGGTGGTGCTGGTGGTAAAGAATCCACCTGCCAACGCAGATGTAGGAGATGCAGGTTTGATCCCTGGGTTGGGAAGATCCCCTGGAGGAGGGCGTGGCAACCCACTCCAGTATTCTTGCCTGGAGAATCCCATGGACAGAGGAGCCTGGCGGGCTACAGTCTATGGCGGGCGTCACGAAGAGTTGGACACGACTGAAACGACTTAGCACGTGTGCACTCCCTACCTACACATCCTTTTGCCTCCTTCCGGAGATAAAGATGCTAGAAGATACGGTGTTGTTATAAGTAAGTAAGCAAGTGAGTGAAAGTCGCTCAGTCGTGTCTGACTCTTATCAACCCCATGGACTATAGTCCATGGAATTCTCCAGGCCAAAATACTGCAGTGGGTAGCCTTTCCCTTCTCCAGGGGATCTTCCCAACCCAGGGATTGAACCCAGGTCTCCCACATTGCAGGTGGATTCTTTACCAGCTAAGCTGCAAGGGAAGCCCCAGTTTTATTATATTTTATGCTAAATGGAGGACACATGTTCTAAATAATCATAGAATATTCAAACTGAAAACTTTGAATATCTTTATTCAAAATTCTTAGTTGCTTCACTGTGGGACAATTTCTTCTTTTTCAAAAATTGTACCAAAGGAGAGTCTCTTTACCCAAAAAGAGAAGTTCGTGGGCTTCTGTTGCCTAATCCCCTTCTTGGGAGACACAGTCGTTTCTCCTTATCTGGGCTGTGAAGTTCAAGTCCAGTCATCTGACCAGAACTTCCTTCAGAGTGTCTGAAGGCAAATAACGTTCCCAAAATTCAGGCCACTTGTTCTAGAACAGTAATCATGGTTCCTCCTACTCCAGCTCACAACTTAGAGTTGCAGTTCGTCTTCTGGTTGCAGGGGCTTACCAAGCCTGTGTGTTTCCCCTGCACCAGAGCTACCCAACAGGCTGTGGCTTCTGAGCCACGGAGATACTGGCAGAGATAGAAGCCAGAGTGGGTGAGGCCGGAAGGCAAGAAGGAGGGGCGGCTGGTCTGGGACAAAAGTTAACTCTCAGATCCCTTTGTGAATAGTGACTGGTTCCAGTAGATTTAGGTTACATGTGCCTTGAAGAACTTTGTAACGTGTGCACTGTGAACCAAACACCTGCACCGCACTTTATTTATTTAAGTACAGGCTTCGAGTCATCACGGATGGAACCTGACACACCGCGTGCACCAGGTTACTGCCGCTGTCCGTCCTCTCTGACGGATGAGGAAACCGAGGGGTGGACCGAGGTTACAGGACTGGCCAAGGCGGGCACCACGTTCTTGGCAGAGCGCAGCTCCCCGCACGGGCAGTGTCGGTCCCAGACCTGATCGTTCCTTCTCGGTGCCTCTCCCTGCAGAAAAAAATCAGACAGTGACGCTGACAATAATAATTAGCTTTTCACTGACTTCAGTGCTAATCCTCCTTCAAGTCGCTTTGCCTGTTTATCTTTTATTGTTTAAAATTAGATTCTGGCCTTTAGGCAAGAGTGTCTTTTTTCTGAGCCTTATAATTTCTTTCCTTTCAGGGGCTTTATCGAGTGGCTGACAACAGAGTCTCTGTTTACTTTCTAGGCAACTGCAGTGCTCTTTCTGTTCTAATAAGCCTGCCGTCCTGTCCTGTGTTATTGCAGCGCAAGCACAAACTCCCAAAGCTGCTGAGTCCTTACTGCTTCCCTAACTCAGAGCATCCGATGGAGGAAGAGACGGCAGGCCGGGGCTGGTGTAACGTTCTGATGATGGGAGTGCTGCTGTTCAGACAGGATAAAGAGATCAACAGTGTAACTACTGAAGAGAGAGAGAGTGTGTAACTACTTGCACGCTAATCCAAAAATTCAGCCCCAAACTGAGTCCTGTGTTTGTAATTATATAAACAAACATCCATAGTAGAGGGGAAGGGTGAGGGGGGAGGGATGGTTAGGCAGTTGGGGGTGGACATGTACGCTCTGCTATATTTAAAATGGATAACCAACAAGCACCTGTTGTACAGCACAAGGAACTCTGCTCAATATTCTATAACAACCTAGTGGGGAAAAGAATTTGAAAAAGAGTAGATACATGTAGGTAAATAACTGAATCACTTTGCTGTGCATTTGAAACTAACACAACATTGTTAATCAGCTGTGCTCCGATACAAAGTTAATTGGTTGATTAAATGTGCTCAGGGAAAAAGTTTCTCTACTTCTCCCCTCCCCCGGAAAAAACCATTGCATTCTCATACACCATGGTCGTTTTTTTTTTTTTTTTTTTTGAATGATGGCAAGAAGATAAGCTTTCATTCAAAATAGCATTTAGGAATAAAGAAATGTGCAAGGCCTATATGAAGGCAACTATAACAATATACCAAAGGACATAGACTAAAAAAATGGAGAGAGAGGTACCTTGTTTCTGAATTAGAAGACTCTGTATTGAAAAGATGTTAATACATCCATAAAGTAATTCCAATGATATCCCAGTTTAGGGGACAAGGTTGGCTTAAAGTTAAAAAAGTAGACTCTGAAGCTGATCTGGAAGAATAAATAGTGAAATCAGCCAAGAAACTTTTGGAAAAGATTAACAAAGGTGATTTTTAACCTTTTTTTGTTTCCTGCAACTTCTTTGTTCAAACAAAATTCTACTTCCCTATTCAAACACTTTCAGTGGGTCCTTTACTGCCTCCTGAATAAAGTGCAAGTTCCTTAAGCTATTATATACAAAGAGCGTTCTAACAATATCTGAGGATATTCTGAACAGCAATACAATTCTATCACTTAAATAGAGCAGCTCTTTTGTTTATGTGTTTCCTTCTGGTCTTTGTCTACGGTTTCACAGAGTCCTATTCATAATACATCAAGACCGCAGAAAGCTTGGCTTTGGGGAACTAGTAAAGCCAAAATTCTGGACTTGGAAGGGGGAGGTTCCAGAAAGAGGACAAAGCACCCAGTGCTCAAAAATGCTGACCAAAGCTTTCAACCTAATGCCAGCCAATTAAGTGACATGGGACTCACTCTACCTGCAGCTTCTCTCAACCTATGTGTCAACTGTTCATTCCAGAGTCCCTTACCTGCAGGAAGAATAACCCATGTATTTTCGAATAACAGCCAGAGTGTGCAGCAGGTGCCAGCCTGGGGTCTTACCACTTACCCGCTGCCTGCCTGCTGGCCGCATCTGTGCTGTGTCACACAGGAAGCTGTGGAGGTCACAGCAGTGGCCCGAAACTGCAGCCTCGCCAGCAAGAGAGCAAGAATTCTATTCAGCTTTCTCCCAAACCTCTGCTTTGGAGGTTTTTCACTTTGTTTTCCTTGTTACTGGCCTCTTTCGTTGGTTTACAGTATCCTGTTAGTTTCAGGTATAGAGCACAGTGACTACGTTATATATAAATGTGCATATATATATATATATATATATATATATTCTGTTGAGACTCTTTCCCATTATAGGTTATTACAAGATATTGGATATAGTTTCCTGTGCTATACAGTAGGTCCTTGTTGGTTTTCTATTTTATCTATAATAATGTGTCTCTCTTACCCCCAGCCTCCTCATTTACCCCTCCTCCCCACCTTCCCCCTTTGGTTACCATAAGTTTCTTTTCTGTGTCTGTGAGTCTATTTCTCTTTTGTAAATAAGTTCATTTGTATAGTTCGTCGCTCAGTCGTATTTGACTCTTTGCAACACCGTGGTCTGCAGCCCGCCAGGCTCTTCTGTCCATGGGATTCTCCAGGCAAGAACACTGGGGTGGGTTACCATTCCCTTCTCCAGGGGATCTTCCTGACCCAGGGATTGAACCCGGGTCTCCCACCTTGCAGGCAGATTCCTAACCATCTAAGCCACCAGGGAATCCCGGATAGTTTATTTTAGATTCCACATATATGTCTCATCGTATGATGTTTGTCTTTCTCTGCTGGCTTACTTCACTCAGGAGGCTTTGGAGGTGTGAGGGCCCCTGCGCTGTGTGGACTCTGCCAGCCGCCTGTGGGCCCCCACCCTCGCCCTGGCTGTGTTCTCCATCACGCCCCGCTTTTGGATCAGGTCTTCCCACCGGGTCCAGGAAACCAAACTCAGTTCTTTGACCGTCTCACTTCCTGTGTTCTTCCTTCCAGCCCACCTCCACTGTCACCGCCTTGCCCTTGGCCTGACTGCACCAACTCTGAAAGCTCCGTCTCTCTCTTCCCACCCTGTGGCCCCCGCTTCCTACCTTTCAGTGTCAGTCCTGACTTTCTCGCTGCTCCTGACCGTAACATCCAGCCCCGCTTTTGAGTTTTTACTTGAAAAACTGAGGGCCACAGACATCAGAGGACATGGTGAAATATTTCTGTCATGACCATTACTTCTGTGCATGTTTAGCTTGGATCTGTTGGGGTGTGACTCCTCTGTGTGAGTTAGTAAGTCCTTCTACAGTGTGGGTGTCTTGGATGAAGGCACGAGCTCCCTAGATCAAGGGTTCTCAGCAGGTTCCCTTCGCCTCCCAGAGGACATCTGTCGGTGTCTGGAGACACCTCTGGTTGTCGCAGGAGGGAGGAGACTGCTACTGGCACCTAGCGTGTGGTTGCTGTTCAGCCGCTCAGTCACGTCCGACTCTGCAGCCCATGGACTGCAGCACTCCAGGCTTCCCTTCCTCTACCATCTCCCAGAGTTTGCTCAAATTCATGTCCATTGAGTCGGTGATGCCATCCAACCATCTCATCCTCTGTCAGCCCCTTCACCTCCTGCCTTCAATCTTTCCCAGCATCAAGGTCTTTTCTAATGAGTCAGCTCTTCACATCAGGTGGCCAAAGTATTGGAGTTTCAGCTTCAACATCAGTCCTTCCAAAGAATATTCAGGACTGATTTCCTTTAGGATGGATTGGTTGGATCTCCTTACAGCCAAGAGACTCTCAAGAGTCTTCTCCAACACCACAGTTAAAAAGCATCAATGCTTTGGTGTTCAACTTTCTTTATGGTCCAACTCTCACATCCATACTTGACTACTGGAAAAACCACAGCTTTGACTAGACGGACTTTTGTTGGCAAAGTGATGTCTCTGCTTTTTAATATGCTGCCTAGGTTAGTCATAGATTTTCTTTCAAGGAGCAAGCGTCTTTTAATTTCATGGCTGCAATCACCTTCTGCAGTGATTTTGAAGCCCAAGAAAATAAAGTCTGTCACTGTTTCCATTGTTTCCCCATCTATTTGCCATGAAGTGATGGGGCCAGATGCCATGAACTTCCTTTTTTGAATGTTGAGGTTTAAGCCAACTTTTTCACTCTCCTCTTTCACTTTCGTCAAGGCTCTTTAGTTCCTCTTCACTTTCTGCCATTAGGGTAGTGTCATCTGCATATCTGAGGTTATTGATATTTCTCCCGGCAGTCTTGATTCCAGCTTGTGCTTCACCCAGCCCGGCATTTCGCATGATGTACTCTGCACAGAAGTCAAATCAGCAGGGTGGCAACATGCAGGCAGGGAGGAGAGTGCTGTGGCGCCCAGTGTGTGGAGGCCAGGAATGCTGCTGGTCATCCTCTGACGCACAGGGTAGCACCCAGCAAAGAATCACTTCACCCCAGATGTCAGAGGAGCCACGGTTACAAAACCCTGCCCTGTATTTGTATTAAAGTTCCATCTGGGGAGGGAGATGGGAGGGAGGTTCAAAAGGGAGGGGACATATGTATACCTATGGCTGATTCGTGTTGATGTTTGACAGAAAACAACAAAATTCTGTAAAGCAGTTTTCCTTCGATTAAAAATAAACATATAAAGAAAAGTTCCCTCAAAGTCTAATCCCATATTTAATACACATGCCTCAGTGGAAGTGAGGATAATAGGAAGGGACTTCAATGTAATCTGAGTAACTAAAAATCAAACCCACAGGTCAGAAGAGGCATTTGGAAATCCTACAATGGACTTAGGGAGCCACGCCCTTCCATTACCGAAGGCGGGTCGAAGCTGCCCGGTGAGGTGGCGGGTATAAAGGTGCCTCTAATTGACCTGTCGGCTGGTACTCAGAGCTGACGTGGTCAGGAGTGCTATTTGATCTCTAGTTATTCCAGAATTTCCACTCTCGTGCCAAACATGTCTCTTCAGACGGCTGTTCTTCGCTCTTCCTTAAACTTCTCTTGAAGTTCATCTGAAGTCTTCGTGTTTCAGAGGTGAGGTTTTTATGCTCTGTGTTAAGTCTTCTGGAAAGATGTCTGGTTCATACAAATTGGTGATAAAGGAGGTGCCCATAATCTGGCACCTTTCTGAGGCTATTAGTTGATGGTTTTTCTTTGCACTGTATTTCAGGGGCTAAAATGCAGAAGGGAAAATCCTTATTTTAGGCTGTGGACATGTGTTTTTAGTGTTTCCCAGGTGGCACAGGGTAAAGAATCCAGGAGACACAAGAGATGTGGGTTCGATCCCTGGGAGGGAAGATCCCCTGGAGGAGGAAATGGCAACACCCTCCAGTATTCTTGCCTGGAGAATCCCATGGACAGAGGAGCCTGGCGGGCTGCAGTCCATGGGGGCGCGAAAGGGCTGGACACGACTGAGCGACTGAGCACATACACAGTGTGTTACAGTCTTTGTTTTCTTTAGAAATATGTATTTTCTTAGGAAGATTATTTTAGGGATGCTGTTTTAGACATTTCTGTACCGTAGGCGAGAAGGTTGCTTACTTCTGATGTTTCTGATTTTCCTGAAGTCGGGTCACCTTCAAGTCAAGCTGTTTAGCAGGAAGGCCTGATTTTAAACCTTTGAATTCATCCTACATGCCCTCAAATTTCCCTATGTGCTGTGGGTACTGTTTAAATTTAGATTATAAACTCCTGTGTTTCCCATACTTCCTTTCTATGCATGACATTTGTCAATAGCATTTGTAGCCTGACTGATTTCTGGATTTTTCAGTGAGCAGGGTAAATGTTTGTTTCATGGTTCTGATTGTTAGGCACTTTTTATCTCTCCTAGATGTTAAACTCATAGGCAAGATTACTGAGGCCAGAGCCAAATAAATCAGTGAGCATCTAGAAGAAATATTGCTTTTATCTGTAATCATTTTATTTTCCTAAATATATATTGAAACATTTCCTTTATTTCTTACCAGAAAGTGTTCTGTTAGCTAGTAAATACAGTTGTTGAAAGTAAAGCACATTTTTTCTGTCTATTCTGATCGAAAGTATTATACATGTACTTTTCCAAGTGCATGTAGAGATATTTTTTCCTTTGAATTAGGGTGGACTTAGAAGGGCTTTTCAGCCTTTTCCTATATTATGGAGAAATATGTAATGGATTTCAGTTGTTTTGTCCTCAATATTTTTAGAAAATAATTGGCTGATACTTGCAGCGTGTTGTGTTCATGAAAAACAGAATTGGTTTTGCTAAGAGACGCTTTATCACAGGTGTTTGTGGCCGTTTCCTTGGCCACAATACATGAGGAGTGTTCCCGTGATCACTCTCATCTTGGTCTTAAGGATCAACCGTTCTGAGGAATGGATTGAAAAAAACTGATACATTTCCCCCCAAGACTGCTATGGACTTATTCCCGGGCACTCTTGGAGATGAACGTAATCCCAGAGTAAAATAAGCTAGAAATTACTTTACATGTGGGTAGCGTTTACCCTGCCGCAGCATTTGTGGGCTGTCTGGAGCCCCGTGGAAGGGCTCCGGGTGCAGGTCCTGAGACCAGCATCGCCCAGGCTGAGCCAGAGGCAGCTCTCCCGCATGCCCTGCAATTTCTGCTCCACCCGCCCTTCTCCTGCCCCAGCTCTGTGTCCACAGTCTCTGCACCAGGCCTGTGCTTCTCGTGGTCTGTCCTCTCCTGGACACTGCGGTTTTCTCATCCCCATCTTAGCTCGGAATCAGGCCAAATGCTGAAAGTCCGGAGAAACCCCCCAGCCCACCCCCTCCATCCCTTAGTCAGCCGTCTTGCCCACGCCCCCTCTGTTTTTCCTCCCTCTCCTTTTGACTCTCCCACTTTTCAGTCTCCAAACTGGCTCAAGTCGCTTCCATCCTTAAAAACAGATGGGCAAGTGAACATGTCTCTCCCCACCCAATCCCTCTTCTTGCTTCTGTCTTCCTCCCGGGCTGTCATGTGTCATGTACTATATGAGCAGAAACCACTGAAAATGCTGGAATGTAGAATTTCAACAAGAGAATACAAGAGCCAGTGTTTATCGAGTTGCAAATTAAAGGCTTTCCGGACCCTGTTGTCATCACTTCATCTGCCTTGCTTAACACTGGTATTCACACCAGCCTTCTGAATAGTGGTTTCCAGAAGGCACCTCTGTTATGCGTTTCTCTACCCACCCATCGTCTGTGTTGACTAAGTGTTCTTGTATTATGACGATGATGATCTGGCTGTTCTGGGTCTAAGTCGCAGCATGCAAGCTTGTCAATCTTGGTCGAGCTTGCAGGATCTAGTTCCCTGACCAGGGATCAGACCTGGCCCCCTACATCGGCAGTGTGGAGCCCTACCCACTGGACCACCAGGGAAGTCCCCCTACGTCGGCAGTGTGGAGCCCTACCCACTGGACCACCGGGGAAGTCCTGGTGTTGGCTTGTTCTTATCACTCCTCCTATTCATGAAATGTGGGGATCCCCAGATTCCTTCCTTCAGACTAGTTTCTGTTATATGCATGCCACCATTTTTCTCATCACCTTAAACCAGTTTATACTTCTGGTGCCAAAGCGCCTGTTGGACACCTCCAATAAGGCTTTCTGCCCCTGCTTCTAGTTCAGTCCAACCAAAACTCGAACTCATCACCTTGCTTAGAAAATCCAAAGGGATTTTAAACATACATATTAAATAAAAAAGAAGTCTGGTGAATTGCTGGGTGCTAGGTAGCCATGCAGAAAAAAACATTCCTAAAGTCATGCCACTTTTAGAAGAGAGTTTCTATTCTCCGTGGCTACAAAAATATAAAATACATAAGATAAATAAGAGTTGATGAGAAGCTATCGAAGTCCCTCGTTTTCGTGGGAGAATCACCTGTGCATCTGTCGTTTATGAACTGCCCTCTGTCCCCCGAGGTGAGCACATGCACCCATCCCTGAAGGGCCCACTCAGTCCTGGGCGACAGTGAGGACCACGCAGGCAGCCATGAGGCTGAAGGATGTGGTCGTAGGACACCGGCCCAGGGTGGGTGCTTAATGAGCAGGAGCTGTTTGTGTGCTAGAAACAAGCTCCCTCGCTTTCCAGTCACTTGCCTCCAATACTTGTGTCCACCGGAGGCTGTCAGGATCTTGGCTCGAGGGTCAAGTCCACTGTGGCCTGAGCTGGGCCAGCTGACTGGGAGGTGAACGGCATGCAGGGTCTGACTCCCTCACCTGATGCTCCTACCAGTGCCCTGGTCTTACCAGGAGAGCCGGCTACACCCTTGACCTTGATCTGGCTACATTATTTTGTCGGTACCCATGGAGCGGGAGATGGGGCTACTGGTCCAGACTGAGCCCAGGGAGGCGGCCTGTCTGCTGACTGTCTGTCCCAGTGAGCATCCCTGGCTGGCCCGGGCAGGGAGCACCTCTGTGTCAGACAGTGTACTGGACACTGAGGGCTTGGACTTGGGTTAAAAGCCGGGCTCCACTCTTCCAACGATCATCTGTGTGGACACGCGACACAACCTTTGTGGCCTCAGTGTGTGTACAGGCAGACCTCTACTTTACTGCACTTCAAAGATACTGTGGTTTTTTTGTTTGTTTGTTTGTTTAACAAATAGAAGGTTTATGGCAACCCTGTATTTAAGAAATATGTTTCATTAGGTTATCGCTGCCATACATAGTGATTCCTCTGGTGGACTTGGGCAAAGTAAATTAAAACCCTTCTAAAAAGTATTCACTATGCTTCATGCCATTAAGAACATTTGTAATGCATTGGAAGAGCTCAGAATATCAACACTGACAGAAGTCTGGAAGAAGTTAATTCCAGCCTTCATGGGTGACTTTGAGAGCTCAAGACTTCAGTGGAGGAAGTAACTTCAGATGTGGTGGAAACAACAGGAGAACTAGAATTAGAAGTGGAGCCTGAAGGTGAGCCTGAATTGCTGCGATCTCATGACTAAATGACATTCGCTGGCTCATCGGACATGAGTTTGAGCAAACTTTGGGAGATGGTGAAGGACAGGGAAGCTCTGCGTGCTGCCGTCCATGGGGCTGCAAAGAGTCAGACATGGCTTAGCAACTGAACAATAAAACATGTGGACAAGCAATGCTAATGGTTTCTTGAGATGTAATCTACTCCTGTGAAGATTTGTTGACATGTCAACAAAGGATTTGGAATATTCCATAAACTTAGTTGCTAAATGATAAAGAGAGTTTGAGAGGAGGGACTCCAATTTTGAAAGAAGTGCTACTGTCCACAAAAATGCTATCAAACAGCATTGCATGCTACAGAGAACTCCTTTGTGAAAGGCAGGATCAATCACTGTGGCAAACTTCATTGTCATCTTATTTTAAGAAATTGCCACAGCAGTTCTTAGCCTTCAGCAACCTCAACACAGAGGCAAGGCCGTCCTCCAGTGAAAAGATTATGACTTGCCAAAGTTTCAGATGATGGTTGGGGCTTCCCTAGTGGCTCAGTGGTAAAGAATCTGTCTGCGATGCAGGAGACTAGGGTTCAACCCCTCTAGGTCGGGAAGATCCCCTGGAGGAGGGCATGGCCCACTCTAGTATTCTTGCCTGGAGAATCCCATGGACGCAGGGGCCTGACAGGCTACAGTCCATGGGTCACAAAGAGTCAGACATGCCTGAGGGACTGAGCACACACACACATGATGATTAGCGTTTCTTTAGCAATAAAGTATTTTTAAATGAAGGGCCTCTTGAAGATAAGAGAGGGGAGTGAAAAAGCTGGCTTAAAACTCAACATTCAAAAAACTAAGATCATGGCATCCAGCCCTGTCACTTCATGGCAAATAGATGGGGACACAATGGAAACAGTGACAGATTTTATTTTCTTGGGCTCTAAAATCACTGCAGATGGTGACTGCAGCCATGAAATTAAAAGATGTTAAAAAAATAAATAAATAAATAATAAAAAAAAATAAAAAAAGATGTTTATTCCTTGGAAGAAAAGCTATGACAAACCTAGACAGCTTATTAAAAAAATAGAGACATCACTTTGCTGACAGAAGTCCATATAGTCAAAATTATGGTTTTTCCAGTAGTCGTGTATGGACGTGAGAGTTGGATCACAAAGAAAGCTGAGCACTGAAGAACTGATGCTTCTGAACTGTGGTGTTGGAGAAGACTCTTGAGAGTCCCTTGGACTGCAAGGAGATCCAACCAGAACATCTTAAAGGAAGCCAGTCCTGAATATTCATTGGAAGGACTGATGTTGAAGCTGAAGCTCCAATACTTTGGCCACCTGATGGGAAGAGCTAACTTATTGGAAAAGTCCCTGATGCTGGGAAAGATTGAAGGCAGGAGGAAAGGGGGATGACGGAGGAGGAGGTGGTTGGATGGTATCACCGATTCAATGGACATGAGTTTGAGCAAACTCCAGGAGATAGTGAAGGACAGGGAAGCCTGGCGTGCTGCAGTCCATGGGGTCGCAAAGAGTCAGACATCACTGAGTGACTGAACAATAATGACAACTTTAAAATTAAGGTGTATACATTATTTTTTAGACATAATGCTCTTGCATGCTTAATAGACTACTGCTGCTGCTGCTAAGTCGTGTCAGTCGTGTCCGACTCTGTGCGACCCCATAGACCGCAGCCCACCAGGCTCCGCCGTCCCTGGGATTCTTCAGGCAAGAACACTGGAGTGGGTTGCCATTTCCATCTCCAATGCATGAAAGTGAAAAGTGAAAGTGAAGTTGCTCAGTCATGTCTGACTCTTCTCGGGTCCCCATGGACTGTAGCCTACCAGGCTCCTCCACCCATGGGATTTTCCAGGCAAGAGTACTGGAGTGGGGTGCCATTGCCTCCTCTGAATAGACTACAGTGTAGTGCAAACATCTTTTTTTATCCGCTAGGATGCAAAAACTTCATGTGACTCTCTTTATTATGACACTCACTGTATTGCAGTGGTCTGGAACCAAGCCCACAGTATTTCTAAGGCATGCATGTGTAAAATGCTTTGTAAACTGAAAGACGTGGTGCACATCTGGGTAATCGCTTCATGAACCAGCTTTACTACATGGAGTGTTCTTTTATTTTAGTCAAAGGGATCCATGGGAAGTTATAACATACATGTAAGCTCACTGTTTGTAGAAGTAATATAGAAATGTTTACTCTCCTGAAACCAATGACTGGTGATTCATGTTTATGAAAAACAGCTGTGATGGCTATGATTTGGAAAAATGGTTTTGTGCGAGCTATCTGAAGAGCAGGACGGCCAAGGACCACCCTGCTTTCCCCTCCCGGCCCTTTGCCTTGTCCTGCAAACCTGGAAGCGTTTGTCTTGGTTGCTGTAGCTTTCAGAACCAAACCACAGAAGCAGGCGATGCTGGTGAACCTAGCAACGGCTCAACACCATGGAGACCAGTAAACGAGTTAGGGTGTGGCCCCAAAGTGGTTGAATGTTGTGGCGTTTGCTGGTGAGCTATGAAGGCTGATGTTCCCAGAACAAAATTAGATCATTCTACTTACCTGTTTGTCCTTATTAGGCATCCTTTAAGAAGTTAAGTTCCTGCACGTAATCTTGAATGTTGGAGAACTGCTTTTGAGATCTGGGACATTACACTTTTGGGGGGAGGGCTCCAAGCAGCATAAGCATGGTGGCTTTTAGGAATGCCCGGGACAACCGGAGCTTTCACAAAACCTGAGGCCCCTCTCAGGACAGAGTCCCTGGGTGCCTGTAGGTGAGTGGCTGCCCGCAGCTTGGAAGGAGTGAAAGTAGCCAGCCTGCTGGAAGTGGGGATCTTGACCGAAAGAAGGGAAAACGGAGCCTGTGTCACTGACCTCACAGCTCTGCATATAAAGACCCTAGGCCCACACTGGAGCAGTCAGGATGCATGGCCTCCCTCTTCCTGACCCCTCCCCAGTCCCCCCTCCCCATTTTGCGGCTCAGATCTTTCAAAGGTGCCCTGGGTTTCTTCTGCCAGCCTCCCTGAGGATGGAAACTGGGGGCTTCTTGTCTGATTTTCTTCTTACCTGACACTCTTAGGTGACTCTGGTTTTGTCTTCCCCAATCTAAAGGATTTAGGTTACTCTGCCTAGTGGAGGAGGGAATGGTAACCCACTGCAGTATTCTCACCAGGAACATCCCATGGACAGAGGAGCCTGGCGGGCTGCAGTACGTAGGGTCGCAGAATCGGCCATGGCTGAGCTGTGGCCCTAGTGACCTAACACACACCCCTGGTGACCTAACGCTGTGAGCACAGGGGTAAAAATGTAGTGCACGTCCGTGGTTTCTCTTCTACAAAATGTCACTTTCTTTGACTTCTGTGTGGACTTTCCCAGCACCAAGTATGTAGGCGACACTCAGTAGTCATCCTCACAAGTGTCCATGGTGAGTTTAAAACACAAGAGCGGGGTGAGTACTGCTGAGAGAGGGCCCCAGGGGGGCCCCTTTTCATCGGAGGGCTGCTTATATCAAAATAAAGGCAACTAGACCCTCGACACTGTGTTCTGGGGCCCCGGCGTCTAAATAACAGAGAAGTGTGAATTCTGCAGCACTTAAAATGCAGACTGACATTTGCCCTACAGCTGGGACCGGTCTGAGCTGTCCCCCCAGGGTGGCTGGCTGGGACACATGTCAGAATGTCCTGGCCTCTCATCTACAAGGATGTTGGTACAGCTGCTGTGGCTACTGGGTGGAGTCAGAAATCTCTTGTGCCTTTACTATTATTATCTTACTGTTGGTGTTGTTTGTTCCTGGGACTAAAATTAATCAGCCAGTTGCTTCTTCTGAGACAGTGTCCTGCCACCTGGGGCTTCTGCAGCTGGGCCCTCCCATAGCTTCTGTGGGGGCTGTGGGTTTGTTGTCTTCTCTGGGGCTACTCACCATCTTTCCCGGTTCTCAGCCATGTTAACCTGTTGTTGCCCAGCTTTCCTCCTGCTGCAGAGCAAGGCAGGTAGGCCCGGGTGCCTTGTGGGGGGTTTCTGGAGGCAAGGGGAAGGTAGGAGGCCAAGAGGCAGCCAGGCGGCTCCACCGACTGTGCTCAGGGGGGCCTCCCCTTCACCCTGGGCACTTTCATTATAACTGGCAGGTTTCAGATGAAACTCGAGACACAGGGGCTAAGTAACTTGCTCACAGTCCTACAGCCAGTGACAGGGCCAAGAACTGAGCCAGAGGGTTTAACTCCAGGGCCCACTTCCCTATGCGGTTTTCATAAAGCTGACAACTAGCAACTGGAAGGCCACCCGGGAGGTGGTGGGGAGGGGGTGCCCGTGTCTACAAGCATTGCCCTGAGACCTGCAAGACAAATGAAGCCTTCTCCCTGGCCCTGGCTCAGGGAGATGTGGTCACAGGGTTCCAGGTGGCAAGTAGCTCTAGAATCTGCTGATCTACATCAGAATATTCCAACTGATCAGATCAGATCAGTCGCTCAGTTGTGTCCGACTCTTTGCGACCCCATGAATCCCAGCATGCCAGGCCTCCCTGTCCATCACCAACTCCCAGAGTTCACTCAGACTCACGTCCATCGAGTCAGTGATGCCATCCAGCCATCTCATCCTCTGTCGGCCCCTTCTCCTCTTGACCCCAATCCCTCCCAGCATCAGAGTCTTTTCCAATGAGTCAACTCCTCGCATGAGGTGGCCAAAGTACTGGAGTTTCAGCTTTAGCATCATTCCTTCCAAAGAAATCCCAGGGCTGATCTCCTTCAGAATGGACTGGTTGGATCTCCTTGCAGTCCAAGGGACTCTCAAGAGTCTTCTCCAACACCACAGTTCAAAAGCATCAATTCTTCAGTGCTCAGCCTTCTTCACAGTCCAACTCTCACATCCCTACATGACCACAGGAAAAACCATAGCCTTGACTAGACGAACCTTTGTTGGCAAAGTAACGTCTCTGCTTTTGAATATGCTATCTAGGTTGGTCATAACTTTCCTTCCAAGGAGTAAGCATCTTTTAATTTCATGGCTACAGTCACCATCTGCAGTGATTTTGGAGCCCAGAAAAATAAAGTCTGACACTGTTTCCACTGTTTCTCCATCTATTTCCCATGAAGTGATGGGACCGGATGCCATGATGTTCGTTTTCTGAATGTTGAGCTTTAAGCCAACTTTTTCACTCTCCACTTTCACTTCCAACTGAAGGCTCCCAGAAGGCGATTTTATTAACAGGTTATCCTTCTCATCTGTGGAGCTGTTACTCAAATTATCTTTGCTTTCCACCAGAGATTCCCCAAATCCCATAGGTATTTACATAAAATAACTTAAAATTTTCTCCAACGTGTTTAATCAAGAACTGTTAACACATTAACGGATTTTAAAAGCGTTATAGTAAGAAGACAAGGTATTAAAGGTACGCATTTCAGTCTTTCTGAAAGTTATTCTTGCGAACCTGACAGTCCTGTGCATTAAAGCTTAGCTGCCGTGTTCACTTTCATCAAAGCTGACACCTGCTGTTTCTCCCGCGGTGGCCACTCTGGGTCTTTACTCGGCCTTGCTTTTCTGCTGCCCCTACTCCCTCCTAGGTTAGAACCCCCGGGCCCCCCAGAACCTCCTCTGTCCACCCCGCCCCGTCCTCCACACACATACATACACCCTTCCTTCCAGAGCCCCCTCCCCTGAAGCCAGAGTGGGAAGGTGAGCGCACACAGTCCGCCGCGCTGACACTTTACTGAGAGCTAGGTTAGGGTGGCGGAGATCGGGAGACGGGGCGACGGTAGCATTTAAGTGCGCATTGGTGGTCTCAAGACGCTTGCTGGAGCCGCCTTTGCAGACACCTCGGCCCAGCCTTCCTGTTGGAAGTTTTCATTTTGAGGTGGGGAGGTGGTCTTTCTGAGAAGGGCTTCCGAACACGTGCCCTCAGGGCGAGGTCAACAGAGGCCGGGGCCGCCTGGATGCGGCGTAGGAGCAGGGGGCGCCGCGGGCGCGGGGCATGGCCGGGACAGGCTGGCATTCCCATAAAAATCTGCGTCCTTCCTTCCCGTCGCTCCCGCCCCGGCCTGGCGAGGTGGGGACACGTTTCCATGATTTGCTTGTAGGACTTTTAAAGAACGAGTCACGCGTGTTCTGGGGCTGGAGGAGGCGCGTGCGGAGCCGCGGGGGCCCCATCCCGCCGCGGACACTCCCCTCCGCGCGGCCCCAGCCTCGCACGACCTCCCGCAGGACCCTGGACGGTGCGGCCAACCCCCCCGCCCCCACCAACCCCGGCGCTGAGACCCCGGATCCGCGCCGAACATTATTCTTCTGCCGCGGCTTGTTGAGCGGGAGCCGGGCGGGGGGGCGCACTCGGCCACCGGATGCTTGTTCTCACCCCGGCGGGCAGCGCATTCTGCTCGCCCTAGAAGGCGGCCCTTTCTCCGGGGGACGCGTTAACGGGGTACCCCGGCCAGCAGACGCTGCGGAGCTCGGGCGAGGCTGTCGTGTCCGTAGAAGCTCAACTTGGCTTGAATTTGGGGCCGCAGCCCAGCACCGACGGCGCGGGGGCGGCGGGCGGGGGCACAGGCGGGGCCTGGAGAGACTGTCAGCTCTGCCCCCAGAGGACGCCGCCCCCATTACCCCGCCCCCGGAGGACCCCGCCCCAGGGCCCCGCCCCCGGAGGGCTCCGCCCCCGTGCAGAACCCGCCCCCTTACCGACCCCTCCCCAAGGGGAGCCAGGCCCCGTGCGCACCTCCCCGCTCCCGCATCTTCCAAAACTCCTCAGTTCGCCCTCCCTCCGCGGGTGGTGGGTGACCAGGGCCGGCCGGGGGTTTTCTCCTCGGGTGGGGACCGAAGGGGGCTGCCGGTGATTAATGACCGCGCCGGGGGGCGCGGCGTGGGGGCGGAGCGCGCCCGGTGGACCCGGAGGGCGGCGAGGGCGGAGCGCAGGGGCGGAGCTCGCGGGGGGGGCGGCCCGTCTCCTCGGCTCCCCGCACCGCCCCCCGCCCCGGCCCGCGGGCCCCGGCCACCTGCGCCCCGCCCCTGCGGCCGCGCCCGAGCCCCGGAACCGCGGAGGCGCGCTCCGCCCGGGCGAGGGCGAGGTTGCCGTCCCGACGCGCGGGTAGTCTCAGGCAACGCGATCCCGCTGTTCTCGGCATGCGGCTGCGCTGAGAGCCCGCCCGCGGATCCCGGGAGCCAGACGTCCACTGAGGATCTCTGCTGGCTGTGTGAGAAGGTGGTCTTCAGCCGGCAGGATGACCAACCCTGCGGCCGCGCAGAACCAGGAGATAGACTGCCTGAGCCCAGAAGCTCAGAGACTGGTAAGAGGACAACACATCTCCGAAACGTTTGGTTCTGACTGCGAATGTGTGGACCTTGTGGATGTGCTGGGACCGGCCGAGGGCGGGCGCCACCTTCCACCGCAGCCATCTGTGCCTGGTGAGGTGTGGGTGGGCCCCGCCTGGCCGGGGACCCCCTTAAGCGAAAGTCCGTCCCCACGCGAGGATGTGCGGCGGGGCGGGGGTAGGGAGTTCTCGGTTCAGTTCGCGGTTTCGTTTGTGCTGCCCGCCTTGCACCCCGAAAACACGTTTCCCGGGACGGCGTTCCTCGCCACCGCGGAAAAGAACTCGGTCTAGTCCGCTCAGGCCGCATTGTCGGGCTCTGCCCAGTTGGGTGTTTCGTCCGCGGATCCAGCCGAAATCTGAGACCTGCGCGTGGTCTATAGAGTTTCACTCACAACTGCTGGTTTGGTGTTTTACAAAACAGAGCACCTGGGCACTGGTGCCCAGGGGCGGTGCCTTCAGCCTGAGGCTGGCACCCCCAGCGGCTGGGTGGTTTGCAGTGTTTATCCTTCTCTGGGCCTTAGAGCCTTCTCTAGTCCCCGAGATTCCAGTTCCCAAATCCTCCTTGGCTGGTCTCCTGGGGTCTCTCCGTCTGGTGGGGATCTTTCATCTGTGGGATTTTGCAGTTATTCAGCTCAACACCCAGTATTGGGACTATGGATGTGAGGCATTAAGAGTCCAGCAGGGGATGAAGTGGGGAAGGTTTGTAATTACCTATTTTCGTGTGGCTTGTGGCTGATCATGAATGGGAATATTTAAAAGTGAAAGGGTGCAATTTGGAAAAGACATACATTATTAAGTTAATACTGTAGAGAGAGAGAGACCCTAGATTTTCACTTTATTGGGCCTTTGTGGAACCTTAATCGAAGTGTAAGCCCCCAATAATCACTCCTTCACCAGGCAGGAATTAACCCCCTACTGAGTGTTTCTGGAAGGTTCAAGATGAATAAGACTGCTCTGCCCTCAGCTTCCTGGTCAACCCCAGAAAGAAGTGTAGAAATAGATTCTGATGAACACACACTTGAAAATCACATTCCTTCCTGAGGACTGTCAGGTGGGTATTATTTTTAATGTCCACATTCGGTGTGCTCCTCTGGCCTTAGATTCCAGCCTTGAACCAGATCCTTGGAGCTGGTTCCTACCCCTTGGCCTAATTGGGAACCTGCAGAGAGAGCCTTGCGTCAGCATCAGGGAAGGGCCCTTGGAAGAAAGAAGGATGGGAATGCTCTGAGAAAGGCCGGTGCTTCCAGGAGCCGCCTAGGCAAGCCATAGATGGCAAGAACAGACTGATGTTAGTCCTGGGCAAGATTCGAGCTCAGAGGAATGAACTGCTGGGCACGGAGAAGAACAGAGTGACTGTGGGGAGCAGGATTTGAGGCAGGAGTAGAAACAGCACCTCTTGTTCAACGGCACTCGATGCGGCGTCTCTTTAAGCCTTAACTTACCTCGGGATCGGGTCTGGTGGAGATGTGTGCCTCACAGACATGCTGCTGGGAGCCGGAGCCAGGAGAGACTAGAACAGCTGCTCGTTGAGAAGGTGCCCACCCCCTCCTGCCCACGATTCCAGGATCTAGTATAGTCAGAAAACTAAGGCTGTTTCTCTTTTTTGTAAGTTGTGAGCAGAATTCATTTGGCAGTGACGGGAGGCTATTTGTGTCCCCTCCCAAGTCTCATCGTATTGTGGGGTCCTGTGCCAAGTTCTCCAGGTCCCATTTATTTGGCTGATGGGAGGTTATTTTCAGTCTTTATTCTTCTTAGTGTGAATGCGCATACATTTCTCTGCAGCCCCGTTAAGGTACTTGATTAAGGACTGTTACTCTGAGTCTTTAGAGAACATACAGTGTATGCCTCTTATTACCCTTCTAAAACCCAAAAATGCTGAATTCTGAAACATCCTTGGTCCCAGGGGTTTTCAGTAATCAGTTGTGAACTTGTTAGAGTTTTTGTTTGTTTGGGAGAGGGCTTGTTAAGGAGGGGTTTGTTTGTTTTTAGTAAAAAAACAGCAAAAAAAAATTTTTTTTTTAAGCAGAACATGGGGAACAGAAGTAAAACTCAGTCCTTGTTTTATGACATTAGTGGTTGAAAGGAAACAAGTGAGGTGGGGTGGGGTGGGGTGGGGGTGGGGTGTTGGGTGGGCCATGTCCGAAGGACTTACCCAGCGGCCACCCTGGGCATTAGTATTCTAGCCAGAGAAGGGTGGGCATTTCAGACTGGTTTGTGCCGGCTTGTGTTCAGCACTAAGTGACCCTGTGTCCCAGGAACAGTGGTCCCCAGTGGAGGAGGAGGAGGGCCGGGGCCCCATGGGTGTGAGGCCAGGGCTGGGATTGGCAGGAGGACATGGATTTGTCTAGCTCCACCTCAAAGCAAAAAGCAGGATCCGAGCAGGAAGTCCAGGCTCCTTGCAGGACTGGACGGTGTGGAAACCGTGTTTCCTTAACTTGGGCAGCTTCCCCGTGTGCACGCTGGTTGTGTCAGTTGGCTTTTTCCCACGAACTGAGCAGCAAAGGGTCCTCACAAACACCCAGCCCCATCCTGAGAGAGGCTGTCGGGGGAACGTGGACCCCCCAAGTCTCCTCGCATCGTAGGTGCCTGTGCCCGGGTCCACTGGCCCTGGCGAGTAGAAACACGCAGCGCTCGGGTGCCTGGCCCTGCTAGGCTCAGCCTGAGACTGGGTGTTGGAACCCTGGTTTGTGTTAGGTGCGTCATTGCCCCAAGCTCTTAAGATATAAAAGCAGTAAGTTAGGTCTTTTCTCTTAGTAGTAAAAGTGTCCCACTAGGGCAAAGATGGAGACTCAATTTCCCCTTTTCTTTAAGAATTAGTTTCTGTTCAGCCTGAACTTATGTCAACGGAGCGGAAGCCTCATTTGCACCCTTTTTTTTTTCTTCAGATCCTGCAGTCTACACTGCCGCTTACACTGAGCACAGGAAATTGCGTTATTTATAGCGGCTCAAGTGTTTTCAGACAAAGTTGATCCGAGTATTACCTGATTAACAGTGAGGTTCTTATCTAGTTTCTACAGAATTACAAGGTCGCATGTTGGTGTGATGTTTGCTCCTCAAAAGGCAATGTTCAGGAGGAAATTCTTATCCTTGAAAAATCAGGCTGTGTGACTCAGCAAAGGAAATGTTTATGACTGGTTGATTACTCATATGCCAGTGTTTCCAGAATATCTGATCATACTTAAAAGTTTTGACCTCGGAGCCCCACTGGCCATAGGGTTCAGGTTACTAACCTGTTAGAGCAGGAAGGCTGCTATATCTCACTGTATGTTAGACATGGGTCAGAGAGAGAGGAATTTTTGTTACTTCACTGCTTTTACTCTGGGGCACCCCAGTTTTAGTGCACGCACACTCACGTGTGTGTGTGTGTGTGTGTGTGTGTGTTTTAAAGCAGGTTATTTCCATATTTTCATGGATTGGATTTACCAGAACTTTTACGGTTCAGACTATCTAGAAAAAGTAAATGAACTTCTAATTTAAACAAAGCACTGTCTTGACTACATCCAAGATTCAGTGATTCAGAATTCCTGTGCATTTAATGGTGGACCACTACTTAAATCCCCTTTCTGAGACTGATGTTTTTGTTTAGGGAAGGGCGGGAGTTTCAAGTGGTTTTCTCCTTCAGGCTATAAGCTGACACCTTTAAAACCTGTGTAAATACTTTGGTTTGGACTCTGAAGGAGGGCTACTTTGTAGTTTAAATTACTATAAAGATTTACTTTTCCTTTTAACTAAAATGTTTCATTTATATGTTTGTGTCCTAGAGCTTACCAGAGCAACATGGTTTCTGATCCTCAGGTCTGTTTTATCTCTGGCCGGTGGGGGTGGAATTCTCGCGGCGGGGAGAGAAACAGGAGTGGGCTTTTGGTGTGGGTGGGCTATCTCCCCAGCACACTTACTCCTGGTGGGTGTTTCAGCATGCTCGTCTTCTCCCTTGTCTTGTAAGCTTCCTCTGAGCTGAGTTCACGCTGCTGGGACAGAGACAGTGTGTAGGTAGACACAGTTGGTAGCGTTTCCCAAACCCCTGCTGTGTCAGCGATCTTCAGGGTTTCCTGTAGAAATCTTCCCTTGCCCTGGCGTATCTCAGGGGCAGTTAGGTTATCTCCACTTACACATAAAGAGAAGATGAGCTCAGAAGGTTCAGGGGACTTTCCCAAGACTGCACAGCCACAGGCCGCGGGGCCCGTTGGGCCCCAGGCAGGATGGCTCAGAGCTGATGATGGTCACTGCCACCCCTGTCCAGCCTGCTCAGGCAAGGTCTGGTGAGGCGGCTGGAGAGCATTCTTGCTGTTGTCAGCCTGTCTTCTGAGCCCTGGGCCGTCAGCCCCAGGCTCGGGCCGAAGGACGTCTTTCTGCTAAGGCAGCTTCTCAGGACACACGTCTTTGCAACTGAAGTCTTGATTTGATTAACATTTCCTTTCTATTTCTGGTAGTTTTTCAGACAAAAGAACACTCAATGGGCTATTTTTTCTAAATAAGAACATGAATAGAAACCACATAGCTGCCAGAATTTTTATTTTTCTGTAGTTCATACCGTACCCACGTTTTAGCTGTCACTTGGGTCAGCCCGCAGCGGGAACTGCTGGGTACCAGCCTCATTCCCATGTGTTGTAAAGCTCCTCCCCACCATCCCAACAGACGAGCCTGCTGAGGATGTTTGAGGGCTCCTGGCCCTTTCCTGGCTGGTTCCAGGAGGATCACCTGGGCAGAGGAAAGGGTGTCAGTAGCTGTGTGCTGCCTGCGTGGGAAAGCATGGGGCTACTGGAGCATCAAGTCTTTTTTTTGAGAAGGAACAATGTCAGTGTTTTGTGTCATCTCAAAGGGGTGGGGGGTGGGGCGGCTTCCCAGATGGCTCATTGGTAAAGAATCCGCCTGCAGTGCAGGAGAGACAGGTTCGATCTCTGGGTCGGGAAGATCTCCTGGAGAAGGACATGGCAACCCACTCTAGTATTCTTGCTTGGAGAATCCCATGGACAGAGGAGCCTGGGCTGGAGTCCATGGAGGGTCACAAAGAGTCAAATACAGCTTAGTGACTGAACAGCGAGAAAAGTATGCGGTTTACAAGGAAGAACCTGAGCGGAGCAGGTGAAGCGAAGGCCACAGAGACCAGATGGATTGCCCGGAGGGAACCTGTCACAGGGAGCGCTGCTCATGTGAGGCCAGGCTGCTCCCACCTGTCACTTGTCAGTCACACATGAGGTTATTTGCGACTATTGCTTGCTTGTAGCTCCAATATGCTGAGACCCTGAAGGAAGTATGAACATCCCTCATCTCAGAAAAACATTTAAGATGTATTAACAGCAAGAGGAGAACTTTTTGCACGGAAAATACTGTGCCCTGTTTTTTGTTTTTTTTTTTTAGTTTTTATTCATTCGGTTTTATTTTTGGCTGTGCCGGGCCTTCATTGCTGCACACAGCCTTTCTCTAGTTGCAGCGAGCGGCGGCTGCTCTCTGTTGCGGTGCACAGGCTTCTCATTTCGGTGGCTTCTCTCGTTGCAGAGCACGGGCTCTAGGTGCTCGTGCCTCGGTCATGCGGCCTCTGGGCTCAGCAGGTGCGGTTTTCAGACTCTGGAACACAGGCTCGGTGGTTGTGGCACCGGGCTTAGTTTCTCCGTGGCATTTGGGATCTTCCTAGACCAGGGATCGAACCCGTGTCTCCTGCACTGGAGGGCGGATTCTTTACCACTGAGCCACCAGGGAAGCCCTAAGTATGCGCTGTTTTTGTTCATCAGCTTGAGTGCGGGTCACTGCTAAGCTGAAGATCGTTTTGTGAAGTTTCAATAGGTAATTGCTATTAGTCTGCTCTCTGTTAAGTAACATGAACACTTTTGTTCGTGATGAAAATGTTTGTTCTTTTGGTGTGTTTCTCTGAGAAGAAAAGTCAGGAGATTTCCAGTAGCAAAACGGGGAAAGAGAACTCTGTGGACAGTCTCAGTGTAACAGATAATTCACCCCTTTGTAGACCAAACATTTCAGAGGCAAAGCAAGCTCCTAGAGACCACGTCACCGGGTTTCCAAAGTGACGTGATTTGTCTAAGTTGTCATAATGGGCGAGTGGCAGAGCCAGCACTCACAGCTTGGTCTTGAGACCCCTCTCAGGACAGTCTCAGTCTTTGGAAACCCTGGACCCTGCTGAGAACACCACCACCAGGAGAGGTGGTTTCTACGCCTGGTCCCCCGAGACCAGAGGATGCGGCGCCAGAACTCGACCTCTGGGCACAGACACGGGTGGCCTTGTGAGGTCAAGGCTTCTTTGAAGGCTGCTGTTTTATTATAAAATTCCTTGATCATTTTATAGTCCATAACTCATCTGATTTGGTTTTGATGGAAACATAGTGTTTTAAATAACCAATTAAACTTTAGCCTGATTAGTCCTTAACTGTATGTCCTCCATATCATCAAGTGAAGTTGATAACTTGTTTATTTTGCGGCTTCAGCACTGGCCCCCAGACCTGTGCCCTGAACCTGTGGTCAGGCTGTTTCAACAAGCGTGGACATGCAATAGAGGGGTTCAGCGTCCCCATTGCACCCCAGAGTTTTAAAAAAGTGGTTCCCAGTCATGTCAGACCCAATGTCCCTTTTTATAACAGGTTTTTAATATCCTTGTTACTAAACCAGAAATGAAATTCCTAGGTGGTAGAAGCTACCTTCACACATAATTTCAAGTCAATATAATGTTTGCACCATAACATTAAAAAGAAATCAAATGAAAGTAAAGTGCAGGAATAGAATGTGAATATTGTGAATAACTCTTGGGAAGGTTCTGAACAAAGCCGTGTATAATCTTTCCTGATTTCCATGCAGATTGCATTCCTGGAATATTCGATGTATGTTGAAACTACCCATAACATTTTGAATTTACATGTGAGTCGAGATCAGTTTGTAGGTCTGAAAGTTATGAATGTGGTTTTTAGATCTGGTGGGAAAATTCCTCATTGTACAGGCCTGCCCGAGGACAGGATGGTTGGCATGCCATGCCCTGCCCCCAAATGCCATCAGTCTCTGCTCCAATCACTGTGACTTCCCAACACCTGCCCCCTCCCCCCAGCATTTCCTAAATGCCCTCTGAGAGCTGGCACATGCTCCCTGACAGCGTCATCCCAAAGTGCCTTTTCCTCCCTGGCGATCATACAGTTGTGGCTGGAAAGGCAGGCCCCTTCGTGGAGGGACTTACCATGATTGAGGGGGTTGGAAAGATGAAATTTTGAGACTGGAGTCCAATCCCCATGGCAGCTGAGGGGTGCAGGGAGGGCAGTGGACACACATACAGAGACCCGGGTGCCCACTGATTCTGGGCTGCCAGCCGGATGTTCCCTCTCCTGTTCCTGCCTGTGCGGGAGAACACATGGCCCCATCTACTTGGTTACTTTGACTAGCACGCTATTTTTAGAATCTACTGCATATGAGGAGTTGGGGGTCTATGTAGAAAACAAAAGTTGGTGGCTATTGTCAGTTCCTGTAGCCAAGTCAACTCAGCAAAATAATAAAGATCAGAGTGTACATAAATAAAATAGAGATTAAAAAATCAGAAAAGATCAATGAAACCAAGACCTAGTGTTTTGAAAGGATGAGGAAAATCAGCAAACCTCTAGGCAGGCTCCCCAAGGAAGAAAAGGGAGAGGACCTAAATCGAAGAAGAAATGAAAGAGTAGAAATAACAACTGAGACCCCAGAAATACAAAGAATCATGGTTATAAATACTATGGATGGCCGTGTGCCAATAAATTGGACAACCTAGGAGAAATGGGCATGTTTCTAGAAACACAGCCTGCCAAAACTCAGTCAGGATGAAACAACTAATTTGAACAGACTGATCACTAGAAGTTAAATAGAATCTGAAATTTAGGGAGGAAAAAAAAAAAGAACCTCCCTGCACACAGAAGTCTGGGACTAGACAACTTCACTCGGGAATTCTACCAAACATACAAGGAAGAACTTATATGTATCCTTCTTAAACCATTCCAAAAACTGAAGAAGGGGGCACACTCCCAGACTCATCCTGTGAAGCCACCAACACCCCGATGCCAAAACCAGACACAGACACTACAAAAAAACGAAAGGTACAGGCCAGTGTTGCTGTGAATGTAGATGCAAAATATTAGCAAAGCACATACAACACTGCATAGAAAGGGTCATGCACACAGTCCCGCGGGATTCATTCCAGGGCCACAAGGACGGTTCCACATCAGCAAATCGATCAACGTGATATACCGCATCAACAGAAGGAAAGATGGAGACCACGTGATCACTTCAGTAGACGTGGAAAAAGCATTTGACAAAATCCAGCCTTTGTTTATGGTAAAAACTCTCACCAGAATGGTTATAGAGGGAACATATCTCAATGTAATAAAAGCCATTTATGATAAACCCACATTCAACATAATATTCAATGGTAAAAAGCTGAAAGCCTTCCTGCTAAATTCAGGAATAAGACACAGTTGCCCCTCTCATTACTTCTATGCAGCATAATATTGGAAGTTCTAGTCATAGCAATCAGACGAGAAAAAAAATACAGAACTTACCTGGTGGTTCAATGGTTAAGAATCTGCCTTCCAATGCACAGGACATGGATTTGATCCCTGATCGGGGAACAAAGGTCCTACATACCACTCAGCAGCTAAGCCCATGCGTCACAACTGGAGAGCCCGTGCACTCTGGAGCCTGTGCGCCGCAACTAGAGAGCACAAAGAACGCACAGGCCAGCGAGGACCCAGCACAACCAAACTAAAAGTAGATGAATAAGAAATACAAGGCATCTAAACTGGAAGAGAAGAGGCAAGCTGCTACTGTTTGTACATAACATGATGCCCTATACAGAGAACCGTGAAGTCGCCACGTAAAGCCTATTAGCACTAATACATGAATTCAGCAAGACAGCAGGATACAGGGTTAGAAACCTGAACCTGTTGCATTTCTTTAATAAGAAAATATCAGGAAAATAACCTTTAAAAAAAAAATCCTGTTTAAAATCACATCAAAAAAAAAAAAACAAAAAACCTAGGATGAAACTTAACCGTGGTGGTAAAAGAGCTGTATGCTAAAAATTATTAAATGTTGATTAAGGAAATTGAAGAAATCCACAGGATCACTAAGTGTCAGACACAAGTGAGCAACTGAACTGACTGAACTGAAGGAAATTGAAGATAATTCAAAGAAATGGAAAGATATCCCATGCTTTTGCTGACAAAGGTCCATATAGTCAAAGCTATGGTTTTTCCAGTAGTCACGTAGGGATGTGAGAGTTGAACCATAAAGAAGGCTGAGTGCTGAAAAATTGATGCTTTCCAACTGTGGTGTTGGAGAAGACTCTTGAGAGTCCCTTGGATGGCAAGGAGATCAGTCCTGAATATTCATTGGAAGGACTGATGCTGAAGCTGAAGCTCTAGTACTTTGGCCACCTGGTGCGAAGAGCTGACCCACTGGAAAAGACCCTGATGCTGGGAAAGATTGAAGGCAAAAGGAGAAGGGGACGGCAGAGGATGAGGTGGTTGGATGGCATCACCGACTCGATGGACATGAGTTTGAGCAAGCTCCGGGAGACAGTGAAGACCTGCAGTCCATGGGATTGCACGGAGTCGGGCGCGTCTTAGCAGCTGAACAACGACGTAGATCACCAGAACGGAGAGCCCAGAAATAAACCCACAAACCTCTGGTCCAACTTCAGCAAAGGAGGCGAGAATGTAAAACGGCAAAGCGGTGTCTACAGGTGGTGCTGTGAAACTGGACCACTGCATGTAAATCAGTGAAATTAGCACACTCCCTCACACCATATAAAGCATAAACTCAAAATAGTCTAAAGACCTAAGTAAAAGACATGACGCCATAAAACCCCTAGAAGAGAACATAGGCAGAACATTCTCTGACATAAGTTATAGCAATATTTCCTTAGATCAGTCTCCCAAAGCAAAAGAAATAAAAGCAAAAATAAAATGGGACCTAATTAAATTCAAAAACTTTTGTATAGCAAACAAGACTATAAACAAAAGGAAAAGACTGGGAGAAAATATTTGCAAAGGATCTGACCAGCAAACAGTTAATATCCAAAATGTACACACAGCTTCTACATACAACTCAATCTCAATAAAACAAACAACCCAATCAAAACATAGACAAGACCTAAATAGACATTCTCCAAAGGAGACATACAGATGGCCAGCAGGCAGATGGAAAGATGTTCAGCATTACTAATTATTGGAGAAATGCAAATTAAAAGCCCAGTCGGGTATCACCTCCCACCAGTCAGAATGGCCATCATTAAAATGTCTACAAATAATAAATGCTGAATAGGGTGTGGAGAAAAGGAAACCCTCCTACACTGTTGGTAGGAAGGTAAATTGATGCAGCCACTGTGGAAAGCCATGTGGAGGTGCCTTTAAAAGCTGAAAATAGAGTTGCCATGTGAGCCAGCAATCCCACTCCTAGACATATCCACTTATGTGTGGAATCTAAAGAATACAAAAGAATTTGTACGCAAAACAGAAACAGACTCACAGACCTCAAGACGAACTTATGTTACCAAAGGGAAAGGCAGGGAGGCAGCACAAATGAGGAGCTAGGGACTAACAGATCCAAAGTACCGTGGATAAGATAGACACACACCAAGGCTATACTCTACAGCACAGGGAATTGTATTCAATATCTTGTAGTAACCTGTTAATATAATAGCATAGAGTGTGAAAAATAGCTGAATCACTTTGCTGTATGCCGGAAACTGACACAATCAATTCTACAAAAATTTTTTTTATAAAGGCAGGTCAGGGAAGGGCTTCTGTGTTAGAGCCTCATGGTGTCCCTGCACGGAGTGCAGCGTTGTAAGTCCCTTCAGCCTGGGGCCCTGTGTGTGCTCCGGTGAGTCTGCGAACTTGGTCATCTGTTCTTTCCTCATTCCAGGGACCAGTCACATGTGGATGGACGGAGGGCCCCTGCTTCTTTCTAAACAAAACCGGTTCTTTGTCCCACTTCAGGCTTCAACCCCTTGGTACTCCTCTTACATTAAAGTGTGCGTGCGCTTTAGTCCTTTAACTTTTCCCAAGAGGTGATAAATACCGTGGTAACATGTCCTGTGGCTGGAAGAAAACTCTCCCATCACAGAGCTTTGGGGTCACTGATCCACATGTCAGCCAAGAGCATAAGTCTCCTGGGCTCTGCGGGGCGGGGTGGGAGCTGCTTCCAGCAGCGACACCCCTTTCCAGGCCCCGGGGCTTCTCTGCGGAGAGGGAGGAGATGACAAAGCTGCCAAGCTCATTTCCCAAGACTCACACCAGAGTTATGGCTCATAAATCCCTGCCCCTTTCCATGTAGAATTCTGGAGCCCCAGGAGAATCTAAGAACAGAGGAGGAGCTTTTTCTGTGACATGGGATAAGGGATGTGGGGATATAGAATTCCACACTTTGCTTGAATCCCAGCAAAGCTTTGGAGCTCGGAAGAAAGTGTGCAGAGTCAGGACTCTGGACTTCATGTGGGGCTTTTCAGAAAAATATTGAGTCTGCCTCCAGGCACCTCTGTCCTCTCCAAGCAGGCAGGACTTGGGTTCCACCGGCGTTTACCACATTTCTGTTTTTTAAAGACGTGGGGTTGAATTGGTAGCAGCCACAAAAGGATACAAAGAGTATTAGAGCTCTTAGAGCCCCCCAGACGCCACTGAAATTGGGGTGCAGGGTACTGGGGTGGTGTGTGGTCACTCCACCCTTGGGCAGAGTCTCCCCTTCCTGCTTACGAAACCCCCACCACAGACAGGAGGTGGGGGGAGGAAGGAAGCTGTGCTGGGGCCGGGCTAAGAGGCAGGGCACACCTCGCCACTTTCTCCTCCTGCCCTGGTGAATCACTTCTGCTTTAGTTTTGCTCAGTCCCCAGGCCAGGCTGGGCTGTCCCTGAGTTCCCTGAAGAGAGGAGCAGCTGAGGTCCTTGGAGCAGTCCGAGCAGGGGGCCTGTCGGGGTCCCTGATAGAACAGGGGTGCGTCTGACTGTTTATCCACTGACTCCGGTGTTTCATCCTGGTAGAACCCACTTTTGCTCTGTGGTCTGATCTAGAACCAGAGCCCATCGAGCCCTTGGCATAGAGACCCGTCACCAAAGTAACTCCTGCTTTTGCTGGTGACATCTTCACATAGCTCGCCAGCCTTTCTCTGGCCCTGTCTGGGTCTGCGCCTGCCTCAAGGGCATTTCAGACAGAGAAGCACTGAAACCACTGGGTGTCATTTCTGGGGCTCCAAAGAGCTCAGGTACCATAGACCTTTCTGTTTCAGTGCAGAAAGAATTCAGTGAGAGAAAAAGTTATAGGTAAGAAGTGATTTGTTATTTGGTAGAAACCAATGCAATACTGTAAAGTTACTAACCTTCAATTAAAAAAAAAAAAGAAGTGATTTATTAGAATAGGATGCTTGTGAGGCTTACGAGCGGGCAGGCAAGGTGGTACCACATGACTTAATGAAAACTTACTGGGCTACAGTTTTATAATCAAACAAAAAGTGGGAAAAGGAGACCATCTTTGTCTTTTTTGAGCAGATGTCGCGCCTCCCTTATCAGCTTCTCCTCCAGGTTGAGCAGAGGAGTTTTCTGGTCCTACTTGGTCAAACCAGGTTCACAAATTATTGTTTTTTAATGTGTGTGCAGAGAGCATGTCCTGCGTGCATGTGTGCTAAGTCACTTCAGTCGTGTCCGACTGTGGGACCCTATGGACTGTAGCCCTCCAGGCTCCTCAGTCCATGGGCTTCTCCAGGCAAAAATACTGGAGTGTGTTGCCATGCCCTCCTCCAGGGGATCTTCCCAACCAGGGATCAAACCCAGGTTTCCCACATTGCAGGCAGATTCTGTACCATCTGAGCCACCAGGGAAGCCCAAGAATACTGGAGTGGGTAGCCTATCCCTTCTCCAGGGGATCTTCCCAACCCAGGGGTTGAAAGCACATCTCTTGCATCTCCTGCACTGGCAGGCGTGTTCTTTACCACCTGTGAAGCCTGAGCATACCCTAGGGATCATCAGCTTGCTGAGCTCACTGGGCAGGATGTGGGTCTCATGCCAACATTGTTTCATTGTTTGGGCACATGTCTCAGGCTTCTGCTGGGTGATTTTGTTGTTAGGCAAGCCTGCTTGGTTTTGCAGTTAAGCAAACCTGCTTTTCTGAGTAATCATTAACTTACAAGGGTCTCCCATAGTTTTTCTACTTACAGTCCCCTAGTGAAATTAACTGCTTAATCACCTACTTTGTCCCTTTAATCTGACCGTATCAGCAATACTTTGGCTGTCTGTCTCTCCAGCCAGCCCGTGTGCTCTTGTGGCTGGGTTGCTGGCCGGAGGTCTCCGAACCTCCATCCCAGACCATGGGTGGCACTGCAGGGCTGGCACCCCAGGCTCTGACTGGGTGGGCCTGTCTGTTTTTAATTAACCCTTTGTTCAGAAGTCCCCGGAACTCAGACTTTGCTGCTCTGTGTATTTTTTAGCGTCTCTCAGACCATACCGGTCACCTCAGGGTCAGAGTGTTATCTTGTTTATCGCCAATAAAATGTTGAAAGTGGAACTTTGGAATCAGGGGTTCAGCTTTTGAGGATTATTTTGAGGCCACTGGGGCGATAAAAGAAACTTTCTCACCCCAACCATCTCCATTGTCAAAGGCTGCCTTGCTTTAAAGCCCAGCATCTGTAAGGCTCTGTTTGTGGGGTTCCAGGTCAAGTGGGACCTGGGGATGGGGGAGCTGTGTCTCCTGGGAGGGGCTGGGCCTCTGGCTCTCGTTCCCCTCCAGCCCTGGACTGTCCTGAGAAAGCTGGGGAGCCTGGATCTCATCAGAGGAAGCCTGGCCGGGTCAGCTCCTCCACCCCCCCTCCGACCTCCTTGGTCCTGGAGTCTCGGCGGGACAGGGAGGGGGGCCCAGGTTGGGGGTGGGGGCAACACTGCAGGGGTGTTTAGTGGCAGAACCAAGGCTACCTTCTCACAGCAGGGAGCTTGGTTTTGGTTTCAAGGCTCCTTCACTTCCTTCCTTCCTTCTCTCTCTCCCTCTCAGCCTCTGCTCCCTTCCCCCACCCTTTCCTTCCTTCCTTCAAAAATGTTTGCTCTTTGTTATGAAAAACGTCAAACATACCCAAGCGGAGATGGAATAACAGAAAGCGGAGGTCGTCGCCCTGGAGGAGCAGCCAGCACCCGGGGCATGTTGCAGCCCAGACGGGCGTGGCCCAAGGCTCTGACTCAGCGGTCTTGGGTGGAGCTGGGCATTCTGCATCTTTAACAAGCCCCGGGGGGGGGGGGGGGGGGGGGGGGGGCGGGGGGCTGCTCCTGCTGCTGCTGCTGCTAGGGAGCAAGACCCTTCCCCCATCCCACCACCAGCCCCCGCAGCTGTCAGCTTGCGTGAGGCCCTGAATGTCTCCTTTGTATCTCGACAGAGATCATCTTGGGCAAAGGAAGGAGGGTCTGGGGTCCGGAGCCCCTTCCAGGGATAGTGGACTGACGGAGGAGCCGCAGGACTGGTGGGGCCCGACGGCCAAGCTCTGGAGGGAGCGGGGGAGGTGGACCTCAGCCCTGCGGTGCCCTGGCATCACAGCCGGCAGGCCTGGGCTCAGTGACCAGGGGGAGACCCGCGGACCTTGACCTCCAGTGAGTACGAAAGGACTACCACTGGCAGCTGGGGAGGCAGGTGGGAGAGGAAGCCTGTGCAGACTCGTGCTTTTCTATGTGTGTGTGTGTTTAAATTTTTATTTTGTATTGGAATATAGCTGATGGCTTCCCTAGTGGCCCAGACGGTAAAGCGTTTGCCCGCAACGTGGGAGACCTGGGTTCGATCACTGAGTCAGGAAGATCCCCTGGAGAGGGAAATAGCAACCCATTCCAGTATGCTTGCTTGGAAAATCCCATGGATGGAGGAGCCTCATAGGCTACGGTCCGTGGGGTCTCAAAGAGCCGGACACGACTGAGAGACCTCACGTCATAGCCGACGAGCAATGTTCTGGTAGTCCCAGGTGGCCAGGCCGGGACGCGGCCGCGCAGGTACACGTGTCCCTCCCCCTCCACACTCCCCTCCCGTCCAGGCTGCCTCCACACTGAGCAGAGCTCCTCGTGCGCACGGTGGGTCCTCGTGGGCCGTCCGTTTGCATTATCGCAGTGTGCGCATGCGCTTGGTTCCAAGGCCCTGCGAAGGTCGTAGCTTGTGCTCTGAATTCCGTGGGTCTGTCAGCCCCTCTCCATCCTTCCCCTTGGTCATCATCTCCTGTGAGGCTGGGAGCTGGGTGGGCAGAGGGTCAAGGTGGAGAAATAAGCCATCTTCAAGGCCAGGGGCGTCAGCAGACCATGTGAGTCTGGGTGGGCCTGCTGCGTGGGCCTGGGTCTGGGCTCTTGTCCATGGCTCTCAGCTTCCCAGGGCCTCGGGGGCCTCCTTGGGGCCTCGGGCTCCTGACCTCCTTCCGGAATCCTCTCCCATCTCTGCTCAGCATCATCCTTGGCACGTGGTTTATGCTCACAGGCTCTCTGACCGGAAGCGTCCCCTCCTCGCCTCCTAGGTCTCAAGTCCCTCCTCCCACCCCCGCTCCCGCTCCCCACCCTCATCCAGAGCGGTGTTTCTAAAGCAGAAGTCAGACCCCACTGTGTTCCTCCTCCTTCAAACCTGTCAGTGCTTCCGCATTCCTTCCTGAGATAAGGTTCCAGACACCAGGGCTGCAGCTGTGGGGGATGCCTGAGACCTTGGGGACCACCCCCCGCCCCCGGCCCAGGCCCTATCCTGGCACCTCGCCACCCGCCCCCTCGCCCCGGCTTTCTCTTTGCTCCTCAGGGTGGGCTCAGGGCTCCTGATCCCCGAGTGGGTTGTGTTCTCCTCCAGACAGCCCAGCAAGTTTTTTTTTCTCACCCAATGTAGCACTCGTCACTTGTCCACAGCCCCCCATTGCTTTGTGTGCACCCGTGAGACTGGGCCCCAGCCTTCCCTGGCTGGCTCAGCAGTGCTGCATGACCTGGGCTGGTGGTGGCGAGGGTCCTGCAGCCCGTCCCCTACAGGCACGGGGCAGAAAGTGAAAGTGCATTAGGAAACTTAAACAGTCCAACGTGGCTGTGACCCCCGGCATGTGAGTTGGTATTTTACAAAGTGTCAGTCTGAAGTGGATTTGTCCTGCACCATGGAGGCTCTGGCTGTGGGCACATCGACCGTCAGAACTGCTACCCAATGGTCGCCAGCTAGAGGGCAGGGCTGGGCCCCGCTGGAAATGCTGGGTGAGTGACCTCATGCCTGCAGGTCACCAGGGTGGACCATCGCTATTTGGTACTTTTTAGTTCCCTGGACAACTTGATCTTACCGGAGATTTCCTCTGCTGCTGTCTTGAAGGATGGGTATTCGGGATGCTCTGTGTCCGTTTTGTGTTCTTGGCAACATGAGTGTTTCAGGATGCACTGTGTTATCGGGGATCTGTGTGGTTTTCTCTCTGGCATCTCAGGCCATGTCAGGGTTGTTCTGCTGGTACTAGTTTTGTGCTGGTGAAGTTAGCTGTGTGTAGGTTCTGTGCCACTTGAAACGTTGGCTTGTGTATCTGTCAGCTTCTAGCCAGAGTCCCAGAGGCAAGCATGGTTGTTTCTACTTCCTGTGTCGTGAGAGCCTGTTCTCCACGTATGAGTCATGTCAGAATCCATGAGATGAAGGGACTTCGTATGGTGGTGACTGCAAGCATTTGAAACTGTGCTGAATCCTCTCCTTCCCTCCCGCCTTCTGATCTAAGGTGAAGCGTGGCCGTGTTGACGTGTCCGCAAGGTTGATTAGCTTGGTATCCTAGCAGGGAGTTTGTCCTAGGACTTGGTTCATCCATGTGGTCCCTTTAGCAATACAGGCCCAGGTCCCTCAGATCATGGACGGGACAGACAGGCTGGATGGATGTAAGGACCAGAGAGGGGGCGGGCCCTTTCCTGGGGGGAGGGTGACCCGCCAGAGTAGCCAGGGTCTGATGATGGGCCATGATTTGGGAGACCTGCCAGTCTGATGGGGAGGTCACCCCAGGAGGTGGGGGCTACCTGCTCAGACAGGTCCCTTTGAGGATCATTGCTCCTGTCCCAAGCAGGGCAGGACAGACAGGCCAGGGAGGAGCTGGGCGACCAAGGGCTTGGGCTCCCTTTGATCACAAAGGCTCCCACGCTGTGTGAGCAGGAGTCATCCAGCCCTCACCCACTTGGGCCAGTTCTCCACTGCTGTGTAACCAGTGCCCACAAACATGGCAGCCTGGAACAGCACACGTTTTTCAGCTCACAGATTCTGAGGGTCAGGAGTCTGGCCGCAGCCTCCCAGGTCCTCTGCTCAGGGTATCAAACAGGCTGCAGTCAGGGTGTTGGCTGGGCTCAGTCTTTTCTGGAGCGCAGGGTCCTGAGCCCAGCTCCCATGGGTGTTGGTGGTGGTCTCGTCCTGCTGGTGTGGGACCGGGGTGCCGCATTCCCATCCGCTGGGGCCACGCTCAGCTCTCAGAGGCCCCCACACTCCTTGTCGCGTGGCCCCTCATGGGCAGGAGACTCTGATCTCTAGACCCACCTTTCCAGGCCTCCCCTGGTGAGGTCAGGCCCACACAGAACTCAAGTCTGCAGTTGAGGGGATCTTGCTCACCGGGGCAATTGTCTCTGCAGCGTGGTGTAACCCAGCCCCAGGGTGACACCCGTTGGACAGCGCTCTGCCCACACTCAGGGGCAAGGCATGTGTGCAGCGTGTACATCGGTGACGGGCATCTCAGGGACCACCTGGAGTCCTGCCCGCCGCTCACCTCTCTCGCTGTCCCCCGCCAGCAGCCCCTCCTTCTCCAGCCCCTGGGCTCTTTCTTACATCCTCACTCCTCATCCCCCTTCTCTTCCTCCTTGGCTTTCTTTCTGCTTTTCCCAACTGCCCTCCTCCCAAGCTGAGGGACTCTGACTGCCTGGTTCCCCACTGGTGTGGACCCTGAGCCTACAGATCTGGAGCCCACGGCTCCCCAGGCAGGGCTCTGAGGCCACTGCGCTCAGCGTGAGTGCAGATCTCTTGCTGGCCCGTCCACGGGGCTGTCGGGACTCCGCGTGGCCAGGGGCCAGTCTGTTGGACCTCCCCCCATCCTTCCCCCCACCGCACGACACCCCGGCTCTCCAGTTTGGCTCATCACACAGTGTAACATGGTTTAGAAAGCTGAAAATGGCAACGAGGTATCAAAGTTCTGATGGAGCTTGATTCTTGACACCATTGATTTGAAGGACTTGGGCTTGGGTTGGTTGATCAAGAAACCACATGAACAAAGCAGGTTATAGAATAAATTCCTTGTAAAGACATTAGCCAGCCAAACTGCGGCAGGCCAACTAAGGCCAGTTTTCAACTTAGATTAGAATTTAGAAAGAAGATGAATTTGTAGCGCTATGCAATATAATTTGGAGAAAGAAATGGCAGTCCACTCTAGTATTCTTGCCTGGAGACTCCCATGGACAGAGGAGCCTGGCAGCCTGCAGTCCATGGGGTCGCAAAGAGTCGGACAGAACTGAGCAACTAACACACACACACATGCAGTATAATTATAGGGTGGAAGTGAGGGGCGTCGTAGACATCAGGACCCACCATCCTGATGGGAGTTTGGGGTACAGGGTGCCCCGCCCTCAAAATTGGACAAGAGGACTCAGGCCGCCTCACAGCTAGCCAGACACAGTGACCACACCAGAAGCATGCTGGCCGTCTCAGTGGCCTCATTTTAGGATGATCTAAGGAACAGTGAAAGCTGGGTCAGAACTGTTGGAAGCATTACAAGTGAATTCCCATAAAAATTTAAGTGGAAAGGAAAACGGATTTGTTTTAACAGCAGGAAACCTGGATCCTGGCACCTCTGCACCATTTAGCTCACTGGGCCGGTTTATCACCTGCAGCAGTGCATAAGCTCGAGATTTGTAGAACAGGAAACAGGGTTCAAGCACCAGGTCCCACGGCATTGGTTAGTCTTGGTCAAGCATTTTTGAAAGTTTTTAAATAGAATATTGCGTGCGAAATCAGCTGCAAGTTGACTAGTAGTTAAATGGAGTCGGGTTTTGTTTTAATGTAACCTTTCTAAACAGCTGGAGCCACTCAGCTCTGGTCTGAGATGCTTTGAGAGAAGGTGGGGCTTGCCCAGGCTCCAGTGCTGAGCCTGGAGGCAGCAGGGAACAGCGAGGGGTGACCAGACTAGAGTTCTGGGAAGCAGGGGCAGAGTCCCAGCCCCGTGACCTTGGATGGGTCTGGTGGCCTCTCCAGGTCTCTGCTCCCTGCTCTGTACAGGGAGCACTTGAACTGGTGACCCCAGGGTCTTGTCCAGCTCTGATGCTCTGTTCTTGCATTAATCTGTCATCCCTCCAGAGGAATGCAGACCGCCCAGTCCTGCCACTTGACGGGCTGTGTGACCTTGGGCCCATTGCCCTCTCTGTGCCCTAGGTCTCTTACTTGTTAACTGGGTGTGATAACATGATCGTTGCAACAAGGCTGCTATGATGAGCCCACAGCTTAATGTGTGTGAAGCCCTCAGAACAGCGCCTGCTTGGCCTTTAGCAGAGTGAGCAATCCTGACTACTGAAAGTATTGTAATTCCTGGGCCCTCTTTAACACGTACGGGTCTGTGTTACTGTGTGTTTGGTAACCTCCGAACCAGAGCACCATGGTTGACCGGAGCCTGGAAAGGAGCCGCTGGTCTGTCTGCTAACACAGTCTCTGGGTCTGTTGCAGGCGGAGGCCAGGTTGGCGGCGAAGCGTGCGGCCCGTGCGGAGGCCCGAGAGATCAGGATGAAGGAGCTGGAGCGGCAGCAGAAGGAGGTAAGGCTGGGCTGGTCAGTGGGCCCCCAGGAGGGTCCCTTCCAGGCCCTGTCCCTCCTGTGATTCTGGTCCTGGTCAGGCCAGGCGCGGCGTCCTGGACACTCGACCCGTCCGATCCGCACAGCGCACTTGCCCGCGTGGATCACACTGGACCAGCCTCCCGGCCTAAAGGAACCAGGAGATGCTGCTTCCAACTGTGGAGCCACAGTTCCCATCCTCTGAATTAAAACGTGAAAGAACAGATTATTATTTTTTGAGGCTACCCAAACAGTCCTGTTTAAAAATACTTCCCTTGCGGTTTTTACACTTTGTAATAGGTTTCATGAGACCTGAAGCCCCGTTAAGTGATACAGGGAACAGAATAAACGCCGGATGAAATGGCCAGGGGGGGACATGGCCCTCCTGGGAAGTGGACAGCGTGGTGTTTACACACCCGTTAATGCTGTTTGCTGCTTTCTTTCACCACCTCGAGCCGGAGCCAGAAGCCACGTGGGCGGCATGAGGGCTCTCTCACTCGCAGCTTGAGGGGTGGGCTTTCCCCTGACCTTAAAGCTCACGTGGTGGGTGAAGGAGTCCCTCTCCAGAGGCTCCGCCTTCTCCTGTGGGCCTCGGCCTCTGGGGGTCTCGGGAGCAGCCACGCCAGGCCCCCCCGGAGGGCTCTCTCTGTTGGGAAGATTTGAACATTGTTGTATTGGAGAGGGGGCCAGATGCCTTCTCACAGCGGATTTTCGTACAGAGTCTGGTCTGGTTCACGTAGTCACATTTTCTAAGTTGAACCAGTGTTTTAAAATTCGTCAGGCTTCAGATAAAACTGGATTTCCAGCCTCTTGTGAAACTGCAGTTTCTGCCAGGTTCCCAACGTCACATTCCCCGTGGGGGTGAGTCCCTCACGCTCACTCTCGCCCCTTCCCGCTGCCTGCAGGGTCAGCCGCTCTGAGTGAACTCAGGGGAGGGGCGTGGACAGGTCTGAACTTGAGGAGGAAACCTCTTGCGTGTGGCTGCGAAAGCAGGTTGGAGGTCACTAGAAACTCAAGCCCGGGGGCTTAGTTAGGGGAGTCATACCTGGGTCCCAGTGGTGGAAAGCTGAAAGCCGCCAAGGAGGGTGTGATGTCCCTGAGAGAAGGGCCACCCCCCAGGCCAGCAGGGATGCTGGGAAGTGAGCCCGCAGTAGGGCAGCAGCCACGTTTCTTGGGCATCACTTGTCCTGTGTTTACATGCAGACAAAGACTAAACAAATATTTGAAGGTAGATCAACCACGCCCTCCCTCCTTGTTGGAAATACAAATAGGATTGTAAGTAAGTTCTCGCTTTTATGATATTTTGCCTCTAGAATTAATTTAGTATTTTAATTTGGGGGCTTTTCTTTTGATTTACTTGGAGAAGCATGGGTCTGACATTTTCTCAGTGCCTCTCCCACCTAGAATCACATTTACCATTTTAAAAAATGGAAATAGAGCCTCCTGAATTCTCAAGTTAGTTATTTGAACTCTGCAGTTGAGCTGAAACTGCTTAATGCTGGGGTTACCTGCAGCCCCTCCCCTGCCATGAGGCTGGTTAAGGGCGAGGGTGGGAGCCTGACTCATATTCTTCTGTAAACAACTCTGGGGACTGGACCTGGCCCAGAGTAGTTGTTAAAGTGCATTCCAAGAGGCGTTTTCAGGAGACGCTTCAGGGAGGAGTACTTGCACTGGGAGGTGGAGAGGAGGCGTAGACCTCGTTGTCTGTGGGCCTTTGTCACCTGTCTGTCTGAGACACGTCACCTGGGCTTTAGGAATCACCCTGACACCAAGAGCCGGCACTAGACGGACATAAAGCGTACGCATTGGAGGCCACCTCGGTTTTTAGGTTAGGGATTTTATTTATTTGTTTTAGATTTAATTTTATTCTTTATTCTTTATCGGCCGCTCCGCAGTTTATGAGACTTCAGTTCCCCAACCAGGGACGAACTCAGGCCCCGCCAGTGAGAGTGCTGAGTCCCAGCCACCGGACCCCCAGGCAGTTCCCCGAGTCAGAGATTTTAAGTGACGGATTGATTGTTCGGACTGCCTGGTGCTGATGTCTGTTCAGAATGTTGCTGTTCACGTAGTAACTCCTTGCACACCCTGAGTGCAGGACACCGGGAGCCCCTTCCCTGTGCTTTGGGAACCCACGGCAGGGACGTTCAGGGGTTAGTGCCGCGGCTTCATCAGTTCCTGGGGCAGGGGCTGCGTTCCCCAGCCTCCAGCAGGAGTGGTGGCTCGTTCCTTCGTCTGCTTCCCCTGCTTCTCCTCCAGCCCCCAGTCTTTTTATATTAAGGCCTTAAAAGGGCTGTAAGAAGAATTTTCCACAGTGTTTTGTTGCCCCATCCTGGTTTCTCCGCCTCTGACTGAGTATCCACACTGCACCCTCCTCTGCTGGTAGTAAGTGTTTTTGGCGGCCTGTGGCTGTCCCCTCTACCTGAACCACTGGACTCGGGAAAGATGACCTTGAACCTGAAAGGAGGATTCCCTTTGGTTTCCGTGGTGGAAATCATTTTACCATTTGTCTCACAAAGTAAGAGAAAGTTACTCTCACCAAGAACACAAAGGGAAAATTTCTACCAAATCAAGATTAAAGTGAGTTAAATAGTATGTGTGTACATATCTGTCCTCCAGATTATAATATATTCTATCCTTAATTATGGGCAGAACTGAATTAAATATATATTAGGCTGTCCAGAAAGTTCGTCCCAGTTTTCCTGGGCGCTCCCAGACGAACTTTTTTGGCTAGCCCCTGCTGAATCATATGAGCAGCATGTTATTCACAAAGTTCTTTGGCAGAAGTTCTTGTTTTAGAAAATAAAGGTTAAGAGGAATTAAGCTAAGTAAGAAATTATGTGAAGTGCCTCCTTTAAAAGCAAAGCACCCCTTTCTCTTTTGAGTCAAGGGAAGTCCCCTTCCGTTCCACGTTAATTCTGCAAAGTGATCTCTTGCTGAACTCCTGCACTGCAGTTGCAGTACCTCGAGCTGCAGAACTGCAGCTGCTACCCAAAGATGGGAAACTGCGTCCGGGCCATTCGATCTCGGTATCATTAAATGGGCATTGGGTGTCAGCAGGGGAGTGACCTTGTGGAGTCTTCCCCCAGCCCACCCCCGCCAGCACAGCGCTCCCAGGACAGAGGAGCCCGAGGACTTGAGCAACCTGGCCCAGCTGCTGTGTGGCGTGGCCTGCCCTCGGGTGTCTGGTGACTACTAAGGACCTCAGGCTTTGCAGAGAAATTTGATTAAAACCTGGGAAATCTGATTTAAAAATGCCACAGTTTGCCTCCCTCGGTCAGACACACAAGTGCCGTTGGTTAATAGATGCCATTAGAATTTCAAAAAAAATTTTTTAATTTTATTGAGGTATAGTTGATTAATAACATTGTATTAAACCTCTGCTATATGGCAAGGTGATTCTGTTTTACCTATATATTCTTTTTTGTCTTTTTTCCCCATAGTGATTTATCATAGGATCTGATTATAGCTCCCTGTGGTACACAGTAGGGCCTTGTTTATCCATTCTTTATGTAGCAGTTTGTACAGAAACTCTGTATTCTTACAGTAGAGACACATACGTGGTCACGGGGTGAAACGGCATTGTTGTGACTCAGGTTCCGGGGAAGGTCTTGCACGAAAGTGGTGCACTGACCAGGGGGTTCTTAGCATTCAGTCCCCTCAGGGACGCTTTCAGACATGGGAACGGGTTTCCAGGGTGGGTGGGTCTGAGCGTGAGGACCCAGAGGAAAGCTCACCTTCACTGCCTGGAAGGTACCTTAGGTAAACGTCACCTTTTTAAATGAGCCCTGTGTGGGTCTCCTCTGTGGGACCCTTCTCCCTGCCATGAGCTCAGGGACAGGCCAAGGAGACTGTGACGGTGTCTTCTCTGCTGAACGCACGCCTTTCTCAGGGTCAGACCACATGCCTGGCGACCACGCCCCACACTGTGAATTATCTGGGTGCAGAAAGACACCCTGAGTGTGGGGCCTTGCATGTGTCAGGGAGGAAGCAGAGGAACTAACTCTTGTCAGCACAGCGAGTGTGGACACCGAGTGAAGAAGCTGCTGGTGGAGAAAGGCAGGGCGGGCAAGGAGGCTGTGGGCAGAGAGCTGGATGGCGGAGGCTGGAGCGCGGACAGGGGCCCTGGCTCGGCCCAAGGTTTGTATTCAACCTGTGAGCCTACGAGCGCTCACTCACACCAAGGACAGCTTCGCGCGCATAAATCCAGTGTCCTTGGGGCAGGAGAGCATTGCCACGGACCGTTTCTGTCTAGTTCCTCAACTAAGGGATTTGGAAGGTTTAAGATAAAATACGTGGATATGTATTAATAGTCAAAGCGGACTGGGGTGGGGCAGGGGGTCGGCAGGGACCTCCCGGAGCCGCCTGGAATGTGGCGGTGCTGGGCTTGGGTGCCCTCACCGTTGGGAACAGGGTCTATCCGGGTTTTACTGACAGATGAGGAAAGCAGGCCTTAATTAGACAGAAGCCAAGAAGGTGGCCGAGCCAAGATTCAAACCTAGAACCGAAAAAGCTGCAGAGCCTGTAATCCTCACCCTCTGCCTCCAAAGCAGGCGTGTCATCACCGGTGGCAACAAAGGGCCTCACCAGTGTGTTGACCTCGGGATTAACACCAGCAGGGCGCACGCTGGCACTCATGCAGCACGGGAGTGCAAACACCCACGTAATCCTCAGCGGTTCACAAGCGGAAGCACACCTTGAAAAACCAGTTTTTTTCCCTTGGTGCTGATTCGGGGCACGTCATGGGAACGCAGAACAGACCGTGGTGTCCGCCCGTGTGCTAGAGAGACACGAACAGTAGCTGTTGGTCTGGCTGATTCTTAGCGTGACCCAAGTCCAGGGCTGCGGGGTGTGCACAGGTGTGCCCATCTGGAGAGAGGAGGCAGACGGCTTTCAGGTTTGGGGCCCTGCTTTTAGTAGCGAGGATGGCATGCAGGCATACTCCTGGGTCTCCCCTTCGCATATCACGTCTCTGGGCCTGCCTATAATTAGATCCAGCCCCACAATCTGTGTTACACAATCTGTCAGCACTGGCATTTTAAGTTGTTGATGAAGTGGAAATGAATATGCTTTGGAAGACCGGTGTTTAACCTGTAGCATTGGTATTTCAGTATAAAAATTGAGAAACACGATCCCTCCTTCCGTGTGGTGGCGAGCCACCACACCGCTGCTTCTGAGCAGGGCAAAGGCCTTCCTTGACACGGAGGTGGGCTTGGCAGCAGGCGAACGGAGCCTGTGAATGCCTGGAGAGCAGTGAGGTCCCTGGAGGCTCATGAGAGCAGGAAGCTGACGACACCACTGGAAGGTGTTGGAGGTGGGTGGTGCATGAAGCCACGCTGGTGCCTGGGCCCCTCCAAGGCCAGCGTGGAGAGTGCACACAGAGCAGAGGTGAGCCGAGTGTCCCCCCTCTGGTGCTGGAGGAGCTGGGTCTGTCAGCAAGGCCTAGCAGACCCTGCGGACACGGGGGCTGGGAGCAGGCTGGTGATCCATCCTGGTGGTGCAGGCAGCCCCAGCCTTGCAGCTGAATGGTTCAGAGGTTCTCTTCACCCCTGCGGATGCTGAGAACCGACTGCGTGGCTGTGCTTTGGGGCTATCTCAGAGAACTATGAGCTCCTTCTTAATGGATTTATTAGGGAGAATATGCAGATGTTCTTTGGGAAATCTGAGTGAAACTTCAACTCTGTCTGAGAGCCTAAACTAATGGGAAAAAAATTCTGGTGTGATGATCAGGTGATCTGATGATCAGGGCGTGTCTCTTGTTGTTACTGACCTGATCAACATTTCTGTTGGAGACTAACATCTAATGCAGTACAGGTGCTGGGTATATTGACATCTGCTCACCTCTGTAGGACTGGAAGCGTGGGGTCTGAAGACTTAGAGCTGTAGCAATGCCTTGGGCCATGCTCGGCAGTTTTGTTGGGTGAATAAAGAATGAATGAGTGAATGAGTGATGGAATAGGCATCTCAGTCTTACCTAGGGATTACTACAAAATTAGGAGAAACCTCTAGAGCAAGCTAGTATGTCCCAGTATGATAATAAGCGTTTCAAAATGTGTTTCAATTATATCCTCGCGATCAGTCTGTTTGGTGGAAGTTTTCCTGATTTGTATCTGCATGAATCCAAACATGAAAGAATGTTTCCTAACTCTTTGTGAATCTGACCAGCTGACTTTCCAATTAAATTTCTGTACTTCTTTGCTACACTTTGGTCATGTGAAAAGAAATTTTATATTGAGGATGAAGTTCTTTTTCCCATTAGTGGTATTAGTTAACACAAACTTTTGCATTAGACTAATAACAGGATTCTCATAGACTTGTGTGGACGTGCCTGTATTTCATCAACGTAACTAAAATAGAATGTAAGATCTGTTATGAAATTACTGATTATTTCGATGAGACTACAAGAGAGTTTTTTTCATTCCCGTTTTACCGGTTTTTGCTTTGTTTCAATATGGCTTTTATTCATATTTCTAGGTCCTTATAGAACCTTTCTTTCTGATTTTTCTACTTCTGTAATTGGATTTTGTGTTTCTTTCCCGATTTCTTTTGCCCTTCTCTGAAGATCTATCAGGTTCAAAAGGTAGGCTCTTCCATATTTATTTTCTGATTTGCATGTACTCTTTTTCCCTTGCCAAGGACCTGGTCGCCTTTCAGAAATAACGCCTTTGATTGAGAACTCATTAAAGTTCTTACTGCTTCTTTTACTGTCATATTCGTGAATTGGTTTGAGCACGAATGCTTAGGTGTTCACATCAGCCCCCACGAAAAGCAGCCGTCAGCACACACGTCTGTGTACTGAATGCTTTTTCTATCTCCATTTTTCTCAAGAAATTGGAAAATTGTTTAAGAAAAAAATTAAGACAAAATAAATCACACTTTAGAGTCTGGAAAACCGTTTAGAATCAGACATTTGAAAAGAAAGAGTATCCTTGCATGTAATTTTATTATTAATAGTAAGTGTTGAAATTTTCAGTACATGTTACTATACGTTGAGATTATTACATACTGAATTAAAACTGAGTAAAAAAAGAAAATGATGGTATAACAATAAAACCCGGTAGCTTAAAACACACCTGCCTTCCATCCCTAATATTCAGAGTGCTACCATGCATCTCTGTTTCCTAAGGGTATTTTGTAAAGGCAGTGAGGTTTAGAAATAAATGCGCTGAGCTGTCCCGCTACAGAAAATAAAAACAACCAAGTCAGTGAGTCCTGATCCAGCAATAATGAAGGCAGGCGCGAACGGTTCCCTGGGAATTTATAGGAAAGTGTTCACAGGGAGTCTTTCCCATAAATGAATTGAAATAATTTCCTATTTACAAACATATTTAGTTTATAAAGAAGAGTTGTAGTTGTCTTTGAGAGCAGCTAAGAAAATCAACAAGGTGACCTAATCTCATGGGTTAGAAAATGCAAGCCCTTTAAACACAGAACATCAGTGTGTTTAAATTTCCAGAGTCTCCAGCTCCTGGGGCTGCTGTCTGGTTAGACCCCAACCCGGAGCCACGTCTGATTTCTTTAGAATCATAACCTTCTCTGGAGAGTCTAAATTGCCTCAAGTAGCAATTTCCCAAATTTCCATTTGGTATTCAATGAAAATGCCCGTTCACCAGGATTTAGAGTTCTAAGAAGCGTACACCAGACAAACAAAATGAGTAACATCTCCATTTCCTTCTGCACTTGACTCCTCAGCCTTCACTAGCCCTCCGGGAGCCACCTGGCACTTTATAAGAATATTAAATGCAGTGTTAATTTTGAAAAAAAAAAAATTGTTTCTGGATTCCTTTACCAGCTGCAGTTCCACATTGCCTCCCCCCTGCCCCTCTCACTCTGCATAAATATTATCCCCCAAAGTGTCAAGAAACCAGTTAAGAAGGTGCCAAGATCTATTAGAACTTTGTTAGTTTTTGCAGAGTCCACTTGGAACTGTATACTGAGGCTAGAGTTCGAAACCACACATAGAGAATCCAGGTCAGAATTTCACAGGCGAAAGGCAAGGCTGGGAACCGTCACGGTAACTGATGGAATAGGACACAGTCAACTAAAACCTAGACAGGGACTCCTCTCTGGTCGTTTCTACTTGACTCATTCCCATCTGGTGCTGGATCAAGAATATCTCCTCCTCACTCCCAGGGATACGCCGTTAGAATCTTGTCAGAATGGTCACGTGTCACACAGTACAGGCGGCCCAGCTGGCCCTTAGTGGTAAAGAACCCACCTGCCAATGCAGGAGATGCAAGAGACCTGGGTTCGAGCCCTGGGTCGGAAAGATCCCCCGGAGGAGGGCACAGCAACCCACTCCAGTGTTCTTGGCTGGAGAATTCCATGGACAGAGGAGCCTGGAGGGCTACAGTCGGACATGACTGAGGCGACAGCACAGCACGCACACCCAGCACACACACCCAGCACACACAGCTAAAGGGAGCTCAGGGAGCCCTCAGCGGAAAAGCAGATGTCCATTATTATCATAAAGACATGACCCGGGACGCAGGGGGAGGAGGCAGTAAGGTTTGGTGGCAGCCCGTGGGCTGTCTCCATCACAGTTTCTCTTGTGTTGAATCAAAGCTGTTTCTGAAAGTCAAGCACGTGTGCACCCGTCTGGCTCTTGCTTCCCTCTGCATGGCTCACCGGCTCCTCACAGCCTGCGTGTGCGGTGTCGTGCACTTCCTAGAGTTTGCTGTGCCGCCCCTGCTACTAACACCAGGACGACTCCTTAACTGTGCTTTTCCAGGGGCGTCCTCTCCCCACGATGGCTTGGAAACGTAGCTAGAGTTACCGCAGCTGTTTATAAGGCCACCTGTGAACTCAACGGAAGATTTTAAATACTGGTTCTTACTTTTGTCCTAAAAAGTGGGACAGGTAGAATGCAGTATTTGATACGGGTATAGAATTGGCCAAAAAGGAAAAGACAGAAATAGAAAAACGGATAATGCGGACCTCTTTTGGAATTTACTTTTTTGTCAGATTCTATAGGCCCATTCCTTTTTAAAAGCCACATTTTCTATCTGTGTAGTCAGGGCATGAGATAAAGGAGGGTTGATGGCATCGAACTTTTATACATGGAGCTTGACAGTGAAAGCGGAGCTAGCAGGATTTGAACGCAAAATAGCTTTAAGCAGTTGTGTTTAACTTAAGCTGTTGTTGAAACATGACTGTGGGAAGTATTTCCCTTCTCAATTTATAGTCTAAGGGAAGGAACTTACAGAAAAGTGTTTGGCTCATGTGCTTTAGCTGCTCAGGTTCTATATTGGTTGAATTTTTAAAGCACTGATAAGTTCTCTCCTAATTTTCTTCGTCACGTTTTCTACTTACCACCATTCCTAAGAGAAAGGGGCGAGACCATTGAAGGGCCATATGTTTTAAATCTGGCCGACTTTCAAAATAAACAGAAACTAAACCAAATATAAAGCCAAGTATAACAGCAGCAGCCTGTTTGGGTCATTGTAAAACCATTTCAAGTGCTGTCGTGCACTTCTCACATGCGGTATTTTCCCTCTGATTTTAAGTTTTTTGTGTGCGAAAGGAAAATCGTCTCTGTGTTATACGATACAAAGGTTTAGATGGTGGTTTCTTGGTTTTCTTATTGGAAATCAAGGGAAAAGTGAGGAGAAAAGCAAAGCCCCTTTATTTGGGACTCCACCGGGGCTCCCACCTAAATTGGGAATTGCTATATTTTGGCGACAATAATAGCCATCCTGAATCTGCTTTTGTAATTCTCACTTGGGCAGCTGCAGTTTAGATAGGCAAGGTGAAAGCATGGAGATATTGGCTTTTTTTCCCTGTATCAAGACCTCTTCTACAACAGGCTGCTTGGCCATCTTGCCGTTAGCAGCATATGATAAAGACGTCCACAGCCCAGAAATTCTCGAGGGCCTAAATTTAGCATAGATATCAGATGGCTGGAGCAAGTGTATCAGAAATCTAGGGCTCAGGACATGGTTTCTGCCCCTTTCCTCTGGTTTTCTCATCCCTGTTGTAGCAACAGAGAAATGGCTCTCCAGTTTGGCTTCTCTTAAACAGGGGTGGAAAAGAGCCGGACACGACTGAGCCACTGAGCACACGCACACGTGTGCGCGCGCACACACACACACACACAGTGTTTTATGGCTGCAGTACATTTTCTCTGAGGGCACAGCCAGCTTGACAGAGGGGCTCGTCATGCTGCCGGGCTGTTGAAATTCCTGGTCTCTACGGAGGTCTCCCCCTCGCCCCAGCAATGCTTTGTCCTGGCCTGTCTTCCCAGGTGGGGAGGGTCATCTTCCTGGGCTCACAGGTGGTGTGGGGGTCTGCAGCCCCCCGCAGAGCCCCGCCTGTTCTAACTCTTGTTGCCTCGGCATGTTCCCTTGACCCTGGGGCTTGGAAATGCATGTCGGAACAGTGTCCTACTCAGAGCGCGTGTCACTTCTTGCCTCATCTTCTTTCCCTTCTGTCTACAGAAATATTATGGGCTGGATACAAAATGGGGCGACATCGAGCAATGGATGGTAGGCCTCAAATATGATTTTTCAAAGCTTGAAACGGTCTGTGATTTCATTCTCCCACACTGTAATTGCATAGCTAGATCCTGGCTGCCCCCTAATTTAATACTGAGAGGCTGCCTTCCGGGGATGTTTGCATCTGGTCTGCTTGTTTACAGCCCCTGTGAAGGCTGCTTAGAAAAGGTCCGGCCAGGCGTCTGGTGAGGCGGCTGGCTCCTGGAGCCCCCCAGGCTAGCATGGGGACACTCATGCCGGACCAGGGCCCCCCAGTGTGAGAACCTTCCTGTGACCGGCCGGCCTAGCCAGCAGCTCTAGCCGGAAGCCAGAGGAAGCATTGTGCTGTGTGGTCTCCATTCCCAATTGCAGTCAGCTGCCCGGCCACTCTCCTTCCGAACTTTATCCTTCACTGCTGGGCCCTGCTCACCTCGTGCACTGTCCCTGAGAAACCATGGTTCTTGGGGGAGAAAATTCCTTTATCTTCTCACCCTGTTTCCTGGCACAACTTATCTGTTCTTCGTTGCCGGGGACCAGCCCCGGCTGATCCAGGGTATTCGAAGGAGAGGCGACGTAGGCGAAGATCAGGAAACAATTGCTTAATTAAACGTTAATTAAGGATATAAAGAGTAATAGAATGAGGATAGCTCAGTGAGGAAATTCAGTAGAGAAAAGAGGCTGAAATAAGGATAGCTCAGTGAGGACATTCAGTGTAGAAAAGAGGCTGAATAATTCAGCCAGAAGGTAAGAGAAAGAACGACATGGTGAGACCAAGTTTCGGTGAACAAGGCCCGCACTTTATTTTCCAAAGTAGTTTTTATACCTTAAGTTATGCATAGAGGATAATGGGGGAAGGGGTAGAGTCATGCAGCAAGCCAGGCTTTCTTCCTGCAGACTTATCATATGCAAAAGCTTAGGTGATTTGCATCATCTTCTGGCCCGGAGGCCTGTTAACATTTTAAGACCCTTTCTTCAGAAAACTTATTTTTCTCTAAAGGTGATTGGCCAGGAGCCACCCTCCAAAAGCATTAGATAAAGTTGCATTCCTACAGAGCAAAGGTGTGGTGGGCTATAACAAGAAAAAGAATTAACTCAAGGGTCCTAGGTTACAAACATTAAAGCTACTACTTACACCAATTATATTAATCAATGCACTGCCAGGGACACAGCAGGTAAGGGATATGCAGACTTAGCAGCAAACATTGGCCCAAGAAGTGAAAATCCCTTCACCAATACAATTTCTAATCAATCTTTTAACTACTCAAAAGAATCTGTGTTTAGACAGTTTAGAACATCTCCTGCCTCTCACGGTTGGGAGGCTCTGAACAATCACATGTGGCCGGAAAAACCTATTCAGGCAGGCTAGAGGATTTCCAAAGGAGTTTGTAGGTTAAACACTGTCACACCCAGGAATCGTTAACTGGAGCTGTAAGCTAACTCTTTTTTCAGAGAGGTAGTGGGGGACAGCCCCCCATAAAGTCAGAGGTGTAGGTGAAAGCTCAAAGCAGAAAGTAGGCAGACTCTGGTTTTGGGGGTAGATGGGGGACTCCTGAGGCTCGATCCCACCTTTGCGTATGCCGAGCCTCCTTCCTCATGACCTTTGTCATGGGCGGAGTTCCTCACTGGCTCCCAGCAGTGATAGAATTCCAGTTGAGCTATTCCAGATCCTGAAAGATGATGCTGTGGAAAGTGCTGCACTCAATATGCAATATGCAATATGCACTCAATATGCAATATGCCGGCTCCCGGCACTTCGTCATTTAAGAGCTGGCCTGCCCTTCACGATACCACCCCCCGTCCTTACAAGCCTTTCAGGCGGAGATGTTGCCCCACAGTGGGAGGCTCTGGAAGGGGGGTGGGCTCTGAGAGCCGTCCAGTGGTCATCAGTTCACCCCCGAGTGCCCCCCACCTCTCCTTGTCCTTGTCACCTTGCTTGCTGGCCTCACAGACATCATCGCATCCTTCCAGCCTTTGAGAACCAAGCCAGTATGCAGCTGTCCCATTAAATGTCCGTTATACATAAAATGATCCAAGGAAATAGAAAATTACCTACATCGTAGAGATCTGTGTATAATATAAAAGAAAACAGCTGTTGATATACAAAGAACACACAATTCCTCTATTTAAACAATTAACTTCAACCTCTGTTATGTGTAACCATCATTTTAACGCTTATATGGCATAGGTATAAATTTAACAAATCTTAAGACACAGTTAAAAGAGGTGTCAGTGTTTTATATGCCACTGAGAAAGAAAATGCTAATTATAATTGTGAGCAACTTTGATTATAAGGTATGCCTCGACTTCAGAGAAGTCCAGATGCAAAATGAAACATCTTAGGATGCAGTGAATGTAGTAGATAGGGTGGCATCCACGTTGGATCTCTTGCAGAAATGGTTTCTTCTCTGATTCCTGAACAGAAGTGAGTAGGTTTTGAATGTCAAAAGTAGGTTGATTTAAATGCACCAGATTCGATTAGGAAAAAAAAAAAAGAGCCTGCTTTTCACCGAACACATGCTTGTTTTTAAAGCCAGAATGAAACATCCCAATGATTTGTGTGCTTAAGTTCCAGCCTCCACCCCCACCTGCTTTAGAAGAAAACATTTTCTCCCAGTGGTTTAATTGAGGCCTTTAAGCAAAGTAAATATTTGTTTGACATTTATATCAGAAATACTGTATTGAGACGCGGTTGGACGGTCTTAGGGCTTCTCCTGTCTGCCTCTAACCTTTCTGTGCTGTCTCCTCATTGCTTTGGTAGGAAGACAGTGAACGCTACTCTCACAGATCCAGAAGAAACACGTCGGTTAGTACTGTCTTCCTCTGTTACCTCGGCGTTTCGGCTGAAGTCTGCTTGGCTATTCTAGTGGCTGAAATAACATTAATTATCTCTCTATCCGCCCACCTATCTATAAGTATATATATCTGTCTACAGATCTGTGTCTATATCTATATCTAAGAAATTAACACTGATACGATTACCGATACAAAGACTGTGAACTCAGCTTTTAGTACTTTGACTTGACTTTGGTGAGAGGAAACTTTGAAAATTTCCTCAGTATTTATGAATGTTTTAACGAGTATTAATATGTTCATTACAGTTTTAGTGCTTTCTTTGCTGTTGAATACTCATGAATAATTTGCAGTCATGTGCATGAAGCTATATATTTGTACATAACCAGCGAAGTGAACAACACCACTTTAATGAAGTTAATGTAAAACCATGTTATCCAGAAACAGTCCTGTGATACTTTGCACAAACAGAGCCCTTTTGGGGAGCACACAGGTTCATGGGCACTGAGATTCTCAGAGGGGCCTGACCTGCCCCCGGCCGTGTGTCAGGTCAGCTGCTCTCCTCTGAGAGCTGGGCGTCTCATGTCTGTTACCATATCTCCTCACGGTTGTTTCCATCTTTCTTTCACTAGGCGTCTGATGAAGATGAGCGCATGTCAGTGGGTAGCCGCGGAAGCCTGAGGGTCAGTAACCAGGATGGTTGGGTTTGCATGGTACAGTCTGTGTCCGTGGTCTGTGCCCTCCCACCCCTGCGTTCAAAGTCCTCGTTCATTGTCAAGATGCTTATTTAACATCTGTCCAACGTTGGGATGTTTCTTTGCGATGCAGAGAGTTGATTGATGCGTTGTGTCTTTCTCCCCAACGTGGAAGTTATCGTTTTTTCATGTTGGGTCCACGTCACCAAACTGCCCCATTTAGATCGGGTCGTCTCGTTGCTAGTATGATGAGAGGAGCATGAAGACACATTCTGTCCTTACAGAAGTGCAGGCTCCCATCCAGTTGGAATCTCAGTGAAGTAACTACAAGTTAAAGTAGCTGTTATGCAGTGATGCTTTGCATGGCTCCTTGAAAGCTGCTGTGGGCTGCCTGGTAAAAAGTTGGAGCACGTTGAATCTATCCAGCCCGGGGCCTTCGGCAGCCTTCCCTTTCATCAACTGTAATGAAATCTCTGCATCACGGACAGCTTGATGGTTGATAAACAGAAATACACATCCTTCCTTAAACATTCCAAAAATCTTAATTATACTTGAAAACATGGTGTGCTTTGGGAAGTTACGTAGAGAATATGTGTTTGGCTTATTGGTTCTTCAACTCAATGAGTTAAACTCAGCATGTCATTGACATTTGTTGATGTTCAGTTGCTCATTCGTGCCCGACTCTTTGCGACCCCATAGGCTGCAGCACACCAGGCTTCCCTGTCCTTCACCATCTCCTAGAATTTGCTCTGACACGGAGTCAGTGTCATTTGCCACTGGGTTAAAGCTGCATCTCCCTGGTAATAATTCAGTCTCAACACAGCCTCTCATTTTACTGAAGGGCTGTATGGAGCAGAAGGCTCACTTTTAATCACTGTGACGACTAAGTTGTGATATCACTCCTAGCCTTCTTATATTCCCACTAAATGTGCATTTAATTCGGCTGTTTATAACAGAAAACTACAAAGGTGATCACAGTTCGCCTTTCTTATCCCCAAGTTCTGCATGATCCAACCAACCAGAGATTAAAAATAGTCAAGGAGAAAAATTTCCAGAGAGTTATAAAAAAGCAAAGCTTGAATTTGCCGCACCGGCAACTATTTACATAGCATTTGACATTGTATTTACAACTATTCACATAGCAAAGAGTCAGACATGACTTTGTGACTTTGCGTCTGAACGACAGCAACACAGCATTTACATTGTGTTGGGTGTTGTAGGGACTCTAGAGATGACTGAATGTATACAGGAGGGTGTGCATGGGTTATGTGCAAAAGCCAGGCAATTTTGAACTAGGAACTGGAGCATGTGCAGATGCTGGTGTCTGTGGGGGTCCTGGAACTGACCACCGCCCCCCGACAGATGCTGAAGGACGGCTGTATATTGTTGCTCTGGTGTTAGCAGTGGTCATTGTCCTTAAAGTGCCAAAAGCAGATACATGGTGACCTTGCCAGAAAGTTACAGTTTAAAAGTGAAGTCAAAGAGCTTCCTTTCTATTTGAAACTTTCTCCTTAGCCACCTACTTGTAAATTCCTCATCTGTCCTGTGACATGATTCATCCAAGAGGAAGTAAGATTCATGTAACGCAAACAGTATCAGTGTAGAACTCAGTTTATAGACTCTGTAGTCAAGGGACAGAAATCACAGCTGTTGAGCAGACCCAGGAGGAGATCAGGTCCTTAAAACCAAGTGAAGAGGATACTTTTTCAAGGAGGAGGAGGGTGAGCATGTGAGCACAGGACTCACATGACCGTTAGCCTCCACACCATGAGGAGGTCCACAAGGGAGCTTTTGATGGAAATAGAGCAAAACCTGATTATTTGGGGGCTCAAAGCTCTCTATCAAAACAGCGTTTTCCATCTATGATACTCCTTGAACTTGTATTCAAGATTTTTTATGTACTTGCATTTTTCTGGGAAAATAATCAGTTCACTTTAAGATTCTCAGAGGGTTTCCTGGCCCCCTTAAAACTATTGTACTATTCGTTACTGTTTGGCTGTTTACAGCATTTATTTCATTTTTAAGGATTTTAACCAGAAATGAGCTAAGCTTTTATGCTGGATACCTGTCTCTGCCAAGATATCAAGTGTGTTTGTTTTAGGATATAAAATTTTAGAGGACCTCCACAGTTAGGACACTGAATAAGAGAGGGGAGAAAGTGGAAAGTTGGTGGTGGGTGGTGTTTGTCGTTAGCCGAGGGGTATGTTCCCGTAATGCTCTTGATCTAAAGGAATAGCTTAAAGATTTTAAAGATAAAAACCACAGACCTTGAGAACCTGGATCCTGGGAATAAGAGTGAAACTTTTTTATTTTTATCAATATAGAAAAAGCCCAGAGCAATTGAGGAGGCTGCTCAGAGCCAGGGCTTTGTGACAGCATCACCCCTCAAGCCCCTCCGGGGCCCAGAAGCTCTGGTCTCTCCAGGTTGGTGGGCGAGCAAGGCTCCCCACTGCCCCCTGAGGGCAGCTCATCTCAGTCCATCTCTGGGTAGGACCAATTTCTGCTGTTTTACATATTTTAATATTTGAAAATCTTTATAGTTTGCAAAGTTCAAAAACCATATCTTTTATCTCCTGACTTTCTCAAAACACAGGCCGTCTTCATTCCATTCACAGTGATGATAAGCCCTTAAAAATGGAAGAAATTTTTTTTTCTAGTGTTTGTATGGACATCCTCAGAAAATCTGGATTTAGATATCAGAAGTCTAAGTTTTCTTTATTTAAAAATTGATAGTGATGCATCTACTGATGCTCTGTCTAATGTAAATGGCGGGCACTAGGTAGGGGAGGAAGCAGGATTGTTCAAACTGCTTCAGATTTCATGAATTACAGCAACGTCTGCCATGGAGGTTTTATTCAACGTTAATGCATTTTATGGCAGCTGCCCTGCTGCTGTAACTGCGTTTGTAAATGCACATGAGATCCTAGAAGTCATGAAGAAAATTAATTTTAAGATTTTCAAGATTGCTTTGTTTTATGTTTCTGTTATATTATGCTTAGCTTTTACCTGATTGTGGGCAACTCTCTTCTGTTGTTTTTCTCTTCCATCCTTCCTCCGACAGTCGCAGCCTGACTTGGAGTACGGGGGCCCCTACGCCTGGGTGAGATGTGCTCTGATCCGAATAGTGTGGCCTGGCAGATAATAACCTGTGGTGTGTCCACTAATATTGTGGGTGCTTGTCTAAAAAGCCAAGTTCATCTTTGTGCGAAGAGACACACGTGCCCCCCTCCAGTCCTTTCCTGGAGACTGAGGCCAGAGGGCAGGCGTGCCCGCAGCTGTGCTTCCGAGAGCCTCCTTGCAGCTCTGCCCCTCCTCCGGTGTCCAGAGTCCAGGTGTGGACGCTTGACCGTCTCCCTCACCGGGCAGCCTGTGAGCACCGCTGTTTGCCAGGCTCTGGGGTAACAGCCGTGGGCACCAGATGGAAGAGACGGGGTCTTCTTGCAGGAAACCCCAAATCAGATCAAGAATTCCCAAGCCTCTACATTTCCTGTAACAGATTAAATTTAAAGTCATTTTATCTAATGAAAAATTTATTATTTCCTAATCTGTATCCTTTCAAATTAAATGTCCCAGATGGCTCTTTGGCCAGAGAGTGCTCTTTGAGAAAGACCCCAAATCCAGTAACAAAATAAAGCCTTTAAATTCAGCATTTCCCTTCTGACATCTGTCTAGAAGAGTTTCTGCAGCTTATGCTTTCTGTAAACCTATACATTTAAATTACACTCAAGGTAGAAAAATGTAATCTCACCAGCATTAATCACACTCAGCATTAAAGTGACTCAGCACTGAAATTATATTGGATTATACACTTCTCTGCTTGAAGGATTTTTTTCCCAAAAGGATTTTGTGCTTCATTCATCCCATTGTGCTGAAAAATTATTTAGCAAACTACCATTTTTAAAACACATGTTTACCCTTAAGGTGATAACAGGGCACAGCACAGCTCATCTGCACAGACATTTGTCCCCAGAGCCTCCCCGTGGAGCGGCTCTTCTCCACTTCAAAGACAACTGAGTGCATCGAGTGCGCTTCAGAGCTTTTATTTTGCCTTTCGTTATTTGTTTCCCATCTCTGATGCCCTTGAAGGTGCTCTATCTTCTGACTTGGTAGAAACAAATGGTCAAGTATCGGCCTGGAATGCAGGCGACCCTAGTTCAATCCTTAGGTTGGGAAGATCCCCTGGAGAAGGGACTGGCTACCCACTCCAATATTCTTTGCCTGGGAAATCCCATGGACAGAGGAGCCTGGCGGGCTACCGTCCATGGGATCAAAGAGTCAGACATGAATAACCAACTAAACACACATATACATTAATTTTAAAAAAACTATTTAATAACAGTTGCCTTTTGCATGGTCATGTGTGGAATTGGTTGATACTTTGACAGCACTGCATGTTATTAGATGACTAATTAGAAGTTCCATTAGACTCATTGGTTTTGATGGGGCATCTATTTTTGTATCTTGCTCGTCCTTTTCCAGAAAATGCAGATTGGTAAATGTCTCTTTACTCTGTTCTCTCTTAAGAGCAGTGCTTCCCAATGTTACTGTATGAAGGATTCACCCGAACTTGTTAAGATGCATATTCCCAGGCCTCTGGGGATTCCGATGTCTAAGGGGCGACCAGGATGCAGGGGGTCTGTGCAGTGAAGAGAGCTGAAAAAAATTTCTGTAGAGCAAAGCTAGGTGAACACATGCCTCCTGTGGGCTTTTCGTTCTAATGTCGTGACAGTTAATTTTCAACTCTCCTTATTATCCTCTTATGCCACTAAAAATGGTCCCACCAACCTGAAGTCAACACAGAAAAACTACCCAAGAGGAGAAAGGTGGTGTGTTCGCTAAGAAGGTCAGAGAGATTCTTTCTAGAGATGTTGTCAGTGAGATCTCTGTGTGGAGGCTATGTTGTAGGAATACATTCTCTGCGACAGAATTTCATTACGACAGAGAAGTGTGGATATTCATTCCGCAAAGCTTTCCAAAGAAGGGTTTTTCCCGCATGTTCATGGAAGGCCAGAGTAGACAGGGACAACTGGAGGAGTGCCTTTGCCCTCTCAGCCCCCACCCGCCCTCTGCTTCTTGCTGCAGGCTAGACTGGAGACAGAGAAGAGGAAAGGAAAAATTCACCTAAAGCAGTATGTATGTTACAAGCAATAATGGACAGCCAGAGGGTTTATATATGCAGTGTGTTTTCTTCCTTATTTATTAGCAAAGTAAAAGTCACCTAAAATTGATTGATGCTAGCCTTCAATATTATATTAATTTTTTTCCAGAAACTAGTTTCTAAACAGATATCAAAGGAATAAGATTGAGATCTGAAATGTAAAGTCCTTGACATTTAAGATTATTTCCAATAATCTCATCAGGCAAGAGAAAAAAAGGAGGCTGAATAAAATGTCTGCCAACCTCCAAAGATTTTTTATTATCAAATTTATTTCAGAAATGTTTTAATGTACTCATAGTTTTAAATTTTACTTTTGAAGGATTTCTGCATACTCCTTCTCATTCGGAAACCTCATATTGACTTGCTTTTGAGTTGTAACACAAGTAAATACATAGTTTTATAGTCAAGGTTTCCTGACCCTGGCTTTATAATGTCTGGAAATCCGTGTATTTATCGTCCATCAGCATCACAGCTGCAGAGTATGTCTGCCTACCCCCACCCTTCCAACAAGGAAACATATCCTGGTCCTTCCTCTGTGCTGGGCGCGTCCCCATCTGGGCAGCACATCCTTCACAGTCAGCCCTGATCTAATCACTCGTTTTAATCAGATTTAATCCCCACAAGGGCCTTGTAAAGTATTTATGACTCTGCACGTTTTCACAGCCACAGCAGTGGAAGTTCCAGTGGATGAAGTAACTTGCTTTAGGCCACATGACGGAGCTTCTGCTTGGAGTCTGGACTCACGTGTGACCCCGGGCATGTCCTTCCACTTTTAGCCGCTGTGCCTCCTTTTTCCAACTCGAGAGCTGGCTGTGTCCCTGACACCTGACAGTTCTCATCCTGAAGCAGCAGAAATTTCCTTATAGGTGAATGAGAGCAGGTGTAGAAGCCCAAGCAAACTTTGACAAGGACTTGGGAGGAAAAGGGAGACAGACACACTCTTAATCATTCTCTCTTTTTTTTCCTGGAGAACAAATTATGAAATACGTCCTCAGATTTCACTTTGAAAAAGTAGGAAAACTGGATGAATGAAAGCCTCATATTATAGATTAGATTTTCCATGATGAACGTTTGCATTTAATTACGAATTGAGTAGACCGCTGTCTTTGAATCTTCTGAACACAGCTTCATAATGAGCTGTGGTTTTAAGGGTGTCATGGCGAACCAAGAGCTGAAAACTAGTTGACTCAGATGGAGGCATTAGCCTGCTTGGCTGGCATTCAGGCTTCTCAAAGGCTGGGATTCGCGCAGTACCACCACAAAACTGGAACGCAAGTGCGACTCACTCCACGAAGACGTGGCACTGCTTCCATCCCTGAGTGAGTGCCTTGTAGGCTCCAGTGATACTAAGAGGACAGCTTTGACTCCCGGACAGGGCTGGCTTCTCCTGAGCTACAGCTCAGAAGCATGGAGCCAGTGGGGCGCCTGCTGGGACACGTGCTCTGCTGGGCATGTCCATCCACTCCACTCCAAGAGCTCAGTCTGTGCCTGGCTAATTCTTCTTGCCAACCTGTCCCTGTCTCTTCGTTTGTGTACTGATACCAGCTTCTCTCCTTTTCTTCCTTGACACAGACAAATGGGTATGATGGAGACTTATATGGATCACAGTCCCTGAGTAGAAGATCTGGCAGGGTTCGTATAGTAAATGTACATGACGCACAACTCAAACAGGTTGCTGCAAAGCCTTTTTAAAAAGTCTGCTAGATTTAGCTTCTTTGGTTCTTTTCTGTGTTATATAGTCCTCTTGTGTGTGTGTGCATGACAGAATGAAAGCTAACGTTTTTCAACTGGCTAATGGTCTTTGTCTTCTAACATTCTAAATGTTAGTTTAAGAGATCAATACTGAAAGGAATCTCTTAGGTACTAAAAGGTTGAATTAAATATTAGCTCTCTCTTTATTTTATTGCCCTGGGTATATGTATATGATGTGCATATGACTATATCCAGCTCTCAAATACACTTAAATTCGACATTTTCACAGTTCTCCACATTGATCCTTTGTAATTTCAAAGACACATGTACTAGAGCCTGTGTTTTGCTAAACATTGCTGCTTGCAGTGTTCACAGCTTTGGGGTGGGAAGCGGGACAGAAGCAGAGAAGGGCTGTACATGAGGAGAGAGGCCTTGGGATTGGTCAAGGAGACCATTGGGAATTCAGGTGCTTGAACTGGGCACATTTGAATTTAGTTTTCCGGATCTGCTGCACATCTCTTATACATTAAATTATCTAAAATCTTCCTGTTCTTCTTGACTTCATTTATTTTCTTGTTCAGTTCAGTTCAGTCACACAGTCGTGTCCAACTCTTTGTGACCCCATGGACCACAGCACGCTAGGCCTCCCTGTCCATCACCAACTCCCAGAGTTTACTCAAATTCATGTCCATTGAGTCAGTGATGCCATCCAACCATCTCATCCTCTGTCGTCCCCTTCTTCTCCCGCCTTCAATCTTTCCCAGCATCAGGGTCTTTTCAAATGAGTCAGCTCTTCGCATCAGGTGGCCAAAGTATTGGAGGTTCAACTTTAACGTCAGTCCTTCCAATGAACGCTCAGGACTGGCCTCCTTTAGGGTGGACTGGGTGGATCTCCTTGCAGTCCAAGGGGCTTTTGGGGCTTCCCAGGTGACACTAGTGGTAAAGAACCCACCTGCCAATACAGGAGGCTAAGAGACTCCTGTTCAATCCCTGGGTCAGGAAGACCCCCTGGAGGAGGGCATGGCAACACACTTCAGTATTCTTGCCTGGAGAATCCTATATACAGAGGAGCCTGGTGGGCTACGGTCCATAGGGTCACAAAGAGTTGGACACGAAAAGTGAATTAACAGCAAGAAATTTTACTAGTTGTGTAAAATAGTATTTTTAAAATTTATCTTAGTTATATTTTATTAAGAAATATTATATGTACTTTTAAAAATATTTTCAAGTTCCAAAGGAGAAACTCAACACTCTCTTAGCTTTCTGAAACTAGCCGATCAGGTTTTACTGCCTTATCCCTATAAGGATTGCATCCACTTCTGTTTCATCTAGTTTTTCTCATTCCAAGCTAAAAGATCCTCCCACTTTAAAGGCCCTGTCTTCCCCTTTATGTTGCTTTTTGCACTGACAGCTTTTGGACTTTCTCGAGCTCTGTTTTCCTTTTCAGTAATAATACAGCACTCAGGAGACAGAAGCAGTTGCAGCCATTCTGTTCTCTTGGGATGCTGACAACTTTGCTTCCTGTGCTCAGCATCCCTACAGGCTGTCTACTGCTGACATCACAGGACAGGGACTCTGATGGCCCCCGACTGCTTGTCGGGGCTAAATTGACTAGTTAGTAACTTACCACCCTAGATGCGTTATTCCACTATGTTGATCACAAAGATTCATAGTTTAGAGTGGAAGTTACTTAAGAAGTTCCTTAGTCCAACTTCTACCCAGGATTACATTCTTCTCTAGAACGTCCCAAACGTGTAGTTGGCAGCGTTTGTGCCTGTACAGGTGGCATCAAGCTCTGTATTGCTTATATCCACATATTTTAATCTTTGATTTTTATATTGAAACAATAAAAGTGTGCCTTGTGCTTTCATGATTAAGTAATGCCTCTAGAAATTAGATAGAAAAGAACTTGACTATCAAACTGTTCACTGAAGAGCAAAATTGAATATAAAATCGATTTAATAAACAATCAGGAAATAGAATGACCCAAGTACCGAATAGCCTACATCTAAGCGGCATCTTGGGCTCCCAGGTGGCACTAGTGGTAAAGAACCCACCTGCCATGCAGGAGATGTGAGAAACCTGGGTTCAGTCCCTGGGTCGGGAAGATCCCCTGGAGGAGGGCACGGCAACCCACGCCGGTATTCTTGCCTGGAGAATCCCATGGACAGAGGAGCCTGGCGGGCTACAGTCTGTGGGGTCACCAAGAGTCTGACATGCCAGAAGCAACCAAGCCTGCGTGCATTGTAACGGCCACACACACCACCTCCCCAGCCACAATCTTGGTGGGATCCTCTCTTTATAAGGTGTGTGTTGAGACCCCACAGGGCGACGGCAGGGCCCAGCCTTCTGTGGATGGTTCTCAGCTGCAAGAGGGTGCCGCTTCCCTCAGGCTCCACTCGCCTCCCTCCAAAGCCTCCCTGGAGCTTTAGAGCTGAGCTGTAGCCCTCGGATGTGCTGAGCTGAGCAAAGGGTGAAAACTGTGCAATAAGTGGAATTTCAGTTACCGACAAAGAGGTGCATTGGTTCGGCCAAAAAGTTCGTACGTCTGACAGAAAAACCCAAGTGAACTTTTTGGCCAACCCAGTAACACGGGAAGTCTAGACTAAGAGGTTATAGACAGTCCACCATGAGATTTAGTTAGTAGTTACAAATAATAATAAACAGGTACGCTGAAATATAAAGAGTGAAACCCTAATGATAATAGTTAAATCACGTGATGCCACCGAGACATAAACAAAGCTTTGCTTTGTAAAACAAAGCTCAGGCCCCTAATGGTTAAAGGGTTCTGCTGTCGTGGAGCATGTCAGTTCTCTCGCTGCCCGTCAGTCCGGGAGTACTAACACTGGTCTGGCTGTGTGATTGCATAGTCGCCTCTTAACCGAGACTGGTGGTGCTTTGCAGGAGTGAGAAAGGGCTCATCACTTACACTGTCTTCTTTGCCGCTCAGAATTCGAGCTACAGCGGTGACGGCCGATTCTCCACTCTGTCATCATCCAGAGAGGACACCTTGGTTGGTTTTCCCTTAAATCTTTCCTGTCCTCGCTGCAGAAACTGTAGGTTTTGTAGCATGTGCTCTTGTATGTGTAAACTCAGCTCTCTTTCTCTTTTAATGTCTGTTCTATGAAGTTTCATTTGGATAACTGTTAAGGTCCATTTAGGAGCAGTAATTAACATGATATTTTTAATTCAGATTTACCCCACTATCTTGCCTTTGATTTCAGATTCGAAAGTTGGAATACACATTGTGATGTCAGGTGAGGTACGGTGAAAGAAAATAGGTGGATATTTAGTAGTTAGAATTAATCAAAGGGGAAAGAGAGAAGAAGCCTTGAAATTCTTTCCTTGAGGGTTCTTGAAAGCAGACTGACCTTGCAGGGTAAATGCACACATGGAGTAATTTTACAGGAACAGACTAGACTTGAAATGAAAATCCAATCCAAATGTCTACACAGGAGCATTCCTTCACATACTTTAAGGACACAATCAACCTTGATAGGCACATATTTCTCAATTATTGAAGAGCCCTAATGAGCAAGGCTCGTTTATCCTAGGTAAGGCTTGTGTTCACTCAGCAAACACTAGGGAACTAGTTTAAGTGGGGCAGTCACAGCGACAAGCAGGCGAGTTAGGTCCTCTGGAAGCATTTACTTCTAGAACAGAGGACAGATCCCTGTATGTGATACACTGGAGCAGAAACTAATTTTGCCAGGAAGTGTCATAATACAAGGATGTCAACTGACTCTTAAAGAATACATGGGGAGGGGAAATAAATAGAAACTAACTTGGCAGAGCCACAGCATTCTAACCATGGTCCTCACCCTGTCCTCAGCCCCCTTCCGCTTTGTGTTCCTGCTGTGAGGGAGGCAGGGGCTCCAGCTCCTCCATCACCCCATCAGCTTGCCCACTTCCCAGCCCCCCACTGCTGCCCCCCGGCCCCCTCTAATGATGAATATCCATCCTTTCCTTCCCTGAGGAGGTGAATTCCGACTGAGTACAGGATCAGCTGTCAATACCCAAGGACTGGTGGGGTTTGACACCATGAATTTTTTGTGTATTGGGGGCATTTCTTAATTCAGTGGGAGATTTTGCTGCCAAAAAGAGCGCTTTGTCATTCAGAAAACTTAACTTCCTCCACACTTTCCAAGCTTAAATACTTTCTGTAAAATAGAAGACAATGAGAGAAATCTAATACTCAGATGTGATTTGGTCATCAAAGTTCAGCATATACCTGACTCCTTTAAACTCAGTTGAAATAACCCACATCCAAAGTACTAAGGGCGAAAGTAGAGCTGTCCAAAAGTAAATTAATTAAATAAAAGGTTTACTCATATAAGGGGCTTCCCTGGCGGCTCAGATGGTAAAGAATCTGCGTGCAGTGGGGGAAACCCGGGTTCAAACCCTGGGTCAGGAAGATCTTCTAGAGAAGGAAATGGAAACCCACTCCAGTATGCTTGCCTAGAGAATTTCATGGACAAAGGAGCCTGGTGGGCTAAAGTCCATGAGATCACAAAGAGTTGGACACGACTGAGCGACTAACACACTTACTCATATAAAAAGTAGAGCTGGCCCATTCAAAACCCGAAACATCAGAACTTCCCGAAGGACGTGTGTCCCTACCATGCAGCTGCCTGAGATCACGTTTTACTCAGCATCCTCGGAGGCTTGCTGGTAATTCCTGTGCTCCGCAGCTGCCATAGCTGTTCCTGCAAACACACTGGCTGGTTTGCTTTGATTTCACTCTAACGATGGGAAGGAATCATGCGGCGCACAGTACTGTCTTCAGTCCTGTAGTGCTGTCTTCCTTTCTGCAGACCCTCTCTTGCCTTAGACTTGCCGGAAGCAAGCCCTGGACGTGGCCGTGCAGTGTCAGGTGGAGGCCTTGGGCTCTTTCTGTGACCCAGAGGGGCTGACAGGGTGGCTTCCACGAAGGGCACTCTCTCAACCTCTGGAACAGGTTTTCGGATTCATGTTAAATGTTAAAAACCTTCTACCTGCCCATCCCAGGATTCCACTCGCTTGTCCTTCAGGTCATTCTAGGGTAGTTTCTTCAAGGCACACAGATGACAGGCTCCAGTTATGGGATCCTCAAGGCCCAGTGGAATATCCTAGGGACCATCAGACTGTTTCAACAGCATCACTTCATCCCCTTCAAGCACTGCCCTGGGTTTGTACCGTCAGGAAAATACTGCTGATGTGGGGATCAGAAACCGCTGGCACCCTCGTCAAGGATCCTTCCTTTTGGATAGAACGCTTTGGATAGAAACTATTCATCTATCTAGTAATATTCCCCAGAAATGCTGTATAGACTGCTGGCCTCAGAACCGTACCACTGAGTCAGTCATGTCTTCTGTGAGTCCTGAGCACGTGGAGCATGTCCATACCTAACCAAGGACTCCAAGCTGCAGATCGTCACCAACTGGCTGCATAGAACGGAGATTACTGTCTCTGTAAACTCCTGACTTTGAGTTTTTCCCACCAAATGTTAAATATTAGAGTTTGCATCAAAAAGACCTTCAGAGCCCCTAGGGCCTAGCTGTCGGCTCAGAGCGATGAGCTCTGCCTTTGCCTGGGCATAGACTCCGAAGTCCTGACTTGGTCCCGTGGCACAGCTCTGTCACCTCACTGAACTGTCTCTGTGCTCTCCCCTCTCTCTCGCTTGCATGTCCTTTCCTGATGTTGCGGAAGCCGGTTTTCTGTGCCTTGATGATGCCTTTGAGATGGAATGAAGCTGTAAGCTTTTTCCCCACCTCCAGCCCGTTTTCTCTGATTCCAGGGACTTTCCTGCTCAGACCTTGGGCTTCGCCATCGTGGCCTGGCTCCCAAACCCCTGTCTGCCCAGAATGGAAACCGGGTCTGTTCTGCTTTTTACCTCACTCTTCCCTCTTCTCCCTTCTGTTGACTTTAATTCTGAGTGAATGGACATGGACGCTTCAACCTCTTCGTGTGACATCCGAGGAGCCAAGCTTAATAGTGTGTTTCCACTGGCCTAACTGCTGAAGACTTTTCTCAAACCATTTAAAACATTATCAAAAATAATTTAAGACCTTACTTTTTTTTTTAAAGAAGCTTAGGAAAAAGGAGGATCTACTGAATGTATGTTTTCAAGAGCTCTAGTCCAAAAAATTGGTCTCTTGGGTCTCTCCTCCTTTTCCCGCAATTGTTCCCCATTTAGGGTTTCCTTTGTTTTTTTAAAAAAAACATTTTTCTCTTGTAAATGTGTCCAGGAAGCAATTTGGAAGGTTTCTGTGCATAATTGGACTCCTCCGTCCCGGATAGTGGGGAGAGCAGCCTTATTTCTCTGGCTGGCTCCCGGCCGTGTTTCCTGTTTGTACAAGGCCGGCCGAGATCGTTTTCAGCCCCAGGTACAGGAGGCCGGTGCTCTGGGAGGAAGTCGGAGTCAGGGCCCTAGGAATGGATCACGTCACGGAGGTTGAGCTGCCCTGTCCTCGCATTGCCGTGTTCCCTGAGTGATTGCTCCCCGGTCCTGCACATCCCCTAACCCACCGCTGGCCCCGAGCCTCGGGCTCTCCTGGTCCTCTCTGCCTGCAAACGGGTCAGCATGCTCTTCTGAGCCGAGGCTCAGGCCACACCAGCACACCGCCTGTGTGTCCCAGCGCACCCCGCGGACTTTGTCTCTGCTGCGGGTGTGGGCTCCCCTGTGACAAGGACGTGCCCCCACCCCAGCCCCGGAGCAGCTGAGAGCTTCCCAGCTCCTTCTGTATCTTGGAGACCGTCACTCGGATCCTCCAACACAAAGAAGCAGGTTCCTCCCGCCACACCGCTCCTCCTCTGGGGACGTCTGTGTATCAAACGCCCCGACGTGCTTTCTTCCCCTGGGACTCTGGGTTGCGGGGTTGGGGCTCTTGTGGGTGCCGTTGACCTTGTCACCATTCTGTCTCCTTCCCCGACCCTTTCTTCCAGGAATGCCTGAAAAGAAGTGACGAGAAAATAGCCATAGTTTCAAAGGTTCTGCGGGAAGTTTACTATTTTTAAAGCCAGAAATCCTCTCCTATTTATTTTCCTTGTAAATGTGGATTTCCCTCTGTCAGATTTACTGAAAGCAGGGTACCTCCTGGGACTCTCTTCCTTCTGACGGTTGTACAGTCGCTTGGCTGTGATGATCACTGGAAGCATCGTGACGACCTTGTCAGTATTATCTGTTGCTGTTTTTTCAAGGGTTTAAAAACCTGCCATTTGCTTTCATCCTCCAGCCCTCCTACCTGTACAGCGCTGCCCGGCCGGCGGGGAGTAACCTGGTGCGTGTTTCCCCCACCCCGGCCCTTCTGCCGCCCCCTTGGCCTCTCCCAGACCCCACCCAGTCCCGCTTAAGCGCCCCCGCCCCGCTGACTCTGCGCCCCTGCGCCCTCACCGCGCATGCGCACCCCTCTCGCGCCGAGCGCCTGCTCCGAGTGCCTCAGACTGACCTGTTTGCCTCCCTTCCGAGGGAGACTCACCCCTTTACTCGGAGCTTTACACGGAGCCCCCACTGTCCAGATCTGGGATTTATTTCTCTTAACAGGTGGCAATAGCTGGGGAAGACACGTGTCTGCATAGGATGGTTAGGCATGAAAAAATCATTAGCAACGTTTACTTAATCAGTGGGCAAAAACAAAGCTCTTTATTCCTTTGGTAGCCTTAACGGATATGAATCCATTATTCTGCGTTACTTTGGGAAATTTTCAGTTTTAAATACAAGGTATTAATACCCTGCAGGAAACTTAAGTATTAAAGTAGCTATATTCTTCTTACTAATAACTTTCTGAATCACCATCCGATTGCACATTTATGAATTAGATATATAACTGGCCCAGCAAACCCACTGTGTCTTTCGGGGAAAATGGGGGAAATTAAAGTGCCATTTATCCTATTGTAAACTCCTGTTTGCCCTCAGTGATTAATTACATAGGATTTTCAAGTTGATGAAATGTTCTGTCCTTTAGTTAGCACTTCTTAAAGAATGATAAAATGTTGAGCTCTAATCACCATGCTGTTTTTATTCCAAAGTCATTTCATATTGGAGTAACTTTCTGAGGGTCAAGTATGAGGATGCCTTGACAAAATTCAGCATATTTGAACTATCTGCTCATTTTAAGTCTGTATTAACAACTTTTTACTTAGCAAGGAATATTTTTTAGAATCCGATTTAAAGGATCTGTTGGAAATTCTATTGCATACCGGTTGACAGCACCTGAGACTCCCCTCTCCCAGATTTCCGCATGACCCTGTTTTGCTGCACTGTCCTTGCCTGTGGAGGCGGTTTTGAGCCTTTGCTGCAGCTCTGCCGCCGTGATGTTTTCAGGACGTGTTCCCAGCATGTCACTCTCCTCTAGCTTACGCTTCAGTGTCTCCCGGGTGCCGATGGAGAGGAGGCACCCCGTCCTCACAGTGTGTTTCCGTCACAGGCGTCTGCGTCCGACGAGAGCAGTCTCGGTGGGGCTCGGCGGGGCAGCGCCTGCGGTTCTCAGGCTGTAAGGCACTTTCTGTGTTTCCCGAGCTTTCTGCTGCATGACCCAGGGGTGACTCACTCTGCACAGCTCCAGTCCTGGGAGATAACTAACCAGAATTGTAGGGAGGAAGCACTATCTCATCCCAGTTTTCCATGCTAGTGAGGGTCATGGATAACATGAGTCATGTAGCCTTTAGTGGCTGGTTTCACGTCCTCAGTCAGTCATTTCAGTCAGTCACGTCCGACTCTTGGTGACCCCACCCCATGGACTGTAGCACACCAGGCTTCCCTGTCCATCACCAACGTCTGGCGTCCTCACCCATCAATTTATGTTAATGTCCTCATTCATCAATGTGTGTTGACGTCAAGGGGAGAAAGACTGACCTTCATTGAGTTGCATCCGCTCTTTCCCTGCAACAAAGCTGGAGTGATCTTACAATAATAAAAAACGGCAAAAGGGAATTCAGCAGGCCACAAAATATTCTCACCTCTCGATAGTCAAGGAAGATGAACAAATTTAAGGACTCGGAATATTACACATATGGAATCTCCTTATTTTATTGTCCTTTCACCTCTTCAAAGGATTTGAAGTGATGGGCTTTCTCGATAAAGGTGTGGAGAGTGGAGTGGAGTCGCTCAGTCGTGTCCGACTCTTTGCGACCCCATGGACTGTAGCCTACCAGGCTCCTCTGGCCATGGGATTTTCCAGGCAATAGTACTGGAGTGGGTTGCCATTTCCCTCTCCAGGGGGATCTTCCCGACCCAGGGATCAAACCTGGGTCTCCCACATTGTAGACAGATGCTTTACCATCTGAGCCACCAGCTTAAAGGTGGAGTAGTTGTATAAGAAATACTTGTTGTGTGGAAAAGATGAGTGAATGAGTGAAGGATAAAGGTAGACAAAATGGAAAAATGAGACCAGTCCATGGAAGTGAGGAAGCTGGTGGCCTGTCCTGAGACCGGTTGAAACTGAGCATGAGCCCCAACTCAGCCCTCCCCAGGGGCAAAAGTTTCTGCCTCCCGGGTCTCCTCCACAAATCCTGGAAAGATGTGTTCAAGCCTCACGTGAAATATGATGGCATAGGAAATACTTGAAAGTACTCTTATAATTTTGCTTTGGGAAGTAATTGACTACTTAATTAGGGGCTTCCCTGGTAGCTCAGACGGTAAAGAATCTGCCTGCAAAGCAGGAGACTCAGGTTCGATCCCTGGGTTGGAAAGATCCCCAGGAGAAAGAAATGGTAACCCACTCCAGTATTCTTGCCTGGAGAATTCCATGGACAGAGGAGCCTGACAGGCTACAGTCCATGGGATCACAAAAGAGTTCGACACAACTGAGTGACTAACACTTTCACTACTTAATTGATTGGCTAAACAATCCAACTTTATAATTTATTATATTTCTCCAATCATCTTGAATATTCAGGAATTCCTGTGAAGAAACCAGCATAACTTACAGTTTTCTTCAGAATGTAATTTTTATAAATATTAAATCTAATAGAGATAGCATGGGTTTTTAAAATTTTTTATCGGAGTATAGAAATCCCGTGGACTGAGGAGCCTGGTGGGCTACAGTCCATGGGGCGGGTTGGGGCGGCGGGGGGGGGGGGCGCGGTCACAAAAGGGTCGGACATGACTTAGCAACTAAACACCAGCAACATAGTTGATTTACAATGTTGGGATAGTTTCAGGGGTATAGCAAAAAGATTCTAATACACACACACACACACACACACACACACACACACACACTTGTACACTCTTTTGTAGATTCTTTTCCCATACAGTTTGTTACAGAGTATTGAGTAGAGTTCCCTGTGCTCTACAGGAGGTCCGTATCAGTTTTCTGTCTTATATTTAGTCGTGTGTGTGTGTCAGTCCCATGCAGCAGGAGTTTTTGCTGACATCTAATTAAACACTTGCATTGGACACTTTTATACTGCATAACATTTTGAGGCAGTGGAGTACACTATACTAAGTCTTTCCCCCAGTTCTTAAATATTTTTGTAGGCCCTTAAAAAGCTCACAAACTACACATGCTGGATAAAATAGCTCTGGCCTATCTGACAGATAAAATGCAACTAAATGCTTTTCTTTCATCCGTAAGAGACAGCAGCATCCTAACTCTTTAAGAGAAGGAAACTTCTGAAACACCAAAGCAGAACTCCTAACTGTTTGGCGGGATGTTCGTCTCATAGGTTCTCTTTGATGTTACTTCTGTAGATGGACTTTCCCCGTAGCTGATTCCTGGCCTTCAGAGTGCAGCGATCAGCATTGCCGATTGCTCTTGTGTACGGCATGCTTTCAGCCTCCTGGAGGAACCACCAGGGAGGGATGGTTTTAGGGAGTTGAGGTGAAAGATCTGGCAGCAGAAAGCCTAAAATAGGGCTCCTGTGGCTGGTATCACGCCAGGCAGAAGAAACAGAATAAAAGGACGTTTTTCCGCACCTAACACTGCATTCCTACGAAGAGGGAGCACAGCACGTGTTTATTAGATTAAATGGGACAAATTGAACCCTGGGACACAATCCCTCAGGAGAGAGTTCTGTGCTGGCCCGCTGCAGGCCAGCGGGCTGAGCAGGAGGGAAGGTTCACTGACCTCTTGTTCTCTGCCAGCTCAGCTCACAGAGTCACAATAGCCCTCCAGGGGGGTACGGAGTTCCCCACGCCCAGGAATGCAGTTTCCCAGGTTCTCCCTCCACATAGGAGCTGTGGCTGCTGATAAATCCACGTACAAAGATCTGAGGACACTGCGCCTCTGGGGTCCCTTCGGTCCTGACCCGTGGTGCTCTGACCTCAGAGTCCAGGCTGACCCCAAGCCCGCACAAGCCAGCCCCGAGCCCCCTTTGAAAGACATGTCCTCATCTTCCTTCTCCCAGAAAGTTTGCCTCAGACACAGGATGTGTTTACAGCTAAACGACTTACTGTGTGCATAAGTTGCTTCAGTCATGTCTGACTCTTTGCAACCTTATGGACCATAGTCTGCCCAGCTCCTCTGTCCATGGGATTCTCCAGGCAAGAATTCTAGAACGGGTTGCCATGCCCTCCTCCAGGGGATCTTCCCGAACCAGGGATCGAATTCACATCTCTTGTGTCTCCTGCATTGGCAGGCGGGATCTTTACCACTGGCGCCAGCTGGGAAACCCCACTTATTCATAAATGACTTATCACAGTTACAGTTAAATGATTCTTTTTTTAATGACTAGTTCTTAACAGTAGAACAGTTTTTTATATTTTAATTGGAGGCTAATTACTTTATAATATTGTAGTGGCTTTTGCCACATTGACATGAATCAGCCATGGGTGTACATCTGTTCCCCATATTGAACCCCCCCGCCACCTCCCTCCCCATCCCATACCTTGAAACCTTTCTATTTTGTACCTTCCTTAGCATTCGTAAGCTGCTTGTATGTTGTAGGGAGGACTCCTGGCCCTGTGTGACATGACCTTCTAGGTTGTTCTGACCCTGGGTCATCACCACCATGCCACCCGGTCCAGGAGCCATGCAAATTGTTTTATCAGGAGGAGACAGCAGGGAAAAGCCAGCTTGCGTTCTCTGCGTCATCCTCCCCACCCGCGTGGTCAGTAGCCCTACGTGATGCCACCGGTGACATGCTACACAACTTTGCTAAGGTCTCCCAGCTGATTAGAAATGGACCCTGGACTCAGAACTCTCTACCTTACGTCAGCCCGCAGTTAACCACGTTGGCTCCAAAGCACGGGTGGCTCCGAAGGTGCCACATGGACCCCATGGCACAGGCTTTGAACTTGACCCTTCCCTCACCAAGTCAGGTCAGATGATGTGAGAGCAGCTTTTGACTCAGGAATTGGGGGAACTTGGGTCAGAAAGAAGCCTTTTTAACAAGAATCCACCACATCTCTGCACCATAAACCGGGATGTGAATGATGTAGAATATAGTAGGATTTGCCTACACGAGAAAGTTTTCCTCACTTTTTCATCAGCGAAACCCAAAAGGCAAAATATTGCTTTACAGTGCTGATGTCGAGTGTTTTTCTTTATTTTGAACAAATTTTCTTTATTTTGAAGAAAGCTGAGAGGTGAGGCCAGTGACACTGGTGAATTTCCTGTACGTGCCCTGTGTGGCAGTGATTCCTACACGCGGTGTACGTGCCGCCGTGTTGGGTCTGTGCGTCTGAGAAAGCATCTTTCACCTACGTGTAAATATACCTGAAGTGTTTATGCAGCCGAGGGGTGAGTCCGGGCAGGCAGAACCAGTCTGGGGAACTCACGTCTCCATCAAGGCTATTTACAGTCTAACGTTGAAGTGGTTCGTTCAGCAAGTATTTCTCAAGTGCCTCCTGCATGCCAGGCCTCCTCTGGTGGCCAGGGATTCAGCAGGGAGCAAAATACACACAGACTCTGCCCTTGAGAATTCCACGCTGATGGAAAACAGGCAGAGCGAGCAATGGTATTTGCGATAAGGATCAGGAGAAGCCCCAAAGCTATGGCTCCTCCTAACCTGCAGTTGGCATGATGCCTGCGGGTCTCAGAGTGGGGGTGGGGTGGGGGGCAGGGAAGGGACAGTCAGCGGAGGCCTCTCAGACCACTGCTCAGTCTGCTGACGCCCTGGGTCCTAAACAGTGTTCAAATCCTGCCTCTCCTCCCACCCACTGCCTACCCTGCCTTGTTTAAGAGGCAGGTAAGATCTTGTTGTAGGGCTAGAACAAATGTGAATACAGATCAAAGTTAAGAGGGCAGAGCCTCCGGATAAACGATTTGCTGGTGTTTTCCTGTACCAGAAGAGAGAAAGTTTAACAGATCAAAGTTAAGAGGGCAGAGCCTCCGGATAAACGATTTGCTGGTGTTTTCCTGTACCAGAAGAGAGAAAGTTTAGGGAAGATGGATACGTGGTAATGGATACAGGCTTCCCTGGTGTCTCAGTGGTCAAGAATTCGCCTGCAATGCAGGAGGCGCAGGAGACTCGAGTTCGATCCCTGGGCCAGGAAGATCCACTGGAGAAGGAAATGGCAACCTACTCCAGTCTTCTTGCCTGGAAAATCCCATGGACAGAGCAGCTTGGCGGGCTACAGTCTATGGGGTCCCAAAGCATCGGACACCACTGAGCAACTAAAGAGCAGCAACATAGACACACACACAGGCAGCCAGATAGAAGGTCCTGTAGCACTTGAACAAGCCACGGCTAGTCTTGTATTGGCCCTGGGTCTTGTTTTGTATCCACTCGCAGAGATAGTAGAGAAGCAGACTTCTCCGTTGCCCCAAAGCCAGGCCTCTGTCCCCGCCTTTCCTGTTCCCATGCCAGGAGGCAGCTCACAGTCCCCGTCCCCCACCAGCTCTTCCATGTCATCCAGGGTTCTCTGCACAGAAACCGGACGTCCCCCCAACCCCCGGCCAAGCAGGTGCTGTGTGTGACCTGCACCCAACCGAGCAGGAACCCCACGTTCCTTGATAGGATGATTAAGTTGTGTGTTCTGAGTGGCTGCAGGTTGGGAGCTGGGACAACACTGCCTTCTTGCAGGGGGCCGCCGCTGGCCGCACTAACCTCTCCTTCCTCCCTGAGCTGCTCCCGCTGGCCTCGCCACTAACCGGGGCGTCTGTCATGTGGCCCCCCTCCTCCTCACTGACCTGTTCCTCTGTTTCTGTCTCTGTGTCCCGCGGCCAGCTGGGTGGGCAGGCTTCGGAGCTCAGCGGCCACTTCAAGTCCAGCTCCCGCGCCTCCTCCAGAGCCAGCTCTGCGCGGGCCAGCCCAGTGGTGAGTGGGTCTCTCTCTCTCTGGCCCCTGTCCCCTCCCTTCCTTCCCTGCCTCCTGCCCTCAGACCCTGATCTTCTGACCCCCAAGAAGACCCCCCAACCCCAGCCTCCAGATGCCTGAACCCAGGAGCAAGCCAGAAGGCGTTCCATGACTTAGTCCAGGTCTCAGTTTAAAACATAGGATTGGGGAAGACGCTTCCAAATTTAGAAAAGGACGGCTCAGTGAGATCGGAATTGCCCTGCTCAGGCTTCTGAAGGACCGTCTCGGAAGCCACTGACAGGCCTTCCCGGGAAGGGGAGCTTTGTGTGGTGGGGAAGAAAGGCAGCCGGGTGCATGGATGTGTTGTTTTTTACGATTTAAAAATGGGAAGGATTCACTCTTTTATTTTTTTTTATTTGTCCCAGTTAACTTTTTTTTTAACTTTTATTAGAGTACAGTTGGTTTACGATGTGGTGTCCGTTTCTGCTGCACAGCAAAGTGAACCAGTTACGCGTATACATGTATCTGCTCTTTGTTAGATTCTTCCCATAAGGTCATTACGCAGTGTCGAGTGGAGTCCCTGTGCTCCACAGGAGGTCCTTGTCAGTTATCTGTGTCATGGGTAGTGGTGTGTATATGCCAGGCCCAAACTCGCAGTTTATCCCTCTGCCCAGCTTTCCCCGCCAGTAACCAAAGGCTTGTATTCCACATCTGTGAGTCTGCTTCTGCTTTGTACATAAGGTCGTTTGTACCACTTTTTTAGATTGGAGGATTCACCTTTAACCTCTGTTTGGAACGTTGTCCATTCTTGGACCTGACAGTTTTTAGGGTGGAGTGAGTGCCCGCACCCAGGCCCTGCTCCATCCCCCTCGACACCCTGGTCCTCTGCTCAGAGCCTGGGAGGCCGACCTCAGAGCTACTCTGCTGTCCGTCACTGTGCACGAGGTGACCCCAGGGCCCCTCAGAACAGGGGCTCTGCCATCTAGTCCCCCGTCACTCAAGTCTCGTTGTTGTATGTCTCCCCCGGTCTTGCGAATTTTAGACAGCGTCACCGCATCTGATGGTTTGTAGGAGGCCACTGTGTTGTTCTTTTGACCACAGGTGACTGGCAGGCCACTTTTGTCCGGGGGACATGTAGGGTGGGGGCTGACACGGTGACCAGGGGAAGGGCGTTCAGTGGGCAGGGGCCGGGGCTGCCACACCGAGGGCCGGGGCCCCTCCCGACAGACCCTGGGCGGAAGAGGCGCAGATTGGCAAAGCTGGCCTCTTTCCTCACCCCTGCATCCTAGAGGAGCTTGACTGAGGCTCTTAACACTCACACAACCCTGCTGTTAGCTGTCTAAAGTTTAGGAAGTCTTCCTGGTCATCAAGAAGAGACGTGGGGGTGAGTCACTCCTTGCCCAGGTGCGCCTGTGGGCGTTGCTGCTTTGTTTTTAAACCAGATGCCGCCTTTGAAAGCCAGGAGGTTTCTCACCCTGTGCAGCTTGTCTGCAGCTCCTGGGGGAGCAGCAAGGGATCGCTTTTGCAGACGGAGCCTGTGTTGCTGAGTCGGGGACCTCCGTACCCCCACGCCTGCCTGGCTCTGCCTGCTGCCAAGGCCAAGGCCAGAGGCGTCCCTCACTGGGCTGTACGGGTACTTTCCTGATAGGAATGCTTGCTCCACCATTTGCATATCGAGGGTGCAGAAGCAGAAGGCAGATAAGGAAGCTGAGTGTTAGAACAGAAGAGCCTGTTTCTCTGTGGAAATGAAGGCTGCCCCCTCTGTGAGCCCCCCATCCCCCCATCCTGACCGTCATGTCCTGACCGTGCTGAGGTGGGGCAGAGGGGACATGGGGTGACGGACACCCCACAAAGCCCCCTGCTTACTCCTGCACCCAGGACCCGTCAGGCCAGGACAGGAAGACTTTGAGCTGCTCAGTGCGCGTGAGCACAGTGCTCAGACCTGGAGGGCGCTTCTCCTGATGTGACAGGCGTGAGCGAGGGGCAGCGCTTGTGAACTTGGGCTCCACGGGCAGCAGCCCGCACCTGCGGGGGCCGGCCCGCCTGCACCTTTGGGCCCACAGTCAAGTTTCAGACACACGCGGTCCGGAAACCTTCGACTGGCAGGAGTCGCGTTTTGCACGATGACTCTAGTGTGAAGACACTCATCGTCAGGTGTAATACTCTCTTGTGCTCACCTTTTGGGAAAAATGAAAGTTCACAGTTGTCAGAAGAGGCTGAGGTCTGATTCCACACCAGTGCCCTGCCCAGCACGGCTCAGGGGGACAGGCAGCTGTGAACAGTGCTGGTCTGGCCATTTTGGGTTTATTTGGGCTTCAGGATGAAGCCACAGAGTAGCAGCTCAGTCAAGCTCCCCAGACCCTAGGCCGACAATGAAAGTTGCTCAGTCGTGTCCAACTATTTGTGATCCTGTGGACTACACAGTCCATGGAATTCTCCAGGCCAGAACACTGGAGTGGGTAGCCTTTCCCTTCTCTGGGGGATCTTCCTAATGCAGAGATCGAACCCAGTTCTCCGGCACTGCAGGCTGATTCTTTTCCAGCTGAGCCACCAGGGAATCCCAAGAATACTGGAGTGGGTAGCCTTTCCCTTCTCCAGGGGAGCTTCCCCAATCAGGAATTGAACCCAGGTCTCCTGCATTGCAGGCGGATTCTTTACCAACTGAGCTATCAGGGAAGCCCCAAGAGATGGAAACCAGAAACAAGTTCCTCTGTCATCTGCTTCCTAAACCTGAGAACAGTTTACTCAGAATATGGGTTTAGTGGACGCAAGAGAGGTGAACGTTCACCTGGCTGGTGCCCCTGGGGCCTGATAACGAGAGTTGGATGTCTCTTTGTAACTGGGACGCTAGCCATGCCTGCCCCACCGCCTCTTGGTCCCTTGAGAGCCCTGGGTTTGCAAGACTCCCAGGGACTTGACTGAGCTGAACCTTGAGTTCACTGCACACAGGTCATCGGTCCAGTCTCCGCTCTCCCCTGAGTCATCTGCTCACTCATAAAGGTCACTGACTCAGGTTGGCACAGTCAGTGAGCAAAGGCCAGCATCTGGGCCCTCACGATGCGGGGGGACCTCAGAGCTGAGGACGCCTCTGTATGAGGCCCTCAGGCAGCAGAGACACTCTGGCTGTGCGGGGCGGTTCCCCAGGGCATGTGGTTACAGTGGCTCTTGGCCATGGGAAAGCCAGAACATGGGCAGCACCCTTGGCCTCTGCAGAGAGTCTGTAGGATGCAGCTGAGCTAGCCCTTGGCTCTGTGCTTCCAGAGCTCAGTCTCTTCCTTGGAATTGGCTCGTTTCTATTTTCTGAGTTCTGGGCGGTCCCAGCACTGGAAAGGGGTGGGTGTTTGTATTTTGGGCTTGGGAGACTGGCAGAGTATAAGTGGGTGTAGTTGGCCGCGTTGACTGGAAAGAGGCCAGGAAACTTGTGCTCAGACTCCTCTGGCGCTCCTGCCTGGCAGGGAGGAGCTGCGGGGCAGGCGGGGCCCCAGGGAGAGGACCCTAGGGGTGACCGACTGTCCCCACCTGGCCTCTCAGAGGGACGCAGGGCAGGAAGGGAGGAGGGATTCCAAGAACCCAGGCTAAAGTTCACAGCTCTCATTCCTGCCTGGGGACACCTGGCCAGGCATACATGCCTGAGCTCCACTTGGAAAGACGGGTAATTGATAACGCTTGAAACATAAAAACAAGAAGAGATTTGAACCTGCTTCTCCCGGGGTGAATTTTCCAGGGGTGGGAGTGTTGTCCACCATGGCTCATGGGGAATGTCCCCAGCTGTGATCCAGCAGGAATATGGTCCCAGGAGGGTGGCATGAGCCAGGGCAGGGGACAGGAAGGAAGCATGAGCCATGCAGGGGCAGCTCTAAGTGCGGGTGGCAGGCTGGTGCCCTGGGGGGTGGGCGAGGGGAACGCCATCCAAAGCAACAGTAACCAGAATGAGGGAGGCGACAGCCTGTCCCACTTTGAGAAAACAGAGGTGCCTCCGCATCCCAAGGGTGCCCCAGCCGCCGGTCCTCCAGCCTCAGGGGGAGCAGAGAGGACCCCCGCCCCGTCTCGGGAGGCACACGCTCCTGGACCTCATGCTCACTGTCACATTCTGTAGGCCAGCTGTGTTTCCTTCTCTGACGAGCCCAGAGTCTTCCTCTTGAGGAAGTTGGGGTCTGTTCATTCAGCTGTGTTTATCGAATGTTCCCGGCACAGGGCTGCAGGGTAAGGACATATACCTGTCCCCGGCAGGGACGCACAGGCCGGGAAGGCAGACCTCAGCAAGTGGGCAAGATGCAGGATAGAACTCAGAGCACAGGCTCTGAGGTGGGGGTGAGCGGGGGGAGAGGGTGCTTCTGGAGAGCTGGACTCAGCAGGCCAGGTGACCCAGCCTGGAGGGGCCAGTGCAGCCGTGTCCCCCATGCCTCAGGGCCCCGCGCAGACCCAGCAGAGCTGCCAGGGCTCTGAAGCATCCTCGGGGTGTCCTGCACACAGCCCAGCTTCACGGGCTGCTGTGCTCACAGAGAAGCATGACTGGTGAACAGGAACCTCGGCCCCCTATGAGCCAGGAAAACAGAAGGCTGTAGTGACTCACGTTCAAGTCTTGTAAAGAGGTGAGGGCAGGAACCGGGTGGAAAAAACAGGTCTTGAATTATGAATACAATAGTTGAAGGACGAGTCATCCGGATGAGGTCAATATTATTGGATTGAAAACCAGAAGTCTCCAGTCTAATGGTAGGCTCCACTGCTGTTTACGTTTGAGGGGTGTTGTCTGAGCAGTGTTCACTGCTGTCCGCTGGTTTCTCGAGAGGGAACCTGTGGTGACCTGCTTCTGTCTGTGGTCCCGTTTCCTGCCTGGGGTCTGGACACCATGAGGAGAAGTTCCTTTGTCCCCAAACCGTTGACTCGGGTTGCCCTGCGCCTACATACTGGGCTCTGTCTCCAGGAAGGTGGGCAAGTCAGGTGGTGATATGCCAAACCTGGAATTTAAAACCTCACCAGACGTGATACTTAAGTGAGCCTACATAGTAAGCTCACTTAGACACCATTTTAGAAGGTTGGAATTAATAAAATATTTAAAGTGCTACTTTAAGCTTTTGTTTTTGAAAGGAAAAAGTGAAAGCATTAGTCACTCAGTCATGTCCACCTCTTTGAGACCCTAGGGACTGTAGCTTGCTGGGCTACTCTGTCCGTGGGACTCTCCAGACAAGAATACTGGAGTGGGTAGACATTCCCTTCTCCAGGGGATCTTCCCAACTCAGGGATGGAAGCCAGGTCTCCTGTGTTACAGGCAGGTTCTTTACTGTCTGAGCCACCAGCGAAGGGAGAGTTGACATAATTTAAAATGTCAAAGAAATTTTTCCGAAGTGATTATCTCCCAAAGATTTTTTTAAATTGTTGTTGAAATGCTGTCGCTTTACAATGTTGTATGAGTTTCTGCTGTACAGCATGGTGAATCAGCTATGACTATAGCTCCTTTTTGGGGGGTGGATTTCCTTCGTGTTTAGGTCACAGCACTGAGTAGAGTTCTCTGTTCTCTGCAATAGGTTCTCATCAGTTCACAGAGTAGTGTTCAGTTCAGTTCAGTTGCTCAGTCATGTCTCTTTGTGACCCCATGAACTGCAGCACGCCAGGCCTCCCTGTCCATCACCAACTCCTGGTGTCTACCCAAACCCACGTCCATCGAGTCAGTGATGCCATCCAGCCATCTCATCCTCTGTCGTCCCCTTCTCCTCCTGCCTTCAGTCTTTCCCAGCATCAGGGTCTTTTCCATTGAGTCAGCTCTTCACATCAGGTGGCCAAAGTATTGGAGTTTCAGCTTCAACATCAGTCCTTCCAATGAACACCCAGGACTGATCTCCTTTAGAATGGACTGGTTGGATCTCCTTGCAGTCCAAGGGACTTCTTCAAGAGTCTTCTCCAACACCACAGTTCAAAAACATCAACTATTCAGTGCTGAGCTTTCTTCACAGTCCAACTCTCACATCCATACATGACCACTGGAAAAACCATAGCCTTGACTAGACAGACCTTTGTTGGCAAAGTGATGTCTCTGCTTTTTAGTGTGCTATCTAGGTTGGTCATAACTTTCCTTCCAAGGAGCAAGTGTCTTTTAATTTTATGGCTGCAGTCACCATCTGCAGTGATTTTGAAACCCCAAAAATAAAGTCTTTCACAGTTTCCACTGTTTCCCCACCTGCTTCCCATGAAGCCATGGGGCACAGTAGTAGTGTGCGTGATCACAGTTTCCACTGTTTCCCCACCTGCTTCCCATGAAGCCATGGGGCACAGTAGTAGTGTGCGTGATCACAGTTTCCACTGTTTCCCCACCTGCTTCCCATGAAGCGATGGGGCACAGTAGTAGTGTGCGTGAGTGTATGTACGTCAGTCTCAGTCTCCCAATTCTTCCCACCCCCTCTCCTTCCTTGGTGTCCATATGTTTGTTCTCTCTTAGATTTTAAAAGATGCCCTTGTGTACACTCTTTTGTGATTTGCATATTTCAAAAGCCTGTTCCTGTGACGTTTTCACGTCCACCTAAGGTGTTTAGTATTGCTCAGTAAATGAGAAGAAGAGAGTTAATAGGCTGCAAGATCCATGGTGCCGCTGTCCTGTCTGGGACGAGGAGGTGAAGTCCGCAGAGCCCCGTGGCTTGTCCCGGGTCCCAGGCGGCCACGGCTGCAGCGCGTTGGGGTGTGTATTGCCCACAACATCCTCTGGGTCACTTTGTGCAGCAGCCACGACAGTATTTGAAAGCCCTCCATCTGTTTATTCTGTTTCTTTGTATATTACTTTCAAAGATAAAGTGCTGTGCTTTATGTCAACTTAAACTCACTGTTGGGGTTCCTTGCTTGGCTGTTCCTTTTTTAGGGGTGGTCAGAGGTGCCCTGCCCCACCAAGGCTCCCTGGGCACGTCCTCCTCCACGCGACACAGGCTGCCACCTGGTGGCAACTCGAGGGGCTGCAGCGGCAGCACACTAGTTCAGTCGCTTGTGACCCCGTGGACTGCAGCCCCCAGGCTTCCCTGTCCTTCACCATCTCCTGGAGCTTGCTCAGACTCACGTCCATCGAGTCAGTGATGCCATCCAACCATCTCGTCCTCTGTCATCCCCTTCTCCCCCTGCCTTCAATCCTTCCCAGCATCAGGGTCTTTTCTAATGAATTGGCTCTTCATATCAGGTGGCCAAAGTACTGGAGCTTCAGCTTCAGCATCAGTCCTTCCAGTGAAGATTCAGGGTTGATTTCCTTTAGGTTGGACGGGTTGGATCTCCTTGCAGTCCAAGATACTCTCAAGGGTCTTCTCCAATACCACAGTTCAAAAGCATCCATTCTTCAGTGCTTAGCCTTCCTATGGTCCAACTCTCACATCCGTACATGACTACTGGAAAAAAATCATAGATTTACATTGTTGTGTTAATTTCTGCTGTACAACAAAGTGATTCAGTTATATATGCATATTTTTTTTCAGATTCTTTTCCCTTATAGGTTATTATAAGGTACTGAGTATAGGTCCCTGTGCTATACAGTAGATACTTGTTATCCATTTTGTATATAGTAGTCTGTGTGTGTGTTAATCCCAACCTCCTAATTTATTCCTACCAACCACATTTCCCTTTTGGTAACTATAAGCTTGTTTTCTTATTTTTAAAAAAAACTTTATTGAAGTGTAGTTGATTTACACTGTTGTGTTAATTTCTGCTGTACAGAAAAGTGATTGTTTTATATATATATACATATATATATATATATATGTTCTTTTTCATGTTCTTTTCCAAAAATATTGAATACAGTTCAGTTCCCTATGCTCTACAGTAGGGGCTTCCCAGGTGGCTCACTGGTAAAGAATCTGCCTGCCAATGCAGGAGACACAGGAGATGTGGGTTCAATCCCTAGGTTGAGAAGGTCCCCTAGAGGAGGAAATGGCAAAGCACTCCAGTATTCTTGCCCAGAAAATTCCAAGGACAGAGGAGCCTGGTAGACTATAGTCCATAGTGTTGCAAAGAGTAGGTCATGACTCAGTTAGTCATGAGCAGTGGAAAAATTACAACCATTGTCTCCACTGCTTTCTCTTGCTCGGAGGCCAAGGTTAGTGATAGCCAAAAGTAAAACCCTGCATGGTTGCGTCTTCCAGCCCCTGGAGCCCTGGATACATCCTCACGTTCTGATCACAGTGCCTGCGGTGGGTGAATGAGGCTGGTGCCATCCCGTCTACACTCGGCTCTGCGCGCAGTGTAGAAAAACCTGTCAAATCAACCTGTTCAGATTCAGATCATTCACAAGTCACCTTCCTGTGGAAACTGTGAAAGTTGAAAAACCACACAACGGACCTCAGCCAGGCACTGTGAGCTGCCCACAGGCCACCGTGTGGCACCAAGAGTGTCCGCGAGTTTCATGGCACCTAGTGTTTGAATCACAAGAGAAGCCAGTGCTTTACCTTATTATTCTCTTTCCCCCTAAATCCAGATTCTCCGTTTAATGTGTTTCCATATTTAACGTGTCCATTTTCTCCTCCAGGTTGAAGAGAGACCAGAGAAAGACTTCACTGAAAAGGTAGAGGATTTCTTTATATGATGTCATGTAGAAACCAGAGGGCCCCCAAATTTATGCGTGAAACTGACCAGAAAATGTATTGCTTGATCTTGAGTAAAGAATGACTCCCCAGCCAGCATCACCACCTTTGGGGGTCCCTTCCCGGTGCGTGTTTAAATCTTGCAGAACAGTGAAGGAATTCAGTGATGGGCCCAGGCGTGGAGCTCACAGTTAATCCAGACAACCTCCAGCATTCACGAGGCCCCTTGAGATGAGGCCCCTCTCTTTGTGGCTCGCCATAAACTCAGCAAAGATTTTCCAATTTGGAGACTGATTCCAAGTAAGGGAACCATCCTGGTAGACTGAGAAGCTGTTCTGGTTTTGGCTGAAATCCCATTGCTCTTTGCCACGTTACAGGGGTCTCGCAGCCTGCCTGGCCTGTCTGCAGCCACACTGGCCTCCCTGGGGGGGACTTCCTCTCGGAGGGGCAGCGGGGACACCTCCATCTCCATTGACACCGAGGCTTCCATCCGGGAGATCAAGGTAAGGTTCTCTGCTTAACTCTTGAGCCAGAGAAACCGGAAAGGAGTCTTGAAATAAAACAAGATCGAGTTTGTAGATTCCCAGCTCTTCTTCTCGGTTAGGTCTTCCCTGGCTCCCCTAAGCTCCGTGTTCCAGTAACAGCCGGGTCCAGCCCAGTTCTGGTGTCCTGCAGGGAGCCACCCCTGACTTCCCTGCCCCGGCGGGGCTCACCTGTGCTGGGATTCCTCAGCTTCCCGGGTACAGCTGGGCGGGAGCCCGTACCACGCTGCCCAGAGGCGCTCAGCCCCCTCTGCACACAGGACAGGCACAGACACTCCGTCCTCAGCGCTGGAAGGTGCTGGTCACAGAGTCCTTACCACTCCCGGGGTCCCACCCTGCCCTTGGAGCACCCGCGCCCTCTGCCTGCAACACGCCCTCCCTCCCCCACTGTAACTGGCTTCCAGTCGACCCTGGCACGGCATTTTAGTGATTTTTTCCTCCTCCCACTGGAATGTGTACATTGTTCTCTGTTACATCTCAACACTGAGCGTGTGACAGAGAAATGGCCTCTGCTTGTCAAAGCAACGGGGGATGCCCCGTCTGGAGGCCGGGCCTAGGGAAGGCTGAGTCACCAGACCTCGTGTCCACTGGAGACAGAGCCAAGGCCAGCGAGGTGCTTCCAGGTCAGGTTTGGCCTCGTTTATGGACACGCTTTCTAGTAATGAAAGCTGGCTGCGAGAGAACCAGCCACCCCTGCTGCTGTCTGAACCGCGGGGTGTCATTTGCCAGGGAGCCCAGAGCATTGGGGCTGGCGGGGGACCAGCTTCCCGGCAGACCCCTTCCAGCTCCCCTGCTTTCTAAAACAGTTTCCAATCGCTCTTCCTGAAATGTCCCCACCCCCGAACCACCCCTCCTCGGCCTCCTGCAGCCTGGGGCGTCCTTCCCTGCCTTGAGGTAGTGTTTGCCGCAGTCATACTCCATCTCTGTGATTGGCTCGTGAGCCTCATCCCCTTGATCAACAAGGATTTACTGAGATTCCAGCTCATACCGGATACCAGCCCCCAGGAATGTGGGGGTGGACCGGGCAGGAAGGCAGAGGCCTGGCGCTCCATAAGGGTTGGGGCAAGGCTTTGCTGGCTTCCATCTTCAGTATCTTGCTCTGTATGTAGCACAGCGTAGATCTCAGAAGAGCTTGAATGACCTGTTAAATGTGAGCAAATTAACTTGCTCCTTTCTCAGAAGCTCGTTGGCCTGTTTTATAAAGTTGCATCAAAATATATGAAGACATCTACGTCTGATAAAGTTGCGTAACATTATATGAGGCACACCGAAATTTTCATCTTTGTAGTATTGAAATTCATCTTATTTTTCTTTTAATACTTAAAAAGATGAAGAGAAGATTGCTGCTAAGACTACCCAAATAAGGGAGCTGCCTCTCCTTCTCTGTGGTCTCTGTCCATTTTTTTTTTTTTCCCCTTTGACATCGTTTGCCTTTTTTTGACATTTCCCCCAGGAACTCAATGAGTTAAAGGACCAGATTCAGGATGTAGAAGGCAAATACATGCAGGGATTGAAAGAGATGAAGGTACCAACTTACAGAAGCGTGGGCTTATGGAATTAACCCAACTTAACTGTAAAAAGCCTCCAGAAAGCCTTCAGATTGCATGCTTGCTCTGAAGAGGCTCCAGACTGCAGACCCCAAAGTGGCAGCAGTGCTAGAAGCCTGGGTGTGCGTGTTCCTGGTTTGCCCAAAAGCAGCTTTTAAGCCAAGACCTGAAAATTGTAACTCACTAGGAAAACTTACTAACTCGTTTTCCTGATGCATGTCCTTTACTCACTGTCCTCCCACCACCACACCCGAGTTAAAACCACCTTCTCATTTCCCACAGAAGTGTACCCTCCATGGCAGACTTCCAACCCACCTGGAGAAGGATTTGGGGTTTTCTCCACTTATATACAGACCTTACATAACAAACACTGCTTCATCTTAATTTGCTTCTCAAAACACCTGATGTCTCCCAGTAAGAAAGTTTGGTTGCTGTGCTTTTTGAAACACACAAATTATTTGCATCCTGAGCCATTTTACTAATGGAAGCAATGTCTGAATATGTATCATCTTGAATTTATTTGAGTAAATACCCGATACTTTTAGAAAGTGGAGTTACTGTGTTGTGCCAACAGGAAATTGAGTTGCCACGCTCCCTGAAGGTGAGGTGGGGAGTCAGGGGCTGTTCTCTGACTTCACTGGGCAATGAGAGAGGGTAAATCTGTGCCTTCCTTTTCAATCCCCAGGAAAGTACCCCTGAAACAGTCTGAGTTCAGTATCCCAGGGGTCCAAACCACGTGACTGATCACTTGCTTGTTTGTGACCTCTCTTGGTGTGGGTACTAAGTCGCTTCACTTATGTCCAACTCTTTGAGATCCTGTGGACTGTAGCCTGCCAGGCTCCTCTGTTGACAGGATTCTCTAGGCAAGAATACTAGAGTGGGTTGCCAGGCCCTCCTCCAGGGGAGCATCCCGACCCATACCGCATCTCAGTATGTCTCCTGCATTGCTGGTGGGTTCTTTACCACTGGCACCCCCTGGGAAGCCCTGTGACCTCTCTGTAGGGTGGGGATTAAGATTCTGGCTTTCAACTCCTGGTGGGGCTGAGAAGGGAGCCAGGGAAGCAGCCCAGGGATCACAGGTCCCACCTGAAAACTTCGCCCTGGTTTGCAAGTGCAGGCGTGCATCACTGGTCTCCATGGATCCCTGGGTAGCACCCAACAGGCCCCACCCAGAGGTGCCCACCATTCTGCAGCTCAGGGTCCTTTGCTGCCCCCTGTTCTCCTGGGGTCGCCTTCCCCTGATCTGTGTTTCAGGACCCACACGCTGCTATACCCTGTGGCCTTCCTGCCAGGGTGTGAGCGTGTTTATTTTGGAGGCTCTTTCCTTCATTGTCGTTTCAAAGGAACGGCGTTTGCCTTTCCAGGACCTGCCCAGGGAGGCCTGAGGAGCTTGTTGAGTTTTCCTCTGGGTTACAGATGTGAAATTGCCCTTAAGCCTCTCCTGGTTCCTCAGTTGCTATGGGGACAGTGGGCAGCTGGTGGCAGGGGTTCTCTCGCCCCTCCCCGCCTCACACTGGCACTGTCCCAGGTGCTGATCACGTGTCTGGAGCGGTCACGTCAGGCGCCTGTTGAACAGCCCAGCCCAGTTCAGAACCCACGGCTGAACTCTGCTGCCTCTGTGACCAGCGCCCTTTCCACCCGGGGTCCCCCTTGTCCTAAGGACTGTAAATTACTTTCATCTCTAGACACAGTTAATAACTAATTTTCCAAGTCTCGAGAATTTGAGCAAATTAAAAGGAGGACTTTCTGGGCAATCAAAACTTGCTGTGTTTCTTCTTCTGATTCATTTGCTCTAGAAATAAAATGTGAATTTAGAGCTGAGTTTTTGGGGTGTTGCTAAAAATGCTGAACTGATCCGTGTTTTTGTTTTCTTCCTACAATTTCAAAAACCTGACCTGGTTTCTGCAGGACTCACTAGCAGAAGTTGAGGAGAAATATAAGAAGGCTATGGTTTCCAACGCACAGCTAGACAATGAGAAGACGAACTTCATGTACCAGGTCGACACGCTGAAGGACATGCTGTTGGAGCTGGAAGAGCAGCTGGCCGAGTCCAGGCGGCAGTACGAGGAGAAGAGCAAAGTATGTGCCCCCCTGAGGGGGAGAGTGACTGTGTGTGTGTAGATGGTGTGTGTGAGGGGGGAGAGGATACACAGAGTGATACACACAAGGATGGGAGAATGTATATGTGTGCACGTATATGTATAGTGAAAGTCACTCAGTCGTGTCCGACTCTTTGTGACCCTGTGGACTATATGCAGTCCCTGGAATTCTCCAGGCCAGAATACTGGAGTGGGTAGCCTTTCCCTTCTCCAATACATATGTATACACACACACATAAATATAGGGCTTTTCTTGTGGCTCAGTGGTAAAGAATCTGCCTGCAGTGCAAGAGATGGGAGTTTGATCCCTGGATCAGGAAGATGCCCTGGAGAAGGGAATGGCAACCCACTCCAGTATTCTGGCCTGGGAAATCCCATGGACAGAGGAGCCTGGCAGGCTACAGTCCATGGGGTCGCAAAGAGTTGGACATGACTTAGCGACTAAACAACAGCAAGAATTTATATACATATATTTGGTATATATAAGGATGGTAGAATATATGAAAATGATATATGAGAGGATAGAGTATATATGTAAATGGTCTATGTAAAAATGGGAGAATGTATATATATATACACATATATATATGGTATATGTAATTATGGTAGGATATATGCATATATATATGGTATTGATACATATAAGGATAGGAGAATATATATATGATATATGTAAGAATTGGAGAATATATATATATGGTATATTTAAGAATCAAAAGATATATGTGTGCACATATATATATTTGATATGTGGTGTGTATCTACATACATATATGTTACATATGTATATATACATGTTTATGTATATATTTGTGTGTATATAGTTTTTTAAAAAACAGTCATTCTCTACTTGCCCTGGTAGCTCAAACATCTAAGAATAAGAATACCATGCTCTTTGCCGAGGTACTTGATATATTGATATGCAAAATTTCAATATGTAAACTAGAGACAATTTTACTAGGAGGACACTTGTGTTTTTTGCATGTAAGGTAAAATCATAACCGTGGAAAAACCTGCCTCCAAAAGACCCAGAATGCTTGAATAAGCATAATTAGATGCTTCAAGATTTTCCTGTTAATATTTATTTCTGGATTTTTATTTTGTTATCTCAACACCAGAGAGAAATAGTTGCAAGTATCAAGGATTTTAAGGAAATTATATTCACTCGTTTTCTGCTGATTGGAAAAAAACACAGTTACTCCATTTAAGAATTAAACACCTTCATCAGTCTCAAAAAAGAGGAGAATCTTATTTGGGCTTTCATTAAGAGGCACTGGAGTTAACGTGTTAATTTACAACATCAACAAAAGGCGTGAGCATGTGTGGAGATTAATGACAACAGGTTGACTTGCTAAAGGCCAGACTTAACTGTTCTTTGTGAGACAGAGAACACGAATACTTGTTTTTCGTATTATTATTTTCGTATTTCGAATTAGTTGGTTTCTCAAATCCTAGAGTATTGACCAGTTTCTAAGTTGCTGAGATAAATAGAAAGTTTAATTTGTGAGTGTCATTATCTTTTTTTGTAACTGGTTATATCCTCTAAAGGGCTTCCCCAGTGGCTCAGCTGTAAAGAATCTGCCTGCCAATGCAGGAGACCCAGGTTCGATCCCTGGGTCGGGAAGATCCCCTGCAGAAGGAAATGGCAACCCACTCTAGTACTCTTGCCTGGAAAATCCCGTGGACAGAGCAGACTGGTGGGCTACAGTCCATAGGGTTGCAAAAGCTTCAGACCTGACTTAGCGACAAAATAACAACAAAAATATCCTCTAAATCCAGGAGTTAAACCCAAGGTGCCATTAACAACTCCAAGGCCTCTTTATTTCACTGCTGTGGTTGAGTTAGAAGCTGAAGAAGAATTTTGTCTATGAAGTCCCTGATAACTGAATGCTGAAATGAAGGAGAAACTTTTCATGAGACCTAATGTCATGAAAGCTTCCTTTGAAACTGACTGACAATTTAGGAGCAGAGAGCATATTCTGAACCCCACTCAGATGGACAAGTACTTAACACATTCTAAATACTCCTAGCATGCCCTCAGGCATCAGGAAGTAGACCGAGAGACCCCAGATCTAATTCCAGAGAAGTGGAGTGACCCTGGAACATTGCCCCCAGTGGGTATCACAAGCCAAGCAAAGCCCAACACACAGGTCCTTGTCCTGGTCTGGAGGGTCCAGTCACCCCCGAACTCCAGAAAATGAGTGTGCTCAGGATGCCACGGTGAGCTAAGGTCCAGTCCCTTCTAGAATAGCCAGGCAACACATCTAGGGAAGGTGTCCCCTGCTACCCCTGAAATCCTGGGAAATGCCATGGACAGAGGAGCCTGCCGGTCCATGGGGCTGCAAAAGAGTTGGACGGGCAGCTGGTTGGGCACCAAGCCATCATTAGGGACTGTGCTACTGTACGGAGCCGAGCAGAAGACAGCAGAGCCGCAGTGCCTAGTTGTGGGGGTGCGTTTCATACACGGGAGAGTCGGACTGGGGGAGTGGCTTTATGTTGACGAGTGCTTTATGCCCCCTTGCCCCTATTTTGTCTCTAGGGTACAGAGCTGGCTATCTACTGTTAGTAGAGATAAAATGGCCAAAGTAGACCACATTTACCCCCTTTTTATCCCAAAGAGTATTCACTGGCATATTTCAAAATCAGGGATAATTTTATTATCTGTTGTTGTTTAGTCAAACGATAAGTTGTGTTGGACTCTTTAGTGACCCCATGGACTACAGCATGCCAGGCTTCCCTGTCCTTCACAGTCTCCCAGAGTTTGCTCAAACTCCTGTCCGTTGCATCTGTGATGCTATCCAACCATCTCATCCTCTGTCACCCTCTTCTCCTCCTGCCTTCAGTCTTTCTCAGCATCAGGGTCTTTTCCATCAGATTCTTTTTGGCTCTTTGCATTAGGGGGCCAAAGTATTGGAGCTTCAGCTTCAGCATCAGTCTTTCCAATGAATACTCGGGGTTTATTCCCTTTAGGATTGACTAAGGGACTCCTTAGTCAAGGGGTTTGATCTCCTTTCAGCCAAGGGACTCTCAAGAGTCTTCTCCAGCACCATAATTCGAAAGCATCAATCCTTTGGCACTCAGCTTTCTTTGTGGTCCACCTCTCACATTTGTATGTGACCACTGGAGAAACCAGAGCTTTGATTTTGGGGACTTTGTTGGCAAAGTGATGCCTCTGCTTTTTAATATGCTGTCTAGGTTTATCATAGCTTTTCTTCCAAGGAGCAAGCATCTTTTAATTTGTTGGCTGCAGTCACTATCTGCACTGATTTTTATTTTTATCATCAGCCTTTTACAAATTTTATTGCCAGTCTTTTGCAATGGTGGCTCCTCCAGGTCTTCAGCCCAGACAACCCTGTGGACTTCAGCAGATACCCTGGAGAGGGACCCCTTCCAGGGCACTGCTCACCTTAGAGAACTCAGGAGCCTCTGTCAGTTGCATCAGCTCCTCACATTGATTTTATGGTAAATCATAGGGGTGTCTCCTAGAAAATCCAGAGAAATGGGCTCCTATCATTAAAAAAGCCTTGAAAACTGTGTTGACATAGTAGCAGGTGAAGGTCAATCATAAGAATGTGAACTAGAGGGACAGAAAAATGTGATTCCACTGCAACCTGAATGTTCCTCTCCTCTTTTATAGGAATTTGAAAGGGAAAAGCATGCCCACAGTATACTCCAGTTTCAGTTTGCCGAAGTGAAAGAGGCCCTGAAGCAAAGAGAAGAAATGCTTGAGGTGAGTAGCTTTTCCCTTTTTTCTTTTCTTTCCTTCCTTTTTTTTTTTTTTTTTTAAACTTGGGAGCATTTTGTTGGTTTACTACTGAAGTTAATCAGTTTTCTTGGACACTGACTTCAGGTGAATTCTCTATGCCTGTATAAGGAGGCAGCTGCTTTTATTAGAGCAGATTCTCTTTCTTTGGTGGTTTTGGGTTTGTTCGGGGACGTGTGGCAGAGAGAATAATGGCCCCCTAAGATGTCCACGTCCTAATCCCTGGAACTGTAAGTCACGTTTCACAGCAAAGAGGACTTTGTAGATGTGATTGAGGACCTTGTGATGGGAGTCGATCCTGTGTTGTCTGGGTGGGCCCAGTGTGATGCTAAGAGTCCTTGTAAGACGGAAGCAGAGTCAAAGGCAGATTAGGAGACGTGACCACGGGGTTGGAGGTCAGAGCCATGTGAGGGAGGGGCCACAAGCCAAACTGTGGGCACCCCTAGGAGCTGAAAGGAAGCGGGGAATAGATTCTGTCCCCGCCCTGCCCCATCCCTGGTCTCCAGAAAAGACCCCAGGCCTGCCCACACCTTGGGGGCACTGCAAGACTTCTGAACTTCCAAGCTCTCGAGCTGTAAGAAAATAAGCCTGTGTTGTTCGAAGCCACTGGATGTGTGGTTATTTGTTCAGTGACAACAGGAAATTAATACAGGCTTGATTTTTTTAATCTTTTTAACTTGATTAGAGCTTTCGCACCTGTCAGTGAGGATTTCACTCCAGGTTTTCCTCCTGCACTGGGAGCTGGGGAGCATCCTGAGAACAAACTCAGTGAGCCGTCCTGGCGCTGGGATCCGCGGGGTGCGCGCTGGCTCCGGGGCTGTCCACGCCACAGAGTGCCTCCCTGTCTAATCCTGTGTCTGCTCTCTTTCTGTCTGTCCCTATTCTTCAGGAAATCCGACAGCTACAGCAGAAACAGGCGAGTTATATCAGGGAGATTTCTGATCTTCAGGAAACAATAGAGTGGAAAGACAGAAAAATAGGGGTAGGACTCCCAAGCCTCTGACATCCGTGCAAGTGGGCAGCCTGCCTAGCAATTGAGCGCTTTCAGATTCTTTGGTTTGCAAAAAAGGCTTGTTTGAGTTTGCATGCGACCCCCCACGTGACACGAAATGAATAAAAGAGAGACTGCAGAACTCACCCAAATGGACGTTAACTCCAAATTGGAAGCTAACTTCCAGCCAGGGAGATTCTCGTTTTGTTGACACCGCTGGGCCTCCGGCCTGCCTGTGAGTGGCCAGAGGCGCAGAGGTCAGAGGGGCAAGGCAGTGCACCTGGCGGGCCCACGTGGGGCTCAGACCTCTTGGGACGCCCTGTCGGTGTCATGGGGGCTCCTTCTCAAAAGGCTTTGAGGAAGCTGCCAGGCGGCAGGGGCAGTACCCCTCGAAGCCCCACCTCGGGTCTCCCCGGGGAGGTGTCAGCATCTCCCTCCCCAAGGAAAGAGGCGGTCCACCTGCCTCTTTTCAGCAGTGCAGGTTGGGCAGCAAGGAGCCCACTTAGTTAAGGAACGGCCATGCTCCGTGATGCCAGGCAGCTTCCAGACCACAGCAACTCACGCCTCACGGCTCTGACAGCCGTCTCTAGATGTTAGAGCGAAGCTCGGCGCTTTCACATCGTGAAGCTGCGCCTTGCCTTCACTCTGATGCGCTCACCGACACGGGATTTTGTGTGCATGTCTGTGCGTGCTCTGTGCTTGCTTCAGGACCACTCTATGCTTACCTGTGACAACAGACACCGAGAATCAACATACAGAAATAATCAAATTGCTATTAAATAAAACAGTTGTCACCGGGGGTTCCTAAGCATGTCTCCATTTACCCCTCACTGAAATGGGTGCATTGCTTCTGTTACTTCCCTGACGATGCTGTGAAACCACAGACTGAGCCAGGAGAGGATGTGAAAAAGAGAGCATCCTTCAAAATGCCGATGTCCTTCAGGGAGCATGCACAGCGACATTTCTTGGCTGGCGTAAACTACATGAAAAGCTTCACACTTGCACTGCGTTTGTGTCTCTAAGCAGTCTGTTGAATGTCTTGCTGATGTCAGCGTTTTCCTTAGTATTCATAGAAGCCTCCTTCCTAGTCCTGCTTCTGAGGTCATCTGCTCACCTGTGCCTATCTTCTCTCTCTCTGCTCCACTACACACTCAGGCGTTAGAGAGACAGAAAGAGTTCTTTGATTCCGTAAGGAGTGAACGAGACGATCTTAGAGAAGAAGTAGTCATGCTGAAAGAGGAATTAAAGGTATGAAGCCAAAGTACGGTTTAAAAAAAAAAGGCAACAGCAGCAGCTCCAAGATTCTCAAGGATGAATGTGTGTGGGCAGTGGTGTTCATTAATTTTATGACGTTGATTTTTGTTCCGTTAGTAAAATCAAATCGTGGGTTGACTGACACCAGAGAGACAAGTGAAGTCTGTACATCCTGTGGGGGGCATGCCCATTGCTTGTCAGTGTTTACAGGCACATCTGATCTTGAAAGCAATTCTGATTTCCAAGAATTTCTTTTGATAAGCTGTCTAAATTTTTTCTCAAACTCATTAGTAAATTCTCTAGGACATTACTCCAAGTTGGAGTAGATCTTTGTTCCATATAAATACATATATCAAGCCTGGACTGTAAGGACCTTTCTAGCTGAACAGTGTGTAGGTGTCACTAGTCAGACTGGGAGATCTCACGGACTGTAGGAAGTTCTGTGTCCTGTCTGGGCCACGTCTAGGGTCTTCTGCTGCTGGCTGGACCCTGAGTGAAATAAACCAATGGGCAGCAGTGGGGGTCAGAGCTCTGGGTGGACTCTCGGCACCATAGGAGGAGGTACTGAGTCTAGGGATCGTGGCCATGGACTGGCTCCTGTGTTGCCAACAGAAACATCAGCGTCGGCTACGTACAATGAAAGGTCAAGGCCAGAACAGTAAGCCAGCAGGGTCAGAGCCCAGAGTCACAGAGCTCCTCCTCAGCAGGCTGTGCGTACACATGGAGGGTTGGGAAATTCCTACAAAGCAGAAGAGAAAGTGCTGCAGATGGCAGGAGGGCCGAGGGAGGGGGTGGTTCAGGGTGAAGCGGGTATCCTGGCATTGTGAAGTGCGGCTGAGTTTAATGTGCTTTGCTATGTGAAAGAAAGTGTGAAAGTGAAAGTCACTCAGTCCTGTCTGACTCCTTGTGACCCATGGACTATACAGCCCATGGAATTCTCTAGGTCAGAATACTGGAGTGGGTAGCCTTTCCCTTCTCCGGGGGATCTTCTCAACCCAGGGCTGGAACCCAGGTCTCCCACATTGCAGGCGGATTCTTTACCAGCTGAGCCACAAGGGAAGCTATGAAGCGAGCACAAATTGTATTTCTTTGGAAAACAACAGACATTCCAGCCAAGGTTCACCGTTCCTTTCAGAACACGCACATATTTCTTTCTTTACCTCTCTGCCTCCTTTTAAAGAACACAACTGGGGTTCTAGAGGTCAAGACCCTTTCACGGTGAGGTGCTTCACGTTCCACTTTCTGGCCGCCTGCAGTTAAAAAGGGAGGCTGGCTGAAAGCGTTTTGTTTTGTCACCAGCCCATTAAGACATGGATGGGAACATGTAGGAAAGACGGGCCTTTGGAGGAAGACTTCCCAGATCTGTGTGTGTTGATGGAATATTTCCAGGAGCCTAGCAATTCTCTATTTCTGTAGCGTTTTCCTCTGCTTAGGGAAAAGTGAGGTTTCTTACAATTACTATTTATAAAATAAAGTTTAACTGTGTGTCACTTCATGAGTATTATGATGAGCCTGTTTTTATTCCCAGAAACATGGAATAATACTAAATTCAGAAATAGCTACCAACGGAGAGACGCCAGACACTCTGAACAGCATTGCCTCGCAAGGTTCCACAAAAATGACGAAGGAAGAGCTGAATGCCCTCAAGGCAACGGGGGACGGGGCCCTCGGTAAGTCCGTGCTTTCCTTTGACCCTTGCGTCTTCCGATCAGCACTGGTCCACCTCCACGCATTGGTAGAGCTGACGTGGTCATCACTGATCAATTAACCATCACCCAGCATGCCCTGCGTTCTGTCACTTCACGGGAACTTCCTCACCACACGGTGCTGCCACCCACGTGTGTTGTCTGGCGTGTACTTCTGTTCATTGCTCACCACCAAAGGCTCAAGAATATGTTTCTTTTGCTTCTCAAAGCTGCCTGTGAGACTGTGAATACACGGAAAATAATGTCAAAATTCAGTGACAGTGTTGACTTTTCTATTAGGTTTTCCTCAATTATGTGCCGAATATGGCGTTGTGACTTACTCTGTTACAGAATTATCAAAAGAGCAGAATAGCAGCGGCTGTACAGTGAGTTAGTTGTGCAGTAAGTTAGTTGACCATGTCTACAAGCCGATGCTGCAAGTCCCGTGCACCGTTAAGTGTTTGGAGAGCCTGAGGTGCCCGTGGACAGTGTAGATGGACAGGGAGCCCTGGGTGGTGGGGAGGTGGACAGGGAGCCCTGGGGTGTGAGTGTGGTCGGTGCGGACGGCTTTCATTATAACAAGAGTCTGAGTAAGTCTGCCCGTTTGTCAGAGGTGATGTTCCTTTGTACGTCCTGTTTTTACTTCTGAAAGAGTATAAACTGAGGAACCCCATAGATAGTAGGAATGCGTAATACAATCTGCAGATATCGGAAAAGATTCACCAGTTAATATTTGTCATAATCCTCGGCTTTGGTCAGCACCTGATGGACAGCCTGAAATAGAAGCTGGCAAATAAGGTCTCCCTTGCAACCGGGGATCAGATGCGTTTCAGCTTTTCACAGTGAGGCTGGGACAAGGTCAGGGACTGTGGCTTTCGTTTCCATTTGGAAGGTTCTCCATGGAAGTGGAGAAAACTGTAGGCCCAGCTTCCCAGGTCTGCCTTTCCAGAAGGTGCTTCATTATCTGATGGCTATTCAAGAACCACAGCTCTTTTCATTGTGTTGAAGTTACTGAAAGAAAGTAAGCTGATGAATGTCCACCCTCCCTTTACGTTCCTACCTGAGCGGCTGGGGTGCATCCTGCTGCTCTTACACATTTTATGCATCCTTGGTAACTACTGTGTAACAAACACTCAAAGAACTAGGAAATGCATTTTGTGCATCCACATATTTTTGGATCGTATATCCCTGTTAGTAGAGAATTGTGGGAACTTCCAAATACATAGGTTTATTTTTCATTTATATGTGTAATATTTAAGTAATATAAAATGTGCGTTATAAAACAGACACAATACTAGAGATTTTTAAGGGGTGAAGCAAAGGTGACTGTAAATGGAATCCTGCTTGTCTGTCCACTTTTCCCTGGAGACCGCTGGTGCTAAGTCACCAAGCTGTGACTTTCAGTGACGTGGCAGCTCCTACCCCTCGGTGTTGTTTGTCTTGAGAACCCAAAATGTAATTCTTCCTTTCAAAGCAGTAACAGATTGCTTCATTCCTAAGTCTTTAATCAATGAATGGTTTATGTGTGACTAAGTGGTCTCTTGATTGGAGGCGTCAGCTCCCGCCCCCCCCAGGAAAGGAACAGAGGTGTGGAAGGCACAGGCTGCTTCCCCAGGAAGACAGGGATTAGGGGCGGAGGTCGAGTTCTCTTTACCTCCATGAGCTGTTTCCAAAGTGGCTTCCTGGAGATGGACCTCGAGGCTGAGTTTCTTCAGATGAACTGAATGTTTCTTTTAAAAGTGATCTGAAGGCTGCTCTTAGAGCTGGGTGATGTGCAGTGCAGTTCAACGGCTGGAAGAGTAGGCGTGGTCCCCTTGTGCATCCAGAAATGAGAATGGGGACCACGAACCTTGAGTCATTCTGAAACCCCTCATCTTGGACGGCTGGGCTGTCTGATCCAGAGGTCTTCCTTGTCTGTTAAAAGTTCCCCTTTGAGAGTCCGTTCACCCCACATGGCACCAGCAGCCCCTCTGGCCCCTGACATGGCGGCAGTGGCCTCTGTTGACCCCACATTTGCTCACGCGATGGCTGCTTTGCCGCACAGAACTGGCAAAGGCTTCTGTCCGTGTGCTTCTCTGATGGCTCTCTCTCTCTAGGAGCGGGGTTGGCTGGGAAAGAGAACATGTGTTTACGTTGTAATTTCTGTTGTATGGTCAACCACATCATGGGGTCCCTTCAATTTTCTCAATGGTCTTTTAGGAAGAGCCAATGAAGTGGAGGTGAAAAATGAAATGGTGGAGCATGAGGGGAAAAGAGCAATCTTGCAGAGCACTGAGCAAAGACAGCACAAGGAGGACCCAGGAGAGAGCTGTGTGGACACAGAGGCGTCACATCCTGGTGACAGTGCTGAGGACCAGAGAGCCTCTGCGGACGGTGCCCCCTCCCCGGGAACACTAGTCAATTCCGAGAGCGAGGAGGAGGTTCAAAGCCGAGTTCTAGAAACCGCTTCCTTTCTTGCAGACACCCAGCAGGTTGAGTCAAGTGAGGTCTTAAACAGTGAACTAGTTGGTGAAATCCCAGATCCTGGGATTGGGCAGGGCAGTGGTAATGCTTTGGATATGGAAAACCAAAGGGAAGAATCTGCCGAAGAACGGGAAAAAGGAAAACAGGAAGATTTGAAGGCCAACTTGGAAGAGATGAGCACAAAACCATGTCAGGAGTCTGCTCTTCCGCAGATATCTGAGGCTGAAAGGGAGAGCAGTGAAGATCCTTGCAAGCAGAGTGGGAGCCCCACAAAGGCTGAGCCAGAGGCAGGGCTCACTGGGCTGGGGGCCCAGGGGGGCACTGCAGCCTCAAGTCCTCTAAGCGGTCGTGATGACCCAGGGAGTCACCATGAAAAACGCCTGGTAGACACCCCAGAGGGGTCAGACCCCAGCGCAGGGCAGGATGTAGAGAAAGAACTTGCCAACCAGGAGGTAGCTGAGCCCAGGGAGGCCCCAGTTCAGAGCACAGAGGCAGGCAGGGAGAACGAGGAGGCGGAGGAGGATGAAGGAAGAAACTTAAGGGAGGAGAAACCAATTGAGCCAGAGGTCCAAACTAGCCCTCGTCCTCCAGAAGCCGAAAGCAGACCTCAGGAGGTGACGGACCCGAGGGTGGAAGATGCTGAAAGCGAAGCCCTGGATGTGAAAGACCCCAGTGAGGAGAATGACCAACAGGGAGAGGCACTGGATTCGTCGCAGAAGAAGACGAAGAGCAAGAAAAAGAAAAACAAGAAGAAAAAATCACCGGTACCTGCAGAGCTCAAAGATGTTCAGAAAGAGTTAACATTTCAGAACCCAGGTTTAATCGAAGTGAAAGAAGAGCTGGAAAAAGACACTGATGAAAAACCGGTTGTAGATGCCCAGAACGAGGTCACTAAGAGCCCAAAACAGAACAGCGTAGCAGAGAGCGGTGAAAATAGTGGTGGTCCAGAAAATCCAAAAGTTGAACTGGATGGAAAACTTGACCAAGATGATGCTGCTGTAAACGCTAAGGCTGGTGGAGACACATTGGATTTTGAAGATAATATGATTCAGTCGTCAGGCACCAGTAATAAAGAATTAGACGAAGGTGCTGTAAAAGATGAGGCTGAGGAAGATGGTGGTACTCCCAGCAGTCCTCCAGGTCCAGAGAATACAGAGGTGCCCAGCAGCGCCCTGCTCGAAGATGAAAGTCCCGCAAAGGACATTAACGATGCCTCTCACACAGAAGGCGCAGAAGGGCGTGTGACGCCAGAAAATCTAGGGCAGACAGTCAGAGAGTTTTCAGACAGCATTCCTCTAGAGAACGATGGCCTGGCAGCAGCAGACGAGGTGGGGGACTTTAATTCAGAAAGCAAGGAAGAGAAGACAGGTGGGACCGGGAAGGGCAGAAGCAAAGAGGACTGCACCATGTCATAGGTCGGGGCAGGGTCCCGGGGAGGGGCCAGGACTGCACAGCAAGTCAGCTGGGAGAGACTCAGAGAATGTTCTAGACCGGTATAGATGCACCAAATGACAATCAGCCGCCAGGTTATCTACTCCTTCAAGCTATATAGACTGTTACCTGTAGATTTCTATGTCATCATTAAAATGACCACCCTGCTGAGAAGGACTCTTCTGTTATCAGAGTAAGTTCTAACGGGGAGCATTCCAGAAGTATCAGACAGCAATGTATACTGTTTTGTTTCTGCTTAAAATCAAAATCCAAACATTTAGCTTTTATCTTAAGCTGATATGAATGTGCATATTCTTGACCAAATGTATCAGCATCTAACTGAAAGGACCAAATAGTATCCTGAGATTTCCACATTATAATTTTTAAATGGTCTCATTTAAACATATGTGCATTCATATTTGATTTTGATATGTGTAATATAACCTGTACGGTATTTTATTTAAAAAGACATAAATAGCAAAGCAGTGTATAGGTCACTGAGTCATGAGATTTGCACCTTAGGACAATAATTTATCACATGAGGGATAGCAAATAGCTTACTTGCATTTACCTCGTACAAGTATCTTACTTTGGACCAATACTTTTCGATTTCATTCTTGAGGACACCTGAATTCATTTTGTAGGAGATTTTGACTTTGTGCCAATTATGTACCAAAGTTATTTTATACAAAGACTTTTTTTGTTCTGGAAGAGATATATGTTGTAATTGCATTTCCTCCTGCAGTATTTGGGCAGGGAGAATCATTTCTGAAATTTATTTTTTTAATTTTAAAATCAGTACTCTTTGTATTTGTCTAATCATTATTCAGTAGAGCAACACAAAAGGACCCTTGTGCAAACTGCTGAGTAGAGTCCAACAGGATAGTTTTAATAGTTGAATCATTTTTGGTATTTTGGTATAAATATTTTCATTTGTTGTTTTTCAGTATATTCTTAGTGAAAATTTGTTGTTTCGATCCTCCTAAACAAAGTATATATTTTCTATATGAAGAAACATTTAAAAATAATTGTAAAGTTAAATAAAAATCATTGTAAAATATTACAAGGGGATGTACAGTGTGAATGCTATTGATACTTTATGAGATCACATGACTTCGTATTATTGTTACAAGGTATAATTGAGTGCAAAAAAGACCAAAAACCTCAACAAAACTTGAGGCAAACGGAAGTGTTACTATGTCATTGAAATAAAGACATTTTATAATTTTACAAGCCTGTGCTTTCACTCTTGTGCTACTTGAATTCTGGTTGTGGCTACATAATGCTATCTTTAACCTACTCTTGTCTGTTTCTGGGTTGCTAATTCCCAGTCGGCGCTCTGTGAAGAACTGCGTCATGGCCTTTGCCGGTAGTGAATAGCTCCGCTCCTGGCACCCACCCTGGGGCCAGTGTTGGACCGTCCTTGAGCGAGATCTTTTCCTCAGAGAATCTCCTGTGATCTGTGGTTCTGATCAAGAGCTCAGTTGAGAAAAGTCTCCATCCCGTACTTAGGAGTGCTTACAGGTGCCAACATTTAGACTTTCGAAGAGGATGATGGGAATTTCAAATAAACACTATTTCTTCATCCTCTCCTGAAGCAGGGGACAATGGGATGGACCAGTTCTGTCCACTTACGCCACGTGCATAGGAAACTAGAGGCCTTCTAGACCATCAGGACCGAGGGCCGCCACAGACTTGCAAGTTGGTGTCTCTAACTTGAGCAAAGCTGCGCTCGGACTGGAATGCACTCTGTGAGGCAGCCCCCGTCCTGCCTTTTAAGGCCACTGCGGAAGTGATTCAGGCGCTGAACTCACTCCGTGGTGAGCTCGTAAAAGCCTTTTAAGGTGTTTCCTCTGTTTCCCATGTTCAACAGCACATTGAAGGGCACTGCAGTACACTTCCCATCCCTCAGCAGTCTCAACTGTTCACTCCTGCATTTAATCAATAAGCATGTAGATCACCTCCTACATGGAAGGTGCTGGGAGCAAGCACCTGGGACCAGCCTCTAGGGGTACAGGAGCTGAGAATCTGAAAGGGAGCGAAAGAGAAGACAAGGATTCTAAAGGGTCAAACGATTCTTGATCATCTAAGAGCCTTCATTATGAACGAGGACGAGATGACATTACAGCCCTACCCAGTAATTACTGTGCAGGTGAAGGCCCCTGAATCACCAAGAAATGGTTGCCTCTGGTGTACTTGGTGTTGGAAGGCATGGCAGTATTGAGTTGGCCAAAAAGTTCATTTGAGTTTTTCTATACCATCTTATGGAAAAACTGGAATGAACTTTTTACCCAACCTAATATATAAGGTAATTTGGAAAGATCTCAATGTCAAATGAGTCAGACTCAGAAAAGAATCCAAAGGTTACCCGCCAAACACATCCCCAGAGTAACCTGGACCACTGAGGTTTCACTATAATGCAGACAGAGAAAAACATGGATCCATCACTGATTCTTTAAATCAAAAAGCTGGGATATTTTTCAGCCTCAAACCAGAACATAGCGACTGTGTGTAAAATGTTAATCTTCCCTTCAAAGTATAAGTAAGTATAATTATGAGTTTATTTTAAAAGAGAAAGGTACAGAGAATTTTGAATTATAGGGTATTTTCTCACATAAAAAGGTTAGGAAGCAGTAAAATTTTTGAAAAGCGTGTTTAAGAATTACTTTCTGTAACATTGAGTATTTCTAGTTAATGGAAAACCTAATGACCTCAGCATTTAAATTTCCACTGTCACTGGGACCCTGGAATGCTGCTTCTAGGGGTTTAGGTAGTTTAGGGTTTCCTGTTTTCTATTGATAGATTCCTTTCCCAGGAGACCCCTTTGTGCAACATGCCAGCGTGACCATTGAAACGAGATTCAAAACAACAGTAAGACTCATTCCGAGCGTTGGCTCCAAAAGGAAAGGAAGGGGTGTTTGTGAGTGTGTTACATTCGGAATACGTACTTATTCGGTGTGATGATCTTACATAGGGAAAACATCAGGAGAAAAACCCCTTTCACCCTTTCTGCCCCTCTTACTTCAAAGACGTGTGTATTTTTCAAGACATGAAAGACTTCAGCCGTTCAGCTGACCTGAAACAGCGGCTGGTGCAAGGCATCTGTACAGACCTCTTTGGCCCCGTGCTGCTGCTGCTAAGTCGCTCAGTCGTGTCCGACTCTGTGCAACCCCATGGACCACAGCCCACCAGGCATCTCCATCCATGGGATTTTCCAGGCAAGAGTACTGGAGTGGGGTGCCATTGCCTTCTCCGTAAGCAGGAGGAAAAAAGAATCATCAGCAGCAGCCTGTCCTGTCCCAGTTCCCCCTTTTATAGGAAGGAGGGGTGGTCCTGGCGTGGGAGGCTAGGCCTGGGCAAGATGGAAATTGACCACCTGGATTAAGATCAAACTAAGTCAGTGCAAGAAGGAAGCAGAGAGAGGGCCACACTCAGTGGCTTTCTCGAGACCTGTCTTATGATCATTGTCTTCACGAACACGGGGGGAGCTGACTTTTCTCTGCAGTGGGGCGGGGAGGCCTAAGGATGGGAGAAATTAGCCTAAGGATGAAGATTATCATTATTAAAAGTAAGCTATTTACCCTCTCTGTGCCTCACTGTACTATCTGAAATCGGGGTTAGAACCTGCCTTTTAGAGTGGTGATGAGGATTAGATCCAAGTAATGCACGAGAGAGAGGCGTGCTTCTTGCTGGTGGTCGACCTTGCTGTAACCCCTACAGCCGCAGTCACAGCACACGGGTCCCCCAGGGCAGGGCTGGGGGCCCTCTGCTTGCTTGCTGCTCCCTTGACTGTCTCTATGGTCTCGCCACTTTGTTCCTCATTTCACAGGTCTCTAAAGTTCACACCAGAAAGTGTGTTGGGATTTAATATATCGGGTGAGTGGGCCAAAAATCTCATTTGTGTTTTTCCATTCAATCTTATGGAAAACCCCAAGCGAACTTTTTGGCCAACGCAATATAAAAACCAGATTTGTTTAAAAAGATAAACTGTTGACAATATTACTAAAAATAACTTTAATTTCCAGTTATTTTTAACTTCCTAATATAAAGGAACACTCTGAGTCTTAGACTTTGTGACTTAATTTTCTTAAATGTTCATCTCTTGGGTGTCAGAGACCAGTGATGAGTAGGATTGCTTAGTGAGCATAAGTTTGAGACATCCTTGCTGAGTATTACAGTGATTACCAGTCGGGCCTCACTATTCACCTGACAAGTTAGACCTGTTGATTTTTAAAGCTGTAAAAAAGCGGTACTCCTTTTCTTTTTTTATTGAAGTACAGTTGAGTTACAATATTATATTAGTTCCAGATGTATAACATATATAAAAACATAGTTCAGTATTTTTATAGGTTACACTTTATTCCCTAACCTATACAATGTATCCTTTAGCCTTTTTATACCAAGTATTTCATACCTTTTCATCATCTTCTCCATCTTGCTTCTCTCCTTTCCCTCTCCCCAGTGATAACCACCTGTGAGTCTGTTTCCATTTTGTTAAATTCATTCGTTTGCTTTATTCTTGCAGTGTGTGTTATATGTGATAACACACACTGTTTTTCTTTCTCTGACTACTGTCCTCATTTTCTTTATATCAGACAATTTTGCTTCTTTCTCTCCTCCAGTTTCCTAAAACTGTCTAGTTTTAATCTTCTCCAGTTCTGCTTTAAAATTTCTCACATTTCTCTCTTTATTTTTCATGTTTCCACTGTAAGACTAAAGGTCACATTATCCTTGTTTTTTTTATTGCTAGCACTGTTATTACATTTTAACATTTTTTACTTGATATTTGAAAACTTCTAATAGAAAAAATAATAATAAATTGTAAATGGACCCATGAGCCTCAAGTCCCTTTCTGTTATATTCAGTGTTTCTTATGCCTGTGGTTACTGTATATAGGAGTATTAAATATACAGGATAAAATGAAAAGCGATATTGCATATGAGAGCCAAGTTTTTAATTTTTTTTTAATTTTTGTTTCAGTGTTGAGTGCATTTATGGAAAGGACAAAATAAAACATCTGTCAGAAGCAATTTATATGTCAATTAAAATGGAACTCAGAAGGATGATAAATGTATCTTACACATAACTTTTTCTGCTTTCATTTATTTCATTGTTATGCCTTTCAAAATAGCAACTTAGGATGTTGGGAAAAGCCAATTGAGAAAGCATATAATTTTTATTAGGATAGATGACTTTGCAAGAATGAAAACGAAGGTGTGTCTTTTATGAATTTTCCATTTCACACATCTAATCAAAATCTGGGCAGTGTGAGAGCGCTGCCCCTTGGGAATAGGAGCCTCAGTTGGTCTGACTCAGACAGCCAGGTTTATGCAAACAGTGAGCGCAGTGGTCAGGGGTGCGGCCCGGGGCCTCAGGAAACCTGCTGGGCCGGGGTCCTCCCCTGTAGAGGGGAAGTATAGCAGCAGCGCCCCCCGTGGGGCTTCGTGGGCGGTAGTGTGAGTCGCCGGGGCACACCACAGCACACACGGGCATCTGTCAGCATCAGCTCATCCTGATGTTGCCTGGAAAAACTGGGGAGGATGTTGCCCCTAAAGCCCTCCCCAGTCTTAGTTTCCCCCCTGTACTCTGGAGACCATATTCCTCAATGCCCCTTCACAGAGACGTTGGGGGGATTTCTGGGTGCTTCCGTTCAGCTTAGTCGCTCAGTCGTGTTGCACTCTTTGAGACCCCATGGACTGCAGCACGCCAGGCTTCCCTGTCTTCCACCATCTCCCGGAGCTTGCTCCAACTCTGGGTGCTTACGTACATGCAAACTTCTGTGTCTGGGGTGGGAGGAGTGACAGAAACCTGAGCTATTGTTTCGTTCTTCCTCAAAAGAAGAGCAGCTCCTCACAAGTGGGTTAGCCGGTGTGTCATCGGCACACTTAGGGTCTGTAAACAACTCTGACGTGGGTGAGTCTTTGAGAGAAATGAAGAAGATACACATGTCTGGGGTAGAAACTCGGAGAGTCAAGGCTAATGAAAATGCTGGTTATATCTGGTCGTGATACTCGGTGTGTTTGTAATACCTTGCTAATGATGTTAAACCATGAAGCCTGTGAGATCTTGTGTTGCAGTGTGGTTTGGCCTTAGAGCTCTTGCATGCTAACCCAAAGTAGAAGATTAGCCTGCTTGCATGCAGCCGGATACTGCCCTACGGGACAAGCATGTGTGGGAGGTTGACGCGGCTCAGCCCTCCCTTGGCTGAATTCCTCCCATCCTGTCTGTGGCCTCATTCACTGTGGTACGTGCGTAATACCATCGTCAGTTTCACTAACCCCAGTGCTCATTCTGCGGTTTAGCCATCTGCTGAAAGACGCATTCACCGAGTCACCTAAACCTGTTGTCTTTCTGATTTCTTTAGATATTAGGTTGAAAAAGCTTGTTGATGAACGGGAATGCTTATTGGAACAGGTAACAATCTTTTTTATTACTTTTCAAGTTCTGGAATGGGAAACCTGAAACTGGGACCCTCCCCACTCCAGCTTCTTGCTTCATCAGGAAACCCCTAATGCATCATGCCTGAAGATATCATCAAGCCAACCAGTGTTCTTAATGTTTTTATCCAAGTGAGACATCAGAAGTCATACTGGACTTAGGATGTCCCAGAGATTCAAGGCCATGTTCTGAATTTGGCACACTCTACATGAATTGCTGCTTAAATAAAAGATTTGGGTAAAAGACGTTGAATAAACATTGAGAGGCAAGGGTGTTCCTGAGACATTCCAACACCCTTCCTCATCTGCCTGCCCATAAAGGTCAGTTTTGGGGCTTCCCTGGTGGTCCAGTCGTTAAGAATCCACCTTCCAATGCAAGGGGTGCACTATGAATCCCGGGTCGGGGAATTAAGGTCCCACATGCAAAAAAAAAAAATTTTTTTTTAAGTCGGTTTTGTAATCTCTCAGTGATCAGCACCCCTGTCCGGCAGATATTTCTTGCTTATAGCTGATCCAAGTTATTTTCAGTGCTGTTTACCTACCTTGATCTCTTCTGCCTCAGGAAATCCGACACAGTTGTACGCTTTGGTCTTTTTCATAGTGGGATAGTGAAAGCTGCTCAGTCGTGTCCAACTCTTTGTGGCCCCATGGACTATACAGTCCATGGGATTCTCCAGGCCAGAATACTAGAGTGGGTAGCCTTCCTTTCTCCAGGGGATCTTCCCAACCCTGGGAAGACCTGGGTCAAGCCCAGGTCTCCCACATTCCAGACAGATTCTTTGTCAACTGAGCTACCAGGGAAACCCTTTTTCATATGCAAGGTAGTATTATTAAGAAATTATTCCACAATCACTTTCTTAGGAAACTCGATTCTCCTCATTTTCCCTCGTAAGCCTAATCAAAGGTATCTGCCTCACTTTTTTCGAGTTTTGAAGATTTCTCTCAAAATTGGGTAAACCACTAAATGTGGTGAGAGGATTCTCTTGAAGTGTCTGTGATCTTCTGTAAACCTGTGTCCATGGTAATTCTGTACTTGCTTTCCAAAGCAGTGTGCACCAATGGTCTGTATATCAATGTGGGTCTGTTCTGCTCCTGTCAATGGCAGTGGGGAGGACTTCCAACAAGTCCGCAGAGATTGGAGGCTAACAGGACCAGGGCTGGGAGACTCCCCATTGCACAACAGAAAATTCTACACACACACACACACACACAGCTGTTAATTGCAATCCCAACTGCTATGTGTGTGTCTGTCTCAGAGGGAAGAAAGCCATGTAGACACCAACCCCTTGCAGGTGGCAAACCTGCAACCTGATGGGGTTCTGCTGGGGACAGTGCTTCTGTGCCTGGAAGGCTCCTGGTGGCCTATCTGGCTTTTTAGTGAATAAAGCAAACATAATTGTGTACAGATTTATGAACTTGTAGATAAACACTTCGGCTTCCCCGGTGACTCAGCTGGTAAAGAATCTGCCTGGCAAAGCAGGAGATGCAGTTTCAATCCCTGGATCGGGAAGATCCCCTGGAGTAGAAAATGGCAATCTGCTCCAGTATTCTTGCCTGGGAAATCCCATGGACAGAGGAGCCTGGTGGGCTCCAGGCCAAAGTGTCACGAAGAGTCAGAGCATGACTGAGTGCATATGCATACATAGATAAACATTAAAACTATTTTATGGAAGAATCTCCTGAACTCAAGAGGAATTTCAGCCTTAGAGATAATTTTTCACCCAGAGTTACAAAATAATGCATGCCTGATACTGTAAATATAGTCTCATTTTCACCCATTATACTATTACTTTCAAAGAAGAGTGCTCACTGGCGGAAGGTTTTTCATTTGTTTATTATTTGGGTTTGTTCCTTGACAAATAAATCAGAAGAGAGACTCCCCATCTTCCCGGTGGGTGGTAACATTTTGCTGTATTTCTCTCCGGCTTCTTTATGTAACTCTTTACCTTAGAGAAATGCGAAGTGCTGGCAGGACAACATCAGATTGTACTTGTGGGGCGTGGGGTTTGACTTGACATGCTCCTTCCTTTCTGATAGGCTCTAGTCTCAATTAAAATAGAGAAATTAATGTACTTTTTCGGTGGATGTTTTCAGATTAAGAAACTCAAGGGGCAGCTGGAAGAGAGACAGAAGAATATCAGATTAGACACTCTGCACCCGGAAGACAGTGTCTTACAAAATGGGACGGACGTGCACGCGACGGATCTACAGAGTAAATGTCAATCCTCGTGTAGAAGGAATCCCTTAGCCGTGTGTGGCTTTTATTGTACTAGTGCAGGCAGAGAAAACTATCATGGCAAGGAGTGGCCAGTGTTCCCCACGTTCTCCCAGGAGCCCTTGAGTACAGAAGCAGAAAGCTGTTTCTTCGTGGGCTAGGACAAGGATGGGCAGTGGGCAGGACAAGCATGTTTCTGTCTGAGCCTAGGAAACAGAACAGGTACCCCAGAATGAGCACCAGGGTACCACCAGATGAAACCACATTTGCTATGCTGGACACAGTCTTTGGATCTGCTGACTGTATGGGGAAGTCAGAAGGTATTTTTCTGTGCCAGTAAACTGAGTAGGAAATGGCAATCTGCTCCAGTATTCTTGCCTGGGAAATCCCATGGACAGAGGAGCCTGGCGGGCTATGGTCCAAAGTGTTGCAAAGAGTCGGACGTGACTGAGCACGCACGCTCCCACAGATAAACACTAAAACTATTTATGGAAAAATCTCCTGAACTCAAGAGGAATTTCAACCTTAGAGATAATTTTTCACCCAGAGTTACAAAATAATGCATGTCTGATACTGTAAATATATCAGTGAAGAGCTGACTCTTTGGAAAAGACCATAGTGCCGGGAAAGATTGAGGGCAGGAGGAAAAGGTGTGACAGGATGAGATGGTTGGATAGCATCACCGACTCAAAAAACACGAGCTTGAGCAAACTCCAGGAGACAGTGAAGGACAGGGAAGAATGGAGGGCTGCAGTCCATGAGGTCGCAAAGTCAGACACGACTTAGCGGCTGAACAACAGCAACAACAAAATGAGAAAGAGGCTTAAAGGGATAAAAGCGTGCCCAGTCTCTCGGCCTACTCCCCGTTCCCCCACCATTTCTTTGTCTTCTTTGCTCTAGGGTGCTCTCCCTGCGGGGTGAGAGCGCCTCCTGAGTTGTGGGACCACAGGCAAGAAGATTACATGGTTAAGGGCTTGGTTCCCAGTAACTATTGTTTTAACATTTTAAAAGCCCCGAGAGCTTAACAAATTTTCCTTCTCTTTCAACCTTTAGGGGATGCCAACAGACAGATCAGCGACCTCAAATTTAAACTTGCAAAATCTGAGCAAGAGATAACTGCATTAGAACAAAATGTACGTGCGCACTTTTAAGCCATCATGGGCAGCCCAGCCGATGATTTAACTGAAGTTTTTTATTTGCTAGAAAGAACTCACCCTTCAAAGGCTGAGGACAGAAAGAGGCAGAGAATTTTAGAACCAAAAAAGGTCCAAAGGAGGATAAACAAGGCAGCAAGTCTCTCCAAGCATTTCCCGCAAGGAGAGGACATAGGGAGGAAAGGCCACTGCTAGGATCTGGGCTGTTAGCGGGCCTTCCCCGTGGCTCCCACTGTAAAAAGTTGGCCTGCAGTGTGGGAGACCCCAGTTCCATCCCTGGGTCGGGAAGATCCCCTGGAGAAGGGAATGGCAACCCACTCCAGTAGTCTTGCCTGGAGAATCCCACAGATGGAGGAGCCTCGTGGGCTACAGCCCATGGGGTCACAGAGTCGGACACTTAAAATCGATGCCAATCCTTTACAGGGCTTCCCTGGTAACTCAGAGGTAAAGAATCCACCTGCCAATGCAGGAGATGTGGATTTAATCCCAGGGTCACGACAATCCTCTGGAGAAGGAACTGGCAACCCACTCCTGTATTCTTGCCTGACAAATCCCATGGTCAGAGAAGCCTGGTGGGCTACAGTCCACAGGGTTGCAAGCAACCTAAGCATTACTTAGTGACTAAACAACAACAATCCTTTATAAACAAGATTAGTTGAAGAAAGTACCTAATGTGGCTGGGGAGTTTTCTTGAAAGTTCTTTAAACAAACAAAAAAATGGTTAATCACCAAACACTTGATGCAGGTGTCTCCCTCTTGCCTGGGTTTTCCCTCTTTCCCTCCCAGCCCGGGGCTCGCTCTGATCTCCTGATTTGGGGCACTCATACTTCTAGCATGCTGGGCCCTGGGACAGACTGTGTCCTAACAGAGGGGAGAAATAAAAACAGGTCCTCTTGCCCCCTCCATCATGGGTATATGTGGCTGGAACTTCTGAGAAATTTTGTAGAAACGAAAATGAGAAGCCCACCTCCAAAGCAATGTGTGTTTGGAAGCATGACTTTGAGGGCAGCAGAATCTATCTCCAGCCCCAGATGCCACCCAAAGCCGCCTCCTGTACCCCCCCCCCCCGCCCCCGGCACCCCGAGTCCCTTGTCTCTCTCCTACCTTCCTGCTTCCTCACCCCACCACCTCTGGAAGAGATCGGATGGGAGCTGAGGTCCTGAGGGAGCCGTTGCTTTGCCAGGCTGTTCTGCAGGATCGACCCTCATCAGAGAGGATGGTGTCCCAGGGTCAGCACGGTGGGAACCACACTTGGGACAAGGGTCAGAGAGGAAATGAGTCCCTGATAGGTGCCAGTACTGGGTTGCTCGTAAGTGTGAACAAACAGCTTGCGTGGCTAGAACCTATGGGACAGCTCCACATCCTAGATCATCATCTAGATCATCATTCTTGCTGCAGTGTCTTCTCTCCTTTTATTACTTTACACCCTCGGATCACAAATATAAGCAAGCAGTCGGGGAGAGAAAACAGGCCTATCAATTTATACACGTGATTTTTTTTTTCCTTTCCTTCCAGGTCATAAGGTTAGAAAGTCAAGTATCACGTTATAAACAGGCTGCTGAAAATGCTGAAAAAATAGAAGATGAACTTAAGGCTGAAAAACGGAAACTCCAAAGAGAGGTAAATTTTCTAGGCTATTTCTAGGAAAAGAATGGGTAATGATATTCCGGTTGGGAGAGCAGGGTGAGGATCTGCTGCCCGGAAGTCTGCCGCTAAACCATTCATTGTTGGTCTTCCAGGCCACTCTGAGGAGCCTTGCTCACATCGTAAAGGAGGGGTTCCCCTAAAAAACCTGTCATTCTGTTTTTTGCTCACGCGTGTGCTTAGTCGTTCCCACTTTTTTGCGACCCCATGGACTATAGCCCACCAGGCTTCTCTGCCCATGTGATTTCCCCTGCAAGAATACTGGAGTGGGTTGCCATTTCCTTCTCTAGGGAATCTTCCCAACCCAGGGATCAAGCCCATGTCCCCTGCATTGCAGGTGGATTCTTTGTCACTGAGCCACTGAGGAAGATCAGGATTTTTTGGCTTTTTTTTCCACTCTAGCTGCTCTGCTGTTCTCTTTCCTTTGATTTTCTACATCTCACACGAATACATGTGGGTTTACTGCTATTTATTCTGCTTGACATGTGTTGTGTTTCTTTGATCTGTGACGTCTCTTTTCTAAATAAATGTTGGAAAATTTTCAACCACGATCTCCTTAAGTGACTCCTCTTCCCGAGAGTCCACCTTCCCCCTGGGACTCTGATCAGAGGATACCAGACCTGTTCATGGACCCTCTGGTATTTCTCTGCCCATTTGTCATTTCCATTTCCTGTCTCCTTACTTCCCAATGTTGCAAAATGTACAGTTTTTAGAGATCTTCCAGTTCGCCTCCTTCTGTGTTCTGAAATAGACTCATTCCTGATAGTTCCTTTGTTGATCATAGCCTCATTTCGTGAAAGATTTCGTATGCAGCTGTTCTGTTTCCCACACTGATGACCAAAGCATGTTCAGTCTTTGAGGTCTGTTTCTGTTGTTTTGCTTCTGTTGACAAATGGTTCGTCCCATCCTGTCTTTGGTGTCTCATGAGGTTATGCTTGATTTAAATGTATAGGAATACTCCAGGCTTGCCTTGGGGGAATTTCCACTGAGGGGCTTGCTTCTGCGTCTGCTGGTGAAAGCCAGGGCAATGGGAGTTTCACTTGTCTCAGAACCCCACCCAGCCACCTGGAGGGTTTTGGATCAGAACCAGAACCACAGACTCTATTCGGACGATGCATGTCTCCACAGTCACAGGGCTGTGAACCCCCACCTTGGGGCACCCCCACTCTGCATGCTCCTGCTGGTCCAGGCGGCTCCCTACTGATGTGTCTTCTGCTGTGTCTCCCAGGCTCTGTGGCCCTGGCTCCCCGGGTACCATCCTGGCCTCAGGCATTCTTGCTTTGGTTTCTGGCTGCAGAACCCAGAAACCCAGCTGCACAGGGCTGTGGGGAGCGCCTCTTCCGGCTGGGCTGGCTCAGCTCTTGATTGTGTGTTTGTTGGCCTCACCTTCTGTGAGACCACCAGGATCCCCAAGACTGTGCCACGTCTGGGTCTAGTTCCCAAGGGAGGGTCCCTAGTTACTCATGAAGCTAGAATCTCATGCCTTGTGTTACTTTTTAAATTAAGAAATATACATATACACACCTGGAGGTATGTGTGTATTTTCAGGATCTTGATGGGTCTGGGTCATCATTGTGATTTTCAGTGGGGTTAGAATCAAAGCTTGCTGACTTTCACCTTTGTTTTCAGCTTCGCTCTGCACTGGACAAAACAGAAGAGCTCGAGGTGAGCAACGGCCACTTAGTGAAGCGTCTGGAGAAGATGAAAGCCAACAGGAGCGTCCTCTTGTCCCAGCAGTGAAGGACAGTTCTGAACAGGACACGGATGGGTGGGTGGAGAGCACGGGTTCATAGGCTGGTCTGTGGCTGCCCAGGAGCGCTGCTTCTCCCCCTGCTTCTCAGAGGACACCCCGGGGAGCACCCTGCTTTTGCCTGGAGCCCTGGCAGCCATGAGACGCCTCTGTCTGCAGATTGAGACCCAGTCCAGGGCAGCCGCTCTGCACCAGCAGGCCATTTAGTAAGCACACTGGGCCATGGAGCTCTGTTTCCGACAGTGCGGTGGCCTCTTCACCCCGTTTAAAATGGTGTTTGGAGTAAAGACAAATGTGGGACTCGAGTTCTCTTTCCATGTGTCTTGCTGAACATTAAGGGGAAATGTTTCAGTGTTGGGACTTGCTTTCGTGGCAGAATCTGCAATTTGAGCGACTTCAGTAGTATCTCTTAGTCTATGCTTTTCATACACAAAACACTGTGGAACCACAAGCCATTACCAAGCAAAACTCTTTCACTAGAAACAAGTGGATGGTCTAGAAGTAAAAGTGACCTTAAGCAGACTCTTTCCAGGCAACACTGAAGCTTTTCTAAGGGGGTTTTGCATCAGTTCAATCCGAAGAATACTTTTTTCCAGGGTAATTAGGCAACAACTTCACTGAAAAACAACAGCTTTTCATTCGCATTATTGAATCCTTATATTTGGGAAACTGAAGTTGTTAACTTCTTTTAAAAAATGTACTATTAGAAAAATTAAAAATTGAAATGTTGAAAGACTTCAGCAATGTGGTTTTTATTTTTCCCACTGAGAAAGAAGATCTTTAACTATTTTATACTAATTTTTCTGTATACTTTGGGATACTTTTTCATTTTCTCAGCATTATCAAATCAACCCATATTTCTTTCCCTCTTTAATAAAGAAGGTGTATTCACAGTGAATAGGAATAGAACACAGTAAGAATCAACACTCTTAGAATAAAAAGTAAACTGAAGAAGTTACAGACCAGAGTAGACACAATTCTAATATCTTCAAGGACAAAAGTAGAAGTCATTTCGATACTTGCTAATTTGGGGTTATTCTTTGTATATGTTGGATTTTAGATAATGCTGGTTTAGCAGGCCAGCTTTCAGGGTATTAGCAAGTGCAAACCAAGATAATATCATCTGTATGTATCCCTAGTGTTGACAGCTGGAGAGTGCTGAGGTAGGAGACATGAGTTGTGTGTATATAATTAAGAAAGCATTCCCAACAGGGTGCTAGAGGTCTGGGGTACACAAGGCTGCATTTCACTGGGTAAGAGGAATTTGGTCTCCTTGTGCCGAGAATATTTTACAGTGCTATCTGCATAAAATATTCAAATAAACACATTGAGGTATTATAGGAGAACGTAGAAAAAAATCATTTGAGCAGAATCAATCTGTTGACACCAAGCAGATGTGTTAATGTGTAGTAACAGAAATGACCCCCACGCCTGAGGTGCACACTACAACACAATGGTAAGATCTTGCCTGATGAAACAGGGAAAGTGAAATGCAGTCAAGACAGGAAGTCAAAGAGGAAGGCCAAGGAGTTCCATTTAGGCCTTGTCAATTTTGAGAAGCTAAAGAAACATAAAAACAGCTGTGTGATGGAGGAGTGAGTACTTCCTGACCACTCTGTTTAAAATTGCCAGCCTTCAACAATCCCTATTCCCTTTCCTGACTCATTTTTCTCAACTTACTGTCTAAGAAACAAGAGATCTTGTTTTATTTACCATCTCTCATTGGGCTTCCCGTGGCTCAGCTAGTAAAGAATCCGCCTGCAATACAGGAGACCTGGGTTTGATCCCTGGGTCGGGAAGATCCCCTGGAGAAGGGAAAGGCTACCCACTCCAGTATTCTGGCCTGGAGAATTCCATGGACTTATAGTCCACAGAATCGCAAAGAGTTGGACACGACTGAGCAACTTTCACCCCCCACTGGAATGTAAGCTCCAGGATGCCAGGGAACTGTGTGGAACTCAGGAAAGAGACCTGGGTGAAGGTATAGATTTAGGAGTCATCAGCAGAGAGGGGATTTTTCAAATCTTGGGACTAGACTTGCCTAGCTGTTATGTTCAGTTGCTAAGTCATATCCAACTCCTTGCAACCCCATGGACTGCAGCACTCCAGACTTCCCTATCCTTCACTATCTCCTGGAGTTTGCTCAAACTTGTAGACTGAGTCGATGATACTATCCAACCATCTCATCCTCTCTTACCCCTTCTCCTCTTGCCCTCAATCTGTCCCAGCATCAGGATCTTTTCCAATGAGTCGACTCTTCAAATCAGGTGACCAAAGTATTGGAGCTTCAACTTCAGTATCAGTCCTTCCAATGAATATTCAAGGTTGATTTCCTTTACAACTGACTGGTTTGATCTCCTTGCAGTCCAAGGGACTCTCAAGAGTCTTCTCCAGCACCACAATCCGATAGCATCAATTCTTTGGCGCTCAGCCTTCTTTATGGACATGCCTCGGGAAAGAGTGTAAATAATTAGAGGGCACAGGAAAAGCCAAGAACAATCTGATGGGCGTTGAGGAGCATTTACTTGTGAATGTCATTGGGAGTTCTTAGAGAAATGCACGAGGTGCAGTTTCCCAAACTGTTTGATCATGGAACCCTGCTTTTCTCAGAACCTTCTGAGACAAGGACTCTGCGAAGCACAATTTAGAAAGTACTGCTGTAGCTACAAGACCAGGCACAAGCGTATGAATTCCTTGTCTGAGTCCTCTGCTCCAAGCCTGCATCCAGAAGCAGCCCAGTATCCCTTTCCATGATGTTCTTCAATATCTTGACCCTGCACAGTCCAGAGTGCAAGATTCCATTCTTTTATCTTTACAGAAGGCCTTTCAAGTTGCAAATTTGGGTGTCTGAGGCTCATTTCTGCTTGAGGGGACTACCCTAGACCATCTCCAGGTGTTCTTCAACTGTGGTCACCACATTACGAGCCCATCAGCAAAACCATAGCTTAATTCATCAAACCACTCACTCCTCACCATCTTATTCATCAGAATCTTCTTGTTCCACTATTTTTCTTTCTTTCAGAGTCCTATGCTTAGTCACTTCATTGTGTCCAACTCTCTGTGGCACCACGGACTATATCCTGCCAGCCTCCTCTGAACATGGGGTTTTCCAGGCAAGATTACTGGAGTGGGTTGCCATTCCCTACTCCAGGGGATCTTCCCAATCCAGGGATCAACTCTCGTCTCACTGGCAGGCAGATTCTTTACCACTAGCACCATCTAGGAAGCCTAAGGGCCAGTTATCCAAATTTATGAAGATAATTTTCCCCACTTTTAAAAGGAGATTAACAAGACTGTTTCTAATCATAAATGAAAATAATATTCTCATTATGTTACTAACTTTGATCACAACCTTCATAATGCTTTTTACTATTCATTACAGTGCTTATGAGAACAGGGGGCAGAACAGAGAATACAATTTCATGCCTACTATGTGCTACAGTTCAATCTTATTTATCAGTATAGATGGAAAACTGTAAGTAAAATTTTAAAGTCAGATTCTACAACATGCTGCTTCGTCATTTCAGTCATGTCCGACTCTGTGCGACCCCATAGACCGCAGCCCACCAGGCTCCCCCGTCCCTGGGATTCTCCAGGCAAGAACACTGGAGTGGGTTGCCATTTCCTTCTCCACTGCATGAAAGTGAAAAGTGAAAGTGAAGTCGCTCAGTCATGTCCGACTCTAGCGACCCCATGGACTGCAGCCTACCAGGCTCCTCCGTCCATGGGATTTTCTAGGCAAAATTACTGGAGTGGGGTGCCATTGCCTTCTCCAATTCTACAACATAGTAAAAGACTATTCAACAAACAGGGTTTGTAGATGGCTTAATATTAGAAAAGCTAATACTTTTCTAACATTACACAGATTTCCCTGGTGACTCAGTTGGTAAAGAATCTGCCTTAAATGTGGGAAACCTGGGTTCGATCCCTGGGTTAGGAAGATTCCTTGGAGAAGGGAACGGCTACCCACTCCAGTATTATGGCCTGGAGAATCCCATGGACTGTATAGTCGATGGGGTCATAAAGAGTTGGACATGACTGAGTGACTTTCACTTTCACTTTAATAATTAGAAAAGCTAATACTAGATCAATTAGGAAAAAACATTTGATCTCTCGTTAGATCCTATGAAGATTTCTAATGACAAAATTCTTAGACTGAAGAATAGGATAATTCCTCAGCATCATTAAAAATACTATTTCAAACAGTTAACATCACATTCTATAGTAAAACCACAAATAGAAGCATTTTCATTTAACAGAAAACAAAGATGCTTAGTCAGCAATGTTTAGGCAATACAGTAAAACATGAAGCACTAATAAGGTATATATGTTGGAAAAGAGGTAAAATATTATTTGTCCTCAGTTGCAAAACTATAGAATTTAATGAGTAGTTGTTGTTCAATCACCCAGTCATGTCCAACTCTTTGGGGCCCCATGGACTGCAGCACACCAGGCCTCCCTGTCCTTCACCATCTCCTGGAGTTTGCTCAAATTCATGTCCATTGAGTCAGTGATGCCATCCAACCATCTTATCTCATCCTCTGTCATCCCCTTCTCCTCCTGCCTTCAATCTTTCCCAGCATCAGGGTCTTTTCAAATGAGTCAGTTCTTCGAATCAGGTGGCCAAAGTATTGGAACTTCAGCTTCAGCATCAGTCCTTCCAATGAATATTCAGGGTTGATTTCCTTTAGGATTGGTTGGTTGGATCTCCTTGCAGTCCAAGGGACTCTCAAGAGTCTTCTCCAACACCACAGTTCAAAAGCATCAATTCTTTGGTGCTCAGCTTTCTTTATGGTCCAACTCTCACATCCATACGTGACTACTGGGAAAACCATAGCTTTGACTAGACAGACCTTTGTCACCAAAGTAATGTCTCTGCTTTTTAATATGCTATCTACATTTGTCATAGTTTTTTGTTCAAAGAGCAAGCATGTTTTAATTTCATGGCTGCAGTCACCATTTGCAGTGATTTTGGAGCCCAAGAAAATTAAGTTCCTTAAAATATTAAGATATGCATGCACAGAAATCAATAGCTTTCCTATATATCAACATTGACTAGTGAGATTTAGATAATTTCATTGGGGATCTCATTCATAATGGTGAAAAGTAACTCTCCCCACAACAAAACAGTAATAACCTTAAAAATATAATGACCTATATTAAGGAAATCTGTGTGTGTGTGTGCTCTGCTGCTAAGTCGCTTCAGTTGTGTCTGACTCTGTTCGACCCCATAGACGGCAGCCTACCAGGATCCCCCATCCCTGGGATTCTCCAGGCAAGAATACTGGAGTGGGTTGCCATTTCCTTCTCCAATACATGAAAGTGAAAATGAAAGTGAAGTCGCTCAGTCGTGTCTGACTCGTAGCAACCCCATGGACTGCAGCCTACCAGGCTCCTCCATCTATGGGATTTTCCAAGCAAGAGTACTGGAGTGGGGTGCCATTGCCTTCTCCGGTGTGTGTGCTCAGTCGTGTCCAACTCTTTTCAACCCCAAAGACTGTAGCCTGCTAGGCTCCTCTGTCCATTAAATTTTCCAGAGCAAGAATACTGGAGTGGGTTGCCATTTCCTACTCCAGGGGATCTTCCAACCCAGAGACTGAATTCATGTCTCCTGCATCTCCTGTATTGGCAGGAGGATTCTTTGCCACTGCACCACCCGGGAAGTCCAAGGAAATCTATACATTCTCCTCAGAAATGTAAGACATGAAAAACTACAAACATGTACAGTAAAAATAAATATCATAAAAAAGTAACTTTCTCCTAAATTTATAGATTTAATATGTTTGTTAGGAAAATCACCTTGAGTTTTTGGGAGGTACACTCACAAAATTATTCTAATTGTCATCTGTCATACTGCAAACCTAGATAATTTTGATAAAAGACAGTTTGGGGCAGTGAGTAGCCTCTGCCAGGTGTTATGGATACAAAAGTGAAATGACAGACAGGTCCCTGGACAGCCAGCCTAACTCACAAGGGCACACACTGTTTTTCTCTGCCATATTTTCCCACTGCATTTCCTGAGAATTTCCAGAGTGTGGCTTCCATGCCATTAAAGGAGCTCTACAAATTGGCCCCACTCTTGTGCGTCTCAGTCTATTCCAGACATTTCAGCTCCCAGTGACTTCTCTCTGGTATCAGCTGGACTATATAGTCCTTCAGAGGAATTGCCTTAAGTTTGTACTCCTTGGCCTGCCAGATACACAGTGAGACCTCAGCAGGTGTTTGTGGAATAAGAAAAAAAAAATGTTAGCAGCTCCTGAATACAGAGATAAATATGCGTAAGGACAGGAAAGTCCACATGGGAAAAGATTCCAATTTTAACTTTCTATGTAGCACTCCCAAGTAACAATCAAAGGGAGGCTCTGGGAGAAGCAGGATTACAAGGAATTTCTATTCTCTTCTTTATATTTTTATGCATTAAATTCATGCGACTTCAATAAGTTTAAGTGTTTCAGTTATAAGAAATGAAATGTTAAAGTAATCAAATCATAAAGGACAAATAAAAGCTATTGTGCAAATACCATTATTCTGTACTTGGAGAAGGAAATGGCAACCCACTCCAGTGTTCTTGCCTGGAGAATCCCAGGGACGGGGGAGCCTGGTGGGCTGCCGTCTACGGGGTCGCACAGAGTCGGACACGACTGAAGCGAATTAGCAGCAGTGGCAGCAGTACTTGGAATGGGGTAAAATCACATTAAATCACAAATGTATTGACAAATTTCATTAAAATGTAACACTTCACATCAAAATTATGGAAGCCCCAAATCGATTATATAAGAATTGCCTGACAGGAAAGGCAGTGCTGCAGGCTACACACACAGACACCAGAAACTACTAGGAGCAAGAATCCCGCTGCCCCAAGGCTAGGGGGGAATATCTGGAGATGGCATCAAAAAACTGATTTTAATGCAATCTATGTGTGTTGCGGGGGGGCGGGGGCGGCAGTACGTACAGTCCTGTCCGACTCTTTGCAACCCCATGGACTGTAGCCCGCCAGGCTCCTCTGTCCATGTAATTTTCCAGGCAAGAATCCTGGAGTGGGTTGCCATTTCCTCATCCAGGGGATCTTCCTGACCCAGGGACCAAACCCACCTCTTTTTGGCGTCTCCTGCATAAGCAGGTAGATTCTTTAACACTAGCGCCACCCGAGAAGCCATTGCAACATCAAACGATTTTAAACGAAATGATATAAGCAAAAGTCAAAATCAACACACACAAAATGATGGGAAAATGCTCATTTTAAAGACAGGATAACGATCCCTTGAGGAGCCATATTAGAGCTGGAGGCAAAAGGAAAAATTAGGAGTACTGATGTGGCTATCTCGTCCAATTTGGATTTTTCATTACGTTTGATTTCCTTAAACGACGCGTTAAAATATCATTTATCTTGATTACTGAGGGTTTTGATGCCCCCCCTAAATTTTGAGCCCGAGGCCAAGTAAATGCCTCATTCTCTCACCCCAACCCTGTTCCTGCTAATAATAAAGACTGCCCGTAGGAGGACAGGTTGAATTAGACACGAAAGGACACGGGTCAGCGGTGACAGCTGCCCTAGGAGGGCGGTCAGGCGTGGTTGTCCCGATTCTGTGGGCGCGCGACTCGGACAGTACCGACCCCAAACCAGGCGGCAGTGGGGCCTCTGCGCGAGGGTGTGGCGCCTTTGCACAATCGCGCGGTCCACACGAGAGTCAAGGGTCCCGGGCTACAGAGCAGTTAAGGTTCCGCTGGGCTTCGCTGCGAGCTGATCCCGTGGGCCGCACCTCTTCTCCCGCCGCCAGCCAGCGCACTATCACAGCGGGCGACCCCGTTCCCGCCTTCCTGCCCGCACGCCCGGCCAATCACGGCGCCGCCCCTGTGCACGCTGACCAATGGGAGCGCCCCACCAGGCGGCGGGCTGAGCCGCCGGCCGTTACCCGACGGGCCCCGCGGCTGCACGCGGAGCGCCACTTGCTCTGAAGCGGAGGCGCTCGCGACTGGAGGCTTCACGAGTGGCGGCGGCAACAGCGCGGTTCTGAGGTGCGACGGGAGTGGACGCGGCGGGCTGTTGTGGCTGGCCAGAGCGGAGGCCGGGGCTTGAGCAGACGGGGTAGCGAAGCCTAGTTGAGGCGGGTCCCCGCCTGGGGTGCGCCCCCGCCCAGGGTTGCGCCCCCGCCCAGGGTTGCGCCGTGTGAGGAGGCAGTCGAGGGCTCCTCCGGCGGGCCCTGAGGGGAAGCGGCTGGGGTCCGGGGGTGCCGCCGTGGTCCGCGGGGTTTGCGAGTCCGTCGGATGGCCTTGGAGTTCTAGAATCACCCAATTTGGTACCTTTGCATTCGGTTCCAAGTGAGCCCCCCAGCCTCGCTTCGCAGGCCCCGAGACGGGGTCTTGCGCTCCCAAAGCACTTTTAGAGCCGAGTGGCGGGGCCGGACGCTGATTTCTCCGGAAAAAGGTGAAAATTCACTCGTGTGTTTAACGTTGTGACAAACACGAGCGGAGTCTCTAGAGCGGGTGGGCAGAGTACGGCGGCAAGCGAGACACTGTCCAGAGCGAGAGGTGGACGCTGGACGTTAACTAGTGTCCAAGATATGGAGGATGGACGGCAAAAGCGTGGGGATGTTGTCCAAACTGACAAAAGTTCCTGATGCTGTGTGAAGGGCCAGGAAATTTTCCCTAAGAAACGGTTACTGGGAGTGAGATTGGAAGGTTGAGCAAGAATTGTAGGTGGTTGGGGTGGGGGCACAGCAGGAGAAGAACGCACTTGGCACAACCTGTGTGAGGAAGTGTGTGTGCTTGTGTGAAACCCACCAGTGCCGAGGTGAAAGCGCTTGGCGCAGCCTGTGTATCCCACAAGTGCCGAGGTGAATGCCAAGGTGAATGCAGGGCCCAGGCCCATGGAGGGGCGTAGACGGTACTAAGATTTCAGTCACTCTCCAAGGAATGATGCCAGTCTGTTGCTTGGCTTTCAGTAGGAGGGTGAACTGATCAGATCTGCATTTAGAAAAGATTATTCTGGCCGGCTAGAGGTTGTTGCCCAGATCCACGTTAAGAGTCAGCAGTCCCTGGACTAAAAGGTGTCAGGCTCTGGTAGGTCACTGACAGGACCTGGTATGGATAAGGGAAGTATCAAAGGAGAGCAATTTCTGGTTTGGTTCTGGGATTGAAAACACAGGAAGGAGGGAATGGTTTGGTAAATGAGAGCTGGGAGAGCAGAATAAAAAGGAGTATATGCCTAGGAGTGGAATTGCTGGATCACATAGTTATTCTTTTTTTTTTTTTTTTTTAAGAACTGCCAGATTGTTTTCCAAAATGGCTGTACCATTTTACATTCTCACCAGCAGTGTAAGAGGGTTCCAGGTTCTCCATTTCCTTGCCTGTGTGTGTGTGTGCACAGGCTCAGTTACTCAGTTCTGTCCACTCTTGTATCCCATGGACTGTAGCCCGCCAGGCTCTTCTGTCCGTGGGATTCTCCAGGCAAGAATACTGGAGTGGGTTGCTATTTCCTTCTCCAGGGGATCTTCCTGACCCAGGGATCAAACCTGCCTTGGATTGGCAGGTGGATTCTTTACCACTGAGCCATCTGAGAAGCCCCATTCCTTGCCAATACTTAACTCTCTCTCTTTTTTTTAACAGCCATCCTAGTAGGTGTAAAGTGTTATCTCATTGTGGTTTTGATTTGCCTTTCCCTAATGCATGGTGGTGGCTCAGCTTGTAAAGAATCTGCCTGCAATGCAGGAAACACAGGTTTGATCCCTGGGTCAGGAAGATCCCCTGGAGAAGGAAATGGCAACCCACCCCAGTATTCTTGCCTGGAGAATCCCATGAAGAGAGGAGCCTGGTGGGCTACAGTCCATGGGGTTGCAAACAGTCAGACACGACTGAGTTACTAACACTTTTACTTCAATGCATGGTGATAGATTGAGCATGTTTTCATAGGTTTATTAACCACTTGTAAATCTTTGGAGAAATGTTTATTCACAGCCTCTAATTCTAAAAATTGGGTCATGTGTCTTTTAGTTAGACCTGCAAGAGTTCTTTATATATTCTGGATGATAGACCCATATCAGATGTATGATTTACAAGTATTTTTGTTATACTAGAATTTTTCCTTTTTTCAAAGTTCTTGTACTTGCGTGTCTGTTAACATTTAAGAATGAAACAAAACATTGAACGCAGATCTGAGCGCAGAATCAGATGTGAATGAGAATCCAGCTTGTAAAGACAGTAAGGAGATTTGCAAAATAAGTATGTTCTTCCTGATAATTTTTTAACATATACTTTTGTTTTTTAATTTAAAATGTTACTTATATTAAGTAGAGGGCTTCCCAGGTGGTGCTAGTGGTAAAGACCCTGCCTGCCAAAGCAGGAAACATAAATGGCTCCTGGGATCGATTCCTGGGTAGGGAAGATTCCCTGGAGGAGGAAATGGCAACCCACACCAGTATTCGTGCCTGGAGAATCCCATGGACAGAGGAGCCAGGTGGGCCACAGTCCATAGGGTCTTACAGAGTCAGATACCACTGAAGCAACTGAGCACACACTATATTAAGTAGTGGGTTGTTTATGGATAAATTTTAAGTATTTGAAATTTTGAAAGTTTTTGTTTTACTCTATAATATGATAAGTATTAATAAATATTACCCACATAAACAAATACTCCTTGGGATTCTCAATACTTTTTAAGAATGTGAACAATTCCTGAGAATGCAAAGTAGGAAAAGAAATCACTTTTCTTTTTAATGTTAATTATTTTGATAAACTGGCTTTCTTTACATCTACTCTTTATTTTAAATATTTACCTGACATTCTTAGAGTCTTTACTGACTTAATTAAAATCCCTTAAGCCAGGAATTATAAACTTTCTGCTTTTAAATGTAGTATAGAAGTCCATAAATCCTTTAATTATATATGTATGTATGTGCATTTTCTCAAACTTTTATCAAATCTGCAGAAAGTCTGTAACCCCAAAATTTAATAACCGTTTCCTCAGTGTACTGTTACCCCAGAAGAAGCCATAGAGACCATTTAGGGAAGAGTATTTTTAGTAGCGTATTTGGGGTTCTTCCTCAAGAAGACCCAGCCTCCCCTTCATTTAAGGAGTTGTAGGTCTCTACTCTGACACAAGTCTGGGAATTGATTGAGAAGTCATGACTATCTGTATGATTCAGGTAAGAGTTTTGTTCACTTGACCTAGAACTTTTCTGCTTTTGGTAGCCTAATACATTTTCCAAATGTTCCTTGGAAATCCTAAAAGAATATGTCTTATCTGTTTAAATAATGGGCTTGCAAGTTGGCTTCGTGGTAGAGAATCCACCTGCCAATGCAGGAGGTGCAGGAGACATGCATTTGATCCCTGGGTCGGGAAGATCTCCTAGGGGAGGAAATGGCAACCCACTCCAGTATTCTTGCTTGGGAAATCCAATGGACAGAGGAGCCTGGCAGGCTACAGTCCATGGGGGTCACAGAGTTAGAAACGACTGAGTGACTGATCATGCATGCACGCGTGATATTTAAATGATATAATCTTTTATTGTAGTTCTCTGTTCATATCTTTAAAAAAATTATTCAAATGTCTTACTGTTTTATTAGCCCTCTGATGTTAGAATCTTTGACTATGATTACTACTCTGTCAAATTCTTGTTTTTCTAATAGTTTTTAAAATATGTGCTGAGTATCATAGTTCAATATTTATACCTCTTTTAGGATATACATCCTTGAGTGATGCAAGCCACTGCAGTGGTTGAGACAGCTTCTAATAAAGGCTACAACAATAATGGAAGAAACATTCAGAAAGGTAAGAGGCGTTACCTTTGGTTGGCTTTATTAATAGTTCCCTCCTCAGTGTTGCTATATGTTAAGCCTTCCTACAAGTAAGATGAGATTCAGCATGTTTTTAACTTGACGGATCACTCAGGTGATTTCTGGCAAATGTGAGCAACCTAAACAGGATCTCTCAGGTAGATGGAAAATTTAAGAAATAGAAGTGAGCTAGAAGAGAGGATTTATGTCCAGCCAGGCTTTCAGGAACTACTGACAGGTACAGTTACCTTCAGGATAATAAGTGGAAAGTGGACCCAAGGAAAGATTTTTTCTTTATATCGATCTAAAATTTCTTTTTCTGTCGTAAAGGTGGAAGAGAAAATAACAAGGGCATATAAAGCAAGTTGATTAAGCTTTAAGTGTTTATGAATACATGTAGTTTTAACTGTTAAGAAGACTTATGATAAAAATTCTTTTTCAAGTCAGAAGGGAAATAGTGGATTTTTCAGCAAATAGTAACCTTAGTCATTCTACTTCGTCAGCTGGGTTCTTATAGCACAATACCATTGAGGTGCCTTTAACAACAGGTACTTATTTTTTCACACTTCTGGAAGCTAGAAGACCAAATCAGAGTGTCAGCATGGTCAGATCTGATAAGGGCTCTCTCCTGCCTTGTATCAGTGGACAACCACCTTCTTGCAATGTCCTCACATGGTGGAGAGAAAAAGAAAGCAAGCTGTCTGCTGTCTCTTCTCTCATATGTGCACATATCCCATTTTGAGGGTCATGACCTCATCTAGCCTAGTTACCTCCCAATGTCCCATCTCTACATGGGGAGTTAGGGCTTGAACACATATGAAATTGAGGGAAACATAATTCAGTCCATAGTAGCAATTACTTAGGGATATTTGTCATGAATAATACAGAAAATATTCCTCCATTGGGAAGATCTTGGGCCAGACTATATCTAAGGTCTTATGTTTAAATTCTGTGATGTCGCTAACATTTTATCTTTTTTTTTTAATCAGATGAGCCTTCTCATCATAAGAAAGAAAATTTGTTATCTCCTAATGGTTGTAAAGAAGCCAAATTGACTTTTCTTAATGATTACTATGATTCCTTGGCATTAGAAAAAAGAGCTAATGATAAAGAAATCAGCAATATTGACAAAATAGATTTATTGGAGCCATCTTTTACCATGAGTCCAGATACTAACATAGAGAGTGCTCACTCTCAGTCAAGTGAATTTGAAGATAATATCGACTCTGCTTTCCTGAATGAAACCTACACTATACATTATTCAGAGTCAAAACTAAAGAGTGAAAGTCTTATTCATTTAAATTCAGAGTTAGATTCTGAAATGCAGAAAAGAGAAGAGGTGTTTTTTGATATTTTGGAACATCAAGGTGATAAGACTACTGACTTGGAAAGAATCTACAAGATTTCATATGATGATTATAAAAAAACTGCTGAAGATGTGCAAAAGCCTGATATAGATGAAGACTCACAGCAGGAATATCACAGTGCAGAAGAACAAGAGTGTATAAATAACCATTTATCATTTTACCAGGCAAAAACATTAGACATACCTAATCTGGAAGTTTTGGGATTAAGAAATTCAGGCTGTGAAGTTAAATGTGTTAGCAATCTAGAAGACAGTCATGTTAAATTGGAAAGTAATTCCAGCATCTCTTTTGATTCAGTTGATGTTTATGGACAAGAAGATTCACCTAGTGTCTCCAAACTTCAGAATTCTGTTACGTTAAGAGCATTTCATGAACCTAAATATGAAAAGTGTAAGGAACAAGGGACTAGTTTAATGCTTCACACTGTATTGGATGAAATTATACTCAGGAGTAGTCATCTTGAACACAAGGAATCTGAATCTAAGGGTTTCCTAAACCCTCAAAAAGCATTAAAAACTAAAATTTATACTCACAAAGTGAACCCTCAATTAACTAAAAGCAAAGATTCTATTGGAAATGTAATTGTTGAGGACAAAATGTTACAGCACCTTGATAATCCAGGCACATTGCCTCAGGACAAACATTTAGAGACATTACTCCAGCCTTGTAAAGATTGTCAGACTTCCTCTGTTTTTGATGATTCAGTAATTTCTGCCTGTGGGTATTCACATTATGAAAGCCTACAAAGCACCCCTAACCCAGCCTTAGATGTTTCTATTACTCTACCAAGGTCTGCAATCAGAGGTAATCAGGCAGTAGAAGAAAGTGGCTCCCTAAAAGTCGCTAATGGCAATACCATCAGTAAAGCACACTTTCACAATATGGAAGGACCGTGTCCCAAATCAGAGACAGATGCAGCAGATTGTACAGTCACAGTTGATCAGACGGTGGATGTTAGCACTGACTTTAGGGCTTGTTTCACAGCAAGCAGGGCGACAAGTGCAAGATCGTCTGTAGTATCCACATCAAGCAACACAGAGATAACAATGATGAATAAAAAACGGCCTAGTGAATGGCAAAGTGAGAAACAAAGAAGTGTGGCTTGTAACACAGATTGGTCATACATTCAAGATACTGAAGATCCACAGATGGCTATGACAAAAGGGCCCACAGGGAAATCTCTCTCTGTTGACAATTTAAAACCTAATGGAAATGTCCTAAATAAGGTAAAACCAATATGATTAATAATAAAAAATGTACATATAGACTTCATAAAGCTACTGTATGCTAATGTAAACATTTTGGTTTATTGATTTATATCAGGGATTTCTGAGGCTTTGGTGAGAAAATGCTGGATGAAGGGAAAACATGACTAAGATTGTTACCAACTCTGTTCTTTGGGGGCAGTTATTACCACAAAATCACTTAGAAGTTGGATTTTACATCTTAACAGATACAATGTGTATTGTTTGTCATATATGTCTAATTTTATTTTAAATAATGTTTTCAGGATTCCCTGGAGTTAAAAACATTTGAGTTCACAGACTTAAAGAAACATTCTGAAAGGTAAGTCAGATGTATATACTTCCAGATTGTTGTTGTTCAGTCACTGAATTGTGTCTGACTCTTTGCAACCCCATGAACTGCAGCACACCAGGCTTTCTTCCTTCACTTATCTCCCAGAGTTTGCTCAAACTCTTGTCCATTGCGTCAGTGATGCCATCCAACCATCTCATCCTCTGTCGCCTCCATCTCTTGCCCTCATTCTTTGTCGGCATCAGGGTCTTTTCCAACAAGTCATCTCTTTGCATCAGGTGGCCAAAGTATTGGAGCTTCAGGATCAGTCCTTCCAATGAATATGTGCTTGCAGATACATCAGTATAGGTCATTCACTCAGTCGTGTCCAACTCTTTGCAACCCCATGAACTGCAGCATGCCAGGCTTCCCTGTCCATCATCAACTCCTGGAGCTTGCTCAGACTCATATCCATCGAGTTGATAATGCCATCCAACCATCTCATCCTCTGTCGTCCCCTTCTCCTGCCTTCAATCTTTCCCAGCATCAGGGTCCTTTCCAATGAGTCAGTTCTTCACATCAGGTGGCCCCAAGATACACAGAAGGAAATAAAGTAGTAATTTTCCTTTTTGTGTAGGGTACTTTCATGCTCAGTCACTCAGTTGTATTTGACTCTCTGACCCCATGGAGTGTAGCCCGCCAAAATCCTCTGACCATGGAATTTTCCAGGCAAGAATACTGGAGCAGGTTGCCATTTCCTACTCCAGGGAATCTTCCCGACCCAAGGATCGAACCTGTGACTCTTTCATTGGGAGGCAGATTCTTTACCACTGTGCCACCTGGAAAGCCCAAAGGGTACTTAACCATATAGAAAAATAGCTGAGAAGGATCTGAAGAGATCATCCACTTCAGCCATTTGTCTTGAAACACATAAATATTAGAATAATATAGAACATTAAAGCTTTCCACTTACTGAAATTTAAGTCAGAATAATTCCTTCAGAAAGCTAATGTCATCTTTATCTAACTCAGACTCACACTGATTTAATTACTTTGTTTTCTTTCATTGGATCCCCTATAGACCAAAACAAGATAGCACATATGGATAAAAAACCATATATTGGATAAATAAATACTTGTACTTGAGTATTTTAGTCTTGATTTTAATTCAGTGTATAATTTACTTTGCATTCATGCAGAACTAGGTGGTTGGGAAGAGGAGAGAAAACGGGAGGTCTCAGAAGTCAAATAGTTTTCATGCTCTGAGGCCATTTACTTTTTCCTTCATTTATACTTATTCTCCTAATGAGTTTAATCTGGTGTCCAGGCCTATAAAATTAAATAGTTGGTTTCAAGAGACAGAAGTATTTGAGAACAGTTAGAAGTGGCAGCTAGTAGGAAGGGAAGAGCTATTAACATTCAAAAGAAGTAGTGATTTTGGAGCTTTTTGATATGATAACAGCAAAATATTTACTTAACACAAGCATTATTATTTTTAAAATGTAAATTATATCTTCTGTTTAAACGGTAATGTGTAAAAACCATTTCCTCCAGAATATTTATCACTTTTAAAAACCAGTGCTTGATTTAAGTTGAAAATCTGTTGATTCTGGATATATAAGTTAGTACTTTATTTTAGAATTTTTTCCTTGGTTAAAAAAAGAAGTATGAATTTGAGAATTATTTACTCTCTTAACTTCTAAAAAGAATATATGTAGCTTTGACTCTTGACATCCTTGTTTTAAATCAATTTCTTTAGTGGAAATTGATTTAAACTTAACAGAGAAATGTTAGAGATTTAAAATCTGTTTCTGGAGGCTTTCTTTGTCATTAACACAGAAAAATATTTGGAATCTTACCTAATCCCAATTTTTTATTTCAAAGGGAATCTCAGCTTCCTAAAGAGGTAGAGAAGAATTTGCCATCGAAGTGCTGTCAGCAGATAATGCAGAGAGCCATCCAGGCCGAGTCGCACCTTTTAAATGTTCACTATCAGTTGTGCCATCGCCACTGCAGCGATATTTACAGACTTGTGATGGAAGATAGGGAAGGACTAAACAGGTGACTGTTAGGGCTTTTTATTACCTGTTCTTTAAATTGAAGTATAGTTGATTTATAATATCATATGTTTCAGGGATATATCATAGTGATTCACAATTTTTAAAGATTATACTTCATTTATAGTTATAGGTGATTGTTAATTGTAAATCTGTATCTTCCTAGAAACCTATCATTATAAATTTATTCTAGAAAATTTCTTTAGTTTTCATTTTTGAAGGGCAAAAAGAGGGTAGATTGTAACTGGGTTTTTAACTAGCCTAAGGGTAATTAGAATGTAGTATATTTTAATTTCATGGACAGGCAACAGTGCATGTTGGGATAATGAATCCAGTAAAAAGACAGATTCAGTGTTTATAAAGTCCAAATATGGATGAAGTCAGTTGGAGTGTTTTTTATGACATTCTACCACATTCTTTCTGGGTTATTTGTATACTGAGGTTTGCTTTTACTGCCCCCAGAAAAACATATCTTCGTGATTCATTTTCTGTTATTAAACATTTAAAAAAAATTTTTAGAGATCTATTAGAGTTAGAAGTAAATGTATATAGATGTGTAATTTGATATTAGTTTTAAATGGGTGGCTTGGGCCTAAATAGTTTTGTGAACTTAACTTTTGAACAGGAATTTATCAAGTAATTCTACTAGGAAGGAATTAGGATCAGCACTGCTGTCGGTTTTAGGAGACTTGAAAGTTAGATACATGAATTTGAAAGAGAAGATAAACAAGGGTATACCACTGGAAGAACTGCCTCCCTTGTCAATAGAATCAAGATTATTATCTGCCTTCTCTACTTTTGCTTCCAGGGTATGTATTTATGTTTTACAAATAAAATTTTTACTTCGTTTGGACAGGAAACACTTTAAAAGCTTTTTCTTCCCTTCTCTCTCTTTGCAGCTGATGAAAGAAGAGTCACATATGTAAGTTATGTATTCATCTAGTTTGAAATTTATTAAATTTTAAACATTGGTTAATTCAGTTAACTTTGTTTTCTGTTTTATTCTGTATTCAGAATATTGATAAATGCTTTAATGAAATATTAATCTGTTTAGCTTTTCAGGAGCAGATTCTGAACTAGATAATCAAAGTACACGTGATGTTGGTTCTTCTAGCCTAAAGAAGACACTCTCTCAAGTGAGATTTTTTTTAAGTAGTTCATCAAGTATAAGTCTTTAATTTTATGGCTTGCACAAAGTAAACTCATTTTTAGGAGCTCTCCCATCCTTCTTTTCACTCAGCTGGCTTTGGGGCTTCACTGGTGGCTCAGATAGTAAAGAATCATACTGCCATTTGAGGACTGTGACTGATTAGAAGGAACATAGTGTCCTGACCAAATGGATGTCAGTAGCATATGTTGAGTAAGATGACCACACAATTTGTCATCAAATCAGGAGACTTTGAGGATGAAAGGTAGTGATTTAATAATTCACCATGACAATTGATATAAAACTTGACTGTCTCTGGCAGATCATAGTTTATGGTCCCCATCATGTTAATCCATTATAGTGAAAACTAACATGCTATGCCTTTATCTCACGAGGTAGTATAATATCCAGTTCATTTTGGATGGAGCAAAGTTTCATTGCTTCTTTGCTAAAATGATGAAAATAGTTTTTAAATGCCTTTCATAGGTTTTCTTAATTGATGTTTGTCAGATGACAGTTTGTGTAAGAGTACTTTGAAAACTGAAGTGATAGAGAAACATGAGTTATATTCACTGTCAACAGAGTAAGAAAACTGAAGTTTGTTTCTGCTTTCTGACTTTGGTCTTAACCCTGTGGTTATATTATTATTTGGGTAGTTATAAACAGTAAGATGCATCCCAAAGCCAGAAGTGAAATAAATACTTGATTGGTTTATATTCCTTTCTGTTAAGATAAATGATTAAAAATAAATTAGCAAATTAGTTATTCCATCATTCTGTTTTTTAAAAAAAAAAAGTCTCAATTATCCACAAAGAATTAACAGGTCTAAAATCAGATTTTTATAACTTACATAGTTTGCTTAAACAACTTGTCCATTTACTGATATATGATGTTCTGAAGGGGTTTTGTTTTTATCGTTATAAAGGTAGCAATGGTGTAACCTGCTTATTTGGGCAGAACAATCTTTAAAAGTACAAGATGCAGATATAACATATTTATAATCTTGATTCTGAAACTATCTTCTTTAAGTTAGAATTACTTTTTAATACCTATCTCACTAAGTTACACATGAAAGTATGCAGTTTCTAAATTTCAGCTCCTTATGTACCTCTTCATAATTTTTCTTAGTCTTGTATTACCTATAATGTTTGCTTTGTATTTTTTTAAATGATTCTCCTTTTTTAAAAAGTGTATGTGAAAAGTAACTTATGTATGGGAAAGAAATATTAGACTCCCCATAAATAAAAGGTATAAATAAGCATACATTAAACATATAACTTAAATGTTAATGTGAAAAATACTTACATGCATACCTCCAAAAATCTTCTCAGGTACTTCTGGTGTGTGAATGTCACACTTTGCTAAATATTGATGGTGTTCACATACAGGGGCTTCCCTGGTGTCTCAGTCAGTAAAGGATCTGCTTGCAATGCAAGAGACCACCTGCAATGCAGGAGGCCTGGGTTCGATCCCTGGGTCAGGAAGATCCCCTGGAGAAGGAAATGGCAACTCATTCCCGTACTCTTGCCTGGAAAATCCCATGGACAGAGGAGCCTGGCAGGGTTCATGGGGTCACAAGCGTTGAGCACAACTTAGTGACTAAACCACTGCCACCTCGCATACAGTCACTGGATAGCTAGTTTCAAATCATAATTCTCATGTGTGACAGACATAAAACTAAATAAACAGATTACCTAGGTTCGGTTTGCTCATCTGTAAACTGGGTTGGTAATGATTTTGTCTCATACATAGCCTTTGCTATTGTGAGGGATAAATAATGCCAGTAAAGCATACATGTCACATAGTAAGAGTACATAATAACTGTTAGTCCTTATTTATTATTTTTGTTCTTGTTATTAATCCTTAGACATCTCTGTTACTTGACAATGGTCATCCTAAACAAGATAAATCACCCGAAGAGGGTGGTTTAAAAAATGGTGATATAAATGTAGACTTGAGTCAACTAAAACTTGATGATAAAGGTTAGTATAAAAATATTTGTCTTGTGTTATTGCCAGAAAGTAAATAATAAAATTTAAAATATCCCTTCTGCCCATCTATTAAGTTAAACTTTTTAATTAACTGAATGACACAATTCAGATTATGAATGTTAAGTATGTTCTTATTACATCTACTTGATACCTTTAAGGTTACTTAATGTATCTGATAATGCCAAATAATAATACAGATTTTTTTCTTCTGGTTCATGTTTTCCAATTTAAAAAAATTCCTTCTTCTGTCCAGTTTATATCTCTGTAAACTGTGGTTTTTCTTTTTTTTTCTTTTTAGTTTTCTCTATGAAAAGATTATGATCATTCCAGGAAGATCATTAATTCAATTTTTAATGAAATAAAGACCTGTAGCACTGCTTAACCCCTTTTTTACAGATGTTTACTATTATTCTATCTATAAAGATATTTCTTCTTCAGTAAAGGATAATTAAAAGTCAGAAAAATACGGAAATTTTCTGGTTGTCCAGTGGTTAAAAATCCGCCTGCCACTGCAGGGGACAGAGGTTTGCTTCCTGGTCTGGGAGGATCCCACATGCGGCAGAACAGCTGAACCTGTGTGCCTCAACTACCGAGACCCAAGCTCTAGGGCCCGTGCACCATGGCAGGAGAAGCCACCACAATGAGGAGCTCGCTCACCGCAGCAAGGAGGAGCCCTGCCCACTGCAGCTGGAAGAGCCCGCGTGCAGCAACAGGGGCCCAGTACAGCCAAACATAAATGAATGATGTGTTTAATCAAGATATAAGACTTTTAATAAGTTAGGAATCTGTGTTAATTAAAACCGGAGGCAGATCACACAGATAACATCTCAATGTTAAACGTACATAACTCATTGCTAATTCTGTTCAATTTCTCAGACTGCAAAAATTACCGAGAAGTAAGTGAAGACTGGTTTGATGCTAAAGAGAACCTGACTGGAGCAGACTTCTCAGGAATACAAGAAAATCAGATAGAACAAGACAAAGGGGACCCGAAGTTTACACTCGGTTGGTTCTTAAAAGTTTACTGAGAATCCTAACCTAGCTCATTCATAAAAAGTGCTTACCTTCATCTGTATTATTTGGATGGGTGGCGGGGAGGTGGTGGGGGAGCTGTACTGTTTTAACATTTTATTCCCATTTGCTTTCCCACAGTTAATAACTTAGTCTGCTTCAAGAATGTTTTCATCTTTAGATGGCATTTAATTGCTTATGAAGGTTGGAACTTCCTCTAATATCTGAGATTACTGCCCCTCTGTTGTTTCTAATGATATGCTATTTTCTCCTATTTCTTTCATATATTTCTATGGATTTTTGTTTTATTCAGCATAATAGGATACTTTTATTTTTTCCCTGCTTGATAAATAATGTTTAAGATTTTTAAGCAAAACATAAAAGTTAAAATTATCTGAAGTGTCTCCAACCTGCAATAACTACTAATATTCATTACCATTCTTCAATGTGTTTCTTTATACTTATGTTTAATATACATATATAGTTTAAAATAAATGGCATCATATTGTCTAGTTTTATTGTAACTACTTTTTTCTTTCTTTGCATTGTTTTTCTCTTATCACTTATCAAATGCTGTGTAGTTTGCTTACTCGATATTTTAACTGCCTTCCCACACTCAAAATATCAACTTAGCGAGGTTTTGTTCACTGCCTACGCCTAGTGCCAGGTATGGCATTCAACCTGTGGGGTATTTAGTAGAGATGCTAAACTTGTGAAGGTGAGGTGATGGGTACAATGTATGTCTCCTGATTTCTTATTTACTGCCTTTTCTACTAATATTGTAGCTCCTTGCTCCCTCCACACCCCAATGTAAAATTATAAAGACAAGTAATTCATTCTTTATATACATTATAAACATTATACATTATATATTTTCTCTCTGTACATTATAAACCAAAGAGATTATAACAAGTTAAATAAAGTAACCTGATGAAGAAGGTTAGGTATTAATTGCCTAGAGATGAAGGACTCTGCCTAAATTTCAGCACCACCGCTTATTGGACTGGTGGCGTAAACTCCAGACCTCAGTGTCCTTATCTGGAAAGTGGACAGGGCAGTGGTTGCAGCTTAACAGGGTAGCTGTGAGCATTGCAAGAGACGGTGCACACACACAGTTAGCACATTGCATGAACATGGAGAGCACTCCAGAAGTGTTATGTTACTAGTATTATTTAATGAAAAAAAATTAAACTTACAAATACCCTATTTCATAAACAGGTATAAAACGTAAATAGAAGTACTCTAAGATGTTATTCCACAGATATTTATTGTTCGCCCTCCATGCGCCAGGTTTAGATTTTGGTGGTAACTTGAAAGAATCTCAGTTCACTAAATTCTTTTTGATTTCAGACCAGGTTTGCTTCAAAATTGAGATCATGAAAATGTCATCTTAATAATTTTGAATTTTTTCATCAAATGAGGAAAAAAATCTATATTTCTGATATTTATGGTTTTTAAAATAGTATTGAGGGTGTGTCCACCCTTTTTTTCTTATATGCAGTTACCATTACCACAAGCTGTATACCTGCTGTTGATATTTTTGTCTGATTTAAAGGTTTCCTTGGTATGTTTTCCTAGCAAAGGAGTGTATGTAAAGAGAGCCCTCACCAGCATGCACACAGAGCATCCTGGGTGCATCCAACATCCTGGATAGCACTCTGAACCAGAGATAAATGGAGGATACTTTTTTTAGTGGTTGATGTAATTAATTAGATGTTATTGATCCATTTTTCAGCCATAAGGGACTAAATATCAACCAATCCAACCTCTTTATTTTTAACATGGTATGATTAAATCCCAGAAATTTTGAAACTATGCTTCAGGCTCTTACTCTCTAGCCTAGTACTGATATTTGCTAATAGCTTTATAATAATCTTTGTGATAATAAAAAATGAAATCTTTACCAATTTTTACGTTCTCTCTTTAAAATATTGATACATAATGATTATGTTCTGCTGTGTATCATGTTTATCTACAAGCAGAAATAAAGAATGTGGAGCCCTTACGAAAAGATAAAGGTTACTTGATGCACGTTGGTGGCCTCTGCCCTTCAGTGTCTGAGGTATGCCAGGGTTTATTTTTTGAGCTTCACTTTCAGATCTATCAGTGTTCATATTTTGATTGTTCTGCCTTTCACAAACTTTTATTTATCTTCTTTTAGGCTGATTTAAGGTCTTATTTCCAGAAATACGAAATTTCTGACATTTCAATTTATGATTCTTCTCCTAATTACAGGTATGTTTCCCAAATTCAACAAATGTACCTTTGCTGGGTGTCTGCTGTGTGTAGGTCTAATTTTAGGGGCCCGCTCTGTACTGAATGTCAACAACTTTGGTGATTAAGCCAGGAATTTTGCAGCCTAGAGTAGGAAATGTCAGCCCACTCCGGTATTCTTGCCTGGAGAATTCCATGGACAGAGGAGCCTGGTGGGCTACAGTCCCTGGGCTCGCAAAGAGTCGGACACAACCAAGCAATTAATGCTAACACTTTTATAGCCCAGAAGAGGAATACACATTGACAGATAGCTGCAGTCATTAATTGGTGCTGTTCTTAATCAAGTCTTTCTTTCATTATACTTTTTAACATGCTACTAATGAGGTACAGGAGAATTTCTGAGTTTTCTGCAGTTACCTTGTTTCATACCATTTCATGGGGGGCAGTAGAGTACATTAGTTAAGAGAACAAGCTCTACAGTTAGATGGCTTGGATTCACTTCCCAGCTCCATCAGCAACTTGGTGAATAAGTTTGGTCAAGTTACTGAACCTTTCTGTATCTCAGACTCTTCGTCGGTAAAGTGAGGATGATGATACCTACATAGCATTGCTGTGAAACTGTCATGAGGTAAATAAGTAAGCCTTTAGAAATGAAGCCTGGCATGCAGTGGGCACTCAGAAAATTATATTCAATTTTATTATTTTTTATTTTAATTACTTTTCAGTTGATACTTTATTTTTTAGGTAGATGGCTATGTTATCTACAGGTAGTCATTTCTAATACATATGTTGCTACTTCCTTTTTTGTGATATCATCAGAGCATTCAAAAGAATCAAATAAGAATGGTGATAGCTTAATGGAAATGCCTTTACTGTTTTAACACAAACAAGTATAGCTTTTTATTTCAGATATGAAAAATTAAAATACATTTTAAAAGGATCCCATTTGTAGTTGGGTTGAAATTTATTAAAAGTAAGTGTTTCATTTTGTCTTAAATGTATAGACTTAAGATCATATGCTTTTTTTGACCCATTAATATGTTAATATATTTCAGTATATTAAAAGTAGTGTTGTGTTCCTAGGTGTATTATTACTGTTACACTTGATGTGAAAGATTCTTTTAGTGTCTTACTGAATCCTTTGAAAAAGAGAAACTATGTATTTTTATTCCTTGAAGTATTATACATTCTGTGTGAAAATTTAGGAAATATAATTAAATACAAAAATATAAGGAGGTTACAAAGATTTATCATGGTCCCATCTTTTGAAGACATCTGCCCTTCAGAGTTGATATATTCTTCCATTTACACTGTCTAGAGCTGGCACTTTCAGAAGGAGGGCTCTTGCCCAGCCTTGTCACTTAAAAAGTTTAAATTCTGGTTATATTTTCCAACTCTTTTTGGACTATGTATTTTTTCAGTACAAGACCATAGGACATTCTCCTATTTTCTGCTAAATGTTTTGAAAGTTTTCCTTTTACATTTAAGCCTACAATGTATTCAATGTATCTTTCAGCTACATTTATGTATATAGGGATTAATTTTAATTTTTTAATGTGGATAACTAATTGTCCTGAGAACACTAATCTGTGTAATAACTCTGTCATGTATTGGCTTTGCAAATGTTTTACATTAAATTTTTATATAAAATTAATAGATAATTCAGAAGAAATGCTGTCTTTTATTTCCCATCTTTGAGTTTGTTTTTTTTTTTTTAGTGTTCTTAAGTATTCTTTCTGATCCCAAGGTAAGTGTAGTGACTTTTTTGTTTTTAAGAGTAGTTATTCTTGTGAAAGATACATGCTAGCCAATAGTGACACAATGATGTTTAAGGCCATTTAAAGTCATTAACAAGAACCTTTTGGTTTTCTGCTTTTATGTTTTAGATATGCATCTCTTGCTTTTAAAAAAAACAGTGATGCAAAGATGGCTGTGAAAGAAATGAATGGCATAGAAATAAAAGGGAAATCAGTAAATGTGCGGCTTGTCAAAACTCCTGGAGAATATACACCACTTTCCTCCAAAAATGGAAATAAAGTTAGTTTCAGTAATTTGGAAAAAAGCACCAGCAAAGAAATGAGCTCACCATCCTCTGTTTCTAGACTGCCCAGAACTCGGCCGAGACAGCTGGGGTCTGAGCAAGACAGTGAGTTCTTCCCTTTTGACCAAAAGGTTAGTTTTCTTGATCAAGCCCTTAAATGGTCTTCTCGTATGCTATATTTCAATAAGCAGCTCTGTAGGACAAATAACTCTAGGACAGCATCATGAAATGGGAATAAGGACATTAATCTGAATAGTTTCTAACATTGACTCCAGAGTAGGCTGCTTCTGTACAACTCCAGTTGCTCCTGGAGGAAACAGATCTTTGCAGACCTTGCTTCAGAGAAACTCATTTCTCCTTAACTAGGCTCTTGGCCAATTCTGTGCAGTCTTTTTATCTCTTTATCTAGGACAGTATTACTCTGTAAGTGGCTACTTACACTTTCATCATTCTCTTTTTTTCACAGCTAACCTTATCTCATAATTATTAAAACCATAAAATACAGTCATCTTTATTATGTGTGCTCTCCTCTTTACCTCGTTGAGGTTTTAAATGGCACATGGAAGGTGATGAAGTTGACTTACTCGTTCTTATCTCTGTACTGCTCAACAAAAGAGCTGGCATCCTATAGGCTTGTCGTACGGTTTTTTTTTTTAATTTACATGCAGTAAAATTCACTCTCTCTGCTGTCTTGAGACATATGTACATAGGCTTGTAACCAGCGCCACAACAAGGTATAGATCAGTTCCATCATTTCAAAACATTCTCTTGTGCTCTGCTGTTTCCTGTTTCTTTTAATATAATTTTACCTTTTATAGAATATCCTATGAATAGAATATTATATAGCCTTATTAGTCTGGCTTCTTTCACCTAGCTTAATGCATTTTATTACTGAGTTCTCAGAGGTTTTCATATTCTGAAGATAACTCTATCAGATAGATATGAAATTCTCAAATACTTTTCCCAGCCTGTACTTTGCATTCTTTTAATAGTGCATTCTCAGAGCAGGAGTTTTAAATGTTGACAAATTCCAATTATCAATTTTTTTAAAGTGTGTTTTTAGTGTTGTTTCTGCATTTCTACATAAACCTCTGCATAACCCATGGTCACAAAGATTTTGAGTTCATTTTTATATGATATGTGAGATATAAATTGAGGAGGCTTTTGGTTTGTGTTTTTGTTTTGTGTGTGGAATTGTTCTAGCATCATTGTTGAAAAGACTAGCCCATCTCCACTGAATTATCTTTGTGCCTTCATCAAAAATCAATTGACCATATTTGTGTGGATCTATTTCTAGAGTGTTCTCCTATATCTCTTTCTCAAATTTTCCACCAGTACTACACATCTTGATTATTATAGCTTTCAGTGAGTCTTGAAATTAAGTAGAATTAATCCTCCAACTTTATTCTTTTCCAGAATTGTTTGGGCTATTCCACTTGTCTTTGCCCATAAATCTCATAATTCTGCTTGTCACCATCTCTTAAAAAATCCTGCTTGGATTTTTACTGGAGTTAGTTGGACTCTACAGATCAGAGAAAATCCCTTTTTAATAAATGGATGAAAGGAAAACATATTTGTTGAATAAATGAATTTAGGTTTTTTTCCCTTGAAAGTAAGATAAAGGGATCTCTTCTCCCTGTGTCCGTATCCCATCCTTTCCGCTAATTCCTCGAGTTATCCCATTGTTTTTCTGTACCATTAGGGACTCTGTTCTACTCACAGGCCTTTCTCCACTTAGAGTTATGCACAGCTCTTCCTAATCCTGCCAACATTTCCACTTGACTTTTCATTCTTTTGACATGACCGTCCTTATTCTGTGTTTTTCCTGTCAGACCTCCCAAACAAGTAGTTATATCCAATGTCTGGGTTTCTTTAATTGTTCCTTTTCTTCATCCTAATAATCTGACTTCAGTCTCTTAAAATTTTATCTACAGTGCTCTTTCTATAGCCACTAGTGACATTATCATTGGTCTTTCTCCCTGTCTCCCTTCATTTTGACCATTTAGCCCATTTGATGTTGGTCATTCCTTTCTTGCAACTCTTTTCCTTTCATCTCAGTGACACTTGTGTTTAGGATGGGTTTTTGGTGCATAACTTGAATCCATAATAGGAAGGAAGGAAACAAACTACAGTTGGGCTACGGGGACTTGACCTTGGAGCTTTGGGAGCTGTGGCTCCTCCCTGCCCCTCACCTGGTCTCTTGCCTCTAAATCCCTGTAAGTGCCTTTCTTCTGCTTCTCTCTCTGCACACTGGCTTTCTCTGCTGCTCATGACTTCTCTCACCCTCCAGGAGGCTTTATTTTGCTTAATTCTGACTCTACAGTATTTTTCAGTTCAAGCTCATCTGTTCCAGTTGCACATTCTTTAGATAGGGAATCTGATCCAGCCTGGTTTTGGTGTTCATGGGTTCAGGCAGTAACAGCACTCTTGGTCCTGTCAGCAGAGGCAGCAGGCCATGGAGCTGGCAGAGGGAAGGTCATGTGTTGTAAACAGGGCACCGTGGGCTAGGCCAGGAGTCTGCTGTCCTCAGGTCTATGGACAGGGCAGCTCTTGTTGCATCTTTGTTAAATTGTACTCTTACTTTTCTAGCAGCTTCCTGTCACCTTTATTCTCAGATTCTTAACATTTTTTCATTATATTCATTCATTTATAAAATAGTTATTATCTATAACAAGAGGTAGAGAGTGGTGATTAAGAAGAACAGATTCATAACCTGGCTTTACTACCTACTCATCAGGGGCTGGGCAAGTTACCACCCTCCGTGTCTGAATGTCCTTATTTTAAAATTGGGATAAGTGTTACTGCCTCACAAATGTTGTGAGCTTTCAGTGCAGTTCAGTTCAGTCACTCAGTCGTGTCCAACTCTTTGCGACCCCATGAATCGCAGCACGCCAGGCCTCCCTGTCCATCACCAACTCCCAGAGTTCACTGAGACTCACGTCCTTTGAATCGGTGATGCCATCCAGCCATCTCATCCTCTGTCGTCCCCTTCTCCTCCTGCCCCCAATCCCTCCAAGCATCAGAGTCTTTTCCAATGAGTCAACTCTTCGCATCAGGTGGCCAAAGTATTGGAGTTTTAGCTTCAGCATCAGTCCTTCCAATGAACACCCAGGACCGATCTCCTTTAGAATGGACTGGTTGGATCTTCTTGCAAGGGACTCTCAAGAGTCTTCTCCAACACCACAGTTCAAAAGCATCAATTCTTTGGTGCTCAGCTTTCTTTCTAGTCCAACTCTCACATCCATACATGACTACTGGAAAAACCATAGCCTCAACTAGACGGACCTTTGTTGGCAAAGTAGTGTCTCTGCTTTTTAATATACTATCTGCCGCTGCTAAGTCACTTCAGTCGTGTCCGACTTTGTGCGACCCCATAGACGGCAGCCCACTAGGCTCCTCTGTCCCTGGGGTTCTCCAGGCAAGAATACTGGAGTGGGTTGCCATTTCCTTCTCCAGTGCATGAAAGTGAAAAGTGAAAGTGAAGTTGCTCAGTCGTTCCCGACTCTTAGCAACCTCATGGACTGCAGCCTACCAGACTCTTCCGTCCATGGGATTTTCCAGGCAAGAGTACTGGAGTGGGTTGCCATTGCCTTCTCCGCCTATCTAGGTTGGTCATAATTTTGCTTCCAAGGAGTAAGCATCTTTTAATTTCATGGCTGCAGTCACTATCTGCAGTGATTTTGGAGCACAAAAAAATAAAGTCTGACACTGTTTCCACTGTTTACCCATCTATTTCCCATGAAGTGATGGGACCAGACGCCATGATCTTCATTTTCTGAATGTTGAGCTTTAAGCCAACTTTTTCACTCTCCTCTTTCACTTTCATCAAGAGGCTTTTGAGTTCCTCTTCACTTTCTGCCATTAAATGAGTTTAATACACAATACCTGTCATGGAGCGTGTACTCAGTCAATAAGGAAATGGCAACCCACTTCTGTATTCTTGCCTGGAGAATCCCATGGACAGAGGCTACAGTCCATGGGTTCACAAAGAGTCGGACACGACATTGAATAACACACAACAACAACACACACTGTTATTTACTAGTAACTTGGCTTTCTTGGAAAACCCATTTTCTCTGTGGTTTCAACTGCTACCTAAACTATTATATCAGAAGTATTTATTTATCAAATAGTATACCAACTGTGTACACTGTTGTAGGCAGTGGGAAAGTAGCAATGAACAAAACAGACAAAAATCTGCTGTTAAAGAGCTTAAGGTGATTCCCTGGTGCCTCAGACAGTAAAGTGTCTGCCTGCAATGCGAGAGACACAGGTTCAATCCCTGGGTCCGGAAGATCCCCTGGAGAGGGAAATGGCAACCTGCTCCAGTATTCTTGCCTGGAAAATCCCATGGACAGAGGAGCCTGGTAGGCTACAGTCCATGGGGTCACAAAGAGTCGGACAGGACTGATCAACTTCACTTAAAGAGCTTAAATCTAATGAAGGCGATAAGGCAGTAGGCAAATGTTTAAAATATATAACATTCTGATTTGGGAGATCTAATATTATATATTATCTTACCATGAATTTTCTTCTAGATATGAAAGTGTCAGCTCTTGTTGAACTTTTATGGGATGTACAGTGGTTTCATACAATTTATAGCCTACTTGCATTGTTGTTGTTCAGTCACTAAGGTGTGTCTGACTCTGCAACCCATGAACTGCAGCATGCCAGGCTTCCCTGTCCTTCAGTATCTCCCTGAGTTTCGTCAAACTCATGTCCGTTGTGTCAGTGATGCCATCCAGGCATCTCATCCTCTGTTGCCCGCTTTTCATGCTCTCAATTTTTCCCAGCATCAGGGTCCTTTCCAGTGAATTGGCTCTATGCATCAAGTGGCCAAAGTATTGGAGCTTCAGCTTCAGCATCAGTCTTTCCAATGAATATTCAGGGTTGATTTCCTTTAGGATGGACTGATTGGATCTCCTTGCAGTCCAAGGGACTCTCAAGAGTCTTTTCTAGCACCACAGTTTGAAAGCGTCAGTTCTTCAGTTCTCAGCCTTCTTTATAATCCAGCTCTCACATCCATACATGACTACTGGAAAAACCATAGCTTTGACTATATGGACCTTTGTTGGCAAAATGTCTAGAATTGACAAAGCTATTCTTCCCAGGAGTAAACGTCTTTTAATTTCGTGGCTGCAGTCACCATCCACATTGATTTTGGACCCAAGAAAATGAAATCTGACACTGTTTCCACATTTTCCCCATCTGTTTGCCGTGATGTAATAGGAACCAGATGCCATGATCTTAGTTTTTTGAATATGGAGTTGTAAGCCAGCTTTTTCACTCTCTTTCACCCTTATCCAGAGGCTCTTTAGTTCTTCTTCACTTTTTGCATTAGGGTGGTACCATCTGCATATCTGAGGTTATTGATATTTCTCTGTGTAATCCTGATTCCAGCTTGTGATTCATCCAGCCCAACATTTTGCATGATGTACTCTGCATATAAGTTAAGGAGGGTGGCAGTATACAACCTTGACGTAGTCCTTTCCCAAGTTTGAACCCTTCTTGTTCCATGCCTGGTTCTCACTGTTGCTTCTTATCCTGCATATAGGTTTCTCAGGAGGCAGGTAAGGTGGTCTGGTATTCCCATCTCTTTAAGGATATTACACAGTTTGTTGTGATCCACACAGTCAAAGGCTTTAGCGTAGTCAGTGAAGCAGAAGTAGATGATATTTTGGATGGTTAATAGTAATTAACTGATCATTTTAGTTTTGTCTCTTCAGTTTAATTATAAGATATATAACTGATGGTTCTATTTTATAGCACTAGTTTCCCCCCCTCGCCAGCATGTGCTGGGCATATAGGTTGTTCATTAAATGTTTAGTAAATAAGACATAGATTGTAAGATATGTATATATATAATTACCATGTAGACTAGCATTTCTCTGTCTGGTTGGGTAAAAGAATTAAGCCTTCATGCCCTAAGCCTAAGATACCCATTGTATGTAATGAATGAACCTCTCTCCTGTGCATCTAGAACTGGTTATGTCCTATCTTAGGGAAAATTGAGAAAATAGTTAACATTATTTTCTGAGTCCTGTGGATCAGATGAGCAATCCTTTTTGAGAAAGGCTAATTTCAACATAGCCCATATACTTGCCGTGTGTTTAACATTTTTTAAAACAAGTTGCCCTGAATACATCTCAAGTAAATCTACTTGGTAGAAAAAAAAAGTATCTCGAAGTAAATGTTTAGAAATTTTAATTTTACTATTTGTAACTTTTTAATTTAGAATAGGCTGAATTGCCTCCGTAATCATCACTGATTTAAATAAAACTTTAAAATGTTTATTTAGGGTGTAAAGAAGAATTGTAAACAGATTGAGTCTACTAAATTATTACCTGATACACCTATTCAATTCATACCTCCGAAAACATTGAACCTGCGTAGTTTTACCAAGATCATAAAGAGACTGGCTGAACTACATCCAGAAGTTAGCAGGTAATGACTACAGTTATATTTTAACTGGCTTTAAAAGTTTGTATAAAAATACAGTTCCTTTCAATAACTTAGCCATATTTAGAATGTGCTACTTTGGAAAAGACAAATGCTCATGTATGTTTTCCTTTGGCATAGAGATCACATTATAGATGCTCTTCAGGAAGTAAGAGTAAATCATAAAGGTTTTCTGAATGGCTTATCTATTAATACTATTGTGGAAATGACTTCCTCTGTTTTGGAAAACTCTGCTTCCAGTTAGGAATAAAAGAAGCAATAAGAGGTAAGTCAGTCATATCTTTCATATTTAAATAGTAAACATTTTAAGCTGTGGATTCCATTTCCTTTTCAAGTAAAAATTATATTGAAAATAATAATATTACAAAATCTAAAGCAAGCATACTGATTTGGTTCACTGTTAATGCAAAACTAGTTACCCCAAAATTAATTGACTTAAGCAACCTTTATCATCACCTAGTTTGCAGGTCAGAATTCAGGAATGGCATAGCTGGGTGTTTTTAGCTTAGTGACTCGTGATGTTGCATCAGGGTGCTGGCATGGGCTGTGGTCGTCAGGAGGCTTGACTAAGACTGGAGGACCGCTCCTGAGACGGCTTCTCCCCACAGCTGTTGGCAGGGGCCTCTATTTCTCACCACATAGGCCTTGCTGTAGGGCTGCTTGAGTGTCTTTACAGCATGGCATCTGGCTTCTTCAGAGCAAGAGCCATCAGAGAGAGAGCAAGATGGAAGCTGCAGTGTCTTTTGTGACCCACCCTCAGGAGTCATACTCCCATCATTTCTACCACATTCTGTCAGATGCAAGTCACTGTGTGAATTCACACTCTTGAAGAAAGGTGTTTCAAAGAATTTGTGTATGTACTTTAAATTACCACATACAAACATAGAATCCCTGTTTACAAAATAATGGATGAGGCCTTGTTCCTATTTATAGCTGTCTGGGTGAGTAAAGCCAACTTTCCACAGCAAATAGTTAGAAAAGCTGAATAAATATAAAGACTATGCCTGCTTGAAGACACAAGAGAGCTATCAAGATAGTATGAATTACTGGGCCAGGTAAGAGAAAATTGGGGCTTCCCTGGTGGTTCAGTGGTAAAGAATTCGCCTGCCAATGCAGAAGGCATAGGTTCGATTCCTGGGTCAGGAAGATCCCTAGAGAAAGAAATGGCAACCCACTGTGGTATCCTGCAGTCCATGGGGTCAAAAAGAGTCAGACACAACTGAGTGACTGAACCATAACAGCATGTGATAGATGGTTTGCAAAAACAGCCACAATCATTCCCTTCCCCATAACCATGCCCCCTTTGCAGTGTGACTTGGAAGCTCCTCTGATCAAGAAGTGGAGTCTCTTTTCCCACCGCTTGAATCTAGACTGACCTTTTCAGTTGCTTGTGCCATTTCCAAGCCTAGCCCCTCAAGAGACCTTGATCACTCTCTCTGCTCTCTCGGAAATTTACTGCAGCCACCTAGGGACACCCAGGATGCCTGCTAGAGGACAAGAGACTATAGTCACCCCTCAGCATCCATGGGAGATTGGTTCCAGGAACCCCCACAGATACCAAAATTAGAGGTCACCCAAATCTCTTATATAAAATAGCATTATTCAGTCATCAAGTCATGTCCAGCTCTTTGTGACCCCATGGACTGCAGCATGCTAGGCCTCCCTGTCCCTCATGTCCATTGAATCAGTGATGCCATCCAAACATTTCATCCCCCATTGCCCTCTTCTCCTCCTGCTTTTAATTTTTCCAAGCATCCCACTCTTTTCCAGTGAGTTGGCTGTTCACATCAGTGGCCAAGGTATTGGAGCTTCAACTTTAGCATCAGTCCTTCCATTGAGTATTCGGGGTTGATTTCCTTTAGGATTGACTGGTTTGCTGTCCTTGCTTTCCAAGGGACACACATAACCTACACACATCCTCCTGTATACTTTAGATCATCACTAGATTATTTCTAGTATGTAATACAATTGTAAATAACTATGAATAGTTGTAAATACAATATAAATGCTGTAAATAGTTGCCAGAGCACAGTAGATTTCAAGTTTTGCTTTTAGGAGCCTCCTGGAATTTTTTTTCAAATATTTTCAGTCCGTTGTTGGTCGAATCTGCAAGTGCAGAACTCGAAGATATGCAGGGCCAGCTGTACATGGAGGCTGGCCGAGGCATTCCATTCTACATCCATTTTCCCCAGAACACGGGACAGAACCTAGCACAGATCGGCAGATCACCTACCAACCTGGCCGCTGTCCACAGATGCATGAGTGAGCCCAAGCAAGGGAAGCCGAATCACCCAGAGGAGTCTAGCCCATTGCTAACTGCAGAATCAGAGGCTAAACAGATGCTCACTGTTTTAAGCTACTAAGCTGTGAAAGTTATTTGTTGCACAGCAAAAGCTAATTAATTCAGATGTATTATGTTCAAGGAGACAGAAAACAAGGTTAAGAATTTTAGTGTAGAACTGGAAATATTTTAAAGGAAATTCCATTAATGAAAAACAGAATAACTTAGATGAATAATTCAATTAATAAGTTCTACAACATATTAGACAATTGGAAAGGTCAGAAAAATTACGGAATGAAGCACAGAGATAAAGGGGTGAAAAACCCAAAAGAGAAGAAACAAAGATATACCAAGAAAACCTTTAATAATTTGTGCAACTGGAATTTTAACCAAAAAATAAAAAGGGAGGAAATAGAACAGATACAATATTTGAAAAAAATTTAAATGATAAAACATATCAGAAATTTCGTAAAACTTTCAAATGCCAAGCAGGAAAAATAGAGAGACCTCAGTGCATTAGAAAAACTGCCTGAATGTGATCCTGGTGACCACTGTGCAAAGCTGCTGAAAGTCAGTCAAACCATTTAATGAGCCTCAAAGCTTTATGAATAAGGGGATAAGCAAGAGAAATAAAAGCGCGGTACACACCTGCACCCAGACACCCACACACAGGAAAACTGAAAAACAAAAACGCTGTAAAGCAGCTAGAGGGGAAAAAGTACAACAGTCAAACTGACATCTGATTTTCAACAGAAGCTGTCAATACCAACCTAGGATTCTGTACTCACAAAAAGAGCCTTCAAGAGTAAATGTGAAATAAATTTATTTTTACTCAATTAAAAGCTAAGACAATTTGTTACTTAGAAGACCCATTGTAGTAAAGAAAATACTAGAGTGTTTTCTAGAAAGAAGGAAACATTTCAGATGAAAGGTCAGAGATGCAGACAAATTGAAGAATAAAATGTACAGATCAACTAATACTATATAAAACAAGAATAATGGTATTTTATAGGGTCTAATAATTAATGTATGACAATAATCGCATGTAAGTTGAGAGAGAATTAAGTACTGCAGCTGTTCTAAGCACCTTGTAACTTGGGAAGAGAGTAAAGTGTACTGTGTTGGCGGTCCCCAGCAACACCCCCAAGAGCGAGAAGTAAAATCTAAGAATAGAGGAGAAGCCTCACACTGTTGGATTTGGCAGTGATTTCTTGGATATGACACCAAAAACACAGACAAGAAAAGATAGACAACCTGCATCAGAATGTAAACCTTTGGTGCATCACCATCGGCGGTGAAGAGGCACCCTGCAGAACCGGGGGGAGTGTCTGTACATCGTTTCTCTGACAAGGACTCACATCCAAAACATAATAAAGAACGCCTGCAACTCCACAGCAGCCCAGTTTAAAAGCGCACAAAGGATTTGAATAGACTTCCTCTGTAGAGGATATGCAAATGGTCAATGAACATATGAAAATAGGCTCATTATCACTAATCATTAGGGAAATGCAACCAAAACCACATGGGGTATTCACTGCACGCCCATTAGAATGACTGTTATCCTCCTGCCAAAACCAGAAGATAACAAGTGTTGGTGAGGATGTGGAGAAATTGGAATCTTTGTGCATTGCTGATGGGAGTGTAAAATAGTGCAGCCATTGTGGAAAATGGTATGACCATTCCTCCAAATATTAAAATAGAATTATATGATCTAGTATTCCACGTCTCAGTATTTACTGAGTTTAGTGATATGCCTAGTAGGGGGTAGAAATTAATGGCAAGTATGAAAAGTGAAAGTGTTAGTTGCTCAGTTGTGTCCCACTCTTTGTGACCCCATGGACTGTAGCCCACCAGGCTTCTCTGTCCATGGAATTCTCCAGGCAGGAAGACTGGAGTGGGTTGCCATTCTCTTCTCTGGAGGATCTTCCTGACCCAGGGATCGAACCCAGGTCTCCTGCCTTGCCAGTGGATTCTTTAATGCCTGAGCCACCAGGCAGGCATATATAAGCATATAAGTATGATAAATGAGTTAACTAACAATGATTGATTTAGTAATAGAGTGTACTGATAACTATGTACTTTTACGGAATTTTGGATTTAGTGTAACATTTTATTGTTGGTTTCTTCTTTTCTTGACCTCTAGAATTTCCTTGGAAAGCATGACTTCCTTTCTACAGAGAATGTTCTCTGGCACTTACAAAAAAATTGTGATAACAGCAAAACAATATAGTTAAATAGGCTCGATAAATGGGGTTAGCTGTTTGTAATATTCTACTTTATATAGCCATCTCTTAAAATCTAGCAACTGTTGTTTCGACAATATAAAGATCTCTATATAAATTAAAAGATACTTTTTAATGTTTATAGACTTTGTATTTCAAACTTGTCACTTAGAGACTTGAAGCTGCATGTTTTGGAGCAGAGACAAAAATGGTGTCAATTTCAAAAATCTGTGTTAAGTCAGTTTTAAAAATATTGACCAATAGAAAGTATGATTTTATATGTGAAAAATATAATTTACCTGAAGTTTAGTTTCAGTTTTCAGTTATCTTAAGACTTTTATATTGGGCCATAGCATAACAGATAAACTGGATCTACAGATACATATTTTGTAATGTTTTTAAGTTTCCAAAATAATTACTGTTGTGATGCATTAATAGGTTTAGATGTATGTTCCCTGTTTTCACTAGGAACAGTGAACCCATGTGTGCTCTGGTAAACTGTTTCCTTAAATGTGAAATGGTCCCTGTATTGATTATGTTCATTTTGTAAGAAGTTCTATTAGGTTAGAGTGTATATTGGAACACTTTTCAAGACCTATTCTTTGGCTTTATCTGGTAACATAAATTACTTTAATTGCTTACTTTTAAAGGTAACATATTGTTTAAAGTTACAGTCTTATTAATAGTAAGATGAACACTTAAATATGCATTTTCTTCAAATGTTTAAAATGTTTATAGCATTCAATATGTAGCTGGTATTGCTTGATTAAAAGTTACCTATTTAACATTTACATTTGGTGTATTATATTTAATAAAGGTAGAATCTGAAAGGTTGTTGTTGAATCACGCGAATACACCAGGATTCTTGGCCCCCGGAAGAGAAGAATTCAATCCAGGGCCAGAGACGAGGCTTAATCTCTCAGAGCTTTTGTGTAATAAAGTTTTATTAAAGTATAAAGGAGATAGAGAAAGCTTCTGACATAGGCATCAGAAGGGGGCAGAAAGAGTACCCCCCTGCTGGTCTTCAGCTGGATATTATATAGTCACTAGCAGTCTGTTAATGAAAGAAAGGAATGTCTTAAAATTCAGAATGGCACCAGGCCCCTCACCCGTAAGATGCATTTTGGGATAATCTTGGCACCAAATGGCTTATCCTGGGCCATAAAATGATTAACTTGAATCTTGAAGAAGGGCAGACCACCATACAAATAGTTTCATTTACATAGATTAGGGGAACAATATCTGAGTATAACATACTGGTTTGTCAAGTAGGTTCTGGGCCAAGAGGCAGAACCGACTTGGAGACAGAGTTTGGGGTAAAGGCATAGTACATTAGCATAGCTTAAGACGGACATTTCCATAAGAAAAAGGCATTGGTTATCTCTAGGCTCGAGAATAGCTAACTTCAGGCGAAACCAGGTGTCATTATGGCAACACAGTATTTTAAGAGAAACCTCCCTTAAATTTGTATAGAGAAGGAAAAAATATTGCTAGTTTGTTTCCTCCTGCCGCTTAAGAGAGATAAAAATGTCTGACACTTGCAGGCTATTTCCTCCATTTGGAGACCCCTCTCTCCTTGGGGACCCCTAGATTTCCTATCAACCTGCCTAGGAAATGACTCTCTCAAATCTATAGTAAACTTCAATACTTTCTGCATGTTTGATGGCATTCCAAGTGTAAATTAACCTACCAGTGTTTATATGAAATATACATGGACAGTAAGACTACAAATCAAACTATTGGGTTTCAAATTTTTTCTCTTCATGGAATTTTTGGGTTTATTTCATATATTTATCTCGTTATTACCAGATCCACTCCAAATGTTTACCAGAAATTGAGTTCCAGGATGTAGAAAGTAATAATGATTTAAAAGGACACTATTAACTGAAACTTGAGAATCATCAGGTTAGTGAGTGATTCTTTCCTTTGGGCCGTACATCAAGTTAGCAGAATCCTAGAATTACGCAAATTGCTTCCTATAATGATTATTTATATTAAAAGGCTACATTCAAAGTAACCTTTTTAAATACGATTGAAACATGGATCAGTCATTATTTTTAACATACTAGTGGCAGTGAGGAGTGTACGCATGTGCTTGTGTGCTCGGTCGTGTCTGACTGTTTGCAGGCCACCCGGCTCCTCTCTGTCCATGGAATGTTTGCCTCTAGTCATTTGTTTCTAAAAGGATTTAATGAAGTGGAATTCCCTTTTAAAAAACATACAGACCAAATTAATGAATTCATTTTGGGGGAAATATAGAAAGGATCACTTGAAATTCTAACTTTGAGATTTTTTTGGAATAAAGATATCCTCTTCAAAATGTAAAGGAAAGATCAGGCAACTTTTAGATCAACAGGTTTTTAACAGTGACCATGTAAATTGATCCCTGTTATTAAACTTCCCAAGTAAAATATAGAAACTAGAATAATTCATGAATCTTTAGTCCTACAAGTGAAAAAGCAATATTTATTTTCTAAGATCTCTAATTTGATATTGGTTAATTATATAAAGTTGTTAGAGAATTTAAAAGACTGGTCAGATTATCCAAGTTTCTAAATATCTTCAGCAAAGTTTCAGACAATTTCAATATGATTAATTGTTGCTCAGAATCATTTTTTATTTCATACTGTATTACTGGGACACCAAAGAACACTTTAACTATATCAGCTATGATATACAGATAGTTATGTTGAGAGATAACCAGAGATCTAGAATATTGTAAAATACCCTGAGACTGTCCCCAAAAAAGTGGGACTAAAAATTCTAAATTGGCTCTGCCTAATGCCAGTGTTAATTTTGGTCAAAAGAGATAATATGTGTAACTGAGAAGCTCAATATTTCAGGTAGTTTCTTAAAAAAAAGTTCTTCAGCCAGAGTTCTGTATATGTTGACTTAACTTCTTTTTCATTATTGATCAGTTACTTATTACAAAGTATCTATCTGGCATAATAGTAAAATGTTTAATACTGTTAGCTCTTGTGGTCAGTAAAGTAATGGCCCTCCAAACTGACCAGTCTTCATGCCCAAACCTGTGAGTATGTCACATGGCAAAAGGGAATTAAGGTTACAGAAGCAAGTAAGATTGCTAATCAGCTGACCTTTAGATGGGGAGAGGATCCTGGATTATCTGGGCGGGCAGAAGAGAGAACCAGAGAAATGGCATCTGAAGAAGGGCTCCACCACTGTTACTGGCTTTGAAGATGGAGGAAGGTGGCTAGGAGCCAAGGGATTGCAAGTGGCTTCTGGAAGCTGGAAAGGGCTGGTCCATTAGAGCCACCGCAGGATTGGTACCTGCGGACATCTTAATTTTAGCCTGGTGAAACCCATCTCCAACTTCTGACTTCTAGAAGTATAAGAAAATAGATCTGTATTGTTTAAGCCACCAAACTTGTGGTAGTGTGTGACATCAGCAATAGAAAACTAATACAGCTATAAGGGTTATCTCTCAAGAGCTGCTGGGAACAATATGAGATTCCTGCCTGAATTTTGATTCTTGGGGACAAAGCAGTTATGAGCTGTGAGTATTAAATAACCCCCTAGCTTTATTGTTCAGTTGCTAAGTCATGTCTGCCTATTTGCAACCCCATGGACTGCAGCACCCCAGATTTCCCTGTGCTTCACTATCTCCTGGAGTTTGCTCAAACTCGTGTCCGTTGAGTCAGTGATGCATCAAACCATCTCATCCTCTGTCACCACTTCCGCCTCCTGCCCTCAGCTTTCCCACCATCAGGGTCTTTTCCAGTGAGTCGGCTCTACACATCAGGTGGCCAAAGGATTGGAACTTCATCTTCAGCATCAGTCCTTCCAGTGAATATTCAGGATTGATTTCCTTTAGGATGGACTGGTTTGATCTCCTTGCAGTCCAAGGGGTTCTTAGTGGTCTTCTCCAACACCACAGTTCAAAAGCATCTTTTCTTCAGTGCTCAGCCTTTATGGTTCACCTCTCACATCCATACATGACTACTGGAAAAACCATAGCTTTGACTAGCTAGCTACTGCTTAGCTACTAGTGTTTATATAGAACTTAGATCTTAAGGTGGCTCAGATGGTAAAGAATCTGCCTGCAATGTGGGAGACCTGGGTTTGTTCCCTGGGTCCAGAGGATCCCCTGGAGAAGGGAATGGCTACGTACTCCCAATATTCTTCCTGGAGAATTCCATGGATAGAGGAGCCTGGTGGGCTATAGTTCATGCGGTCACAAAGAACTGAACACGATTGAGTGACTAACGCTAACACTTTAGATCTTAATACTTAGGGTTGATAGTAATAGTCCCCTGACACATGAGAGAATGTCGTTAATATGTATATTATGGACATTGATTGTTTAAAATGGCTTTGCTTTTCCTGCCAGCAAGCTGAGAGCCAAACTCCTGCATCACTTTTCCTGCCAGGAAGCTGAGAGCCAAACTCCTGCATCACTTGTAATTGTACTGTTAAAGAAGGCAGGCTCTGAAGCCAGATTCCCTTGATGCAGGTTCCTGGCCGAGCTTGTCAGCTGTGTTTAACCTTGGACAAGTTAGGTAACAGCCCTGGGCCTCAGTTGTCTGGTGTGTCAGGTGAAGATGGACGCACCTGCCCTCACAGGGATGGCGCAGAGCGCTTGCCTCAGTACTTGTCACAGTGGACGAGCCTTTCACGCTTTGCTGCTGCTGGAAGGGCCTCTGCAAGCAGTGTGCACTGGTGCGTCTTTCTGTGCAGCGACTGCCCGGACTCTCTTGTGCTGTCCTGCTGCTTTGCTTTCATTCTAGTTTCTTATCTTCTTTCTCTCTTCTATAAATGCCTATACCCTGCCTCTAAATTTCTTAGAATGAAGCAGGCCATAAGTTAGTATGTTACTCAGGGGGCAGTGGATTGCAAATGATAGAAATACTACTCAAACTAGCCAAAGCACACAAAAAAGTAAAATTTAACTCCCGTAATTGACACCTCCAGAAAAGAACTCAGATATAACTGGATCAAGAGCCTTCTGCTTTCTTCCCATTTTCTCATCTTTTCTCTCATCCCTCCCTTCTTCCCCCACCCCTCCACCTCCACACATACACACTCCTGAGTAAGCAGGAATGGTTACAGTGCTCACTGAGAACTTGTAGGAAATAGGCACACAGCAGTGCTCAGATTTGAATGCCGAAACAAGCTGAGTGCTCCCAAGACGCCGCTGGTTATGGCTCATGTTTGTCTGACAGTTGTGCTGTGTGAGCAAACCACAGAGCGGAGGTGTTACTGCTTACAAGTGCGTCTTTGGAACCACTCATTCGTTACTGATAAGGACTGAAGCATCGCCTCTGAACTGCTACCCTGGGAGTGGGGACTCCAGCAAAACTTTCCCCATTGTGTCAGCAGATGACTGAAAAGCTGTCTGTAGAGCATGGGATGTTCTTTCCTTCCGTGCTCACTAGCGTTGCTCCATCCCTGTCTGGTTCGCATTGTTTCCCATGAGAACCTTGCTGTCGCCGTTATCTCTGCTCCTCTGTATATAACATAGTTTTCCTCCCGTCGTTTTAATAGAGGTTTTCTCTTTATTACTGGTTGTAAGCAATTTCATCATGGTGTGCCTTGATGTATTTTTCTTCATTCTTGTCCTTGGGGTTTGTTGATATTCTTGAATTTATAGATTTATCAAAACTTTTACACAGTACTTCACATATTTGTCTGACTGAACTCCAGCTCCACATACATTAAGCCACTTGAAGTTGCCTCATGGCTCTTTGCTGCTTTGTTCTTACGTCTTTGTTCTGAGATGTAGTAGTTACTTAAGAGTTTATTAGATCTAGTCAATTCTTGCTTTGAAGCTTTGTCAGGTGGCCCCAGGGCAGCCTTTATAGTTTTGTTTTGTTTTGTTTTTTCTGACTCCAAAGGCAGTAATTCTCACTACTCTTCTGCTTATCTCAAGGTTTTTCACTATGGTTGGTGGAGCTGGAGCTTTTCAGGCCCCGCGTGAGCTCTGAGAGATTGTTCCAACCTGCTCCTGGCCAGGGCTTTGTTTTTCTGCCTCAGATACCATCCTTACACGCATACTCTGATCAGTATTCAGCTGCCGCTTTCTCTGTGCAGCTCTCTCCTCTCTGGTACTCTGGCACCCTGCTAGCGCCAGCTGCCTTGGCTCCCCAGCCTCCCAACCCTGGGAGCCCCCAGACTGTGTCTGGAAACTGCAGGCCGTGAGCAGTCATACGGCTCACCTCACTTGTTTCCCTGCTCTCAGGGCCTTTGTCTCGTGGTCCAGGGTGACAACTATTCCTTGATCTGTTTTGTCCAGCGTTTTAGTTTAAGCGGGGCAGGTGCATCCAGTCCCTGTTACTTCATCATGGATGGAAGCTGAAGTCTTCTTTTAACTTTGAATTTTCTGTCATGTTGACCTGTCTAGATTGTGTCTTTAGCCCTGCTGTGCATGCGGTAAAGCATTTGGCCATCTTCTCAACTCTTCCATTGCTTAACCTAGCATTCATGTAGATGGAGGTGCCCAGGGAGAGGACTGTCCATGCTGCCAGCAAGAAATACGGCTGGGGCAAAACTGGCAACTCTTATGATATCATAGGTATAAAGACATTAGAGTTTGTCCCACTTCCATACCTCTGCCAAAGGGAAAACCCATAGTAATTACTGGGGGGTCTCTTACCCAGACCCAAGGTGCAGATAAAACCATTAGGGGAGAAAGTGCCATGGTGGGTACACCCCCAACTATGGCATTCCCAAGAGAATTGTGAGCTTCCTGAGTCCACAGATTTGAGAAGTACAGTCTGTCTTGTCAGGTACATGTATCTGTCAGGGTGGGCAGTGTGAGAAAATGGAGAGGAGAAAAGGCAAGAGGGCTTCCCACCCAGACCCTGCCAGCCCCAACAGTGGAAGGAGAGGGGTCCCCGGTGCCTTGGGGAATGAAGGAGCCCAGCCATAAGCAGGTGCAGAGAGGCCCACAAGCCATGGGGGAAAGGGTGAGTGGAGGGCGAGTCTGAGAGAGCAGAGATCCTGCGCTTCACGGGGAGGGGCTGAGACCTCACACCCCACCCCACCCCCCACCCCACCCCACCCCACCCCCCCAACCCCCCCACACACACAGTTGTGCCTTGGCCAGTGGGCTCTTCACTCTGGCCTGCAGCCTCCTCATACACTCACCCGCCCAGCCCTCAAGGCTTCTCACACTGCAGCTGAGCCAGCTGCATCAGGCCCGGGCCTGTGGTTCCTGTGTTACTGAGATTTTTGCAGGCGCCTCACTGGATTACCAACTGAAGGGCAGAACACCTGCCTTGTTTACCCAGCATCTGTCTCTTAAATGAATAAAGAGAGGGAGGCCAGGCCACGAGCTGGGGTGTATCTTCCTACCGTTGGGGAAGAGGGGCTTAGCTTGAGCAAGCGCGTGCTCCCCCACCATGGGACCCCGGCCCCTCGGGCTCCAGGCTACAGGCACGCAGGTCCTCAGTGCCTCCTGCCCGCCTGGCTGTCAGCTGCTGCTGTTCGCAGAACTGTCGGCAGAGGGATGTGTTGAGTCGGTCCACACGGACTGACCACGGAATTCTGCACCAGGCACTCTGCTAGGCGTCAGCAGCTTCGGTCACAACGGTGTGATTGCTGCTCCTCCCAAAGGCAGTGGTTGATTCCTTAGCATGAGCATAAATGTACTCAATTGTTGAGAGTTCTCAGAATAGGCTGTTACAAGCAGAAACCTCTGCAGAGTGAAGCACAGCCACCAGCAGAGCTCAGAGAGCCCAGGTCAGCTTAGCTAGGCTGGGCTGATGCCTCCCAGGTTAGACCTAAGCATGCAGGTTACCTGCACTTGCCCAGATTCCCAGGGCTCTCATATGTCCCCCCACCCCAGGGAGCCCTTCTCTTTCTACAAGTTCAGTCAGAAAGAGGCCCTCCCAGCCGCCTCTGCCTTTCGCCCCCCATGTCAGGCAAGAAGTGCACAAGGGCCACCTTTCTGTACCCCCAGGAGCCTCTTCCCTCTAGCCCAGGACCTACACCTACCTTCCAGGCACCTCCTCCCGTGCACCCGCACCCACCACTCCCGTCATTCCAGCTCCATTCCAGCTCCTCGCTGGACCTGTGGGTCCTTTTTTTGGTTATTCTGAATGTGTCCAAGCGCCAGGGCTGTTTTTGTCCTCTCAGGAACCCCAGTGCCTGCACCTTGGGGCGAGGCGGATGGGCGAGGGTGGCCTTGGTCTTCTACAAAGTAGACCCCCGAGGTACAGCGGTTGTAACCCACAGAGCGAAGGAGAGAGGGTACCCGGGTTGGCATCGAGAGGCCCTGTTTAGAAGAGCCTCCCCAGTTAAACAAGTGGCAAACACTTCAGGAGCACCCGAGCCTCGGTCGAGGTCGTCGCCGGAGTGTGCGGTCCCCCGGGCAGGGTCCTGCTGACACTGCGCGGCTCCCTCCTCTCGGGCGAAGCCTTCCCCATCCGGCCCCGCGCTCTCCTCGCTGGTGCAGCGTCTGCCCCCGCACCCCGGCCGGCAGGTGCTGGCCAGCCCGGCTCGCCTGCTGCGGGCCTTCCCTGCGGGGTTCCGGCGCGGCCCCCATCCCCGCGCGGGCCACCCCTCCACCCGCCGCGGGCCGCAGTGGGCCGGGCCCCGCTGCAGCCGCCTCCCGCCCGCTCCGCTGCCGCCCCCGCCCCCGGTGCGGCGGGCTCAGTCCTCGGCGGGGCGCGCGGCGGGCGGCTGGACTCGGCTCGGCTGCGGCCATGGCCCCGGGCCTGCGCGGCCTCTGGTGCCGCGGCCTCTGGCTGCTCCTGGGTGAGTAGGCGGGGGTCCCGGCTCCGGCTCAGGACGGGCCGCGGGCGGGGGGCGCCTCCCTCCGGGGAAGGGGCGGCTTCGGAGGCCTCGCGGGGGCGCGGGGCGTGGGCACTCAGGTTCCGGAGGAAACCGTGACCGACCTCATGGCACCTTGGCCCCCGGCTCCAGGCTGCGGGCAGTTTCGGGTTCCAGAATCAGAACCCCGTACCATTTACCTAGAAAACTGGCTAAAACTGAAAATCTGACACATTCACAGCCAACAGTTGCTGGTTTGTAGATAAGCCTCCTTTGCAGAAATGAGGCCAACCATTCTCTTTGGGGCATTTCCACAGGGGGTGTGTGTGTGTGTGCGTATTGACTTGCCATTCTGTGTGTGTTGACTTGCCTGTGTGTGTGTGTATGTAGGTGTGTGTTGACTTGCCTGTGTGTGTATGTGTTGATTTGCCACTCTGTGTGGGTGTGTGTTGACTTGCCAATCTGTGTGTGTATGTAGGTGTGTGTTGACTTGCCAGTGTGTGTGTGTGTGTGTGTGTGTGTGGCTAGCAGCAGTCCAGAGAGGGGCTCTTGGGGAGGTGGCAGAACACGCCTGGCTCTCTGTTCTGAGACCATGGTGGCAGGAGCCTGCAGCTGACTCAGCAAAATCTAGCAGAAATTGTCATCTTCAGTTCCCTCTTCCCACTGTTTTCATAAAATGCTAAGCAACCTTCCTGAACTGCCTCAGCTATTGGATTCATTTCATGTATTTAGTTACCATTTAATAAAAACCAAATCAGTCATGTAAAGTGGAAGAATCCAGTGGCCCAGGGAGGCCCCCACAGTTCTTCCTGGTGGCTGTGTCCTGGCTGCCAAGCAGCGATGCTGCCCTTGGGGAAGGGGTCCCCACAGTGCCGTGCAGCTGCTCAAGAGGCAGCCAGGGGTTGCGGGGCTTGTCTGGGAGGCGGGAGGCTGTCACTCCAAGCTTCCAGTTCCCACACCTCGCCAAGGAGTGTTGGAGCTGCCCAAAACCCTTAGCATCTACTTCAACAGAATGTACTCTGAAAGCTGATCCTGCCACTTAAGTATTTTTGCTGAAGGTATATGAAAAGCAGAATCTTACAATAATATTCTCTTTTTTTGCATTAGGATCTGTGGGTTTGACCTGGAATGTACTGTTTTAGTTTCTTAAGAAATGAGCATTTCTCTTTCAGCAAGGTAGAGAGCTGGGCTGAGCCCAGCTTATTTAAGCATAAATAAACAAATTCTCTTTCCTACCATCCAGAAGCTGCACCCTCTAAAGCTTATGTAAATAAAACACTTTATCGTGATCACATATTAAAGACCTTCCTTGTTTACCAAGAAAATAATACATGTTCTGGTGGAAGGTCAAAGTCTTGGAACCCTAACATTCTGAGAGGTCTGGCTAATGTTATATCATGGAAGAACAAACACAGCTTTATGAGGTTATCAGTTAATTAGTGTCATTGGAGCCGAGCTGTAGTCAGAAGAATTAGGAGAGCACACGTTTTTCTTTCCAAGGGGTAGTGTGAGCTAGAGCCCCTTGGTGATGAAGATTTTGCTACCCAGAATAGCAAGGTGGAATTTCTTATTTTTCATCCGTCAGAAAAGAGGGACATTTCCAGAGGAGCCAGAGTCCGTGCATCATGACTTCGTTGTAAGCTCCCGTCACTACCCGCCCACCTTCACTGGGCAGTGCTGGCTGGCGTTGGCCTGTTTGAACTCCTCTGTCATCTGTCCTGGGAAACAGGCACCTCCCCTCGCGTGCTGGGGGAGGGGGTACTTCTTGCAAGGCTGCTGTGTCCCTGGGTCGGGAAGACCCCCTGGAGGAGGGAATGGCTACCTACTCCACTATCTGTGCCTGGAGAATCCCGTGGACAGGGGAGCCTGGCGGACTACAGTCCATGGCGTCGTAGAGAGTCAGACACAGTGACTAACACTGTGTTTATTGAAATATGTGACTTTATATAAATACAAGGGTAGCTGTTTGGAACCGACCAGGACATCACAGGAAATGCAGTCCACATGACTGCTTCAGATTGTCATGCTGCTTTAGTCCGGAGGCGGCTCTAATCCTGGAGTCATCTGCAAGGTTCTTTTTTTTGCTCATCGACTCAGTGTGTCTGTTCACCCTGTGTGTGTAGTGGCAGGGAGACGTTTCTGGGTATCCGTCTTCCTTCTACAGCTGCGTGCCCGGCAGTGTGCACATCGTTAGGCGAGGGCTGTTGAGAGATGTTTATGCCCACATCAGAAGTGGCGGTAACCACACGTCAAGGAAGGGTTTTAGGTGAAATCCTTACTCAGGGCAAATAGCTGGGGAAAGCCGGTTCCTCCTGCTTTCCCCCAGGATGAAGCAATCCCATAGCTTCTCCTCACTTAGAAACGGCGCCTGGCAGAGTGTGTGATGGCGGCGCCCCGTGTGACCTGAATTCCAGGAAGATGCTGAGCCATCAGCAGGGCAGCCCCTCGGGCTTGGTGTCCTTCAGGCCCAGAGCCTGTCTTTCCCGAGGGCCGCCTGGCACGGAGGGCTCCCCGCTCCTAGGGCCCTGGCCCAGGCCTGCCTGCCGGGACGGTCTCGGGGAGGGACCCGGGACCCAGGCCCAACTCTCCGTTTAGTCCTCTCAGCTGGACATGGGGGCCGTGCGGCCAGGTCCCATCCCAGGAGCCGCAGGGGCCCCGGGGAGGGGACAGCAGGGCACCTCTCCAAGACAGACGCACTGACAGACAGACCTGAGTGAGCCCCAAGAGATGAACGTTTCCAGCCCATGACCCCGTCACATTTGAGTCTGACGTGTGCCCAGCAGGGTGGTGGGCCTGGTGCGTGGCAGATACACGGTGGGCTCTGAGAAGGGCACACGCTGGCAGGTGGGGGAGCTGTGAGATCCCTGCCTGAGAACCTCTCGTTCTGCCAGGGACTCGGGAGACCTGAGGAGGAGACCGGGGGCCGGGGGAGGGGCAGAATCCCCGCCGGCCCTGGGTGCCCCCCCACCCGCCTGCCCCTGCTCTTCAGCATCCTCCTGGCACGTGGAGACCACAGGACGCTGCTGGGGCTCTGCCCTGTCCCCCCAGCCTCCTCCTACCACCCCCATGGTGCGCCCACAGGGATGTCCTGGGCACCAGCCCTCCCCCGCTCCAGGATGGATGACCTTGGGGCTGGATAACGTTTCTAGAGAACACGTCTGTTCTTGGCCAGGAGGGTTATGTCAACACAGCAGCGGGAGGAAGCTCCCAGGCTAAACAAGAGCTTATTCTTGGTGACATAATGATGGTATTGTTGTTCATGAGAAAAACAAAAAAATTTCCCTAAGATTGTTTTATGTTAGTATTTTCTTTGACATCGAAAGACATCACTGCAGTGATCATTTAAAACACAGATTCTGAGCAGTTTCACTAAAGCAGGGTCCATGGCCAAGTCTCGGCAGGGGAGCAGGGGACCCGGGGACCCGGGCGTCTCATCACAGCCCGGCCGCTCTTATTTCCTGCTCACTAGACCTCCCAGTGTCCCTGTCACATTTGTCCTGATCCCACCCCCCTCCCGGGTGGAGTTCTCCGGTGAATTCTGTGGGACCAGGGACCAGAGGCCGCCCCCTGCACCTACCTGGGCAGCACCCACCTGTGTGTGCTTCCAGGGCTCTGTACCCCCATACCCGAGAGGCTCACCAGCAAGGGTTCTCCTGAGCCAGGCCTCACCTGGGAGGATCAAAGACAGCAGTTTACCCGGCAAATGACCGAATGACAATACCTGTCTCACTGTCACACGCTCCAGTCCACCGTCGACTGGAACAAAAGCAGTCCATGAATCAGATAGCAGACTTGAGAGCTGGACCATAAAGAAGCCCAAGCAGTGAAGAATGGATGCTTTCGAACTGTGGTGTTGGAGAAGACTCGTTCGAGTCCCTTGGACTGCAAGGAGATCCAACCAGTCCATCCTAAAGGAGATCAGTGCTGGGTGTTCATTGGAAGGACTGATGCTGAAGCTGAAGCTTCAATCTTTGGCCACCTGATACGAAGAGACAGCTCAGTGGAAAAGACCCTGATGCTGGGAAAGATTTAAGGCAGGAGGAGAAGGGGATGACAGAGGATGAGATGGTTGGATGGTATCACCGACTCGATGAACATGAGTTTGAGCAAGCTCCAAGAGATGGTGAAGGACAGGGAGGCCTGGCATGCTACAGTCCACGGGGTCGCAAAGAGTTGGACATGAATGAAGGACTGAACAACAGCAATAGCAAACCTCATGTTTTGGGGGAAGAGGCCTGAAAGGCAAAGGCGAGGCGAGGTGACAGAGGCTGGCCCCTCTGCGTGAGGCATTATTGCCTCGGGCAGGTTCCAGGGTCCATTTGTGCGGACAGATGCTGTGGTCCGGGTAGATGGACAGATGAGGAGGGCACTCCCTCCTGCTGGTGACTCCCCCGGCTCCTAACACTAGGGCCACATGGGGCCAGGCCTGCCAGGGCTTTCGAGAAGCCGGAAAAGATCTGGAGCGCTAAGACAGCCGTCCCTGCATGGGAGTGAGGAGTCTCCCAGCTGATCTGCTGAGGTGGGCTGCTGAGTATGGAGGAGGCACAGGCTCCCAGGTCCCCGTCCCCTCCTGCGGTTGGCTGTTGAAGGGTTCCTGGTAGCAGTTAGAAGATGGCGCGATGCACAGTCGGAGAGGGCTCTCTGCTGGGCAGGGCGGAGGAGGTGATGGTTCACTGGGCCTTGAGGGTTGAGTAGGAGTTTTCACTTGTCACACAGAGTTGTTGTTGTTTTTCATTTTGTCTTTTGGGTTTTTCTTTTCCTTTTCCAGAGTAGACGGAGAAAGGCTGAAGGTAACACGTTCAAACCAAGTGCTGTTTACGTCATCCTCTGGGGCATTTAGTGACTGGCCAGGCAGGTAGCTTCCTGGGCATTTGGCTCCTGAGTGGCTGTAACCAGGGGAGTCCTGGGAGTGGGTGGTTCCCAGTGTGCTGGCCCCAGCTGGGAGAGCAGAAGGTGATTCGGCTGGAGCGCACAGAGCAAGGCTTTCCTGCAGCTGTTAGGAGAAGGTCTGGGCAGAATAGAGGTGGCGCTTTGGAAACCCCATTCCTTAACCTGCAGAAGATAGGGAAGAGCAGAGGCAGCGTGAAGATCAGCTGTGATCACAGCACTTGGCTCGCCGCTCTCAACATTCCCTCAGATTTACTGATTTTAATTGAGGAGTGACTTCCCTCGTGGCTCAGCCAGTTACGGAGTCTGCCTGCAATGCAGAGACTCGGGTTTGATCCCTGGGTCGGGAAGATCCCCTGGACAAGGGAATGGCTACCCACTCCAGTACTCTTGCCTGGAGAATTCCATGGACAGAGAAGCCTGACAGGCTACAGTTCATGGGGTTGCAAAGAGTTGGACACGACTGAGCAACTTCTTCAATTCAACTGAGTAATCGGCATAGAATAAACACTGCGTTTCAAGTGTGTGACTTAGAAGGTCCTGGGATATGTATGCACCCATGTGGACTCAAGACTGTGCGTGTGGGTACCCACCACCTCCACAGTGTGCCTCTGTCGCCTCCCCTTCCTGCCCCCTCCCACCACGCCTGCAGGGCTCACACGCTGTGAGTCACTAAGGTCCCCTCACACCGCAGACCCTCAGGGAGGGCCACGTGCGGCTGGTCCTGTAGACACAAGTTCTGGAAACCAGCCCCGTTGGCCCACTTGGTGCAGGAGGGTCTCATTTCACAGAGAAAGAAACTGTCCCAGAGGTGACGGGGCCCGGGGGCCCAGCCTGGGTGGTGGGGGCAGTGGGCTGGGGCCCAAGGGCCCACTGGCTCCGCCAGGGGAGGCTCTGAGCCCAGCTCCCCGGCCGGCCACTCCAACAAGGGAGGGGCCCTTCCCACGGCTCGCCCCCCACCCGTGACCCCAGCCCTGGGAGGCCCATGCGGGTCTGCGGCTCTGTCTCTGCAATCGTGGCGTGAGCTGAGCGGCAGCAAGACGGGCCGGTTTTGCGAGCATGCAGCCGCAGGCCAAGGGCACAGGTGAGAAGAGAGACCTGGCGGGTCCTCCCCTGGGCCCTTGTCGCTCGTTAGAAAGCCCAAAGGCCCCCAAGCCCCAGGGGCTCCCGTGGGGCGCCGGCCACCCTGTCTTTCTGGCCCCAGGCCCATTGCCATAGCGATCTCACGGCGGGTCCTCTCCCTGCCAGGGCCGGGGGCATTGTCTGTGCTTTCTCGGAGCCCCTCCAGCCCCAGCCAGCCTTCCTGCACTGGAGAACACCGGCACAAGGGCAAGTCCTGCCTCAGCTTGCTGCTGTCTGCCCGGCAGCCTCGCACTTGGCCTCTTAAGACACGCGCTGTGAAGGATTAACCTCGCAGTCACCTGGGAACAGGAGCCACCTGGTCTCAAACAGCTGGTTTTAAAACATTGGGCAGTGTATTCAGTTTTAAAGCCATAATGGGGCCTCTCTTTGCAAGGAAAAGAACTATATCAGGCTCGTTTTTTATTAAAAAAAAAAAAAGCATCATCCTTCTCCTGTGCTGAAACTGGTTTCCAAATTCACCACCCAAGCAGCTTGCCCAGCCTCATTCCAGTTGTCGAACAGCCAGGAGAACCAGCTCTGGGCTCCCGCAGGGCAGGAAAGAAAGGGTAGCGGTAGTGGTGAAGGCCGGACTTTGCCCCCACAGAGCAGAGGGCCCGCCCTTGGGACACAGACAGCGGCTCCCAGAGAGGTGGGAGCTGCCCGACCCTGGGCCAGCCCCGATCCGGGCCACGGCGAGGCCACGGGGCCGGCCCTACAGCGGGGCTCACACCCACAGTGGGGGCTCCAGCGTGACCTGAGGCCCGGAACGATTGTGGGGGACTGTAGTGGGCACCCCTCCAGTGTCCACATCAGCTCCTGACTTTCGGTTGCCTGCCCCCGAGCACTGACGGAGATGCACGTTTCTCTTCCTTCTCCCTAACCCAGCCCTGCCAGCGCAGGAGGGGAGCCCAGCGCCCTTCCTGATCTCCTGAGGGCGCTCCGAGGCGCCTCGCTGCAGCCCAGGCACAGCGCGCTGTGCTAAAGCCGGGTGTCGCCGACTTGTTCGTTTGACAAATAATAAGGTGCAGAGCCGCTGGCTAGCAGGGAGGGCGACAGGCAATCAGAGGGCGGCCAAAGGAGAGGAAAACCCCGCCCACCCTAAATAAAGCCTGGAGGACCTCGGGGAGGAGGCTGCGGAGTAGGACGGGCTGCATCTGGGTCTGGGCTTTGCGGGCAAAAGGAGGTCCGCGGGTGCAGCCCGGGCAGATGTGCAGAGTGCTGAGGGCGTGGGGGCACCAGGGTGGGGCTTTCGGAACATGGCTGGAGCTCCTCCGTGAGCCAGTGTCTAAGCACTCCCCACCCCGAGCTACCTGTGACCCTGGGCGCTCCACCTGTGCACGAAGGTGGGCTTTCTCAGGGGCGTCTGGATGGAGCCGGGGTTGGGAGCAGCCCCTTCCCCCAGCTGGTCCTCGGGTGCGTGAGCTGTGCCAGGTGGAGCCGGCGGGGTCCCATCCCAGGGCACCCAGGGTGGGCTGGCCTGCTCCCCACGCCTGCGGGTCCTCTCCTGAGGCTCCTCCAAGGGGGTTTTCCTCTTGCCAGCCTCTCGTCTCCTCCACCCACCACCCATTACTCCTGGTTTCTCTGGCTGAAAACCCCCAGGGTCCTCCCTGCTTCCCAGCATGCATGTCCAGATCTGGGGTACAGAGTGACACCCTCCAGGCGGTGGGCGCAGGACCGGGCATCTCGGCGCTCAGGCAGTGAAGTGAAGTAAGTCGCTCAGTCATGTCCGACTCTTTGCAACCCCAGGGACTATACAGTTCATGGAATTCTCCAGGCCAGGATACTGGAGTGGGTAGCCTTTCCCTTCTCCAGGGGATCTTCCCAACCCAGGGATGGAACTCAGGTCTCCCGCACTGCAGGCGGATTCTTTACCAGCTGAGCCACAGGGTGAAGCCCGAGGCTTTTTTCAGCTCCTGCCGCCAGCTTCACCTCTATCTCCATGTGCCGTGGGCTCCCTGTGTTTGGCTTCTTATTTGTGACCAATCACAGAGCTAATCACAGTCCCTGGCAATCCATGGGGTCACAGAGTCAGACACGACTAAGCGGCTAAACAAACAAATCAGTGTTGTCCTTGTGTTGCTGTGAAATGTCACTCTGTTGGCTCGAGCCCCTGACAAGATGTGTCTGGCCTGCCGTCTGTCACTTAGGTAAGTGGACTCGTTAGTCTCCCGCCCCCACTGGGCAACATGGAATTGGGCCCTGGAGGTCCTCACGTGGACCCTGGAGAGGAGGGTGGAGCCCCCTGCCACCACGTAGCCCCTGGGACTCCGGTGGGGACAGAGACAGGGTCTGCTCCCCTGCCTGCCAGGGGCCCTGTGCTGGCCACCCTCCCAGCCCCCAGGGCACTCTGCCCTTCACCTTCATTTGGGACAGCCCGTCAACTCTGTTACCTGTAGCCGACACCACTGTCCACCTGTTCCTCTCCCCAGTCCCCATGAGTGGAAGGGTAGGAACAGCTCAGGTGACAGCTTGGCAGCTTGGTTTCTAGCCGATGAACACCCAGACCCAGAGAACGTGAGCTCAGCGCTGGGTGGTACAGCCCGGCTGGCACACACTGGTGGAAGAGCGGGGTACGGGTCTCCAAGACCCTGTGCTGCTCACCAGCTCCCTGGGGCAGGCTGATTCCTCCCCTCACTCCCGGGCAGACGTGCAGGGGCCTCGTGGGTGATCAGCCTGTGTCCAGTCCCAGCAGGCTGTTCTCACTGCCACAGTTTCTGTGTCTGCGAAGTGGAGGCTTAGGAACCAGCTCAGGGGTGGGTGAGGCCGAAAAGGTGCGTGAGTGTCAGGCCGTGTCCCCCGGACCAGAGGACGTGCAGTCCCCGCTCTGGAGCCCAGGGAGATGGCGGTCTCAGACACACTGTCAGCAGGCGGGCCTTTGCTGGGCCCCGAAGTGACTGATCATGCCATCCAGCTGGAGCCTGGACGCCCCACCCACCCCCCACCCCCGGGATCGCGGCGCCCCCCAGGGCATCTGGGTGGCCTGGGAGTCAGACGGGCCAGTCTGTGCTGGTGGGTGTGGGCCGCGAAGGGTGGAGCCAGCCCCTGACTCTGCAGGGATGGGCGAGCTAGGTAGATGACTATCCTGCGGGGGCTCTCGTTGCAGTGACCCACCTCTGCCTGGCCACTGCCTGCCAGCACGCCGACCACGGCACCCTCCTCCAGGAGTTCTGCCTCCCCCAGTTCCAGGCACACATGGAGGCCGTTGGGAGGACGCTGTGGTGTGACTGGGGCAAGACCATCAGGTGAGTCTGGCGTGTCCTGGAGGGGCAGCGGGGATGCTGTGAGAGCGTCTCCCTCGAGGCCCCAGGAGCTGTTCTTCACTGACAGGCTGGTTCCCACGCCACAGGCTGGGACCAGAGAGAGGGTGAAGAGGGGTGCGCTGGGGGGTGGGCGCGTGGACAGGGAGGGCAGGGGCCGTGACCTCGATGACCAGGCTCAAGCTGGGTAGCGGGGCAGAGGCGGCAGGCAGCAGAGGGCTCCGTCGGGCTGGGTCCAGTCTGGGATGCTGGTGGTGGGAGCAAGATCCAGCTCCCAGGGGGCCGGGTCCCTATGACAGGAGGCCCCTCCCCCACCTGGTGCAGGGTGGTCCCCTCAGCCTCCCACCATCCCCGAGACCCAGCCTGTCCTCCCACCTGCCCAGGGGGCTCGGGCTCGGAGCTTCCTGGAACCGTAGGGTGGAGGCACGCCCCTCACCAGGGGCAGCTGGACATGAGCCCCTTCTTCTTCCCAACTTGGTCCTTCTACCAAGATGTCCTTCCCCCAAGATGTCCTTCCCCCTGACCCACAGGGTGCATCCCAGCCCCCCTCGGCTGCTCGATGAGGTCGGGAGCCTCCCCCCCACCCAGGCCTGGCTCCTTCATCTTCTAGGGCAGCCAGCAGCAATCAGCTTGTCTGCGGTTGATATTCAAGGCTGAGTTTTCCTAGGCTGTGTTTCTGCTTCAGTGTTCAGACCCTGGGGGCACCTGGGGGCTCCAGTGGGCAAGGAAAGGCAAAGAGAAGCACCCTCCAAACACCGAGATTGCAGTGGGGTTGACAACCCAGGCAGGCATGTGGGGTCCCCAGTGTGTGTGCGGGTTTCAGGCCGGGCTCCGACATCGTCCGTACAAGGACTGCCCTCGGTTCACAGCCTGGCCAGGACACACAGGAGCTGGGCGCGGGGTCCTCAACCTCCTGTAGTTAACATGAAGCCTGCGCTTGCCTCCAGGGTTTGAGCAGAGGCTCCGCGGCAGCCACCCCAGCAGGGTCTCCTCCCCATCCTCCTCCTCCACGGCCTTCAGGGTCTCCTATTCTGAGCTGAGAAATCAGTCAAAGGGGGAGGCAGGCTATTAAAAATCAGCTTTTCAGGCTAGTGGGCCTTCCGATTCTCTGAAGGGTTTGTGTTTAAATGAAAGGTCACACATTGTTAAGATGCAGAGAAGACGCCAAGGGGTCCCTGGGGATCCGCACTCCCCCCACCACCATCCAGCTCTGTGCAAGTGATTTGTGTGGACAGATTGCAAACCAGTGGCCGAGCAGAAGAGGTAGCACAAGCAGCAGGTGACATGCTGAACGAAGCAGTGGTGACAGGTTCCTAGAAACGAAGCGGGCGCGCACGGTTCCCGCCTGTGCTCAGAGTGCAAACAGGAGTCGTTATCACCCGGCCTGGAGTTCTGCCATCCTCCCAGCTGAGCCAGGTGTGATTCAGCTGGAAGTCGGAGTGGCGGGGGTGGGGCGGGGTTGCTGGGAAATTTCTTTATTTAAAAAGGAAATCAAGACCACTGAGGGAGGGAGAGGCAGAAGACCCATCGTGAGAGCTTCTCAGCAAATCAGCTGGGGCTAGCAAGCTGGTGGGCAGAATAAAGGCCCCTAGAGATGTGTGCACCCTAACCTGAGACCTGGGAACGTGTTTCATTGTGTGATGTTCAGTTCAGTCACTCAGTCGTCTCTGATTCTTTGTGACCTCGTGGACTGCAGCACACCAGGCCTCCCTGTCCATCACCGACTCTCTGAGTTTGCTGAAAATCATGTCCATCAAGTAGGTCATGCCATCCAACCATCTCATCCTCTGTCGTCCCCTTCTCCTCCTGCCCTCAGTCTTTCCCAGCATCAGGGTCTTTTCAAATGAGTCAGCTCTTCACACCAGGTGGCCAAAGTATTGGAGTTTCAGCTTCAGCATCAGTCCTTCCAATGAATATTCAGGACTGATTTCTTTTAGGATGGACTGGTGGATCTCCTTGCAGTCCAAGGGACTCTCAAGAGTCTTCTCCAACACCACAGTTCAAAAGCATCAATTCTTCTGTACTCAGCTTTCTTTATAGTCCAATTGTCACATCCATACATGACCACTGGAAAAACCATAGCCTTGACTAGACGGACTTTTGTCAGCAAAGTAACGTCTCTGCTTTTGAATATGCTATCTAGGTTGGTCATAACTTTTCTTCCAAGGACCAAGCGTCTTTTAATTTCATGGCTGCACTCACCATCCACAGTGATTTTGGAGCCCCAAAAAATAAATTCCGTCACTGTTTCCACTGTTTCCCCATCTATTTCCCACGAAGTGATGGGACCAGATGCCATGATCTTCGTTTTCTGAATGTTGAGCTTTAGGCCAACTTTTTCACTCTCCTCTTTCACTTTCATCAAGAGGCTTTTGAGTTCCTCTTCACTTTCTGCCATAAGGGTGGTGTCATCTGCATATCTGAGGTTATTGATATTTCTCCCGGCAATCTTGATTCCAGCTTGTGTTTCTTCCAGTCCAGCGTTTCTCATGATGTACTCTGCAGATAAGTTAAATAAGCAGGGTGGCAATATACAGCCTTGACACATTCCTTTTCCTATTTGGAACCAGTCTGTTGTTCCATGTCCAGTTCTAACTGTTGCTTCCTGACCTGCATACAGATTTCTCAGGAGGCAGGTCAGGTGGTCTGGTATTCCCATCTCTTGAAGAATGTTCCACAGTTTGTTGTGATCCACACAGTCAAAGGCTTTGGCATAGTCAATGAAGCAGATGTAGATGTTTTTCTGAAACTCTCTTGCTTTCTCTATGATTCAATGAATGCTGGCAATTTGATCTCTGGTTCCTCTGCCTTTTCTAAATCTAGCTTGAAAATCTTGAAGTTCATGGTTCACATACTGTTGAAGCCTGGCTTGGAGAATTTTGAGCATTACTTTGCTAGTGTGTGAGATGAGTGCAATTGTGTGGTAGTTTGAGCATTCTTTGGCATTGCCTTTCTTTGGGATTAGAATGAAAACTGACCTTTTCCAGTCCTGTGGCCACTTCTGAGTTTTCCAACTTTTCTGGCATATTGAGTGCAGCACTTTCACAGCATCATCTTTTAGGATTTGAAATAGCTCAACTGGAATTCCATCACCTCCACTAGCTTTGTGTTGATGCTTCCTATGGCCCACTTGACTTCACATTCCAGGATGTCTGGCTCTAGGTGAGTGATCACACCACCGCAGTTATCTGGGTCATGAAGATTTTTTTTGTACAGTCCTTCTGTGTATTCTTGCCACGTCTTCATATTTTCTGCTTGTGTTAGGTCCGTACCATTTCTGTCCTTTATTGTGTCCATCTTTGCATGAAATGTTCCCTTGGACTCTCTAATTTTTTGGAGAGGTCTCTGGTCTTTCCCATCCTGTTGTTTTCCTCTACGTTACGCGGCGATGGGGAGGCAAATCACAGGTGGCACTGCGGTTGCTGCCCAGGCGGCCTGGAGGGGGGTCATGAGGGTTGTCTGGGCGGGCCCGGCACCGTCACTCGGCTCCGCAAATCGTCCAGCCTTGGCAGTTTGTGCTTCCTGGTGGCTCAGACGGTAAAGAATCCGCCTGCAATGCGGGAGACCTGGGTTTGATCCCTGGGTCAGGAAGATCCCCTAGAGAAGGGCATGGCACCCCACTCCAGTATTCTTGCCTGGAGAATCCCATGGACAGAGGAGCCTGGCGGGCTGCAGTGCACGGGTCACGAAGAGTCAGACCCGACCGAGTCTGCACTTTAACCTGGCGGTCACAGCGCCGTCAAGCTAACTTTGGTGTCCTTTTGGCCCACCCACTCACCGTCTGACTTTCTCACCATGAGATTCTCCAGGCTCATTCTGTGCACTTTCTGCCCCAACCTTGGAATAAGCCATGTTTCCAAGGAGCCCTGGTTCCTTTTATTAAAGAGCGGTGTTCAGAGGCCAAGATAAACATACACATATATTCCTATCAGGGATTGAGACGTAACCAGTGAAACCACGCAAGCCCAAGAAGAAAAAGAACATGGGTGAATCCCCCTTTACCCTGGTGGAGGGCAAGGCTATATATAACTGTATTTATTTCAAGGAAGTGGCTTATGATTGTGGGGTGTGCAAAGTCCGAAACCTGTGGGGCAGGCCGAGGCTGGAGGTCTTGGACAGAGCTGATGCTCGCAGCCTCAAGGCAGAATTTATTTTTATTTTATTTTATTTATAGCTGTTTTGGGTCTTCGTTGCCGGGCTCAGGCTTTTCTCTAGTTGCGGTGCTTGGGCTTCTCCCACTGCAGAGCCTGGGCTCTAGGCCACTTGGATTTCAGCGGTTGCAGTTTGTGAGCCTTAGAAGACAGGGTTAGTTGCCCCGTGGCACATGGGAGCAGGGATCAAACCCACGTCCCCTGCATTGGCAGGCGGATTCTTAACCACTGACTACCAGGGAAGTCCGAAGCAGAACTCCTTAACTTGCTCTCAAGGCCTTTCAGCTGAGAGTGAGGTGCCCCCCACCCCCGCCCCGGCCTGCATCATCAAGAACCATCTCCTGTATTTAAGGCCAACTGATGCTGGGAGGGATGGGGGGCAGGAGGAGAAGGGGACGACAGAGGATGAGATGGCTGGATGGCATCACTGACTCGATGGACGTGAGTCTGAGTGAACTCTGGGAGCTAGTGATGGACAGGGAGGCCTGGCGTGCTGCAATTCATGGGGTCACAAAGAGTCAGACATGACTGAGCGACTGAACTGAACTGAACTGAACTGGCCTCCAGCTCATCTGTCCTGAGAATGGCTCGGGGGTCAACGCTCAGTCCTTCCATGTGTGAAGATGCCTGGGGAGCCTCAGATTGCTCAGGGGTCTGACCCATCGCTGCTCCAGGTCCTTGCGGGGCTGCTGGGCCCAGGAGAGCAGGCTCCCATCCGTGAGCCAGGCCAAGTCCACCACGTCCCAGAGTTCAGCTCCTTAAACTGCAGCCCTGGCTCACTAATGGGAACCTAACATGATTTAAAGCATTAACTGGGGGTATAATCTAATTGGGGAAGCTTCAGAGGACATGGGAAAATGTGTTGTCAGATGCTCTCATTTCCAGAGAACTTCCTGCACTGTTGGTCAGGGAGGGGAGGAGTCTGGAATGTGCAGGACTCAGCTAGGAAACGGCTGGTTTTATTTATTTATTTTTAATATTTGTTTACTTGGCTGTGCTGCATCTTCGCTGCAGCCTGCAGAATCTTAAGTTGCAGCACACGGGACCCAGTTCCCTGACCAGGGATGGAACCTGGGCCCCCAGCACTGGCAGGCGGATTCTTAACCCCTGGAGCACCAGGGAGGTCCCGAGGGCTGGTTGACAGTGATCATATTTTTCCCCAAGCCGAGAAATGTCGGGTGGGTTTGGAAGGCCAGGAGACAGCCCTGCTCGTCCACTTTGCACACACCTTCAGGCTCTGAGCTGGGGAAGGTATTAGGGCGGGAGCATTGGAGGTGGGCCAGGGAATGGGCACTGCCCTCTGAGACTGGTCATAAGGGACACAAGTTTCACTTCTTCCCGGCGTCTCTGCCCCGAAGCCTCTGGGTTTGTGTCTGCCCCCCAGGTGAGGTTTTCCAGGGGGCTCAGAGGTTAAAAAAAAAATGCTCCTGCCAATGCAGGAGACACAGGAGACGTGGGTTCATACCTTAATTGGGAAGATACCCTGAAGGAGGAAATGGCAACCCCCTCCAGTATTCTTGCCTGGAAAATTCCATGGACAGAGGAGCCTGGCGGGCTACAGTCCATGGGGCTGCAAAGAGTCGGACAGGACTGAGCGACTTCACTTTCACTTTTTCACTTTCATGCATTGGAGAAGGAAATGGCAACCCACTCCAGTTTTCTTGCCTGGAGAATCCCAGGGGCAGGAGAGCCTGGTGGGCTGACGTCTATGGGGTCACGCAGAGTTGGACACGACTGAAGTGACTTAGCAGCAGCAGCAGCAGAGCACACACGCATGCACGCGTGTGTCTGCCTCAACGCTTCAGCGTCTGAGGGGCCCGGGTCCCTGTGGCCTGCTCCTGGGGACCCCTCGCTGCCACACGGGCCCCATGAAAGCCCTCCAGCCTGGCCTGAGCCTCGGTCCAGTTACGAGGCCTGGCCGGCCTGGGCGCTGAGGAGCCGCCCCGGGGGTTGCCAAGGAGGGCACAGGAGCAGGGCACTTAACCAGGGAGACTTGGTTTCGGTGGGTCGCTGGCCCACACGGGGTCTGGACAGGCCCGCTGTGATGCCCCTTATGCTGTAGGAACCAAGGGCCTGTTCTGTGTGTCGCTTGGAAGGAGTCAGTTCAGGAAATTCTTCCCTGCTCCGCAGCACCGGTTGGAACAGCTGCTTTGCTTCTGACTCCAACAGGAACCGAGGGCAGCATCTTTCTTCAACACCGAGGTTTCTCTGGGACAGATTCTGTCAGCCCCTCCCCAGGGTCCCTGCTGTGCTTGGCCACCCCTCCCAGGCCTTGAGGGGCCCACACCCAGAGTACCAGGCAGGCCCTTCACCAGCGCCCCGCAGGACGCCTGGAGGGGAGGCCGGCCCACCTGAGCACCCCCCGCAGCCGGGAGCTCTCAGAGCAGGGCCGGGCACACGTGAGTGTTTGTCACGGGTCTGCCCACGAGTGCTGGGCCACATCCTTGTCGGGAGGACCTAGCACAGAGGTCCACTTCCCGCCCTCTGCTCACCTGGATTGGGGCACCCGCCAGGCGTCCCACAGCACCCACCGCCTCCAGCCCAGGAGTGCAGAAAGCTGGCAGATGCCCTGGGGCCTCTGGGGGCCTTCGGGGAGGCCTCCCCCAGCTCCCCGGCCCAGCCTCAGCTGGGTCTCCTGCCCGCAGGGAGCAGGCATCGACACGGCCTTCCAGTGGCTGGACGAGGGCGTGGAGTGGGTGAGCACGTGGCCGCGGTCCTTCCCAGACGGTCCCTGCCTCCCCCAGCTTCACATCACCCCCCTCATCGCCCTTCTGAGCGTGACGCGGGTAGGCAGGAAACTCTGCTGCCTGGGGGGCGGCGGGGAGGGAACCCTGGGCTCTTAGAGCCCCCCCAGGATGCGCCAGGCCCCACTGCCACAGGGGCCCGCCTGTGCTCAGGTGGGCTGGGTGGGCAGAAGAAAGGGGGCGCCCTTCCCCGCCAAAGGCAGATTCCTAAAGCCCCATCTAGGTGGCATCTGGGCAGAGCCTTCAGGACGGCAGCTCTGGGCACAGGAGTGTCCCGGGCACCCCATGACCCCAGACACCCCACCACCCCGGGCACCCCAAGACTCCACAGCATGAACACAGGCCTGCGGTCGTGGGGATAGGGGTCTCAGGAGGCCTGCCAGCCCTCTGCTCTGTTTCTGGAGCTCAGCCACGGCTGCCCTGGGGGCAGGTCCGGGGCTGGGGCCAGTGGTGGGCGCCAGGCATGCTGGAGGGGGCAGGCGGGAGCCTTTCTGGCTCCGAGAGATGAGACTGAGGGTCAGGAAGCTCCCAGGAGGAGACCCACCTGCAGAGGCAGCAACCACGGGCGGGAACTGGGGAGGAGGGCCTGGACCTCCCCGTCCATGCCCGAGGCCGCTGCTCCGTCCTCAGGTTCCCTCCACCTCCACGGCTCCCCTGGAGCTGGGGACAAACACACGCTCCCCAGACGTGGGGCCACTAGGCCCTGGCACCCCGCCTGCTCTGACGTCTTTTTCCATCAAGTGATGAAGGGCCCAGTTTCACAATCTCCCCACTTCGGGATGGAGTCGGGCCATGTCAGAACGGGAATGTCAGAAGCAGACGGCGCCCAGAGGACCCCAGCTGGGCGGAAGGGCAGGCAGATGGAACTCATCGGGGCTGGGGGCTCCCTGCTCCCACGCCTCCCTCCCCGCTCCCCTGGACACCCCTCCCCGCAGCCCCGGAAACCTCAGGCCCGTCCAGGCCCTCGGGGCAGCTGGGACTTCTCTGTCTGGGGCGATGGGCCAGGCTCGTCGTGCTGGACAGCTTCCGGGGTCTTTGGACACCGGGAAGGGGGGCAGGGCAGGGCTGGTGATGGGAGATGAGGATGGGGTGATGCGGTGCTCTGGGAGCAAGGGTGGCTGGGCGGGGGTCATGGCAGATGTCCCTTCTTAATGCTGACCTCACCCCAGCACTCACCCTGCCCCCTGCAGCGCCCCCTCCAAGCCCAGAGACAGGGTCTCCCAGGACCGGCCCACTCCTCAGTTATTCACACCCAGGGTCTACTGGCGGAGGGGCTCTGGGAGCCCGCCCCCAGGCACACTTTGAGGTCACCTTTCTCTCCAAGTGTCTTACAGGACTTAAGCCCTGGACACTTATGTACAAGGTGCCCAGCAGGACATACTCAGGACAGCCCTTAGGTCTGAGACACCTTCTTCTCCAGCTCCTTGTCTTAGAAACAGAGACCTGGGACTTCCTGGTGTTCCAGTGGCTAAGACTCTGGGCTCTCAGTGCAGGGGCCCAGGTTCAATTCCCAGTCACAGAACTAGATCCCACGTGCGGCAACCAAAGATCGTGTATGCCTCAAGAAAGATTCAGTGCAGCCAGATAAATAAATAAGATTTTAAAAGAAAAGAAATGGAGACCCCACTTCCTTTTTTTTTTTTTTTTTTTTGACTTTTTAAAAGTATTTCATTTATTTGTTTGGCTGTGCCGGGTCTCAGTTGCCACATGTGGGATATTTGAGTTGCAGCATGAGAACTCAGTTCTGGTGTGTGGGATCTAATTCCCTGACCAGGGATGGAACCCGGGCCCCCTGCACTGGGATCAAGGAGCCTTAGCCACCAGGGAAGTCCGAGACCTCACTTTCTTAAAAACACACTCCTTTTGGGTAGGTGGGTAGCTGAGTTTTCCCCACTGCCAGGGTGGGGCAGGCAGTCTATATCAATGGCAAGAAGGCCAAGTTAACATGACCTGATGTTTCCAATCCCACTTATGTTGACCCGTTTCTGGGTTTTGATGTTGCAAATGATGCCACTATAAGAATTTTATACGTAGAGCCTTACTTCTTTTCGATTCATTTCTTTAAGAATTCTTGCACGTGGGCTTGCTTCGACACATGCCATGAACATTCTGTGGTTCTTGATAGGTTTGGCCCTATGGCCCTTTTAAAGGATTTCACTAATCCGCATTACCAGCAACATTCAAAAACACGTATTTCCTCATGAGGAATGTGTATGAGTTTAGGGAGATTTTATTTTTGCAGATTTAAATGAGATTTCCTCTTCAGTTTCAATTTGCCCCATCTTTGACTGTTAGAAGACTGGGCTGTTCTCCCATAGCTATTTGCAATTTGTTTTTTTTCCCCCTCAAATGCAGATTATCTGACCTTAACCTTCCCTGTTTATCTCTTGAGTCATTGGGGGTATTTTTAATCTTCTTGTACAAACTCTTGACTACAGTAAAGACTGGCTCTTTGTCATCTTGTTCTAAATATTTACTCTTCATGTTTCCTTTGGTGATGTTTATTTTCCATGTTTTATTTAATTAGTTATTCAGTTACTACAAGTGCCCAGATTCATTCCTCAGAGTTCTGATTTCTGCGAGGTCCTGTCTGTTCTACAGGTTCAGCTGAGTCATGTGGCCACAACAGTATGTTGTTTCTATTTAGTTGTTCTGTGTTTTGAAATAACATGTATCTTCTCAATGCAGTGGATCGTTACCTTAAGACGTGAATGAAAATTTATGTCCTTCCTACCTCAATGACCCTAATGTAATTTTTTGAATAATATTTCCTCCCTCAATTATTTGGTTATGCTTAGTTTAATACATTTAATACATTCTTGTACACATTGGAGTCTGTTTCAGGTAGTTTTTACTTATGTTTTGGGGTCATATTCCAGCACTTCGATTATCATGGCTTTATGATATTTTCTACAAGTTAGAAGTGCTCGTCTGATCCTACTGTGCTCACTTCCCTTATATTTCACATTAGGTTGTGCTCTGTCTGATGTATTTTCCACCTGTTTTTCCGAAAGAACTGAAGAACCATTTGGCCAAATTCCATACAAACTCTATTTTAAGATTCTGAGATGACTGGTATCAATCCATCAACTTAGGAAGGATCAGCTGTTTGCAAGAGCCTTTCCCACCGGGGGCACTGTGGGCCCTGGTGTCCTGAGTGCTGGCAGCTGGTGTTGTGGGTTGACGAGTTGTTACCTTTGGGTGCTGCCTCTTAGTGATTAGTACAAGAAGTAAGTGTGGCAGGGGGAGGCAGGGGCGGGGGGAAGCATGGAGCCGAGATGGGGCCCGTCTGGGTATGAACCCTGCTGATTCTTTCACTGCTTACACTCTCTGGGCCTCTGTTTTCTCTGCAGTGAATGAGTCTAATAGCATTTTCTTGATTAACAGTTCCTGATTTGCCTCTATGCGAATTTCCTTAATTGGGTTTTAGGATTAGGCTGCATGTGTGGGTGCTCAGTCATTCAGTCATATCCGACTCATTTGCAACCCCATGGACTGTGTAACTCACCAGGCTCCTCTGTCCATGGGATTTTCCAGGCAAGGATACTGGAGTGGGTTGCCATTTCCTCCTCCAGGGGATCTTCCCAACCCAGGAATCAAACCCACATTTCCTAGCAGCTCCTGCATGGGCAGGGGGGATTCTTTACCACTGAGCCATCTGGGAAGCCTAAAGGCTTAGCCTCCTACTTGCCGAATGGAATATATGTGTTCAGCGGACTCCTGGAGCTAAGAGTAGGGAATAACCAACGTACCTGGAGCATGATTCGTTCCTGCAAGGAGATCCTGAATACTCATTGGAAGGACTGATGCTGAAGCTGAAGCTCCAACACTCTGGCCATTGGATGCGAAGAGCAGACTCACTGGGAAAGACCCTGATGCTGGGAAAGGTTGAAGGCGGGAGGAGAAGGGGGCAACAGAAGATGTTTACAAGAGTCCTTCCCACGGGAGGACTCAGCTCTGAATAGATTGGGGGAGTTCGTTCTCCAGTTTCTTCCCCCACTGTTTATTAGTTTTGGCTGCTTTTGGCTTCCTGTCTGTGGTTCAGCCATGTGTATGTGGCCCATAACCTCTCACTAAACCGCAGAGGCCTGTAGCATCCCCTTAAATGCCCGCTGTCCGCTACGTCCAGTTTTGTGTTTTTGTTGTTGCTGTTTGGCTGCACTAGGTCTTCATTGCTTTGCAGAGCCTTTCTCTGCTTGCAGCAAGCGGGGGCCACTCTGTTGCAGTGTGTGGGCTTCTCGTTGGGCTGGCTTCTCTTGTTGGGGAGCACGGGCCCTAGGCTCCTGGGCTTCAGTGGTTGTGGCGCTGACGCAACGGGCTTGGTAGTTGCGGCTTTCAGGCTCGAGAGCATGGGCTCAGACGCTGTGACACATGGGCCCAGTCACTCCTCAGCACGTGGAATCTTCCCAGGCCAGGCATCGAACCCGTGTCCCCTGCGTGGGCAGGTGGATTCTTAACCACTGGACACCAGGGAACTCCCAACGTTTGTTTTATCTCTGTGTTTTTCTCCCCCTTTTTTCCTTCATTTAGATGCCACCTTATTCATCAAAGGGAAACCAAAAGGCCCAGTTTTCCATTCAGTTCAGTTCAGTCGTGTCCGACTCTCTGTGACCCCATGGACTGCAGCACTCCAGGCCTCCCTGTCCATCCCCAACTCCCGGATCTTACTCAAACTCATGTCCATCGAGTTGGTGATGCCATCCAACCATCTCATCCTCTGTCGTCCCCTTCTCCTCCTGCCTTCAATCTTTCCCAGAATCAGCATCTTCTGAGGAGTCAATTCTTCGCATCAGGTGGCCAAAGTATTGCAGTTTCAGCTTCAGTATCAGTCCTTCCAATGAATATTCAGGACTGATTTCCTTTAGGATGGACTCGGTGGATCTCCTTGCAGTCCAAGTGACTCTCAAGAGTCTTCTCCAACACCACAGTTCAAAAGCATCAGTTCTTCGGCGCTCACCTTTCTTCACAGTCCAACTCCCACATCCATACACGACTATTGGAAAAACCATAGCTTTGACTAGATGGACCTTAATTGGCAAAGTAATGTCTCTGCTTTTTAATATGCTGTCTAGGTTAGTCATAACTTTCCTTCCAAGGAGTAAGTGTCTTTTAATTTCATGGCTGCAATCACCATCTGCAGTGATTTTGGAGCCAAAAAAAATAAAGTTTGTCACTGTTTCAATTGTTTCCCCATCTATTTCCCATGAAGTGATGGGACCGGATGCCATGATCTTAGTTTTTTGGATGTTGAGCTTTAGGCCAACTTTTCACTCTCCACTTTCACTTTCATCAAGAGGCTCTTTAGTTCTTCTCTTTCTGCCATAAGGGTGGTGTCATCTGCATATCTGAGGTTATTGATATTTCTCCTAGCAATCTTGATTCCAGCTTGTGCTTCATCCAGCCCAGCATTTCTCATGATGTACTCTGCATATAAGTTAAACAAGCAGGGTGACAATATACAGCCTTGACATACTCCTTTTCCTATTAGGAACCAGTCTGTGTTCCATGTCCAGTTCTAACTGTTGCTCCCTGACCTGCACACAGATTTCTCAGGGGGCAGGTCAGGTGATCTAGTATTCCCATCTCTTTCAGAATGTTCCACAATTTGTTGTGATCCACACAGTCAAAGGCTTTGGCGTAGTCAATAAAGCAGATGTAGATGTTTTTCTGAAACTCTCTTGCTTTTTCAATGATCCAATGGATGTTGGCAATTTATTCTATGGTTCCTCTGCCTTTTCTAAATCCAGCTTGAACATTTGGAAGTTCATGGTTCACATACTGTTGAAGCCGGGCTTGGAGAGTTTTGAGCATTACTTTGCTAGTGTGTGAGATGAGTGCAATTGTGTGGTAGTTTGAGCATTCTTTGGCATTGCCTTTCTTTGGGATTGGAATGAAAACTGACCTTTTCCAGTCCTGTGGCAGCTGCTGAATTTTCCAACTTTGCTGGCATATTGAGTGCAGCACTTTCACAGCATCATCTTTTAGGATTTGAAATAGCTCAACTGGAATTCCATCACCTCCACTAGCTTTGTTCATAGTGATGCTTCCTAAGGCCCACTTGACTTTGCATTCCAGGATGTCTAGCTCTAAGTGAGTGATCATACTATCGTGATTATCTGGGTCGTGAAGATCTTTTTTGTACAGTTCTTCTGTGTATTCTTGCCACCTCTTCTTAGTATCTTCTACCTCTGTTAGGTCCCTACCATTTCTGACCTTTAGTGTGTCCATCTTTACATGAAATGTTCCCTTGGTGTCTCTAATTTTCTTGAAGAGATCTCTAGTCTTTCCCATTCTATTGTTTTCCTCTGTTTGTTTGCATTGATCACTGAGAAAGGCTTTCTTATCTCTCCTTGCTATTCTTTGGAACTCTGCATTCAGACCTCTGGTGTTTTGGCTCCCTCCATAGGCTGTATATTGTCACCGTGCTTATTTAACTTATATGCAGAGTACATCATGAGAAACGCTGGGCTGGAAGAAGCACAAGCTGGAATCAAGATTGCCGGGAGAAATATCAATAACCTCAGATATGCAGATGACACCACCCTTATGGCAGAAAGTGAAGAAGAACTCAAAAGCCTCTTGATGAAAGTGAAAGAGGCGAGTGAAAAAGTTGGCTTACAGCTCAACATTCAGAAAACGAAGATCATGGCATCTGGTCCCATCACTTCATGGCAAATAGATGGGGAAACAGTGGAAACAGTGTCAGACTTTATTTTTGGGGGCTCCAAAATCACTGTAGATGGTAACTGCAGCCATGAAATTAAAAGACGCTTACTCCTTGGAAGAAAAGTTATGACCAACCTAGATGGCATATTGAAAAACAGAGACATTACTGGGATTTCTTTGGAAGGAATGATGCCACCTCATGCGAAGAGCTGACTTATTGGAAAAGACCCTGATGCTGGGAGGGATTGGGGGCAGGAGGAGAAGGGGACGACAGAGGATGAGATGGCTAGATGGCATCACCGACTCGATGGACGTGAGTCTGAGTGAACTCCGGGAGTTGGTGATGGAGAGGGAGGCCTGGCATGCTGCGATTCATGGGGTCACAAAGAGTCAGACACAACTGAGCAACTGAACTGAACTGAACTGATATCTATCTCTCCATCTACCTCTTTCTATCCATCCATCCATCTATTTACTTATCTATCATTGCATCTACCTATTTTGTACTCTCTGTTCTTTTATCAGCAATAACTATTGATCTGATAGGGCTCTTGGTTACTTAATCTGTGCAGACAGGCTGTTAATTCAAATATGTCTTACTGTTTTTAACATCATCATTCGTTTTTACGTGTTTTAAATTCAGGCAACAGTTTGAAGTAGATTCTAGAAATAAGCCATGTGATTAGTACATTCTCAGAATTCAGAACTTTCCAAGGAGCTTTTTGCTGCCTTTGTACTTGAGTGACAGCCTGACAGGATACTACGTCTATGCTGAGCAGCCTTGTTCATATAGTTCATGAGCATGAAGTTCACGAAGCTGCTTGTTGTCCCATTGTCTCTGGCTTTTCATCGTGTTTTCAGAGAAAGCAGAAGATGTTTTGCTTTGTCTTTTAAACATGAGCTCCTTTTCTCTGGCCCAGAGGTTCGTGGGTTGCCAGAACCAGGGGGCCAGAAATAGACAGCAGAGGAGCAGGGCAGGCAGGACATGGGCCCGGAGGCCCAGGGGCTGCACCACGGCTGCCTGGGGAGAGCTCGCAAGACACACATCCTCAGACCCTGGCAGCTGAGACCGCTGGGGACGTGAGCCGATGGGGAGCACCAGTGCATGACACCCCTCCCCACCTGGTCCCAGAGCAGGTGGGGGAGGTTTGAGACCCCTCTCCTGGAAGCCAGGTGGGTCTGCAGTTTCCCCGTGACACCTATTTCCCTGTGTCTCCATCCTCCGGGTGCTCATGGTCCAGGCTTGTGTCCCAGGGTGATTTGGGGCCACGGAGAAGCCCCTGAGGATGACTGGGAGCTTCTCCCTTGCTGGGGGGACTTGCCCTCCTGCATGGGCACATGTTCCCGGGGTGGTGGAACGTATCACCAGGCCAGGGGATCAGGGGCAGCCAGGTGCCTCAGTGGGGTGGGGTGGGCATCTCAAGTGGGGCTTCTTAGCCTCATGACTGCCTCCTACTAGGCAAGGTGGGGGACTCACGCCCCCTTGCTGGGAGCCTGGGACCACTCTACCCATTTTAAAGGTAGAAGCATGGAGCCTCAGTTCTCAAAGCCCACCGCTGGTCGCTGTCCTGTGGTACAGAATGTTGTGCGGCTCTGCCCCAACCCTCAGTGTTGCCTTGAGCTCCAGACAAGATGGGCCAGCCAGGAGGGGGCCAGCTGGGCATGGGCAGCTGGCGGGACATGTGGTTGGGGGTGAGCTCATGCTGGGGGCCCTTACTGAGGAGGGGAAGGTAGTCCGTCAAGGCTTTGGGAAGCTCTCGGGGGTCCCAGGAGAATCCAGTGGCATCAGGGAGACAGAGGACCACCAGGGCAGGGGGACGGGGACCAGGGCCCTGCCCAGGCCCAGGGGCGGGGCTGCAGGGCCTGGAGGGGAAATACCGTCCCTCTGGCCGCCAACGTGGCTTCCCAAAGGCTGTTAGAGTCCAAATATAGCGCCCTGGCAGTCCTGCTTAATCCCGGGCTCAGACAAGCATGTTCACCCATGTCCTGGCAAGGGCAGGGCCCTGGGCCCCAGCAGGCTGGGTGCGGCCAGCTGGGGACTTCACCCTGCTGGACCTGGGTGTCCACACAGTGGTCCTGGGAGATCCCAGGGTGGCAGCGGGTCAGAGGGGTCCCACTGGCCTGGCCACCAGTGGGCACTGCTCCTGGTGTCCTCAGACCCGGGGCCGAGCGCTGTGAGCACAGTCACACCCCACCTACCGACCCTTGGAAGACACCCCCTGCATTTGGAAACTGGAGCCTCCCTCCTCGCACCGCAGACCCCCGGAGCCAGGTCCTGCTGCAGCCTGATCCTGAGGTGGTGGTGTGCCCTGCTGCCCGTGGGGAGCCCGGCCTGGCAGCGCCCAGCTGGTGTCTGATGCCAGAGTGGCTGCTTTCGGAGCCAGGGATGGACTCCTCCCAGCCAGGGCATAGGGGCCCAGAGTCCTTCCTGCCCGGAGCAGAGCCCATGGAAGAGGGCCAGTGGGGGAGGCCCCTCCCCAACGGGGTTAGCGGTCTACATGTAGGAGGCAAGCAGACCCCAAGTCAGACCCCTGGGCCAGCCACCTCACTGCCCTCTGGGGCCACTTGCTTGGTCGCCTGCCCAGCTCCCTGGGCTGCCAGGCGGGGCGGAGTCTGGGCGCCATGTGAATGGCCTCAGTGTGTCCTGTCCGCTGAACAACAGAGGGTTTCGCTGTCACAGGGATGGGGCATGTCCACTCGGAGGTCACAGCCAGCTTCGGGGTGTGCGGGCCATGCACCCCAGCCTAAGTGAGTCCCCATTCTGCATGCCCGCAGCTCCCTCCTAGTTACAGGGTGTCCATCGCCCAGCGGGGCGAGACTGGGCCTGTCCTGCCCCAGGGCCCGGTGTGCACGTGCTCCCAGCAGGAGCCCAGACCCCCTTGTGGACATCAGACCAGCCCCACCTGCCACAGGGTGTCCGAAGAGGCGGGTGCCTGCCCCCCTCGGTCTCTCAGCCTTGGGTCCCTGAAGTCCAGTCTCCCCGCACGGCACCCAGCAGCCCCTCTGTCCCCTCTGGGCCTTCCTGCTCCTCCGTGCGGGTGCGTCTCACAGGCTGGGCTCCACTGAGGAATCCTGGGGGTGGGCAAGGAGGGGGTGCTCTCTCTACAGAGCCTGGAGAGGGAGCAGAGGCCCAGTGGCCTGACCAGTGCCAAGCTCAGGACACCAGGACGGGGTGGAGAGCTGCCCGGCATGGTGGCAAAGCTCCGGGTTGTCCCCCAAACTCTGTGGACATCTTCCAGAAACACAGGAAAACGGTGACGTCCTCAGTTGATAGCAGTCACCTTCAGTTCAGTTCAGCCGCTCAGTCGTGTCCGACTCTTCATAACCTCATGGACCGCAGCATGCCAGGCCTCCCTGTCCATCACCAACTCTCTGAGTTTGCTCAAACTCATGTCCATCAAGTCAGGGATGCCATCCAACCATCTCATCCTCTGTCGTGTCCCCCTCTCCTCCTACCCTCAATCTTTCCCAGCATCAGGGTCTTTTCCAATGAGTCAGTTCTTCGCATCAGGTGGCCAGAGTATTGGAGTTTCGGCTTCAACATCAGTCCTTCCAATGAACACTCAGGACTGATCTCCTTTAGGATGGACTGGTTGGATCTCCTTGCAGTCCAAGGGACTCGCAGGAGTCTTCTCCAACACCACAGTTCAAAAACATCAATTCTTTGGCGCTCAACCTTCCTTATGTTCCAACTCTCACTCTCATACATGACCACTGGAAAAACCATAGACTTGACTAGATGGACCTTTTTGGCAAAGTAGTGTCTCTGCTTTATAATATGCTGTCTAGGTTGGTCATAATTTTCCCTCCAAGGAGTAAGCGTCTTTTAATTTCATGGCCGTAGTCACCATCTGCAGGGATTTTGGAGCCAAAAAAAATAAAGTCTGCCACTGTTTCCACTGTTTCCCCATCTATTTCCCACGAAGTGATGGGACCAGATGCCATGATCTTCGTTTTCTGAATGTTGAGTTTTAAGCCAACTTTTTCTCTCTCCTCTTTCACTTTCATCAAGAGGCTCTTTAGTTCCTCTTCACTTTCTGCCATAAGGGTGGTGTCATCTGCATATCTGAGGTTATTGATATTTCTCCCGGCAATCTTGATTCCAGCTTGTGCTTCTTCCAGTCCAGCGTTTCTCATGATGTACTCTGCATATAAGTTAAATAAGTAGGGTGACAATATCCAGCCTTGATGGACTCCTTTTCCTATTTGGAACCAGTCTGTTGTTCCATGTCCAGTTCTAACTGTTGCTTCCTGACCTGCACACAGATTTCTCAGGAGGCAGGTCAGGTGGTCTGGTATTCCCATCTCTTTCAGAATTTCCCAGAGTTTGTGATGATCCACACAGTCAAAGGCTTTGGCATAGTCAATAAAGCAGAAATAGATGTTTTTCTGGAACTCTTGCTTTTTCGATGATCCAGCAGATGTTGGCAATTTGATCTCTGGTTCCTCTGCCTTTTCTAAAACCAGCTTGAAATCTGGAAGTTCCCGGTTCACGTACTGCTGAAGCCCGGCTTGGAGGATTTTGAGCATCACTTTACTAGCATCACCTTGGCTGGGTGCTTTTCCCGGTGAGGGTCGGGGAGTGGGGACCGCCCCACATGCACTGGCTTCCTGGCAGCCATCTCAGCCCTGGGCCTTCTGCCCAGTTGGATCCCACAGCTCAGAGATCCTGAGCCTCTTGCCTGAGGACACACAGCAGCTTCACAGGGCAGCTGGCTGAGGCAGAAGCGGAAATCTGGCTTCCCAAGCCGCATGCCCTGCCTGGAGGAGGGGGCATCCTTCCAACCCCACCCAGGGCCCCCCACACACAGCCCGGCCCCACGTGCTGCACACCGTGCTTCCAGGCGGCCGCGACCGGTCTGGATGCCGAGTGAAGACTCAGCTCAGGGTGTCCCCCCATCCTTCCCCGAGGTGCGCCTCCAGCTTACGGGGTCTGAGTGGGGACTGATACACTGCCAGCTCTGAGTGCAGAGACTGCGGCCTGTGCTTCTGAGAGGCGTGTGCACCGGGGGCCTGGGACTCCCTGCTGCAGAGCCCCTATGCAGGTGGGGAACCCAGCTGTCCCCAGGGCTCATCTGTCCACACTGGGGTCCTGGACAGCCCAGGCTAGAAGGGACAGTGACCCCCCCCCCCCAATGCCCCTTCCCTCCCAGCCCAGGCTCAGGGGACAAGGACTCTGAGTGGCTCCTAGAGTCACAGACATGTCAGCCTCCTCCACGGGGCAAGGTGTGCCCAGTGCCAGGCCCGGGGTACAGCAGGGAACCCGAGGTCACACCCCGGGTGGGCAGACAGCACATGGGCGGCTGCAGCACCCGCAGGGATGGGGGAGACACAGGGGTCCCAGGGCCCGGAGGTCGCGCCTAGGGGTGTATCCCCACAGTACTGAGCTGGAGACAGGAATGTATGCAGGCAGGTGGCGAGGTGGCTGGGGGCATCGGACGAAGGGGTCCCCCTCTCTGTCCCTGCTATGGACCAGGGCTGGGAGAACAACTTCCTCTGGAACAGGAGATGCAAAATCCGGCCTGAGGGTCACCGAGTGGGTCATTCCTAAGTGGGTCCTGAGAGGCGGCTGGAAACAAGACCGCATGAGAAGAAACAGGCTCAGAATTTCCCAGAAGTCCCCCTCCCCCGTGTCTGCAAGGCAAGAAGCTCTAGGCGGCCAGGCGGGAGGAGATCCTGGGGACTCAGCGCCTGTCTGTACTGAGTGGGGCGGCCCTCTGTGCAGCGTCCCCCAAGCTCCATGGACCCCAGAACACTGCTGGCATTTGCCTTGGTGGAATGTCTCAGGAGTGGGACAGTCAGGCTGGCTCCAGGCCAGGAGAAGACAGAATGAAAGAGCAAAAGACAGAGGAGCTGAAGCCAGAGGCCGCAGGGTGGGAGGGGACGGTGAGAATGAGGACCGAGAGGGCTTGTCCAAGAGGGCGGGGTCCCGCAGTCTCCCCAGGTACCTGGCTTCCTCTGCTGTCTAGGTGATGGAACCTCCAGATGGGGGTGTCTCCTGAGGGACAGAGAAAACGCCAGCCTCTTTCCACTTTTCTTCCTCTTCTTACCTTGAACAGCCCCCTTCCAAGATCCTTTTTTCTCACCTTTATTCATATCATTTTCATTTTCCAAGAAGAATGGCATTTGTCCACCTCGCTCAGCAAGTGCCGGTGGTCTGGGAGGTACTGTTTAGCCAGGGAGCTGGTCTTGTGAAGATGGGAGCTGGAACTGACCTCTGCCATTCAGGCTTGGTATGAAGCCTGTCGCGTTGTTTGTTTATTTGTTGACCCGGGAGTATTAGGGGGCACCTCCTAGCGTGTGTCATTCCTGGACAGACATGGAGCTCGTGGTTCCCAGTGCTCCCAGGGAAGATGGGTTTGCCCAGACATGTAGAACAGGAGTCCCTGTGCTACAGCAGACAGAGACCCAGTGTAGTGGGAACCTAGCAAACACCCGCAAGAGTGCGTTTGCACGCCGTGGTCATGCTGACTGCAAAGCGTTCCTGGCGAGGTGTCCTGTGGGTCAGCCCTAGGCCGGCAGAAATGCATGAAGACGCCTATCACTTGGTCTCGGTGGATTTTTCCAGCTGGGTGGAATCTCTCTGATGTCCCTAGTTTAGGGAGGGCTTCGCAGAATGGTGTCCACCTGCCCCCCACCCCCATAGCAAGTCCTTGGGGTCCAGGTGAGCCCAGGTACACTGCTGGCTTGGGTCCCACCAGCACAGCACAAGTTTGCAGGTGACTCCAGAGTTCGAAGTGAAATGTTTTCAATCCAACCATCAACAGGACTTCTTATATGCTCCCTGCAGCGTCAAGAAAAACAAAAGATGCCCTGTCCTGTGCAGCCTCCAGGCACTGTGGGTCTGGGGAACAGTCCCCCAGGTGGGCTTGGTTACCCGCCCTGAGGGCCACTCGGCCCCTCCTGTGTGTGGTTGGAGGCCCTTTGCAGAGATGAGCTGGCCTGGCACACTGGCTCCGAGCCTGGAGCCTGACGTAGGGTGGGCCAGCCCATGGCTTTCTGCCACCAGAGGAAGTGGCCTGGTGAGCTGTCAGCCCCTCCCAACTTTGGAAAGGTCCTGAAGTGGCTATTTATGAAATCTTGGGTGGGAGCGAAGGTGGAAAAACCAGGAGGAAGGCAGACCTGGCCACCTAAAACACAAACGGGTTCCTAATTGTGATGAAAATGCCTCAATAGCAAACGTGATGTTTGCTATTCATTTGAGAGATTTTGTTTTATCACATTCAGAAGAACTTCTTTGTGCTTTACAAAGTTGGGCTTTTTTTAAAATCAGAAATGAATGTTCAGTTTTATCAAACGCCTTTGCCACATGTATCAAAACGATTGCTGCTTTCCTTTGACAAACTGAAGTATGATTTTATAGTAATAGCACTGAAGCCTTCCTGAAATAAACCCACTTTATTCTATACACTAGCTTAAAGTTGCTAGTGTTTGAAAAAGGACATCTGTGTCTATTTATAAGTGAAAGTGAACATCTGTTGCATGAGCCTGCCTGTTCCCAGGCACGTGGGCGGGCCATCTTAAGAGGTTTGGGATCAGGGTTTTGTTAACTATTTCAAAGAGCTGAGAAGCTTGACATCTTTTTCTGTGACCTTAAGAATCTGAAAGAACCGCCTGAGTCTAGCACCTTTTGTGAAAGTAGTTCTTTAGCAATTTTTTTCTTTTTTCCTCTCAGATTTTCAACTTTATAAGTCCAGATCATCATTTATAATCTCCCCCAAAGCATTCCCATTCATCAAAGACTTTCCAATTTTTAACATACATGTTTTGCATGTTAGTCTCATACTTCTTCTAATCTTTTAACTATGGTTTTGTATGTTGGTGTTTTCTCTGCTTTTTTTCTGGATTATCCACAAATGTGATCATTTCATTGTAGCTATTTTTCTAAAGAATCAACTGCTGAATCTACTTATTCATTTTTATGTTTTTAAAAAATATCAATAAATACTAGTTTTCAATAATTAGTAATGCATTTAAACTATTTGCCCTTTGGAGAGATCTATTTTGTGTTTCTTTATTTAAATGTCTTTATTTGGATTCTTACTTCATTTATTTTCATTTATTTTTAGTAATAATAAGATAAATTACAACTGCAGATTTTTCTCAAAATTCAGTTTTGCCTTGATTTCATTAATTTTTACATGCAGTGTTGCCATTATTTTTTCTTAACAACCTATAATTGAATTTTTAAATGCCATTTGGCCCTGAAATTATATAAGAGTGATCTTTCATTTCTAGGAGTTAATTTTTTTTTAATTTTATCCTTTTTTTACTAATTTCTAGTTTCTGATATTGTAGCCAAAGACTTAAAATCTCCACTTTGAGAATTTACCAAGTTTTCCTTTGCGGCCTAAATAGGATCCTGGGACTTTTAAAAAGCTTGTTGATTCTTTGCAGGATAGAAACTTCCTCATATAGTCACTGAAATCAGGTTTATTAAATTTATTTTTCATTTTTATGCTAGTTACTATTCACTCAACCTGGAGAGGTGTGTTACAGCCCCCCACAAGAAGAGTCTGTCCTGATTACTCACAGCAGGAGGCTCTCTGGACCCTGCGGACCTGTGACAACGCCCTTCTCCGTATGAACGCCCCTCTCTTCCCGGCTACCAGGTTACCGGGTTACCAGGTTACCGGGTTACCAGGTTACAGTCTTCTGCGCTGGATTGTGCTCCATCGCCCCCGCGTCCTCTCCTGTCTCCAGGCAGATCCGTCCCTTTCTCTTCCTTCTGCTTTTGTTTCTCTTGCCTTTGAGATGACTGCTGTGAACAGTCAGCTGATGAATGGGGCTTTGTTTTTCCCTACACTCTCCCTGCCCTCGTGGTGTTTGCAGTCTAGAAACCGAGACCAACAGTGAGTGAACAATCCTGAGTTAAAAGTTCAGATACGAAGAAGGACACAGCTGTGAAGGAAAACCCTACTTTGCTGGGGATCCTAACGAGTTGAAGCATCAGAAAAAAAGGCCTGTTTGAGGAGGTGACATCTGAGGGACATGCAGATACTGGCCTTGTGACGACCAGGTGAACGGTCTTCCACACAGAAAGTGCAGCATGTGCAAAGGTCCTGAGGCAGAAACACCAGCCAGGCAGGGTGGCCAGGGGGAGAAGGAGGGGCACAGTTGAGAGTGAGGGGCGGGGGCTGCATGAGAGCTTTTGAATGCAGCACAGGTGCGGGGAGGGGGCAGAGCATTGAAGGTATGAAGCAAGGGCGAGCTGGTGTGGGCAGTGGGCGAGGCTGGAGAGCACAGAGGCCAGGGCTCTGGCCCCGGGAGCCCATGGTGGACAGAGCCCAAACTGCAGAAGAGAGGAAAGCGGAGGAGGAAGATGATGGCTGCCTTTGGACAGCAAGGATATCCAACCAGTCCATCCTAAAGGAAATCAGTCCTGAATATTCATTGGAAGGACTGATGCTGAAGCTGAAGCTCTAATACTTTGGCTACCTGATGCGAAGAATTGACTCACTGGAAAAGACTCTGATGCTGGGAAAGATTGAAGGCAGGAGGAGAAGGGGACGACAGAAGATGAGATGGTTGGATGGCATTACCAATGCCACGGACATGAGTTTGAGCAAGCTCCGGGAGTTGATGATGGACAGGGAAGCCTGGCATGTTGCAGTCCATGGGGTCGCAGAGAGTTGGACACGACTGAGTCACTGAACTGAACTGACTGAGCTGCTAAGCTGAGTAGGGGGAGGAGAAGAGACACAGATGCCCACGCCCCTGGCCCACGATCAGTGCAGAGAAATGAAAGCTGGTCAGTGACGGGGCTGCAGGAGGGGAGGGAACCCCTGGAAATGGGGGGACCCAAGGCAACTCAGAGAGGGCAAGGCTTCCCAGCCAAGAATGAGAGGTGGGGCTAGGCCGGGGGCACCCCGAGAGTCAGGTACATGGACAGCCCGCTGTGCCCAGGAAGGCTTCAGATGGGGGTGAGGATGTCAGGAGTTTTGGAGGTTGCAGTCGCAGGGCCCGGCAGAGAAGTGAAGCAGCGCCGCCGAGCGCGGAGGACCCTCACGGGCGGGAAGGGCGCGGTCAGATGAGGCAGGCCACGGACGGGCAGATGGAGCGAGAAGACAGAGAGCCCCGAGCGAGAGACGGGGCGGGGTGGGGGGGGTGCTGACCGCGAGGGAGGGGGTCTCTGGGGAAGAGGTCAGGGGAGGAGGGACCAAGGAGAGGCGGTCCCCGAGGAGGGGGCGCCATCTGGTGGCCTCGTCCTTCCGGCAAGAAGGGTCCAGGGAGCGCGGGGTCCTTGGACGCCTGGGGCGGGGAGCCAGCGGGCGGATGGATGCCAAAGGGGGTCCTGGCCTCGGGGCCCTCTCAGCCCCCAGGCGCAGACGCCCCTCGGAGACTGGGCATCTCATCCCCGCAGCATCTGTGTGGAACCCGAGAGGAGGAGAGGGCCCTCTGGCCGGCCGCGCCCCCGAATTGCCACAGCCTTGTATCTCTCCGAGGAGTCCGCCCCTCCTCCCACTACATCCTGGAGCAGCGCTTCCCGCCCCCCCACCTGAGGGAGGAGGGGAGTCCCAGAGCTCCATCCCACCCCACTCCGGAGCGGCCTCGGGGGCAGAACCCCCGTGCTGGAAGCAGAGGGTGGGAGAGGGGGCGTCCCCAAGGTGGTCCCCGGGCCGGGACTGACCCCACCCAAGTGGGGCAGAGGTTAGGCCGGTGGAAGGAAGGAAGGCCGCAGGCTGCGGGCCTGCTGGGCCTGGCGGGGGTCTGCAGGAGTGAGTAGGAGCCCGGGGCCACCGCAGCCCCTCTGAGCCCTGGGCGGTGCCAGACGTGGAGCGGCCCCGCCCCCAAGCTAGGTGCCACCCGCCAGGCAGCGGGGCTGAGGGTGCTCGCGCCCCCTACCCCTCGCCAGCCCGGCTCCCGGCTGGCACTCAGTCCTCCCAGCTGCTTGGGATTCAGAGCGTTCCCTGCGCCAAAGGCTAAGGAGACGTGCTCCCCACAGCTGCAAATGCAGGGGGCTTGAGTGTCCGGCTTTCTACAGGCCTTTTAAAACATTCAATTATAAAAATAATATGTGCCTGTAGGAAAAACATGAAAAAAAATCCCTCCAAAAGCGGAGATAGGAGAATAAAAGTCCACCACCCTCTAGGGGTGACAGCTCCTCTTAACGTTCCGGGGTCTTCCCCTCCTGCATGGACCGCTTTATGCTGAAACCACGCTGTCTGTGTCATTTGGTCTCCACGGCTTCTTCTGTTCAGCGTTTTAGCATAACTGTTTTCTTCCTGAATATCTTTTTATAGCTACATAGCAGAGGCTCTTGTAAGCAACTTGAGTCCCTGTCCTACTGCTTGCTCTTTTTCAAAATTAAAAATCTGTAGGAGACATCTTCTTACATGACTTTGGTCTACCTTTCATATTATTAATTTAGGAAAATTCCCAGAAATAGAATTCCTGACGCAAAGGGTATCCATGACTTTGAAGTTCTCCAGACATAATTGCCAAATAGCTTTTCAGGAAACTTTTACTAGTTTATCTTCTACTAGTAAAGATACAAACACCTGCTTCATTTCACTGTACCTTCACCAGCACTGCATAATTCTCATTTTGAAAATGGATTGTTTGGAAGTTGCTTCTTTCTTCCTTAAAAGTGAGGTTAACAATTTTTTTTCCAGATGCTTGTTAGCCATTTGTATTTCTAGAACTATTCAGCCAAAAGCTGAATGAGTATCCTTCTTTGTGTCTTGGACTCACCCACACACCTCCCTATCTACCTAACTACCATCCCCCCACATCAGTCTGGGGAAAAAAAAAACCCTGACGCCGGGAAAGACTGAGCAAGAGGAGACGGGGACAACAGGGGATGAGATGGTTGAATGGCATCACCAACTCGATAGACATGAATCTGAGCAAACTCTGGGAGAGAGTGAAGGACAGGGAAGGCTGCTGTGCTGCAGTCCGTGGGGTCTCAAAGAGTAGGACAGGACTTGGTGACTGAACAACAGCATGTCAGTCTAGCATTTAGACGGGCTCCCCAAGCTGGCCTCAAATGGGTCCCAGTCTCCTTCACGTGCCCCAGCTGCCAGAGTGCCAGGTGGTGCCACCTCCCCTAAAACCAGCAGGTATTTAAAGCTGCTGGAAAAAAAAAAAAAGAAAGTGAACCAAACTCGTGGTTCCTCCTCAGATATTCTGAAGACTTAGACACACACCGCCTGGTCAACATTTACCCGAGTTTATAGAACAAGAAATGTACCCTTCAGGGACCACACACCAGTTGTCCGGAAGTTGTCCACTTACTGGGCACCTGCTGTACACCAGGTCCTTGACCTTGTTTAATTTGATCTGCCCAATAACCCTGTCAGGTCAGGACCTGTCTCTTCATTGATTATAAAGAGACCAAGGCTTGGATGACCAAGGCTGGAGAAGACTCCTGAGAGTCCCTTGGACTACAAGGAGATCCAACCAGTCCATCCTAAAGGAGATCAGTCCTGAATAGTCATTGGAAGGACTGATGCTGAAGCTGAAGCTCCACCACTTTGGCCACCTGATGGGAAGAACGGACTCATTGGAAAAGACCCTGATGCTGGGAAAGATTGAAGTCAGGAGGAGAAGGGGACGACAGAGGATGAGATCGTTGGATGTCATCACCGACTCAATAGACATGAGTTTGAGCAAGCTCCGGAAGTTGGTGATGGACAGGGAAGCCTGGCGTGCTGCAGTCCATGGGGTCACAAAGAGTCGGATATGACTTAGCCACTGAACAACAATAAGGCTTGGATGGGAGAGATGAGGCCCCGGGATCACTCAGCATAAGAGGTGGAGCTGGATTTGAACCCAGTTTTTCAGGGCACCAGGGCCCATACTCAGATGCTCTACAATCAGGACCAGTCAGTCCTGATGCTGGTTGGTATCCCCAGAGCAGACAAGTCCCCTGTGGGCAGGGGCGGGCACCTTCTTGTCAACAAGAAAAAATAATCGTCAAGTGCAGTGCCAGGAGCCTGGACTTGGTGGGACCCAGACATACTGAAAACTCCCACCATACTGTTCAGGAACATTCCAAGCAAAGTTCACATGGGGGCCCAGAATAGAAAGTCTTGGCCAAAAAAGGAAAATGATTCCATTACATGAGAACTGAAAATATAGGGTTAAAGCAAGAATATTTCCTGATGATTATTTTGGCCCGTTCAGTCGGTATAATGTTCTTTTGATCAGAAGAATGTCTGTACTCTGGGGGGAATTCTTGTATCACATCCTTGCTGACAGAGCTCACAATATTTATTGAGAGTTTCAGCTGTCACTTCTGTATAAATAAACAGGATGAAGTGGGCAGCCAACTCCGCATGAGGGATATTTTTAGACGGGGGTGGAGGGGTTGGCTTTGCAGACAGGAAGGATATTTCAAGGAGAAAGTGCTTGGCCCCAGAATGGCCCACCACTGGCTCAGCCTCAACATGTGCCCAGTCTGTGGTCCCTGGTATCACAGTTTCCTGGGTCAGGGGTTCTTCCCATTCTGGCAATGCCTCCTTCAAGGGATAACCCAGCTCTATTCCTCAGGCAGAGCACAGGGGACAACATTTAGGACTGACTGTGTCACCGTGTCTGCACCACACCTAAAACTACCCATCAATTTGATGGGTCTGAGGTGGGGAAGAAGACACTCTGGTAACATGTATCCCTGTAGTTGGCCAACCACATGCTCAAAAGGCTGGTCTTTGGTTTTTAACGACACTTTCACTCACCTCGTACCAGGCTTCTAACGTGTACTAATTCATTTTTCCACAATGAGACCCAGTCTGTCCTGACTTCCTGTAGGTTTTTCCACTTCCATTTTCTGCTTGGAACATGAGTCCTTGTTCTCTTAGAAAAACCTCACACCCCTGTAGGCATGGCTCCTGCACACCATCCACCACTTCTGCCCACTCCATCCATTTAGATGGTCATGTGGACTGAGGCAGGCCTTGTGTGCATGCAGGGTCATGGCCCAAAGGGCAAGCAGGGCAGAAAGAACAGTGACCTAGTGATCGAGAGACCATATGATAGGAGCTGTGGTGGAGGGGTGCTTGGGTGCTGGAGGGACCCCAACCTTTTCCCTCTGCTTTTCAATACATGCCTGAGTGTCTCCTCAATGTTGATTTATGGCTTCTGCTCTGTGTACTCATTTCCTGTCCTAAAATAGGGAAAAGCATATTTTGTAAATCTTCATTTTACTGGGAGGAACTCTTCATTTCTTTGTGTGGGTCCAAAGTTCCTTCTGTTATATTCTTTTGACTGAAGAACTTTAACATTTCTTGTAGCACAGGTCTGCTGACCACGAACTCTATAAGCTTTTTTCTGAAAAGGTCTTTATTGAAAGCTCATATTTCAAAGATATTTTTGCTGAGTAAAAGATTCTGGGCAGACAGGGGTTTGTGGCCCTTCCCTCTACCCCTCCCCCCATCCCCACCTAGTACTTGAAAAATGCCACCCATTGTCTTCTGGCTTGCATAGTCTCAGTGAGACGTCTGCCGTAGTTCACATCACACATTCCTCTGTAGATGTCTCTTTTTTTCCTGAATGACTCCAAGATTCTTTTCTTGGATTTTTTTTCCTTCACCATTGGTTTTCAGCAGTTTGACTTTAATATCTAGGTGGCTGTTGTTGCTGTTGCTTTGCTTTTTTGTTCTGTTTGGGGGGGGGGGGTGTCTCTGGCCTTCTTGGATTTATGGTTTTTCATCTCATTATTTATAGAACATTCTCATTATCTCTTAAATATTTCTTCTGCCCCATTCCTTCTCCTTTTGGAATTCCAATTACAAGTTAGAGATAACATCATTGACAGTGCTCTTAATTTATCACAACTGTTAGATGCTCTGTGTTTTTCTTTTTGTTTCAGCTTGGGTAATTTCTATTCACCCATCTTCAAGTTCACTAGTTCTTTCCTCAGATGCCAAGTCTGATGATGACCTCATCAAGATGGACTCTCTGATACTGTGGGGTTTCCTCCCCCAGCATTTCTCTTTGACTTTCTTACATTTCCATCTCTGCTGAAATTCTCTGTTGGTGCATATTGTCTGCTTTCTCAACTAGACCCTTTATTATATTAATATTTTTAAGTCCCTGTATGGTAGTTACCATATCTGGGTCATCTCTGAGTCAGATTCTGTTGATTGCTTTATCTTTTGACAGCAAGTCCTAATGTTTTATTGAATGCTGAACTTGCATGTTTAGAAGAGAAGAGATTGAGACAAATAGTATTTACATCTGGAAATAGTTAAGCCTCTTGTGTCAGGCTGTTATTATGGGATTTAAATTGATCTTGTGAAGAGTTGAGCTGGGTCTGGGATTTGGTGTTGCTATGGTTTCCTTCAGAGCATGATAGCCTTCAAAGATCTCTGGCAATGGGCTCCCATTGTGCTGAGGGTGGGGCTAGAGAATTTTTGTCTGTGTTCTGTGTCCCACCCTGAACACCTGTGCCACAGAGGAGGTCTCTCTACCCCTCCCTGCAGCAGAGTACTGTTGCTTGTTATTCTATGCCAGATTTATTTTGGTAGAGAGGAAGAGGCATTCCCTTGTCCTGGTCCAGTCTCAGCTTAGAAAAGTCCTAGACCATCAACCTCCTCCCTGTATCTGTGGGGGCTTGGGTGGGAGATTCCTGTCCCTCCTCCAGTGGTGTGGGGGCTTGGGTGGGAGATTCCTGTCCCTCCCCCAGTGGTGTGGTATCATGCAGGTTTCTAGGTCCAGAATGGTTTCCTACTGTCCTCCCAAGGGAAGAGAGTTTTTTCTCCCCTTCTCCCAGCCATGGTGTGTCTTCTTGTGCCCTGGGGCTGATGGCTGTGCCATCCCTCTTTCAGCAGCTCAAGGCTTAGCTTCCTGGAGATAAGGGTCTGGGAGGGCTTCAGTCCTGTTCAGCTGCAGCCACAGAGACTTAAATAGGTAAATGCACTCCCATGTTCAAAGCAGCAGAATCTGTTCATCAGGATCAGTTTTTCTCATCCTTCAGCGGCCCAAGGCAGTGTTGCTGCTTATGCGAGAAGGGTTGGGGAAATGTGTGGTGTCCGTGCCTGCCCCTTTCTCACATGCTCCCCCTAGAGCCTCATGAGAAAGAGCAAAGAGTCACGGAACCACCAGTACACCTGGGGCCCCAGGAATTCCAGACTGACCCCCTCAGCCTACCCTGAACCCTGGGCAGTTCATTATTATGCAGCTGGTACAGCAGCTGCATCCTCTTCACACAGCCTTGCTCCTCCCTGAAACTCAAGTTACACTGCTGACTTGCAGTCTCAGCTCTCTGATGGAACCAAAAAAATCTATGACTTTGTAGTTTCTTCAGCTTTGTTGGTTGTCGTTCAAGAGGAATCAGCATTCTGTTTTGCTTTTTCCATCCTAAGCAGAAGTGATACCTTCTGGAAACTACATTTTCATTTCCCCAACATTGAATCTTCATTTATTTTAAAAAATTGACTCAAAAAATTAAACACAAACTTATAATATGATCCAGCAATTTCTGGCTTCTGAATATGCACCTGAAAGAACTGAAAGCAGAGACTTGAATATGTAATTGAACTACATGAACTGCTACATGAACTCCCAGTAGCACTTGTCACAACAGTTAAAACATAGAAGCAACCCAAATGCCCGTCAATGAGCAGATAAACAAAATGAAATATGTTCAGCCTTAAAAAGGAAGGGAACCCTGTCGTGTGCAACAACATGGATGAACCTCAAGGACATTCTGTTCAGTGAAATAAGCCAATTACAAAAGGACAAAGAATATATGAGCCCACTTATGTGAGCTACCTGGAGTCATCAGATTTCACAGAGATAGAAGGCAGGAGTTGCCAGAGACTAGAGGGAAGACAGGTGTGAGTGTTTAATGGGAACAGATTTTCTGTTTGGGAATGAAATAGTTCTGGAGATGGATGGTGCTGATGGTTGCACAACAATGCCACTATAGTTAATGCCACTGGACTACACAGTTTAAAAGGGTTGAAATGGTAAATTTCATGTTATTTATATTTTAGCATAATTTAGAACAAAATGTATTGGTTCTTGGCATGTACCAGGGACGCTTCTAGGCACTGGGATTACAGAGGTGAACAAACAGACAACATCCCTGTCCTTATGGTGTTTACACTCAATAGGCAAAAAGAATGCATAACCTACCAGAGTGAAGGGTGACAGCACTATGGCACAATTCCAGAGAGAGTGGGAAGATGAGGCATTGGGGTGAAGGTAGGGTGGGAAGCCTCATGACAAGTCCTGTGGACCGCTGGGGGAGCTTCCAGGCTGGGGTGGTCTGCACAGGGTGATGGGGATGGCAAGGGGCTCAAAGGGCTGAAGCTCGTTTTTCCAGACTTCTTTCTGAAGATGCTTGGCTGGTCCACCTTCTAGTCTGCCCTTGGTATGACATCATAGCTCCTAGAATCCCTTAGCTCCAGCTTGCCTTCTGGGGTCTGGCCACACGCTTCCCACACACACCCACCCAGGAGCCTTCCAGGACCTTTGTCTCTAGAACCAGTCACCACCTCAGGGCCTGGGCTTCAGTGGAGCTTGCCACAGGGGATTGGGGTGGAGAGCCCCCAGCTCGAGTCCCTCCGGGTCCTCTGCCCACCAGGGCCTGACAACCTGCTTTTCCACCTGCAGGAGCTACAGGGAGCTCTCCGACTGCACCAGGCACGTGGTGCAGAAACTGGACTGCTTCTGGCCAAACGCGGAGGTGGACAAGTTCTTCCTCGTCGTCCACCAGCGCTACTTCAGAAACTGCCCAGTCTCAGGCAGGGCCTTGCAGGACCCACCCAGCAGCATCCTCTGCCCCTTCATCGTGGTCCCCATCCTGGTGACCCTGCTCGTGACGGTGCTGGTGGTCTGGAGGAGCAAGCGCCCAGAGGGCATCGTGTAGGCCACGGTCTGTGTGTGGGGGCAGGGGGAGGGCTGCCCGCTCACAGAAGCTGCAGAGCAGGTGGGAGGTAGGCACGGAGGCCCGGCCTGACCAAGGCTTCTGGAGCCCCAACGGCAGAGCAGACCCCCGCGCCCCCCCGCCTCCCCGCAAATCCCCTCTTCTACTGAGAAGAGCTCACCCCGGGATGCCAGCCAGAGTGGTCAAGCACACGCGTTGGCCTGGGAAGGCAGCCCAGGGGCTGGGAGGGAGCGGGCACAGCTGTTGGTCTTGCTGGGGGTGGTCTGAGCTGTCTCCCAATAACCCCCACCACAGTCGCGTTCTGCCTGTGGCCAGACTGTGGAGAAGTATTTGTGATTAAAGGATGTCCTCAAATCTGGGCAGCGTCCTTCTTTCTGGATGTGGACCAGTGGGAGTGGAGAGGGCAGACACGCCAGCCCCTCCAGACTTTCTCTGACAGGAGAGGCCCTCGCAGGGACGTCTACAGGGGAGGGTGACGGCCCCGCCAGTGTGGGAGACCCCCCGCCAGTGTGGGAGACCCCCCGCCAGTCTCCCACACTGTCTGGACCTCAGTGAGCTGGGACTCCACCCCAGACCGGGCCGGGTCTGCTCTATGTTCATGGAGGCCCCTCCCCAAAGATGGCTCGCCAGCCCCCAGGTCCCTTCTGTCCCCCAGGCTTTTCAGCGGCCGTTTCCTCTGTTTCCCTCAGGCTGCGGCAGCACGTGCTTCCCAGGCTCCCGCTTACTGCCGGGCTTCTAGAAGGTTCTGGAAACCCAAAGGGCGTGCCCTGCGCCGTCCCTCCCAGATGTCCTCAGAGCTCAGCCCGCTTCTCCCGGGTCCCTACAGCTCCCAGCCGGTCGCAGTGCCTCCAGCCCAGGAACTGCCCCCTCTCAGGCCCACTGTCCTCTGCCCAGCGGGACAGCCACCGAGGCATGGGGCCACAGCCTCTGGGCTCTCGAGTCCACACTCACGGCCCTGGGGCCCTCCTCGGCTCCCCACGGGGTGTGATCCTCCGCCTCTACCAAAGGAGCCAGAGCCGGGGCGGGGGAGGGACGGACCGGAGCAGGAGGGTGGGGCTCGGAGGGAGGCGCCAGAGAGCGGGTGGCCCTCCCTGAGGGAGCCCTCTGCCCGGGGAGCCTTCCAGAGGCAGCTTTGGGGCTGTGGTGACTTCAAGGACAGGCCCCACCTCTCCCCACGTGCTTTGCTGGCTGGAGGGGTGTGAGGGGTGGGGTGGGGTGAGCTGTGAGGTGATGGGGTGTGAGGTGGTGAAGTGATGGGGTGTGAGGTCTGAAGTGTGGGGTGGGTGTTGATGGGTGTGAGGTGATTGGGTGTGAGGTGATTGGGTGAGGTGTGAGGTCTGGGGTGTGAGGTGATGGGGTGAGGTGTGAGGTCTGGGGTGTGAGGTGATGGGGTGAGGTGTGAGATCTGGGGTGTGAGGTGATGGGGTGAGGTGTGAGGTCTGGGATGTGAGGTGTGAGGTGATGGGGTGAGGTGTGAGGTGATGGGGTGTGAGGTGATGGGGTGAGGGGTGAGGTCTGGGGTGTGAGGTGTGAGGTGATGGGGTGAGGTGTGAGGTCTGAGATGTGAGGTGATGGGGGTGAGATGTGAGGTCTGGGGTGTGAGGTGTGAGGTGATGGGGTGAGGTAGGAGGTGATGGGGTGAGGTCTGGGGTGTGAGGTGTAAGGTGATGGGATGAGATGTGAGATCTGGGGTGTGAGGTGATGGGGTGAGGTGTGAGATCTGGGGTGTGAGGTGATGGGGTGAGGTGTGAGGTGATGGGGTGAGGTGTGAGGTCTGGGGTGTGAAGTGATGGGGTGAGGTGTGAGGTGATGGGATATGAGGTGTGAGGTGATGGGGTGTGAGGTGTGAGGTGATGGAGTGAGGTGTGGGGTCTGGGGTGTGAGGTGTGAGGTGATGGAGTGAGGTGTGGGGTCTGGGGTGTGAGGTGTGAGGTGATGGGGTATGAGGTGTGAGGTGATGGGGTGTGAGGTGTGAGGTGATGGAGTGAGGTGTGGGTCTGGGGTGTGAGGTGTGAGGTGATGGGGTGAGGTGTGAGGTGTGGGGTGGGGTGGATGATGGGTGGGGGTGGTGCTAGGGTGGGGGGTGGTGGGTAGGGGTATGGAGAGGATCACACTTGGTGGAAAGGCCTCTCCTGCCTTGCTGCTGCTGCTAAGTCGCTTCAGTCGTGTCCGACTCTGTGCGACCCCATAGACGGCAGCCCATCAGGCTCCCCCATCCCTGGGCTTCTCCAGGCAAGAATACTGGAGTGGGTTGCCATTTCCTCCTCCAATGCATGAAAGTGGAAAGTGAAAGTGAAGTCGCTCCTGCCTTGGCTCCTCCTTAATTGGCCGCTCACTTCTGCACCACTGACAGCCAGCTGATTAATAAGACTTTCCAGATTTGACTAAGGGAAGGAACCTTTGCAGGACGGCAGGCTGCTTCTCCCTCACGTTGCCCTATGCAGCCCCTGAGGACCGTTTTCCCTTAGAAGAAAACGACTGCGGGGAACTGGTCACTGCAGGTCAGAGGATGGCTCAATTAGAAGAATGTGTTTTCCAAGCACTCTCTTCTGAAAGGTCTAATCTGAAAGCTGTCACCTAATCTCGTCATCAGAATGTCACGTGTTCTGGAAAAACGACTGTGGATCTATTTTTAAACCTTTGAAAATGTATTTCCTGTCATCACAGCCTGTGAAAAAATAATCACATTAACCCTGACAGAGAAGGCCAAGTTCAGCCTCAGGACAGCCTCCTCGCTGTCCCCACTAACCCTGGGGCTCCATGCCCCCATCTCCTCCTCCATAAAGTGGGGAGGGTGGTGGGGTCCTCCTTGAAGGGTGAGGCGTTGATTAAGCAGAATGTCTTAGCCCTGGTTTTCTGAGACACCCAGAACGGATTCCCCGTGAGGCAGTTGTCTGTCAGGGCAGCACCTAGGAGCTGGGGAAGGTCCCAGATGCCACGTGATCTAAGAAAGGTCGGCAAAGCCACAGGGGTCTCTGCACCAAAGCCTGTGCCTTGGAGTCCTGGGGAGCAGGCCTGCCTTGACCCACCCATCTCCTGTCTTGGGAGCGACCCTGTGAAGTGTGGCCTCGAGGTAAAGCCCCGATGGGTCCCAGAGCCATCAGTGGGCCCAGGGCAGCCCCGCTTCTGGTGGTGAAGGGTCTGGGAGGAGCATCCTCAGGAACCACCCCTGCAAAGCACAGACGGTGTGAGCACTAAACACAGTCATTACTTTAAAATTATCCGAGCTAATGGAAGAGGGCGGCAGAGGATGGGATGGTTAGATAGCATCACTACCAACTCAATGGGCATGAATCTGAGCAAACTCCAGGAGACAGTAAAGGACAGAGAAGCCTAGTGTGCTGCAGTCCACGGGGTCTTGAAGAGCTGGACATGACTTAGTGACTGAACAGCAACAATGGAAGAGTGACTGATAATTAAGTATTTATCAAGTTTATTAAATGTTATTTTGTTGTTGTTGTTGTTTAGTTTTTTATCTCTTGGTGGTGCTATGTGGCATGTGGGATCTTAGTTCCCTGACCAGGGATGGAACTGTGTCCCCTGCATTGACAGCATCCCCTGCATTCAAGCACTGGACTGCCAGGGAAGTCCCTAATGTGTCTTAAAGTACTCAAAAATTGGGTTTTGACTTTAGAGACAAATTTGTTTTAATTGAACATAGTTGATTTACACCGTGGTGTTAGTTTCTGGTGTACAACAAAGTGATTCAGTTATAAATACGTATATACATTATTTTCAGATTCTTTTCCATTGTAGGTTATTACAAGATATTGAATAGAGCTCCCTGTGCTATGTAGTAGGATCTTGTTAACTTACTTTATATATAGTAGTTTCTATCCACAACCCCAAACTCTTAATTTATCCCTCCCCCCTCTTTCTCCTTTGGTAACCAAAACATTGTTTTCTATGCCTGTGAGTTTTGTAAATAAGTTCATTTACATAACTTGTTTTCGATTCCACACATAAGTGATATTATATGGTGTTTGTCTTTCTCTGATTTCACTTAGTATGATCATCTCTAGGTCCTTTCATGTTGCTGCAGATGGTATTATTTCATTCTTCTTATAACTGAGTAACATAGTAAATAGAGTCCTGCAGTATTTGTCTTTCTGTGGCTGGCTTTTAGAGAAGGCAATGGCACCCCACTCCAGTATTCTTGCCTGGAGAATCCCAGGGACGGGGGAGCCTGGTGGGCTGCCGTCTGTGGGGTCGCACAGAGTCGGACACGACTGAAGTGACTTAGCAACAGCAACTATCTCATTTAGCATAATGCCCTCAAGGTTCATCCATGCTGTCACAGATAGCAGGACTGCTTCCTTTTTAAGGCTGAGTAACATTCCACTGTATGGATAAACCACATGTGTTTATCCCTTCATCTCTTGATGGACACAGCTTGGCTACAGTGGATAATTTCTAAACATTTAGGTTTGACTTTGGAATGCATATTTGTAAGTACATTTGAATTCATGTGCACCTGACTAGAACTTTCCTGGCAGTGACACAGCTCTGCTGTGTTTAGGGGGTTTAGGGGGACCCAGAGAGCGTTCAGAGTTCTCTTCCTCATCAGTTCACCGGTCTTGACTGGAATAGAGACCAGACTTTGCCCTCACCAGGGGGCTTTCCGTCTAGCCCAGGTTCATGGTCAGTTCAGTTCAGTTCAGTCACTCAGTCATGTCTGACTCTTTGCAACCCCATGAGCTGCAGCACACCAGGCCTCCCTGTCCATCACCAATTCCCGGAGCTTGCTCAAACTCATGTCCATTGAGTTGGTGATGCCATCCAACCATCTCATCCTCTGTCATCCCCTTCTCCTCCTGCCCTCAATCTTTCCCAGCATCGGGGTCTTTTCAAATGAGTCAGCTCTTCGCATCAGGTGGCCAAAGTACTGGAGTTTCAGCTTCAATATCAGACCCTCCAATGAACACCCAGGACTGATCTGTGTTTGCAATTCACAGGGCTGAGGGCAAAGAACCTAACACCAGCAAATAAGGTGCTTAGTGAGAACTGAAAAACCGAAGTGGAGTTTTTGTATTATTTGTTTGAGATTGTCTTATAAATAATCATGTAAGCAAAAACAAATGACTTTCTTATTATGGCTGGCCCTTCTGCGTCCTCGGATATGGAGGACCAGATATGAGCCTCTGCAGATCTTGGGGCGTGCAGGGGTCCTGAACCCCATCCTTCGTGGTCACTGAGGGACAACTGTCATTTCCTAGGCCTGCCTTTAGCAAATTTCCATGAGCTAGGTGGCTTAACACAGAATGTGTTCCCTCACAGTTTTCTGGAGGCTAGAGATCCCAGGATCAAGGTCTTGTCAGGGCCACAGTCTCGCTGAGGGCTCCAGAGGAGACTCCTTCTGGCCTCTGGTCATCCTGGGCATCCCTCAGTGTTCCTCAGCTTGGCCCACCAGTTTCACTATGTTCTCTGTGTGTCTTTGTGTCTTCTCTTCTTATAAGAAGAGCTCCAGGTCGCAGGCGCCGGGATGGAAATCTGTTCAGAGCTGTGGTTCGGGCATCCCAGGGCCAGACTCCAGCTTGTTGGGGTCTGCTTGGACCTCTGTCCAAGCTGTGTGGCTCTGAGCAGCTTCTTCACTCTCTGATCAGTTTCTGTGCTCGGAAAAGGTTATCCCTTATCGTCATCAGCCACATCCCAAGGACTGTGTTTAAGCACCGGAGAGCAGGCTCCTGGCCAGAGGACCTACGTGTTTGTGGAGGGAGTTGGAGGCGGGCTGTGGCTGGGGGCCTTTGAGGGAGGAAAGATGTTTTAAGCCACTTTTGTCTCTTTTATGAGCATAACTGCTCTTTGGTTCCTTGCAGAATAACTTTAGGAAAGATCTGTGGTACTTTTCAAGGCTATTTTTGGAGGTGAACTTGGATCTGACTTTGGTTTCTTCTTCATGGAACCATGTGCTGAGAGGGGCTGGGAGGCTGCCTGTCTTTTGTGTCAGTCGTGTCCGACTCTGTGCAACCCCATGCACTGCAGCCCACCAGGCTCCTCTGTCCATGGGATTCTCCAGGCAAGAAGACTGGAGTGGGTTGCCATTTCCTTCTCCAGGAGATCTTGCCCATCCGGGGCTTGAACCCACCTCTCCTGCACCTCCTGCACTAGTAGGTGGATTCTTTACCACTGAGCCACCTGGGAAGCCCATTATATGTAGATCATATGATGATGTCCAAAAAACCTCAAAGTAACAGGTTTGTTGGATACTGGAGTGGGTAGCCACTGCCTTCTCCAGGGCTCCAGGGGATCTTCCTGATTCAGGGATCGACCCGGGTCTCCTGCGTCGCAGGCAGATTCTTTACCACCTGAGCCAAGTTCTGGTGGCTTCCCTGCCCATCTTTACTCGGGTCTCTAAACAGGGAGAAAGGACAGCAGGTTGATGGCAACCTAAGGAACAGTTTGCTGTATATAACCTTAAAAGCAGTCCCCACTCACCCACCCTAGCCACAACCGCTGGGCTGCGGATGGCCACCCCACAGATGAATCCCCTTCCCAACAGACACACTCATTCACAGGAGGCCAGATGGTTTGCTCCCTGACTGTTCTCTGAGTCGGGGCAGGAGGCAGGTAGGGGGGATGTCCCTGCAGGTCAGTGCAGACCATCATCACAAAGGCAGCTGCATCCTAGTGTCCACCCAGGCTGCCCAAGGTCACACTTGGAGGCTACTCGGACTATCATCCTGGCACCCTCTCCTTGCTAGAAAGAGTCCATGTTGAAAAAGAAAACAGCTTCCTAGGTGGCACTAGTGGTAAAGAACCCACCTGCCAGTCCAGGAGATGTGGGTTGGATTACTGGGTTGGGAAGATCCCCTGGAGGAGGAAACAGCAACCCGCTCCAGTCCTCACCTGGAGAATCCCAGGGATAGAGGAGCCGGGAGGGCTACAGTCCATAGGGTTGCACAGTTGCACACGACTGAAGTGACTTAGCACACACAGCATAGAGACGATGGCACCAAACTGCCTGCGATCGGATTGAATCCCAGCTGTGCAGTAAAACTGATGAGGCAGGGTACTCGGCCCCTCTGGGCCTCACTTTCCTCACATGCAAAGGGACGGCTGTAGGTACTCTGGGGAGTCGCATAGACAGCTCTCAGCCCTGTGTTCTACGCCTCCTACGTGCTCTTTAACTTGGCCATGGTGCTGCGTCCTCATGAAGGATCTGGGCGCCGAGGACTGTGGGTGTGCGTGAATGCCCGTCCTGGGCATCTATTTCTGTGTCTCAGGTGGTCCCAGCCCCAGTGCACGGAGGGCAGGGGGTGTGTGGAAGGGACAAGCATCATGATGACGATGACAGTTCAAGGGGTGACGTTAGGGGCGGCCCCCCACTGCTGGGGTCCACCGCATTTGGTGTAGAGCAGAGCTGTATCAGTCTGCTGGGGCTCCCATAGCATAGCACCAGGGCCTGGGCAGCTTAAATAGCACAAGGGTATTTTCTCCCAGTCCTGGAAGCTGGAAATCCAAGATCAAGGCGTCATGGGGTTGGATTCTTATGAGGCTGCCCTCCTCGGCTTGTAGATGGTCATCTTCACGTGGCCATCCCTCTGTGCATAACCGTGTGCTAATCTCCTCTCCTTATGTCACCAGTTGTGTGGAGTTAGGACCCTCCCCAGTGGACTTACATCACCTTATTACCTCCTTCAAGACCCCATCTCCAAATTTAGCCACATTCTGAACAGCTGGGGACCAAGACTTCACACATGAACTGCGGCGAGGGCACACAGCCCAGCACTCACAAGAGCCCACCTTCCCCAACCACTGAACTGCCACTCAGGTGGTGGTCAGCTTTCCCAGCGGACCACAGCAACCAGTTTAAGCTGTGATGGAATGAAAGGGCTGTAATTCACCATGAAAAATCGTAGGAAACAGCATTGTAGCAAGGCAATTGCTACAGAAACATCACAAGATCGAATAAAAACCTGCTTTAAGATGCATCACACATTCGTGCTGGGGGAGAGCAAGGTTGCAGGGGTAGGGGAGGGTCTTGGTGGGATTCCTAAGAGGTCCCCGGAGCTGCTGCGTTCAAGGGCATTGGCAGCTTGGCAACACAGACTTTTCACCTTGTCTCATTTTTTGAAAAATAGATAGTTCCCTTCTTGCCTGTTGCCTGTGTTTCTGCACAATCATGTTTTTTTTGTGTGTGTGTCGGGGGGCTAGAAACAGAACAAAGAAATGAAGGGCTAAGGAGAGAGGAGGGAAAAGTACAGATATTTTTCTTGAGTTAACTGGGTCAACCATCAGGACAGCAGGGAGAAGAGGAAGACTGTTAGAGAATATTAAAGAGATGCCGGCAGAACCAGCCTGCTGTGAGGGGAGGGAAGGAGGGCGGGCAAGGGCAGCCTGGGCCTGCTTCCTGAGGGTGAGGGTGAGAGATGCCGGCCAGCCACCCGCAGCAGGCCAGGCGTGGGGCAAGCACCGAGCTTGTGTCCAGCCGCTGTCAGGGATGCTCACTCGACTCACCTCTGCTCCTCTAGCCTCATTGGCCCTGGAGGTGGGCTCCAGTTCTCAGATAAGGGGACTGAGGCACAAGGAGATGCCAGCACAGGGGCAGCTGCCCTGAGCGTGGGTGCTGGACCCCGGGTCTGAAGCCGGGGCACAGGGGCAGCTGCCCTGAGCGTGGGTGCTGGACCCCGGGTCTGAAGCCGGGGGGCTGCTGGCTCCCAGACCCCCAGTTCTGTCACCTGTGCCACCTCCCTTGGTTCAGGAGAAAGGAGACCAGTCAGGAACTGGGGGCTCCAGGAGGGCGAGGGCAAGGAAGTGTGGGTCATTCCTGGGTGTGTGCATCTCCAGCTGGGCTCCCTTCTGCAGGACTCATACCCCTACATCCCCAAGTCCTGCTGGGCCACCTCTGCCCCTGGGGGCACCCCCCCTACACACACACAGCAGCCTCATGACTGATCCTTTTGGGAAGCCACGGGATGGAGACCAACGTGGGGAGCCCCATCCAGGCCTCTGCAGCCCCGCGAGGTGCCCTGGCTCTCCATGGCCCAGCAGGTCGGAGGAAGGCTCTACATCTTGCCTGGAGGAGGAGACTGGGAGGCCTCTTGGTTCTTCCACGCCACCTCTTTGTAAGTCTCCCTGCCTCTCAGCCGCCTGTGCCCCCAGGAAGGATGACTGCTTGGCCCCTCAACCAGAACAAGCTGTCCTTAAACTTTGGGAACATAAGGCGGCATGTCCAAGGGAGGAATGTTTGTGTACCCCAGGAGTCAGGGGCCAGGCAGACCCCCTCCCACAGCCCCCTACCCCTTGCTGCTTCACTCAGCCCCCACATCCTATTAGGCCCCCCAGCTCCTCATCCAAACCCAAGTCCTTTCCATCACCCTTCTTCTCAATCTCCAATTTTCAATTAAAGCAATTCCACCCCCCTCCCGCCCCCCCCAAAAAAAAACAACTGGTACTAATAAAACAGTGAATTTCTATTGGGTTTGGATGGAGGACTTTCATAATCCATTGTTCCCTTCCTTGTGCTTTTAAGAAGATAACTGCTTTCTAGTTTTCAAGTCCTGGCCCTGCAGAAGGTCATGCACAGCCTGAAAATGATTTAACAAATCAGGAGAGACCGCCTGGATCAGCACTCACCTAACTGTGACCTGTGCCTGAGCGTCTTTCCTACCCATTCATTGGCCTGGACGACACCTAGCTGCCACTGGCTGGGTCCTGACGTGGCTCACTGGAGGGCTAGGGAGTGGAAAGAAAACGATTGCAGTTGAGACCATGCCTGGCTGGCGGTTGCCTGGTTTCACAAAGTGAGGAAACGCTGCCGCGAGTGTTCAGCCTACCGCTAGAGGCGCTAGCGAGTCGGAAGCCGCGCGGCGGGGGAGAGTTGGGGCAAGACGGGAAGCGACCCTTCCTCTGAGTCAGAGCGCCTGCCATCTACCCAGGACCCCTCCTTGCTTTTTCTCACTTATTGCGACCCCTTTCTTTTTTAACTAAAGGCTCAGTCACATGTACAGCAAAGAACAGCTAAAGACTTCCTAGTGTTTAAAACGGTGCCCAGCAAATGGTCGGCACTCAAGAAATCCATATCCAATTGACTGACTGTAATTAGCAACATCACCGACACAATGACATGGGTTTGGGTGGACTCCGGGAGCTGGTGATGGACAGGAAGGCCTGGCGTGCTGCGGTTCATGGGGCCGCAAAGAGTCGGACACAGCTGAGCAACTGAACTGAACTGAACTGAATTAGTAACAGATAACCACCCTTACGGCAGAAAGTGAAGCAGAACTAAAGAGCCTCTTGTGAAAGTGAAAAGAGGAGAGTGAAAAAGTTGGCTTAAAGCTCAACATCCAGAAAACTAAGATCATGGCATCTGGTCCCATCACTTCATGGCAAATAGATGGGGAAACAATGGACATAGTGAGAGATTTTATTTTTTTAGACTCCAAAATCACTGCAGATGGTGACTGAAGCCATGAAACTAAAAGACGCTTGCTCCTTGGAAGTAACCTATGACCAACCTAGACAGCATATTAAAAAGCAGAGACATTACTTTGCCAGCAAAGGTCCGTCTAGTCAAAGCTATGGTTTTTCCAGTAGTCATATATGGATGTGAGAGTTGGACTATAAAGAAAGCTGAGCACCGAAAGAATCGATGCTTTTGAATTGTGGTGTTGGAGAAGACTCTTGAGAGCGGGAGGAGAAGGGGATGACAGAGGATGAGATGGTTGGATGGCATCACCAACTCTATGGACATGAGTTTGAGCACGCTCCAGGAGTTGGTGATGGACAGGGAGGCCTGGCGTGCTGCAGTCCATGGGGTTGCAAAGAGTCAGACACGACTGAGCGACTGAACTGAACTGAATTAGTAACAGTGAATCTCAACCTCATCAGCCAGTCCTGTGCTGTTAGGCGTTTAACATAGCAGTATCCCTCTATTTCGCATTGTCGTGCCAGTAATAAATCACTTTTACTATGAAAGTAATCTGCACATTGTAGAAAATACAGGTAAACAAAAGAAAAATAGTCTTTATTCTTACCATTCAGGTAATTTTAACACAGGTTTTGCATATAGTCTTCTAAACTTCAATTTGTACTTAGATACACGGGTGGTAGGTTCCCCAGCTGGCACTAGTGGTAAAGAACCCACCTGCCAGGAGAAAGGAGACACTGTTTCAATCCCTGGTGTCCAAAGATGCCCTGGGGAAGGAGATGGTAACCCACTCCAGTATTCCTGCCTGGAGAATCCCATGGACAGAGGAGCCTGGAGGGCTGTAGCTCATGGGGTCACAAAGAGTCGGATGTGACTGAGCACATGGATGACAGATAAACCAAAAAAAAGGGGGGGGCCTGTACAGTTTTGTAAACGAAGTCTTCAATTTTTAAGATGTAATTTAACAAAATGACTACACAGTTATAAATTTCTACAGGCGGGGTGCTGTCTGTTTTGTTTACAGATATTTATAAACAGTGTTCTGATGCACATGTCCCTATTCTATTCCTTAAAACAAATGTTTAGAAATAGAATTTGCGGGGCAAGAGGAGGCAGGCTTTCTGTGACCCGTTTCGAACATTTGCGTCGCCCACTCGCCAGCATCTGGTGGAGTCTCCATTCACACGCAGGGCAGCCTCTGGTGCGGATACTGCCCACAGGAGTCTTGTGGAGCAAATCACCACCCAGGCGTTTTACCCATTTATAGATTACACGCCACAATAGCACGCTGCTTGCCCAATTTGAGTGTGTACACACTTTCCAAAGGGCTTCCCTTGTGGCTCAGCTGGTAAAGAATCCACCTGCAAGGCGGGAGACCTGGGTTCATTTCCTGGGTTGGGAAGGTCCCCTGGAGAAGGGAAAGGCTACTCACTCCATATTCTGACCTGGAGAATTCCATGGACTGTATAGTCCATGGGGTCACAAGCAGTCGGACGCGACTGAGAGACTAACACACACACACACACACACACACACACCCCTCTTAAATACGGAATCTAAAAAAAATTATACAAATGAACTTAGACGAAAACCAAGGAAATCCGAATAAAGTGTAAACGTTAGTTAATAATGATGTGTGTCCATCCTGGCTCTTTGATTCTAACAAAGGTGCCCTACTGATGTAGGCACTAAAACCAGCAGCGATGTGTGGGCCGTGTGGGAATCTGCATTCTCTTTGTAGCTGTTCCGCACATTTAAATCTATCTTGAAGTAAAAACATTTATTTAGAAAAAGACAGAAACAGTGGCTGGTCCTCCCCCACCATTCTTTGTGAGTCATCATCCCTGTAGATTGTCAAATGGAGATATCTGACACAGCAATTGTCAAACCATGCAAAAATGAGTGTGGAGGCGGTTCAAGAGGATGACTTAAATATCAAAGGTCTGAGAGAGGTGCTGAGAAAACTGATGGAGAGGTTTTGCAAACATGCCCCTCTTTCCTGGGAAAGTCAAGCCCTCTGCGTGGGACGTCACATCATGCTAGCTCACCTCATGGCTGCTGAGACCCAGTCCATGCGTGATGGAATCTTTGTTCTAAGAGTTCTCTTGGAGCTGCGCTTGGAGCTCAGCCCGTGATGGCCTGGCAGCCTGGGTCCCCAGAAGCCACCCTGGGCTCCTCGGGAAGGATGAGGAGGCACACCAGGGCCCCAGGCCTCCACAGCTCCAGGACAGCTCCAGGCTCCAAATATACGGCCACAACTTGAAGAACACAGACCTCACGGCCAGTATGGATACAGACCACTATTAACTAAAGTTTATACTTTATTCACATCTCCTTGGTTTCCCTCTAAGTCCTCTTTATAGTCAAGATCCCACCTAGGACGTTACAAGAGACATCGTGTCTCTTGAGGCTCTCCTGGGGTGGGTGGCAGGGGGGCCTCTGTGGTTGGAGGTGCACCCCCCACCTGAAGCAGGGAAGGGGCTGGACAAGTGTGTGTGTGTGTGTGTGTGTGTGTGCTTGGGGGTGGGGAGAGATGGGTGGGAAGGATGGGGCAGCCCACTGTGTGCGAGTAGCAAGATCCCCCACCCACCTTCCCACCACCTACCCCTGGTCTGACACAGAGCTAGCTCTGGCGCTGAGCCGTGGACCACAAAGAAGACTGAGCACCGAAGAACTGATGCTTTTGAACTGTGGTGCTGGAGAAGGCTCTTGAGAGTCCCTTGGACTGCAAGGAGATCCAACCAGTCCATCCTACAGGGAATCAGTCCTGAATATTCTTTGGAAGGAATGATGCTGAAGCTGAATTTCTAATACTTTGGCCACCTGATGTGAAGAGCTGACCCATTGGAAAAAACCCTGATGCTGGGAAAGATTGAAGGCAAAAGGAGAAAGAGGCAGCAGAGAATGAGTTGGCTGGATGGTGTCACTGACTCAGTGGACATGAATTTGAGTAAGCTCAGGGAGCTAATGAAGAACAGGGAAGCCTGGCGTGCTGGAGCCCATGGGGTCACAGAGAGTCGGACACAACGTGGCAACCAAACAACAACAAGCAAACCAAACCAAACTGGGTCCAAAAGGAAAAATGGTACCAGCAGCCCCTTTCACACCAGTTAATGGTACAAGAACGCGCCAGTCAAATACCCTCATCCGCAAGCCAGCTTCCAGCTCCACCTCCCCCTCCTCCAGGTTCCTGGGCCCAGTTCTGAGTCCCAGGGTGGCCCTTAGGGACCTCACCTACGACAATTCCATCCTCACTGCAACACCACTCCAAATAAACAGATAATTGACCAAAACACAGCACGTTTACCAACTGAAGAAAGTTTCTTCCTTGTGTTTTTCACCTATTTTCTTTATTTTTAATTAACTTTTATTGGAGGATAGTTGCTTTAGAATGCTGTGTTAGTTTCTACTGTACGGCACAGTGAATCAGCTCTACGTATACATGTATCCCCTCTGTTTTGGATTTCCTTGCCATCTGGGCCAGCACAGGGCACTGAGCAGAGTTCTCCGTGCTCTGCAGTCAGTTCTCGTTAGTTATCTATTTTATACACACTGGTGTATGCGCGTCAATCCCAGGCTCCAAATCCATCCCATCGTCTCCCCTCTTTCAACGATTTTCTGATTCCAGTTGAGCTGTGTTGCGCAGACCCCCTGCATCAGCTATCTAATGCTGTGTAAGAAAGCACCTGCAATTCAGCAATGAAAACAACGGACGTTTCTTACCTGGTCATAGTCCAGGCACCACCTCCCTGGGCCCTCTGAGGCTGCAGCATCTCACCAGCCTGGAACCCAGGTGTCAGCTGGGCTGCCTTCTCATGCGGAGGCCTAACTGGGGAAGGACTCACTTCCAAGCTCATCCAGACTGTTGGCAGAATTCATCTCCTTTCAGCTGAGTGACTGAAGATGCTGCATTTTGCTGGCTGTCGACTGGAGGCCCCCCTCAGGCCCTTGCTAGGTGAACTTCCAGAATACAGCTCCTGCTTTATCATGCCAGCAAGGAGACGCTCCAGTGTGTGCTAGTAAGACAGTCTTAGACGCATATCTTACTGTAGTCATGGGGGTAACACCCCACCCCTTCCCTATATTCTGTGGTTTCTAAGCAAGTCACAAAGTCCACCCATTCTCAAGTTCAAACAGGGCATGAACTTGAGGCGCACTAGGGTCTGCCTGCCACATTCCCCACAAGGAGATTTTGAATCTGTCGCAGGGAGGACACTTGGGGAAGAGTTCTGGGGTGCCACCCTGTCAGGATCAGGGGAGACGTGCAGGGTTGTGCCCTGGCAGGCTCTCAGATTCACAGTCACTTGGCCCAGAAAGGCAAAAGACATTTGTCATGGTAAGATCAAAAAGCTGCACCACAGCCAAAGCTTTTGCCATGTATGCTTATGTGCAATATCATGGTGGGCCTGAGTTGTGCAGTGCACACCTGTATGACTGTCCTTGGCAGCCCTGAGTCACATCTGTAGACGAGAGGCTCCTTCAGAGCGGAACCTCACTGAGGAGTAATATCTGGTCTGACTCCAGTTCCACCAACGGACCATATGTCTGTGCAGCTGAGTTTACTTAACACTACACCCTCTTTCCCAGCTAGTCCTTGACTTTTCTATTCCTCCAACACATCCAGAAAGCTTGAAATATTTTCTCTGGAACTTCTGACTGTTTTCACCCAAGGCGATCCAACATTCACAGCTTCTGGGAGTTTGTTTATTTTCTCACACTGCTGGGTCGGTCTCTAGAAATGGCGCATCCATGAGTTGGAGTCTCCATTGAAAACTTTGATCTCTCCAGAGCAACGATCGTCACGGCCGTCACATTGTGGGGATGGCCCACCCTCATAAAACGCTTTGGCTACAGTGTCACAGCTGCATGCTGTGACACTGATACTAAGACATAAAACCTCAAACTGTTAAATTAATTCCCAGACATCTTTGCTGTTGTTTGGTATCTCATTTGTGTCTGACTCTTTGTGACCCCATTGACCATATAGCTCTCCAGGCTCCTCTGTCCATGGGATTTCCCAGGCAAGAATATTGGAGTGGGTGGCCGTTTCCTTCTTCAAGGGACCTTCCCAACCCAGGGATCAAACTTGCCTCTCCTGCATTGGCAGGCAGATTCTTTACCACTGGGCCACCTGGGAAGCCCCCAGGCATCTTTGGCACAACCCAAGACTGCTTTTCAGTTAACAATAAACAGAATTTCAGGACAGCTTCCTTTTTCTCATGACATCCTTAACTCTTGTAATTCATGACAACGTTACCCACTTATGGAGTACTCATCATGTTTTCCATGTTTCCCCCAAGGGTCCTCTAAGTCAGACCGTAAAGCGTCTGTCTGCACTGCAGAAGACCTGGATTCGATCCCTGGGCTGGGAAGATTCCCTGGAGGAGGAAATGGCACCCCACTCCAGTGCTCTTGCCTGGAAAATCCCATGGATGGAGGAGCCTGGTAGGCTACAGTCCATGGAGTCACAAAGAGGCAAACACCACCGAGCGACTTCACTTTCACTTTTCACTTAAGGCAGCTACTATTATAAATAGCAATTCACAGATGAAAAGACAGCAGACTTTGGCTTGGAGAGGCTCAGACCCTTGTGAAGGGAAGGTTGAATTGGGACAGCGAGGTCTGCCTGGCACAGGGCCTGCTCCATCTGTGGGGCAGCCATACCTGCGTGTTATGAGTGCAATCCCCACCTGGGCCCACATGGGCAGCACCCCGGGGTTCCCTCCATCCTCTGGTGCCTGGTTAACGCTGACACTCCTCTCTCCAATCTGCATGAATGTGGGCCGCTGGGACTTGCACACGGCCCATCACCAATGGGTGGAAAACCAGGCGGGTCTCCTTTGGTTTTCATGGTGGATTTATAGCACCTGCTTTGCCCTCCCTGGCGCAATGATTTCTGCCAGCTTTAACTTTTTCTTTGACATACGTGATGCCAAATGAAAACAGACTGAGTAAAAGAGTGGCTCTCAATTTCCCAAGGAGCATTTCCATTGTGACTTTGCTCACACGGAATCCTGCTCTTCCACAGCTTTCACGCGGCCACCTTTGACCCAGGACAGGGGCCCTGCTGGCCGAGGGCACTGCCCCCACCATGTGCCCGCTCTCATGGTTTCCTCCTCCTGGCGTGGGCACTGTGACCTCTCCTGGGGCTGCAAACTTACCCAACCCTTGGCCTCCATCCACTCTTGCCTGTCCTGCTTCTGAGGAAGAAAGGGGGGATGCTTGCAGAGACCCTGAAAGTAGATCAAGAAACTACCTGCTTTCAGTGCCCCTGGCAGAGGCAGGGGCAGGTGCAGGAGTGCGGCTGTTGGGAAGCCTGGCCCCCGGTGCTGGGGTTCATTTCAGGAAGGTGAGGACCCAAAAGACTCAGTTCCTTGAGCCCTGGCCTTAGAGAAGAAATGCATTCTCTTGCTCAAAACTTCTCACCACACGTCCACTCCTACAAAGCCCCGATCCCACGAAGGGCCACGTGTCCAGTCCTACAAACCCCTGATCCTGCGAAGAGCCACGTGTCCAGTCCTACAAACCCTTAATCCCACGAAGGGCCCTTTGTGCCTTCCAGGGCCATGGTCGGGGGACCAGCCCTGTCTCAGGTGCCCTTGAATTCTTCAGCCCTGCTCCTCCCTGCGCTCCCCAAACCCCCTCCTCACGCTCAGCTGATGACTGGCTTCCTGGTCACTGACACACACAGGGAATATTCACATGCCCCACACGGGTCCACGTGCATGTGCCACGTGCCCTGCCTTCCCTAGCACTGCAGTGGGCTGGCCACACTTCTGTCCAAAGCCTCACCTTCTCCTGGTAAGGACATCCCATTAGCAACGACCCTCTGCTTCTCTCTGGCACCCCCAGTGTTTCCCTCTCTAATGGGACAATTCCTACTGATAGCCTACAAATAAACTGCAAAACCTCCCACCCTTAACAAACCCTCACTAGAAAACCCCCTATGTCTCCCTTTGGTTACCCTAGACCTCCACTATCCTTTATAGAAAATTCCTCTGAAGCTCTTTCTAACTTGACTGTCTCCAACTCCTTACCCCTGTTTTCTCTTGAAGCCACACAAGGCAGGCTTGCATCTCCACCACTCCTCTGAAATAGTTTCTGCAGGGACACCAATGATTTCATTGTGGTCAATTATCACATCACCTAACTTGACCAATCAGAGACTTCCAATGCAGTTTTCTCACCTCTGTGAAGCTTTCAAGGCATCGTAGCCTCTTGTTTCTCCTCCTGTTCCACTGGTCACTCCATCTCAGTCTCCTTTCCTGGACCTTCCACATCTTACCACCTTCTAAACTTTGAAGTGACCCAAGGCTTGGTCCTTAATCCTTTTGTGGATCTGCACTCAGTCCATGGTGATCTCAGTTGTTCTCACAGATCTGCAAGCATGATGCTAAGTCGCTTCAGTCCTGTCCAACTCTTTGCGGCCCTCTGGACTGTAGCCCGCCAGGCTCCTCTGTCCATGGGATTCTCCAGGTAAGAATACTGGAGTGGATTGCCATTCCCCAGGGATTGAACTCGCATCTCTTATGTCTCCTTCATTGACAGGCTTGTTCTTTACCACTAGAGCCACCTGGGAAGCCCTCACAGACCTAAATACTATCTATTTCTAAAAGACTCCCAAATTATCCTTCCATCTTGAACATCTTCCTTCAACTCCAAATACATATGTCTAACTATGGCCCCAGTATCTCCACTTGGGTGTTTGCTGGGCTTCCTAGGCGACTCCGACCAACCACAGTGCAGTCACAGGGACCAGGTTTACACAGCCACCTGGAACACCAACAGAGAAAACCAGACAAAATATATGCAATACGAAAGATAGTTTTCAAGACACTGCATGCCGGACAACGGGGACAGTAGCCTCTGAGAGGTGGGTGACAAGAGAGGGGACCCCCACCATGGCCCCTGCTCTCTGCCTGGAGGGCTTCCACTTGCAGCACAGGAAGGAAGACTGAAGCAGAGCTCGATGGACCCGGAGCTGAGGAGATGGAGCTGAGAGTCCAGGGAGACCGGAGTTCCCAGGACAGAGCCCTGGGGAGGGGAGAGCGCAAAGGAAGGCTTGGAGACCTACAGAGTGTTCTGCAGAGCACTGACCAGCACACGGGTGTGGGGAAGCCCCCAAAGCTGAACCAGCCAAAGGGGGAATGGCGCCTGGAGCTCACATCAACCTGGGAATCACCAATTACCACCAGCCAAACCCGGAAGACGTTGTGACTCCTGGGACACCGGGTACAGTATACTGAGGAGTTAGCTCAGTAACGGAAATAGTTACCCTGATCTGAGCGTGGCTCTGGTCCAGTCTGCATGCTAAGTGGCTTCAGTCATGTCCAGCTCTTTTCGACACTATGGACTGTAGCCCGCCAGGCTCCTTCCTCTGTCCACGGGATTCTCCAGGCGAGAATACTGGAGATTCCCTTCTACAGGGGATCTTCCCAACCCAGGAATTGGCCTGCGTCTCTTGTATCTCCTGCGTTGGCAAGTGGATTCTTTACCGCTAGCACCACCTGAGAAGCCTCTGATCCCGTCTAACAAGTCTTAGAAGCAAGACCCGGGAGAGTCTATCTGTTTCCAACATGGGGTGTAAGTGCATCCCGGAACAAAGCTAAGGATAGTTCTAGGACTACAGAGTATCTACCACGTGACAGCTTGAAATTCACAGTATCAGGCATCCAAGCAAAAATTACCAGGGATGCAGAGAAACAGGAAAATATGAACCTGATGTGAACAAAACCAATGAATTGAAACTGATGGACAGTTGAAGCTCGTGTTAGAATTAATAGGCAGGAATATTTAGAGAGTTGTCCTGATTGATGCCAGTGATCAATTTATCCCCTCCCAGCTCCAAATTCACCCTTCAGTACCAGCTCTGCAGTGGTGGAAAAATTCTTGAAGCCTTCTCCTCTACCAGTGAACACAGTGTTAAGTCCCCCAGTAGAGGGTGCTACAGGGACACATGACGAGGAGCTTTCCTGCCTGCCGCGGCTGTGATGGGTCGGTAGGGTGGCGCTCTGTCCCCAGCACGTACTGAGAACACATGGCCGCTCAGCAGCCTTGAAGCCTGGCCTGGTGACAGTTTCCCTGTGGTCCCCCTGGTACAGACACCACGCTCTCTGTGCCTCCTGGCCCACCAGCATGCTGATTCCTTCTTCTCACCTTCTGGTCCCTCACCATGTCTTACCTGGTCCACCTGCACCCTGGAGGATCCCCGCTAGCCCCACTCGCTCTGCATGCCTGTGTGCCTGGTCACTCGTAGCTGATGGCTACCTATTCTCAGCCGGACCTCTGGAGGATAGCTTTCTGCTAGCTCTGTGACCGCAGACCCGTTCTGACAAGGAGAAACCAGCAAACCTATCCGGTATCCAGTGGGCTGCACCTACAACTTCTCCAGCCAGGTCCAAACCCCAGTAGCAATGGGCATGCCCAGCACCCAGATGTTGATTTCTAATACCATTCTCCAAGAAAAGGAAGAAAGCTTTTTGGTTGGTGGCGCTGGTGGTAAAGAAGATGCCTGCCAATGCAGCAGACGTAGGAGATGCGGGTTTGATCCCTCGGTCAGGAAGATCCCCTGGAGGAGGGCATGGCAACCCACTCCAGTATTCTTGCCTGGAGAAACCAATGGACAGAGGAGCCTGACAGGCTATAGTGCATAGGGTCCCACAGAGTCAGACATGACTGACATGATTTAGCACACATATCCTTTGCCCCAGGTGTTAACTATTGCCTTGCTGCTGCTGCTGCTAAGTCGCTTCAGTCATGTTCGACTCTGTGCGACCCCATAGACAGCAGCCCACCAGGCTCCCCCTTCCCTGGGATTCTCCAGGCAAGAACACTGGAGTGGGTTGCCATTTCCTTCTCCAATGCATGAAAGTGAAAAGCGAAAGTGAAGTCGCTGAGTCCTGTCCGACTCTTCGCAACCCCATGGACTGCAAGCTACCAGGCTCCTCCATCCATGGGATTTTCCAGGCAAGAGTACTGGAGTGAGGTGCCACTGCCTTAGGCAGCAACAATTTGTGAATATTTTTGACAAATGCCCCCTACATGGTGGCTTAAGCCCTGGGGCCAAGGTGTAAGTCAGGAAATAAGGATAAATCTTTTGAGCTTGTCTTTCAGGGAGTTAGTTACCAGATAGGTCAAAAGATGATAATTCTTCATGAAGATTTGTTTTTCCCCTGCTGGGAACATGGGCTGTTATTTTTATGGAAATCAAGAAAGACCAACCAATAAGAAGAGCAAAGCCTATTTATTCATATCCATTAAAGCATACAATAAGTAGATAGTATAGACAGATAATAACAGACACACACACACATATGTCCATTCCATATTATGAATTATATTCAGCTATATTTAGGAATAGGTAGTGTAATTATTAATAAATGTAAGAGGTTTTTTTTTTGCCCATTCTGAGAGGCTTGTGGGATCTTAGTCCCCAACCAGGAATCAAACCCATACCCCATGCACTGGAAAAGTGGGGTCCTAACCACTGAATCTCAAGGGAAGTCCTTAAGTGCAAGTTGTTATGTTTTAAACATCTCTAAAAAAAAAACCCAAAAACCTACCTACTCAGAGCTGGCTGTAGAAAGAGAGCCAGCTGCCATTACTTGTGTTTGCAAAGACTCAAAGGCAGGCAGGGCTTTCCAGGTGGCTCAGCTGGCAAAGAACCTGCCTGCCAATGCAGGAGACACAGGTTCGATCCCTGGGTCAGGAAGGTCCCCTGGAGATGGTAATGGCAGCTTGCTCCAGTATTCTTGCCTGGAAAACTCCATGGACAGAGAAGCCTGGTGGGCTGCAGTCCATGGGGGCACAAAGAGTTGGACATGACTGAGTGTGCACACACGAGCATGCACAAACACACACACAAAGGCAGGCAGAGGACGAGAGGGCTTTCTGCTGGGAGACAGGAAGCCTCCAGAGTGCCTGCTGGGGCCGTGGGCCTGGGGTAGCCCACATGATGAGTGTATTTGGCTTTCTCTGATTGGCCCTGAAGTGGACTTGGGGACAAAATTTAGGGAAGCTGTCAGTTATCCATCCGGTCCTGGACATGTGAGGCAGGTTGTTACGGAAGGAACTGTTTAGATTCCTAGAATGAAAACAATCCCATTCCTTGCAAGTCTGACTTAGAGCAGGCTGTTTCCTGGGCCGTGTATTGTGGGGAGGGGGTCAGGGTCCTGGGCCGCCTCTACAGGTTGTGGCCAGGGTTCTGTTTTTGCACACAGGCTGCCCATGGTCTGTTTATGTCTCAGCCTCTCTGGTTTTACGGCTACTGCGGGGCTGGGGAGCAGGGGATAGGGCCAGCACATGTTGGCCCCACAAGTACCAACTGCACTCGTTGAGATTCACCTGCTCCCTGGGACCGGTGCCTCCTGACTTGTCGCTTTGTTGTTGTTGAGTCTTATTCAGACTTGTTGCCAGCCTTTGCTTAATTTCCAGAGTCCCATAAAGTGGACTGTGACTGTCCGGGCCAATTTTTTGCTGCTCTTTAGAAGCAGCAGAATTTCAGAGTTCCTCTCTCAATTTTTAGCCCAGTGACCTAAGATATTCGTTTTTAAAAGGCGCGGAGAATTCTCATTATATTAGTGGGCTGTTCTTTAGAGGTTAAGCACAGAGAAGAAGCCGATTCTGACTCTATGCTGGAACTGTTCCTTTGACTTGTTTTTTATTATTTTTGTTTTGTTATTCTAATCATTGGAGAAGGAAATGGCAACACACTCCCGTATTCTTGCCTGGAGAATCCCAGGGACCGAGGAGCCTGGTGGGCTGCCATCTGTGGGGCTCGCACAGAATCGGGCACGACTGAAGCGACTTAGCAGCAGCAGCAGCAGCAGCGTTCCAGTTATACATAGAGGCCCGCCTCAGAGGACTCCGCCCCTCTCCTTGTTGTTCAGTCACTCAGTCATGTGTTTGTGACCCCATGGATTGCAGCACGCCAGGCTTCCCTGTCCTTCACCCTCTCCTGGAGTTTGCTCAAACTCGTGTCCATTGAGTCAGTGATGCCATCCAGCCATCTCATCCTCTGTCACCCCCTTGGTTGTCTTTGGCCAATCATTCTGACCCAGAGTCCTTCCTGGTGGCGCACGCGTTGCTCAGCCAAGATGGAAGCCATCGATAAGGATTCTGGGAAGTGGTCAGTCATGTGGTGTCTCCTTTTGACCTTTCCTGAACTCTTCCAGTTAGTGGTGGCTTATTAGTTCCGTGTTCCTTACCAGGAGCCCCTGTCTTAAAATAACTCACGCAAATGGTTACTATGGTGCCCGGCCAGGGTGGGGCGGTTTCCGTCAGTGTGTTTCCCCCTAACACTGTAGCCCAGAGCAACTGTTGGTGTGTGAGTGTCAAGAGTGGAATTGTGTCCCCTCCAAATTCATGTTGAGTGCTAACCCCCCTGGAGCCTCACAATGTGACCTTAGAGATCGGGCTTTTCCAGAGCTAGCTGAAATAGTATGAGGTCGCTGGGGCGGGGCCCAGTCCAGCATGCTTGGTGTCCGTGTAAGGAGGGGACATCTGGGCACAGAGGGATGATGGGAGGGCACGGGGAGGAGACGCAAGCTGGGAGAGAGGCAACCGACTCTGCCCACGCCCTGACCTCAGGCTTCCAGGCTCCCAGCTGAGAGGCAGTGAATTTCTTCTGTTCAAGCCACTCCTTTTACAGTACTTTGTTTCATCGGCTCTAGAAAAACTAATACAACATGCTTCTAAATACTTTCTGCTAGTCCGTAAACTTATCTCTATCTGAACAGACCATTTTGACACAACGTCATTATACTGTTCAGGCAAGTACACCACTAAGTTTTCCATTTTGTGACAGACAATGGACAGTTTTCCGTGCCAGGAGGTGCCCGTCTGCTGGTTCTGTGAGCAGCTGCCCAGGCTGGCTCGCTGACTCCCCCTATTTCCTCGAGGACCTGTGGGTGGAGACTTGGGTGGCTTCCAGGCTGATGTTGCTGAGAACAGGCCAGCAGTGATGGGGCGATATTAACCTGTCCTCCATGTGACATCCTGTGAGGCCTCCGACCAGCCCTGGGGACCCCTCTCCCTGGCAGCTGGTTCTCGGTAGTCCCCTCTAGCGATGTGAGCTTTTCTGTGCAGGCCGTGTCTTTGAACCCTTCCCTGATCCAGACATCTACATTCTGAGAGGCAGAGAGTTTGTAATTTCCTTTACCCGAGTCACGCCTCTTGGCCATTAAGCTTATTTAAATATTTCACATGTCTTTCTCCCTGCGCCTTCCTCATGACAATGTGAAAAGGACTTCTTGATAATTTCTCAGCTGGTGTTGGTACATAAAACATACCTATTGATTTTTTTCATACAAAGCAGTGCGTTCAGTGTTACTTGTTTGCGGTTTTCAGCTGCCTCAGGATCTGCGCTAGGACGCTGGTCACGTGGTCTGGTCATGTTGCCTGGTCCTTTCTCCTGCCCGTCTCCTGTCTCTGGCACGTGCCTTCCTGAGTCAGCCAGAACTTCCAGAATAAAGGGCAGTACTGATGGTGAGCGTGGGTGCCTTTGCGTCTTTCTGCATCCTGTTTTCTGTGTCCTCTCCCTCCTCCTCCTTCACTGTAACCTCTCCAGTGCTCCCCGGCCTTCCTCTTCCTCCCGGCCTCTCACTTTTCCCTGCAGTGTGTGTTTGGGGACTGCCGTGAGGCAGACTGTCTTTTCTTGTAGAAAACCTCTTGTTCAGAATCCTGTTGGACTTGACTGTACTGTATGCATAGCAGATGGAGGAGGAGCATTCATACGACCATGTAGATTTGACATAAAACTAATATATGATCTCTACTAGTTACCATCTACTTCAAAACAATTTTCTCTGTCTTCCTTATTTATTTGTGGGTGCAGCATGTGGGATCTTAGCTCCCCAACCAGGGATTGACCCTGTGCCCCCTGTATTGGGAGCACAGAGTCTTAACGATGGACCTCCAGGAAAGTCCCTGCGTTGCCTGTTTTTTTTAAACCATCTGTTCAAGGAAGCCTTATGCTGCTTCATATTTGCTTCTCTAGTGAGTAGCAGCATTAAAACCATTTATTTGACACACGATGTGTGCTCAAGGTAAGGGTCAATCGTGTTTAGAAGAGACCTTTGTATTATCCTGAAGACAAAATAAAGTTTGGAAGGAAAATTCGCTCAAAATCCTACCAGTCTGACACAAAAATTATATTCACTTTGTTCATTTAGTTCCAGTCTCTGCCCGTTTGTTGGTTTTTCAGAATGATGGTCACTGAATTTATACAATCTGAATGTTGATTGTTTATTCAGTGTAATAAGTATGTTCAGGTTCTACATAATCTGCCTAACAATCAAGTGTAATCACAGTGTCATATTCTTGTAAGCAAATGAGCGGTCATTTAGTTACCCTTCCCCCAATACTGAGCTTGAGGTTGCTTCCAACTTCTGTAACAATGGATACTTTTGTGCCAGGGCCTTTTCTGCTTTTGCATTACTCATCAGGTCAGTCCCTAGAGTGGAATTTCTGGCTCAAAAGATCTGAAGGCTTTTAGGATCTCTTTTTTGCCCTACCAAAGGGCTGTGCTGGGTCACCTAACGCCAGCAGAGCAAGCAGTGGCCCAGGTCCACTCTGAACAGAGGCTCCTCCTCTTCAGAAGCAGGAACCACAGCGTGGCCATCACTGGAGTTCTGCCAACAGATGTCAGTCATGAGGGTGTGGAGAGGAGTTCCTGGAATGTTGGTTCTTCACCCCAGTCTCTAGTGAGAGAGCCATGGCGGCAGGGGCGTGGCTGTCCCTGGAGGTGGGACTGCCCCGGTGAGCCAGGTGACTGCCCCAGCTGACCCTAGTGTGGTCCCGAGGCGGGGGCGGGGTGCAGCCCAAGACACAGACCAATGGACATCGCCTTGGACTGTTACGGATGCTCAGAACACAGCGTGGTCACTCCAGATTACGTTCTTGCCTTCTTCTCTTGAGTGTTTACATAAACTCTCATGGATATACATGTTCAGCTGTGGTGTTTTTTTTTGTTTTGTTTTTTTTAAGGGAAAATAGTGTTTTGTGGCTCTTTTTTCCCTCCATAGCACTCACTGGAGTGCACATGGTCAGATACTTAGAACAATGAAAACTATAGGTGTTACAGAACGTACACAGCACAGGCAGCAGCGCCTCCCGCAAGCACAGTCTGAGCATCCCGCATCCCCGTGAACACGCCCTGGGCTGATGGCACCAGCCAAGTCCTCCAGGAAGGTTTCCTGAATGCCCAGATCCCAGGCTGCCCTTGAAGCCCCCAGCCACTGTTCCTGGCATGTTTCCTGGAGGCACTGTGCATCAGCTTCCTATGGGCGCCACAGCCAATGAAGGTTTAAAACATGTATTTATTCTCTCATGATTCTGAGAGTCAGAAATCAAAGATCAGGAGGTTGACGGGGCTCCGCTGCTTCCAGAGGATTCAGGGAACTCGTGTTCCTGCCTTTCCCAGCTTCTGGGGGCCACCCATACTCCTTGGCTCAGGCCCCTTCCTCAGTCACTCCTGCCTCTGCTTCCACTGTGACGTCTGCCACCACTGACTCTGATGTCCTGAGCCTCCTGTAAGGACCCTGAGATTGTGACGGCCCCCCTGCATAATCCAGGACCCTCTCTCCATCTTGGTCCATTTAGGCTGCAGTAACAAGACACCTCCGGAGAAGGCAGTGGCACCCCACTCCAGTGTTCTTGCCTGGAGAACCCCAGGGACGGGGGAGCCTGGTGGGCTGCCGTCTATGGGGTCGCACAGAGTCGGACACGACTGAAGTGACTTAGCAGCAGCAGCAACAAGACACGACAGCCTGGGTGGGCATACACAGCAGAAATGTATTTCTCATCGTTCCAGACGCTGGAAGTCCAAGGTCAAGGTGTCAGCACATTTGGTAATGGGTTCCACTTTCTGATTCACAGATGGCCACCTTCTCTCTGATCTCCCATAGCACGGACAGGGGAGTTATCTGAGTCTCTTTTATGAGGGCACTAATCTCATTCTTGAGGGCTCCACCCCCACGATCTCATCACCTCCCAACATCGCCACATCCTTAACTAACATCATCACTTTGAGGGCTAGGATCTCAATATATGAGGAGACATAAACATCCCATCTACAGCATTCCCCATCTTAAAAATTCTTAACTTAGTCATATCTGCAAAGTCCATTTTACCATGTAAAGTAATACATTCACGGGTTCCAATAACTAGTTCAAGGACATCTTCAAGGGGCTATGTATTCAGCCTATCACGTGTGGTCACACACACATCCATACTACTTATGTCCCCCACCAAGAACTCAAGTATAAAACATTTTTCATCAGTAGCATGGAAACACCTGAAAAGATGAATGGGCCTTAGTCAGTGAGTCATACTAAGGAATATGCAATGCAAAACAGGAGTGTGACAAAGGCAGATGATTTTCGTATATTTCCTTACGAAAGCAAGAGCAAAGGCTCACAGGAAGGCGGCTTCTCTCCTGTGTTCACCAAGCGCTCTGTCTCATGGGGGCCTGATCTGATGGGAAGGAGCACAGAAGTGCAGCCTGCAGGCAGGGGGGCGGGGACCACGGGGCGCTGACTGGGCAGACGTCTGCATTCCATTTACAAAGCGCAGCCCTTGTTAGAATGTGCCCAGTGTGGCTTTAGGGTGAGTGAGAAAATCTCAGGCCTGTAATACTCAAAACATCACTTAGATTCAGCCCCCTTTCAGGAAAGCTGTCGTAGCTCATCTCATTATTATTTTAAAGGAATAAAAGGAAACATGATGCTTTCCCTGGGGGCCAGTCAAAAGTTAATTATACTCAATATGTAATTAAAGTCACACTACTTAAGAGTCCAACTGTCTGCTGCCTGGATAGCTACTTCCATTAGCAGCAGCACCCCAGCCGTCATCACCATACCTTGGGCCGGCCCAACTATTACACCAGGGGCCTGTGTTACTCAGGATCCCAGAACTGGTTGACTGGGCGTGCTGACGGGTCTTGGTTAAGACAACCTCCCTGCCAGGACACTAGAAGCACTGCCGGCCACTGTCTGGTTTAATCTTTGCCTCCTCCTCGCCTCTCCAAATTAGCACACTGCCCTTTACTCTAAAAGCCCCAGTCAATCTTTTCCTAACAATAACAATGTGCCATCTCCACTTTTAACAACAGGAGGCACCAGGACGACCTTGGCTCCTGGACGTTTGTTTCCAGCCTCCCCACTTGGACTCGAAGGCCAGGGCTGTGGTCAGCATCGCTGTCCTTCCTTCCTCCTTCCCCCAGCAATCTCTCAAGGGAGACTGCAGAGACTCTGACCTCCTGTGTGTGGGCAACCTTGAGTCACAGTTGTATCTCCCCATCCTACAGTGATTTACCAGGACTAGTTCTCCACGGAGCTCATGGTTTCAGAGGACAGGGTCTGCGCTTTAAACATTCTGTCTCCTTCCGGCAGTCAGCACTTGACAGATGCTCACTGTACAGTTCTTTTCCTTTTTAAATTAATTAATTTATACACTTACTGGGTGTGCTAGGTCTTTGTTGCTGTGTGGGGTTTTTTCTCTGTGTGGCCAGCGAGCAGAGACTACGGTGAGGGGCTCCGGCTTCTCTTCTTGTGGAGCACACATTCTAGGGCGTGCAGGTTTCAGTGGTGGCACCACGTGGGCTCAGTAGTTGGAGCACATGGACTTAATTGCTCCACAGCACGTGGGATCGTCCTGGACCAGGCATTCAACTTGGGTCCCCTGCATTGGCAGGCAGATTCTCACCCACTGAGGCACTGCTGTGGCTGCTGCTGCTAAGTCGCATCAGTCGTGTCCAACTCTCTGCGACCCCAGAGACGGCAGCCCACTAGGCTCCCCCATCCCTGGGATTCTCCAGGCAAGAACACTGGAGTGGGTTGCCATTTCCTTCTCCAAGGCATGAAAGTGAAAAGTGAAAGTGAAGTCACTCAGTCGTGTCCGACTCCTCACAACCCCATGGACTGTAACCTACTAGGCTCCTCCGTCCATGGGATTTTCCAGGCAAGAGTACTGGAGTGGGGTGCCATTGCCTTCTCCACTGAGGCACTAGGGAAGCCCATCACACAGTTCTTGACTTACTGAGATAGATTTCAGGAGACCCTGGAGGGACACAGGCCTGTGTGTGTCCAAGCCTGCTCATTAGTGCCCTGGATCTTGCTTCCTAGGAGAATGGGCCTGCTTGGAGGAAACGAAGCGCACCCTGGAATAACCACCAAACAGGTTGGAACAGATACCAGCTGAGGGCCGGGGCGGACCCTTCCACCCACGTCTCCTCAGCATCCAGTGTTAGGGCTGTGTCCCAGTCCACACAAGGGGCTGGGTTGGGAACATCGGTGAGGTTCTGCCCTGGCAAGGGCTTGGAGTCCACAGAACAGGGTGGGCAGAGCAATCCTCCAATGAAGCCAGGAGCCAGGAATGTCTACCCTGATTGGGTGCTGCTGGTATGAGAGAGCTCCGCTCCATCCACAGAGTGTGTGAGAGGGAAGAGAGAGTGAATAGCTAAGGAAAGCAACCCTCTTAGGGCTCCCCTAGCCTTTTCCTGTTCAGGAGGCCCAGCCTTAACCCAACAGGCACCCGGGCCCTTGTCCCAGGTGATATTAACCAGTTTTCAGGATGCCCCAGGCTGAAGAGTGCCCAGAGCCCTGGTTAGCCCAGACCTTGGTGGTACCATGTCACTAGGGAAGTGAGTCCCAGACCGGCCAGGACAGCTTCTGGGGCAGCCTGTACAGTTGTGTCCAGAGTCTGGCATGGCTGAAAAGATAGGGGATATCTCCCCTTCCATGCTTCAGCCAGAAGCCCTGGGCTGAGCTTCTCAGGGTAGGGATGAAGGAGGTGGGAAGAACACCCGATGAATTGTGTCCACCTGCTCATCCCTGGGCACCATGCTATTCTCAGAGGCTTGTTACCAAGTCCAAGCTCATGCTGCCTGCTGCATGACAGGCAATAAATCAAGAGAGGAGTTGCTGGGGCAAGGAATAGCGACTTTATTCAGAAAGCCAGCAGACCAAGAAGATAGTGGACCCAGTATCCCCAAGAACCATCCCACCCAAGTTAGAATTCAGACTTCTTTTATGCTAAAAGTGGAGGGGGGTAAAGTCAAACACTTTGTGGTCCCCATCAGCCTCTGGAGGGGACGTGTTAATTTCTTCCTTCCAGTAGTCATTCACTTGTGAGCCTGGTCAGGATGGTTCCTGTAAGCTCAACAAATGAGTTTTAGGTTAATGCTCATTCCCTGGGAATAGAGGGTTCCCAAGGATGGGCCATTATGTATCATTTAAATTTATAGGCAATATCCCTTTGATGATTAACTTGTAATAGAATACAATGATTCTTCCCTACTAGAGGCTCACAACTCTACCCCTTCCGCCCTTACATATAGGTGCACGGGCATGTGCACACACAGGCAATTGCACACACATACATGTACACACATGTGTGCACACATATACACAGGCATGCCCACATGCACACACATACATGGGCATGAGCACACACTGGCATGCACATACACACACACACGGGAGACTGGAAGGGAAGCGACTGGCCTGGATTGTAAAGATGTATCTGAGGCCAGGCCCCAGCTACACAGAAGCATCTGGTAGGACAAGGCCAGTCCCCAGAGGCCAAGACTCGGAGCCACTAAGAGCTAGAAGCCAGGCTCCCAGTTTCCTCCTCAGATTGATTCCACATGTATATCTTGTCTTCTAAGTCTTTTGTGCTTGAGTTAGTGAAAGTTTGGTTCTGAAGGGATTATGGATGAAAACCAATTGCTTCCCTTGGAAGCAGGAGGGCCAGCGTTGCCCTTCTCTTGACCGATGGCAGCACCTGCCACCTAAGGGACATGGCGCACAGGTTGAGGGCAGACCCCCAGCTCCACCTTGGCAGGCAGATGACGTCTGTGCCTCGGTTTCCTCATCCAAAAAGCAGAGGTAATAAAACACCTGTTTCATTAGCTTGTTGTGAAGATTATAGGAATCAACCAAGTCCCTAAATAAGGCTCAGATGAAGGCATGAGGCAGCCTTATGAAATGGAGTTAGGAATGGCTTCATTTATCTGCACTGGTGAGGAGTGGCCACCACGGGCCTGTGTGTGTTCAGGCCATCCTGTAGAGTGCTCCTCCGCAAGACATGTACCCAGGCCAGCCCACTGCACCTTCACGTGCTGCCTTGCTTCAAGGCCTTATCTTCTCTCTCCAGGACTCCTGCAACTACCTCGGGTAGTATTTATCTGGTACCTGTTACATGTCAGGACGGGGGAGGAGGGTCAGACGATGGGAAACACAGAAGAGCTGATGGAAACAGGCAGTGGCCCTGACCACCAGGAACAAGGAAGCTCAGAGCTTCAGCAGAGTCACAGAGGGGCACTTGCACCTCCCCAGTTTTTGGCCCTCTCTGAGAAAGTGATGTCTAAGCTTAAAAAAAAATTAGGGTAAAGAAGGAGGAAACTGTCCCCAAACAGAAGTAACACCATGAATTTTTTTCTTGACTGGTCTTGCTGACCCAGGTTTCCTCTTTGCCTGTCCCCTCTTCCATCAGCTTTCGGAACCAGAAGCCTCTTTTAGAAAGGAAACTTGATGTTGTCACACCACCCTCTAACACCTCTCAATGGGGCTTCTGAAAATAAAATTCTAACTTCTTGGCTGTTTCTTCCCTGTCCACGAAGTGAACCTCTTCTCTCAGATGGCTCACTCCTCCAGGAGCCCTGCACAAACCTGCCACAGTGCCTGTTACCAACCTCACCAGGACGCGAAGGGACAGGAAAATAGTGTGTACTCAAGAAGCTTGAGAGTCCCTTGGACTGCAAGGAGATCCAACCAGTCCATCCTAAAGAAAATCAGTCCTGAATATTCATGGGAGGGACTGATGCTGAAGCTGAAGTTTCAATACTTTGGCCACCTGATGCGAAGAACTGACTCACTGGAAAAGACCCTGATGCTGGAAAAGATTGAGGGCAGGAGGAGAGGGAGACACAACAGAGGATGAGATTGTTGGATGGCATCCCCGACTTGATGGACATGAGTTTGAGCAAACTCAGAGAGTTGGTGATGGACAGGGTGGCCTGGAGTGCTGCAGTCCATGGGGGTCGCAAAGAGTCGGACACGACTGAGCGACTGAATTGAAGAAGCTAGAAATTAGAACAATTTGAAACAGATTTTTTTAAAGTAAGTACTTTACAAAAGAGTAAGCGATGAAAGAAGGAATAAAAAACGTAGGGCAACAGGAAAGGCCCCACCGATTCTACTGCGGGCCCCGCGAGCACCCTGGGGAGTTTGGAGGCTGCAAGTCTGAGACAGCTGCGCCCCGGGTCACTCCCGACCGTGCGGGCTTTGGGCTGCTCCTCTGCATTCTGAGCACGCTGATGGGCGTACAGCGGGCGCCCCATCCACCGAGCAGTCAGCATCAGCCTGGCCGACCCCGCGGACCACGCTGCGTGACGATCCGGAGCCGTAGGCCCAGACCCAGCACAGGATCAAATGAATGGAGGCAGAACTTAGCTCTGAGTCCCAGGAGCTCTGGCGCGCAGGCTCCGGAAAACACTGGGTGACCCGCCCCCCTGTCGCCACGGGCCAATCAGAGAGGGCCGCAAGATCCGTGCCCGCCCCGCAGCCAAAGAGCTAGGCCCCATCGGCCGGCCGCCGAATCCAGCCCCCTTCCTCGGTGCACACTGCTGTTCGTGTGTCAGGCTCCAAATAAAGTTCTTCGGGCTTTTGAATTTTTTTTTTAAAGCGCCCGCTGCAGTCGCAGCCGTAGCCGCCGCCGCCTCTGGCGAGAGCGGTCGAGTCTCCGCCCCGCCACTTCCGGTCCCGCCGCCCGGAGCCGGTGCTGGCTGTGAGGGGTCGCGTCTCGCTGCCGCAGGCCGGCTGGGGCATGGTGTTGGGCGCCGGGCCCGCCTCGCCTGTCTCGGGGTGCCCAGGTGAGTAGAGCGCGGCCCTGCGGCGGGCTGCAGGGGGCCGCGGGAGGGCGGCTTGGCTCCCTCGGCGCCGGTGCACCCGGCGGGCGGGCGGCCGCGGGGCCGCCGCAGGCCGCGCCGCTCCTCTCCTCACGGCCCTGCGCTGTGCGGGGCCGGAGGGCTGGCGGGCGCCGCGGGGCGCGGGCTGGCGAGTGCGGGGCCGGGGCGCTGGCGGCCTCCGGGCTCCACGGACAAGGCCGCCTGAGCCCGGGCTTTGGGGGCACGCCGCGGCCCCCTCTCTCGCCCGCCGTCTCGGGGGGGAAGCTGCGAGCCGCATTGTCCGCGAAGAAACGCAGCGCCCAGCGGGCTCAAGGTCACCGGTCCAAAGTGGCTGGAGGCGGCGGGACTCAGACGCGGGCAGCCGGACTCCTGACGTCCGGGGGAATCGGGCTAGGCCGGGGAGTGGGGGGCACCCCTGAGGGTGCGGAGGAGCCGGGCGGCCGCCTCGCCGGAGTGCCTGCGGCTTCCCACTGGGGGAGACTGGGGCCGGTTTGGAGGGTCTTCCCGGGGCAGAGGATGGGGCGAGGACATCTTGGACCCATCCCTAAGGCCGCCGAGTCCCGGCTGCTGTGGAGTCTTGGGTGTGGCCCTCCCCTCCCCGGGTCTCGGTTCCCTCAACTGTCATACTCGGGATCGGGCCCGCCCCTCTGCCCTCCCCCCAGCTCCCGAGTAGGGTCGGGACGGTTTCGGAGTGGCGGGAGAAGGCTTCTTGGAGGAGGTGCAGGAATCTGCGGCATAGTCATCGGTTATCCGAAGGAAGAAGCAGGATGAGGTGGTGAGGGGAGGCAGGGCATCCAGACCGGGGTGTCAGATAGAGCAGAAGCTTCCAGAAATGAGCGAGGTGTCGCTGAGGAACAGGGAGGAGGGCCATCTACCTTGTACGGAGGGTTCCAGGCTGGTAAGGGGATGAGGCAGGGGAAGGGCGCATGTTGGGGAGATGTTCCAAGAATCACCAGCAGGTTAACTGGTACGGGGCTTGAGGACCTCCACCTGGACAAACTACCCCTCAGGTAGTAGGCAGGGCACGGGGAGGCCGGTTTACCGCTCCGGATAAAAGGGTTGGGCTCCAAAGATCATCAGGCAGCCAACCGCTGAGCCCGGTGGGCGGGTTCCTTGGGCCCTGGCCTTCTGAAGGAGGAGGATGGCTGTGGACTTTTTTATGTCCTGATCTGGGCCCCTTTTTGACTGTGGAGTTGGTTGACCCCTAGTGACATACAGTTTCACCTTTTACACTTAGATTGGGACTCTACCAAGGCAGAAGAATTCTGACTAAGGAGTACCCCACCCCAGGAGTTGACTGTCCCCTGTGCAGGTGGCCTGGCCTGATTTTGCCGCTGCAGGCCAGAACGCTGAGTAAATACTTCCTGATGATGAGCCTAGTAAACAGCACAGGGGCGTCCCTGGTGGCTCAGTGGTAAAGAAAATGCCTGCAATGCAGGAGACTCAGGTTCGATCCCTGGGTTGGGAGGATCCCCAGGAGAAGGAAATGGCAACCCACTGCAGTATTCTTGCCTTGGGAAGTCCCGTGGACAGAGGAGCCTGACCGGTACAGTCCCTGGGGTTGCTAAAGAGTCAAATACAACTTAGCAACTAAACCACAGTAAGTAGCACATAAAAATCTTTGAACACTTGCAATAAAGTCCCACCCAGAGGAAGAACTTAAATGGGCCAGTTATAACTTAAGGAATTTAGAGACTGAGTGTGCTATTCAGTGTAATTGATTTGAAATTACTGAAAATGCCGCCATGGTCAAAGTGTAATTTTTGGTAAAAGGGAAATTTTAGTTTTAAACCAGGTCTTCAAAGAGTAAAGCATATTGACGAAGGAAAATAGAATTCTGAAGCAAACCACAGGTGTTCAGTTAACCTGACAGCTTGAATAGTTTATTTTCATTCACATCTCTTTGCACAGAGTTAAATTAACAGCTATGGAACATGCCCAAATTAGACCTTTGGTTTATCCCTAAAGTGGTGTATGAAAATGATGCAGATGATGGAGAAATAGGTATTCATTACATAATTAGATTTCTTAGAATGTTCAGAATATGTTTTGTCTTCTATGGAAAAACAGGACATCACAGTTTTTATATGTTGCTTAATCAGAGCCCAGTGTCTTTTATTAAGGGTCACAAACTTGTTGAATATCGAAAACCAGGAATCTGACTCTAAATGGAATTGTGTATGGGGCATACTCTGCCCACAGAGAAGAATTTAGTGTGGGGTAGGAGTGTAAGATGATTAAGCAGAGTCCATAGGCTGAGGCGACACAGAAACATCTTGGTGTGAGCCTTTCTTTGTGTCAGTCGGTCTTGCCGGGATGCTCTGAGCAGCCCCTTCAGTGCAGGCCTGCAGGGAGCTGGGTGTGGGCCAGTCGTGTGCCCTGGGACCCACTCTTCCACTGGGCTCTTTATTATGACTTTCCTAGGGTACTGCCTACCGAACTCTCTTTACACAGGCTGTGCTTTTGTTGTTTGCCATGTTTGTGTTACCAAGGTCAGCTAGAGTGTAAAAACCAAGTGGACTTTGTGATAGATGGAGATCTTGGCGCATCATCAGGCTGCCCTGTCGATACGGCAAGACTGATGTCCTCAAGTCTGGGTGCCTGGCAGTGGGTTTGGTTGGGAGGCAGACACTGCTTTGGGATCCAGATCTGCTTGAGGGATTAATGACAGGCTCCCTGGAGCGGGACTTGGGGGTGGTGGGGGTGAGCAGGACCCCTAGGCTGTAGATGGTGCTGCTGTCCCTGGTAGCTTGTGGGCAAGAGCCCACAGATATTCCTGACGCCACCCCAGCCCTCCCTCGTGAGATTGCTTTGTAAGCTGAAGCGATAGTCCCCCACGCTGGGTGAAGCTGAGATGTGTGTTAAATGGTTATATCCTCTCTAGTGATGGCTTGGTATCACATTTTGACCAATCTTATTGAGGTACAACTGAAGTCCACTATGCTGTACGTGTTTAAAATATGTGATTTGATCAGTCTTGACGTGTGTATATAGCCCTGGAACCATCACCACCTTCAGGATAGAAACATCCCCATCATCTACTCGGGGGAAACCAGTGTTTCTATGGTGACCTCTTCTAGAAGCTTCTAGAAGCTGATCCCAGGCCCCAGCTGTTGAGAAAGTGGGAGTCAGGGGAAGGGGTCCTTCCCAGAGCTAACATTCTAGGAGCTCGTGAGTGCTGATGTGTAATAGAACTGTCTCTTGAAGCATTGAGACCAAGGTTCCTAAAGGGATTAGGTGAGTGAGAGGTCCTGTGTAGTTCAGAAGAGCATATTCAATATATTGTTTTCATAATAGAAAATAAAATCTTACAGTCTTTGTGGGGTGGGGAGATACACAGATGATGATGTGAAAAGTGAGGGGCTGGATTAAAATGGCTCAAGATATTACTTAAGTGTTAGTTGCTCAGTCATGCCCGACTCTTTGTGACCCCATGGACTGCAGCCTACCAGGCTCCTGTGGCCATGAGATTTTCTAGGCAAGGATACTGGAGTGAGTTGCCATATCCTTCTCCAAAAGATACCACTTTTGGAGGGAGAGAGTTATTCTTATAGTTTGGCTTTCAGGATCTTGGCCTCAAACTGAAAGTTCTTTCCTTATGTAGGTTTAAATTTTTCATCTGGAAATTCTGGATCATTTTCTCTTGAAAATGATCAGAGTGATATTGCAAGGAAATGATATTAAAACAACAAAGGAAATTATGAAAATACTGAGCTGGTGATCAATTTTTGTCCTCAGTCAAAAGTTCCAGAATTCCTCTCTGACTGGTAAAGCATGCAGGAGGAGTCTGGCGGCCCGTCAGGAATGGCGGTTTGTGTACATAAAGAAGGCGATGCTGGAGGACAGTTCTGTCTGTGAGCACTGCTGACACTTAAGTCCTTTCTCCCAAGCAGGTGCATCACCCATGCTTGGTTTTTATCGTCCTTCCCGGTGAGCTGTCAGGGAGGGAACCTGAAACACAAGTGGGCTGGAAGCAGCCGAGTGAAAAGGATCTAGTTTGGGGCATTAATTATAACTTGATTAAGTTGCTGTTGCCTTCCAGTGTGAGTACAGCACAACATACACAAATGTGAAAATGCTTATTAAGGTTCTAGCCACACCTTTATTAAAGGAGGGAAGAAAGCATTGCGGTGCTCCCTCCTCACCAGGGGCGGAAGCTCCCCTCGGTCTGCGATGGGCCAGACACCGGGGCCACACCCTCAGAGGCAGGGTCCCCGCAGCAGGGGAGGGCAGTGAGCAGTGGTGGGCCCGTGTGGGACCTGTCGATGGAGGCTGCCCTAGACGTGAGCTCTACATCCCAGGGCCTGCTGCTCAGTGAATATTAAATGCTTGGCTCTCCTTTTAAATTTTTATTCATACTTTAAAAAATTAGATTTAGAGAGGCATAGAGATTACTCCGGAGAAGGCAATGGCAACCCACTCCAGTACTGGAGTACTGGATTGCCTGGGAAATCCCATGGACGGAGAAACCTGGTAGGCTATAGTCCATGGGGTCTCGAAGAGTTGGACATGACTGAGCGACTTCACTTTCATTTTTCACTTTCATGCACTGGAGAAGGAAATGGCAACCCACTTCAGTATTCTTGCCTGGAGAATCCCAGGGACGGGAGCCTGGTGGGCTGCCGTCTATGGAGTCACAGAGTCGGACACGACTGACGTGACTTAGCAGCAGCAGCAGAGATTACCCAAATTCATTATGGAGGAATGCAGTCTTGTTAATCTATCTTACAGCTACATTTTTCTACAACTTAAATTATGGGAAAAAATTAAAAATCACCTTACATCATTGTCTCAGTGTCTGGAGATGAGTGCTTAGCCTGCCTTTTGCCTTTCAGGAAAAAGGCAGCAGCGATGCTGACGCTGGCAAGCAAGCTGAAGCGGGATGATGGTCTCAAAGGGTCCCGGGCGTCAGCCACAGCCTCTGACTCCACTCGGCGGGTGTCTGTGAGGGACAGGCTGCTTGTTAAAGGTAAGGGCCACCTGGTGAGCTATGTTTATATCCCACAACAAAACGATGTCTGGCACGTGGCTCTTTGGGGTTATGAAGCAGCCTGTTGCTGCTAAATAGAAATACCTGTTTGAAAATATTTTTAAATATAATTCCTCGTCACTTACAACAGAAGGACTTTGCACTGTGCACACACTGTGGGAATGCTGATGGCAGGAAAATGGTATGAGAACTGTGGTGTGTCTTGTATACTCGGGCTGTTCTCTGCAGGGGCCACCAGAGTGCTCATGGAAGGAGTAAGGCGCCAGGGACAGCAGATCCATGACTGGTCTCAGTGCTGTCTTAGGTGTTGGGGTGGGGGGGTTTCTCCTTTCTCCTGGACTCCTCGGCACCAGAGGATCTTATTTGTAGAGGGAGGGTAATTTCTTAGGATCCTTCTCTCTCATTCAAATCACAGCCTTAGGAGAGCCTTATGCAAAATTGATTCTCTTCACAGAATTAATAAAGGTGTCCTAGAGCTGTGTAGTGTTTGGAGAAGGGTTATGTAGTGTAGGGGGTATGTGTGTGTGTGTGTGTGTTTGTGAGAAACTTGTGCGGTTAGTGACTGAAGAGAATTGCAACTCTTGAGTGCAAAAGGCAGTTTCTCAGGGTCATGAGACCCACAGAAGAAGAAACGGTTTCTTCTTTGAGGGACCTTATAGCTGGCAGCACGTTTTTACTTTAAGACACACGTTTACATTTTGTAAGTGTAAGGCTTCAGGAAGCACGGAGTGTTAAGGAACTTGCTAGAACCCCTGTTTTATTTTGTATTAGGTGGACACCGTGGGGGTTCCTGGCGTTTGCATGTCCAGGAACAGATCTGATGGGGGAGACCTGGCATGTATGAGTGCCCCGTGATGGGCCTTCTCAGAAACAAAGCACCACTGAGTCTGTGAACAGAGGCGTCGGGTTCGGGGAGATGGGTGGTGCCTTCGTCCCTGCTTTCTCTCTGCCTGAGTCCTGACTGAGCTCTGGCTCTCCCAGCTTGAGGGATGATGGGCTAAAGATGGAGTACGGATCGTTTTTGACATTTGACAGTACTTGCTATGTCCGGGAGTGCGTGGACTGCGTTCAGTTTGTCACAATGCAGGAAGTTTTACCCTATGGGAAGTGGGTGGGGCCTGGCTGTAGCCCCGTACTTGGAAGGCCTGGTAAGACTTTCCAGGCTGCTGGCTCTAGGGCTCCATCCACAGAGGAAGCCAGGAGCCAGCCAGACAAGCCAGGGAAGGGATTTGATGCTTGAGGTTATAGTCCTTCAAGATGGAGGGTGTTCTAATGCCAGGGAGTTGATATGAGGAGGGTTGTAGCTGAGCGGTTGCGGGTGGGACACTGGCACAATAGACGGTGCTACCTTCTTTCTACCTCCTCCTCATGGCTGATGGCAGCTGCTGTCCACTGAGCACTTGGGGCCAGGCCCTCTGTTGGGGACTTTGTAGGGCAGTTCTTGTTTGACTTTCGCTAAGCCTTGCCAGGTGAGTGGTTCATTTTACAACTGAAGAACTGAGGCTGAGAGGGGTTTAAAACCTTGCCCAGGTTTCAGCTTTATTGTAGCAAGACAGCTAGACCCACATTTTGGGGTAGGGCAGGCACTTGGGGAGCAGGCCCTGCGAACGGAACCTGAAGGAGCAGAACAGAAGTGCGAGTCCACAGCAAAGAGAGTTCAGGGAGGCACAGAGTCTCCACCACCTCCTCCTGCTCGGGGACTCCCTTGGGAGCCCTCAGGTGACTCCAGGGCCTGACACAGCCCAGGGAGCCCACTGAGGCCCATAGTGCTGGACTCTGCCCCAGGTCCTAGCACAGGAGACGTCTTTGGCTGGGTTGACAGGCTGGGTTGACAGGCTGGGTTGAGGTCCTTTCGTGTAAGCCTCATCAGGGAGAGGTGTGGAACCTCCTCGCGAGGCCACCGGTTCATTCTCCCAGAAACACTGGGGGTTATTAGGGTTCTGGGCCCCAGAGCACTTGCAGTTGATGGGTGTTTGTGCAGCAGGGCTCAGAGCAACATGGCCCTCGTGTGATCTGCTCTCTCCCTCAGTCTCAGGGGCAGCCAGGCCAGGGGGCGCCAGGCTGACTGAGTGGTGAGTAGTTTGGGCTTCTGATGGGGGGTAGGTGGAGAGGAAGGGTGGGCCTGTCCTGAGAGAGGAAGCTGTGGCAAGAGGTGCCTGATAGAGGATGCTCTGATGGGTGATGATTGCTTGGTCCACACCTGAAGCACTGCTTCTCCTGGTTGGATGTGGCCGCAGCCTTCATTCTGGGGATTTCTGATGGTGGAAGTGAAGTCTGGTGGAGTCCATGGCTCCTGTGGGCCTGGTGAGGCCCTTGGAGGGGTGATAATTGCAAGAATCCCTTCTAGGTGAAACTCCTCTTTTGGGGCTTGGAAAAAAGTAGGTTGGTTGTCTGTGTTCAGCAGGATTGCTGCAGTCAGGACAGTCACTCGGGGCTGTGGCTTTGCCTCTGGCTCATGTGAGAGTGTTATTCATGAGGATCAATAAGTTGTAGAAAAGTGTGTTAATGTGTTTTTGGGACTCAGTAGTATGTGCTGAGTTCCTAGAAGTGGGGAATTTGGCGTGCCATGAAGTTATTAAAGGGTGTCCCTGGGACTGATCCCTCTGGAGAGTGGTGGAGCAAGCAGGAGCAGGGGGAGGGAGAGCTCTGACAAAGGCTCCAGGACAGACAAGGGCCTCTCTGTCTGCTCCTGCCTCTCTGCTCTGGGGCAAGCTCAGCCCCTCGGAGCGGACCCTAGTCCAGTGAGACAGTCAGGCCTTCCTGCTCTGTGTCAACCAGTCTGGCCCGAGGCAAGGGCTCTGTGCAGCTTACGTTTCCCCGAAGGACTGAGAGTGGCAGGCCGTCTGCTGTCAGCCCTCATGAGAGGGCATCTGGGCCATGCGCCCCATATCCCAGAGGAAAGACCACAGACGCTTCCAGGCAAAAATATTTTTTTAGCCAGTCTGTTGTCGTGCTTGGATGACCTTACACGGTAGGGGATCTGGCTCGGTGCAGATGGCCGTGGGGTTAAGATGGGAGGTTGGAGGTTGACAGGGACACTCGTCCCCAGTGGTGAGGGCCAGTGGTGGCTGCACAACGGAAGAATTGTGGGCCTGGTTTGGAAGGTGACAGGTGTGGCCAGCTGTCCCTGGAAGCACCGGGGCCTGCCTTGGAGCAGCTGGCCAGCATGAGGCCTCTGGGCCACACCAGCTTTCCATTTGCACCCCTGGGGTCACCCTCAGGGACGTCCTCCAGGCTGGAACTGGAGAGGTGCTTGCAACAGCAGTCCCTGAGGTAGCGCAGTTGAGTGTTTCTAGGCGAAGACTGTCTGTCCTGAGTCCTGGGGAGCTGGGGATGCTGGCGGGAGAGTGTTGGGTCTGCATTTCCTGTTGGCCTCAGCTCAGGTCTGGGCCTGGCTGGGAGCCGTCCCCTGTGTTCTCAGCCACAGGGTGGGGGCGCTGCTTTCTGATGGGCCTTTGTGGCTCCGCTGAGTCCATTAGTTTCTGAGTCTGATGGTGCTCCCCACCTCCCAGAAAAGCCTCTGGGCAGAATGTCTACTTTCTTGTCTTTCTGAAGCTTACTTTTCACATGATGGGAACATGTCGGTATGTCTCCCTGTCCTCTGACTTATTCACTTGACAAAGATTTATCTTAGTGCCCGGTGTGTCCCAGCCTCTTGTTAGTGACCCCTGAAGACCTCTAGGGGCTCCAGGCAGGCTGGTCGGAAGCATTTGCTAACTGTGGAGATTTGGAGTTGAGTTGGCTGAGTTCAGGGCCAGGTCTGGAGTCAGGAACTACAGGGACTGATTCTGCAGCCTTTGTCCCCTCAGCCCTGTGCCCCACGTGGCCGTGGTGTTGTTGTTGCCGTGGCTGTGGCGGCTCTCTGTGCTCCTGGCCTGGTCTGCTGAACCAAGGGGCCTGGCTGCCCACCTGCGTGGGCTTCCCACACCCAAGGTGCAGGCGTCCCCACAGGGGCCACGTGTAGCCTCCCTGGTTGAGCACGTCTGTGCCCACCCGAGTAGTCCAGTGCTGTGGTGGTGTAGGGAGGGCTCTGGTCCAGGGCGCTCCCTGGAAGAATGGGCGAGAGAGAAGCATTTGTTGTTCTCCAGAGCTTTCTTGTCCTTGCCAGCCCTGCCCAGGACTCTGGAGGTGGTCTCGGGGTTGGCTGGCCATGCTGGCAGAGTGTCCAGAGCATTTAGCAGCGTGTGAAGTTGTGGGCTGTGTGTTACAAAATGTGTTAAAAAAAAAAAACTAGGGCAGTGGCCCAGAGAGGAGGAGCCCTACTAAGGCGGAGTGAGGTGGTGGCCCACGGCTCCCCTTTAACACTTTCTTACAGGGTTTTAAACACCAGTGAAACCGCCTGGGAATGTGGCAGCCCCCTCAGGCTTGCCAAATAGCCCCATATAGCCCCAGATCTGGGGGAGGCGGGGCCAGTGGGGGTGGGGAGGATCTGTGCAAGAGGAATGAAGGTTCCAGTCAGCTTTGTCTGCTCATGTTGAGAGTGGGTGGTCGCACGGTGTGGGGCTCCACCCCCATCCAGAGCAGTCTCTGCTGCAGACTCCGTGCTGGTTTTCGGGGTTTCATCATTGCTGCCCCAGAGTGTGGCGCAGCCTGACTCCTCTCCTGTGGGCCTGCTTTCTGCACTGTGCTGCTGGAGGGCCCTTAGACTGAGTGGGAGTGGCTCGGTGGGCGCTTGGCCTCAGCTGTAGCAGTGCCATCTCTGGGGGTGGGATGATGCCCTTGGGGCAGGTGTCTGCCCATAAGGGCACTGTTCGTGGATGCTGGCAATGCAGAAGAGGCACTCAAGGCATAAAGACAGACAGGAAGCTAAGAGATAAAGTCCTAGATTGAGAAACCTAAGAAGTAGGGGTGATTGAGGTAAGAAGAGGTAATCAAGTCTTCTGGGCAGCAGCTGCCAGCTCTGCCTGGGTCAGAGGGCACAGCTGTCCTGCCTGGGTTTCCTGACAGGGCTCGGAACTGGCTCCTGCCCAGAACCATTGCATCTGTGATTGGGCTTGGTCTTAGTCAGCTCAGGCTACCATGATAGAACACCACAGCCGGGGCTGGGGGCCTGGACACGGGGAAGGCCAAGGCCAAGGCAGTGGCAGATTCAGTTCCTAGGGAGGGCTTCCTGGCTTGTAAGCACCTGGGTCTTTTCCCATAAGGGCACTAATCTTATCATGAGGGCCCCACCCCACATGACCTCATTTAACCCTAATACCATCACGTGAGTTTAAGGCTTCACCATATGAACGTGGGCAGGGGACTCAGTTCAGTCCACTACACCTTTGGAACTGCTTGGTCACCAGCTGTGTGAAGAGCCAGGCTCCTCATGTCTCAGGGTGTCCACACTGCAACCACTGCCGCTCTGCTGGAAGTGTGCTTGCTTGTCAAGCGTCTCCCAAGCACTCTGTGTGTGCCGAGCTCAGACCCAGGGGCTGGGGTCCCAGGGCTGGATCGGAATGCACAGCCCCCACCATGGACACTGTGCAGGTCCCAGGGGTGGGCAGTGTGGGAGCGGCTGGAGCACTGTGTTGTGAGCAGCCCACAGCAGGAGGGGGTCCATGCTGTATGGGGGCCATTGTGGTGATGGGTGGCTTTTGTAATCTGACATTTCAGTGCAGTTGTGCTTCAAGTGGGCTCTGTGGTTTGGTCTTTAGTTAGAAAGGAAAAGAGTCTAATTTCTCAGAAGGAAGTTGTGCAGCCACTTAATTGTGCAAGGTGCCAGGTATCTCTCCAAAGTCTGGGCTGGTGAGCCAGAGAGGTGTTAGCATCTTTGGAATAGGCAAGACTTCAGCAGTTTAAAAATCTCTAACTTCTTGGTACCTTCCAGGTGGGGGTAGTGAGTGTCCTTCAAGCAGGGCAGGGCTGCCGCTCGGCAAGAGGCCTCTCAGGCGTGTAAAGCAGATCGCGCGTTTCTTTGGTCATAGTCTTTTTGTACGTGGGTTCTGAGTTCATTGGACTTCCCTGCTTGCTCAGCGGTAAGGAATCCACCTGCAATGCAGGAAACTCAGGTTCAGTCCCTGGGTTGGAAAGATCCCCTGGGGAAGGAAATGGCAACTCGCACCAGTATTCTTGTCTGGGAAATTGCATGGAAAGAGGAGCCTGGTGGGTTACAGTCCATGGGGTTGAAAAAGAGTTGGACACAACTTAGAGACTCAGCACTTCCTGAGTTAACTGCTATTGCTGTTAGTGAATCACTGTCTGCCCTCATCTGAAGTGCACAGGTGTCATTTGTGACCCCTCCCTGAGAGGAACGCTGCGTTGTAGTTCATTTATCCTCTGTACTGGGCTGGACCAAAGTGTCCAGCTTCTTTAATGAAACCCTTCTGCCTCTAAGGTCATATTTCTTGTACACACTGGTTCTTGGACTAGAGGCCTTGACTGGTTGTGGTCGTCACTGGACTGGGTCTGGGGGCTGCCCTCCCCGGCCGTCTTCTTCCTTCTGCAAGGGAGTTACACTGAATGGGGAAGGCAGGCGTAACACTCTTCTTTGGAGTTTGATTCTAGACCACGATGTGAAATTATTAAATCCATCTATGAAAATAGCTGTATGTAGATGTTTTAGCTTGGCAGAATAGCCTACAGTGCTTTCCTACACTTGGAGAGAATAATAAGATTCAAGGGCCTTGGCCCCACCCAGGCTTTTCAGTGTAATTGGTCTGGATGACGGGGCGAAGGGTTGCTCAGCAGGGACTAGATTGTGGGATGGATGCACAGCTCCACATTTCACTAAGAGTTACTGAACTGTACACTTGGGGTTGGTCTGTTTACACCACGTGGATTGTACGCCCCCGATGATTGTGCGCAGTCAGGGCGGAGAATCCCTGCCCCGCGTGAGGTGTCCTTGGCCGAGAGCCTCTCGTCCCGCCACCCCATCCCTGTGTGCAGGGTCCGTTCTGTTGCTCGATCAACACGATGCTCTGGTCAGTGCCTCTCTGCCCTCCCGCGCCCAGACCTCACCTCTTCCCTGCTCCTTGGTGCCAGCCTGTCTTCTCAACTATTTCCCTTCTGTCATGTGGCCCCCTTATACATCCTCTGGGCACATTTTCTGTTTCACTGGGCTTTTGTAAAACTGAATGACCAGAGCTCTTACGACAGCAGTCAGAATAGGCCTGCCAGAGAAAACTGGGTCCCAGGGGGCAGCGTCGGTCTCTCCAAAGGGTCCTCAAGAAGTGTTGTAAATTCTTGTCAACCAAAAGCTAATAATATAATAAATATGTAAATAGTATTTGCCTTAAAACCATATAGGTTTCGTTATATGGATGATGTTTATTTAGAAGTGATTAATATGCATAACTCCTTTGGTCAGATGTGCGCTTTGTTGATAAAATGAATGCCCTGTGTGCACCGCTGGAGCAGAGCCAGGCCCTTGACCCCGGCCTGGTCAGAGGGCCCGTGTGAGCTGCGCCAGAGCGTTTCTTTGCCCAGTGCCCTGCTCTGTGGAAGGCCTGGAGCGGGGAGCCTGTCCCTTCTCCAGGGGGTCTTCCTGACCCAGGAATCAGACCGGGGTCTCCTGCATTGCAGGCAGATTTGTTACCAGCTGACCTCCCAGGGAAGCCCATGGAAGGGCTATAGTGCACCAATCAGAAAGAAAGGTCCTCAGGGTCCTTATAAGGATGGTGCTAGTGAAGGATCAGCATCATTTTGTTTTAAGTGTGTATATTCTAATGCACCACAGCACAGGACTGCCCAGAGGATAGACGCCAGGCTCGCATTTGATCACAGACTGCCCCTTTTTGTTTCTTGACTCCTCCTTCCCCTGCCCCATCTCACTTTCCTGGTTACCTATCCTGAATGCCTGGACCCCAGAGCTAATACGTCTAGTGGGCCAACTGTCTCTACCCAGATTGTCAATTAGCTGAAACCAGAGGCCTGGCTCTTCCCTAAACCCTCGGCCTCAGAATGAGATGGTTGGATGACATCACCGACTCAGTGGACATGAATGTGAGTAAACTCCAGAGATGGTGAAGGACAGGGAAATCTGGCGTGCTGCGGTCCATGGGGTCGTAAAGACTCAGACACAACTGAGCAACTGAACAGGCCTTCCCACGAATGCACTCAACTCTGCAAACATCGGGGCCCTCCCCCCTCCTCACCTGAAGGAGTTACTTGCTCCTTCCTGTTTTGTCGTCTGGTTTCCATCTTTCCACTTACCTTCCTGCTGGTTTGGATGCACTCCACAGGGTCTGACCCACATCCCAGGCTCTCCCTCAGGCCTCATCCCCCTCGTACCACCGGACCAGCATGCCCTCTCTGCTGAATCGCTCCTGCATTTCCGCTGGTGGCTGTCCCTGCTCCTGTCCTCCACTTTCTGCCGGAGGTCTTTCTTCTCACCAGCCTCTTCCTCCGTGGGTCTCATGCTGTCAGGTGGCATGACTGCAGGGGCTCCCAGCCCTGGTCATGAACTCAGACTGCACTCCTTCCGTCCCACCTCTGTCGCCCTCCCCCTCAGGGGCCCCCAGCCGCGCCCCCACAGTTGGCCCATCCTTCCATCTGCCTCACTTTCAGGCCTACTGGCTCTCCCTGCCTGTCAGGAGCACCCACCTCACAGGTGCCCTGGCCCCCGCTTTGCCCTTTATAAAGCTGTGCCCTTGAGGCAAAGCTTCAGATATGTCAGGGGCACAGGCGACTTGCCTGGCTTGCCTGCCCGGTTGGTGGGGGCTTTGCAGCTTCATCCTGGCAGAGCGGTGCTGGGCCTGAGCGCCAAGTGTGTGCCTGATGAAGAACCCCAGAGGAGAGCGCTGAGGCTGAGGAGTGTCGCCCCAGGAGGAGGCTCCCTTGGGTGTTAGTGCACCCACAGATGGCGGGGCCAGCGCACAGGCCCAGCGGGAGGCAGAGCGTTTTCTCTCACTGGAAAAGTTCGAGCGCAAACTGGGCGAGCCCTCGCGGGAAGACGAATCTAGAAAAACTGGAAGAGGCAGAGTTATAAATATAAATCAGATTTTGAGGGCAGTAGTTCCACTACTTGGGGGAACGAGATTTTCAAAACCGCTTTAGTGACTGTTTACCCATAGGTAATTTCTGTTAATTTTGAATGCTTCTCATTTGTACTAAAGTAAATTTCAAGGGCCCTTGACGGCACTTGGTCGGCATCCTGCGAGTCACTGTGTGTATTTGAAAGCAACTTCATGGCTTAAAGTCTAAGCATCAGACCCAAGTGTAGATTTTGGTTAATTCTTTTTTTTTCTCTCAGTGTTTTGGAGGGAATTGTCAATTTAGAGCAGGTGATTTTATGTGGAGTAATTAACTAATATTAACAGTAATCTCTTTGTTTCCACAGAGGTTGCAGAACTTGAAGCTAATTTACCTTGTAAGTATAGCGTCCCCAACCAAACATTAAATGCTATAAAGTAAATTGCATGGAGAAGCTCGTTTTATGTTTTAATAACTCTACATGGCAAAAAGCCTATTTTATGTGTGTATTAGAAATGTGTTTGCGAACAGGTATCAGGGTTTTTTCACGGCCCTGAAAAGGAGAAGGTAGCCAACAGCACCCCTCTCCTTACTGCCACAGGAATTCGTTGGTTGGAGCTCGTTCATCCTGCACACCTTCCGTCCCATGTCCCCTTCCAATGAAGAGGCACGCGAATCAGTGATGGGCAGTCCTATTTTTGTTAGAGATGGTACCAGCGTTTTGTTCCAGAAAGCACTTATTTGTGACTGGTCCTTGTGCCCAAGGTTGGACAGCTGTGCTGCCTTTATGTCTCCAGGTCCCCTCCCCTTGCTTGGTCCTTCCCGCCCGACACATGGGCCTGACTGAGGGCCTCGCTCTTGAGCAGGCTCGCCTGCCCAGCATTCACGCCTGTGATACGTGTCATCGGTGCCTTCCCAAGCCCTTTATGGTGTGCAAGACCATCCAAGTCTGAATGCTTTGACCACTGTAGTGGTTTTTGGAATTAGAACTTTTTATCATTACACTTGCTTAAGGCTGAGGACATTTACGATTTCAGTGAAATATTTTATACGTGGGTCTCCTAGTCTGGGCAGATGCTCGGGAGAGCTTGTTACGGAGGCCTGTCTCACACAGGGTGAGAAAGGGCCTTCTCCAACCCCACCGAAAATTGGAAAGATCCTTGTGGGGTGCAGGGCTTCAGTGGTTGTGCAACCAGTATGTAAGGGTTAGTACATACTCCTTGAAACATTCTTTTAAATATATAACATTTATATATGAGTATAGTGGGTTGTGCTAAAATATATTTCTTAGTGTTGGTCAAGAATGTCTTAAAAGTGGCTGGATTGCTTGACTTCAAAGTTTTCTTCCAGGCAGAACAAGAAGGAAATACTTTGGGATTCTGTGAAAAGGTTATCTTTCTACCTACAGAAGTATTTACAAATGGTTTGCTTTAAGTGTGCCAGGAGGACAGGCAGACAACGGCGTGTGGGCAGGGCAGGGAGGCAAGGGCGGTGAATCCTGAAGCGAGGGCGGCTGGGTCACACTGCGCCCACTCTTTGTTTCCCCTCTTCTTTTCAGGTTATGTAATAATCTAGTAAAATCCAATTAAAGAGGAAAAGGATGTGGTCCTTCTGTTCTCAGCCCCCGTCATGTCTTCCCACTGGCCCCCCAGCTTGAACATATATACTCATGCAGACGTTTAATCAAAGACCATAAAAACCCAGAGATTGTCGGTTAGTAACCCATACATAGAGTATAGTTCAGCTTTATCTAAAAGTTTAGTTTGAAAACAATAAAACTATAATTGTCTTTCAAACCAGGATTTTAACTGTATATCTTAGGTTTGAAAAAGGCGTGACCGGTCTTCCCAGGCTGTACAGGTGTGGTGTCAGATTAAACAAACTCCATGCTGCATGCTTCTGTCCGTCTTCCTGCCTGCTTTCCCAGTCTTAGTGGGTGCAATATAAACCAGTTTATACACACAGCCAGGCTTTCCACAGGTACATAGCTCATTCTAAAGAGGAAGCAAGAAGCCGTGAAAGAGCAGATCTTTCTTGTCTGATTCAATCTTTCTAAAATATTAAGGCAAACAAAATAACTTGCCATAGAGCAATGCTGCTTAGAAATTATTCAGAACTAGTTTGGAACTCTGTACCTGCAAGTTTATAGAGGTTTCTCTGTTTGCAAAAAATAAAAAAAGTCTCTTTCAATTAGATGGAAATATATGAACGTCTTAGCCTATGTCTACAGACAGAGAAAAGGCTTAATTCTGGAGTTTCAGTAGTTAATGGTTTGCCACCATTCCCTTCTCTGTTTAATAAAGCCCCTACACTGAACTAAAACAAAACCTGACTTTAACGTTTTGCTGCCGTTGTAGGAGCTTAGACGTCTCTCTAGCTTTAAAAAGGTTTGGTTCTTTTTAGGAATTTTACTGTTTTTGTTTTTTTTAACCCATCTTGATGATTTCTTTATTCTTGGTGGGTCAGTCTCTATTAGAGGAATTGATGTCCATATCTGTCCCTTTATTAAATGAGAATATGAAGCATTAAAGACAAATGGATGGTGCCAACTCTATTAATGAAGCATTTCCCACACCCTTGTCTTATGTTTTTGTTACATATATTTCACTAGAAAAATGGCATTTATCTTTTCAAGTTAAATTAGGAAAAACAAAACCCATTTAAACTACTATGCACTTTTCAAATGTGTGTCTTGGATGAAAACCTTGAATTCTTCAGTCCCTGGTTTCTTTGTTTCAAAAACAAAGAAAATGGCAATGTGATCTCTGAGACCCTGTCCTGCTTTTCTAGACTAAGTCACCTTTCACTCTGCGTTGATTTTTCTGAAGGATTGGTCCAAAAACCGTATACACAGTTCTGCCCTGCTGCGTGTCATATCCGGCACGTTCATGGCGTGATGAAATGAGGCGTAAACTAGTTTTATTTTGGGAGCTCAACTCCCTTCTGTTTGATAACCTCACTGAACCTCTCTGGGCCTTCGTGTCATCTTTCACAATCGATGATGTCGGACCAGATGGTCTCTAAGGCTGTGTCCCAGGCTAAAGTAGAATCTTTCTCTTTGGATAAAAATTCATACCGTGTGAAACTAGGCAGATATTTTCAGAAGGACTTGTAAGAAATTGTCAGTAGATGACTCAAGGAATTTAGCATATTTTCCAGGCTTATAAAATACAATTTTTACCTATATCCCCTCCGTCTTCTGTCTTTATTTAGTCTCTTGGGTATTTGCTCTTCTCGTGTGTCATTTGTTTGAAGGCGGCAGATGTCAGCTGTGGCCACCTTACCTTGTCCGCCCCACCGCAGCAGCGCTCTCCAGGGGTCTCTCCGTGGGATCTCCTAATCCAGACCCTTCTGGGGCGGCTCACGTGGGCCGAGTGTCACCATCTGAGTCAGCTGAGCCTCATTCTACCAGCAAACCAAGTGGAGTTACCGGTTGGGTTGTGAGGATGTTGCTGCTGCTCTGCTAAGTTGCTTCAGTCGTGTCTGACTCTCTGTGACCCCATAGATGGCAGCCCATCAGGCTCCCCTATCCCTGGGATTCTCCAGGCAAGAACACTGGAGTGGGTTGCCATTTCCTTCTCCAGTGTATGAAAGTGAAAAGTGAAAGTGAAGTCGCTCAGTTGTGTCCGACTCCTAGCGCCCCCAGGGACTGCAGCCTACCAGGCTCCTCTGCCCATGGGATTTTCCAGGCAAGAGTACTGGAGTGGGGTGCCACTGCCTTCTCCTTGTGAGGATGTTAGGGAAAGATAAAAGAATGCTGTGGCCTGGGTGTGTGCTTCCTTAGCTGGCACAGTTCTTTGTAACTTCTGTGTGCTGTGGTGGGTACAGACCAGAGTGTGGCCTGGGCTCTTTTCCTGGTTTTTCTATGTTTAGCTCGCCTTTACCCACATACATTAATCTCCCTGAGGTGTGACTTCTCAAAGTAAAGTAGCACCAGTCTTGACATGGAAAGAGCTCTGTTTTTAGGAACCATTTAAAGGATGAAAGATAACATGGTCAATTTGGAATTAACTAATTAAAACCTGTAAGGAGGAAAACACATGACAAGTATCACTGGTTTGCAATTTGAGCACATTGGCACGATTATTACCAAACAGAGGAAATCTACTGGTTTAGCCTGTCAGCGCCTCAGCAGCATTAAACTTTCCATGTATTTCGAGGTTCGCCTCAACTTAAGGACTGTCGCTAGCCTTCCTGACGAGCTGTTTCTTTTGCAGGTACGTGTAAAGTGCATTTTCCTGATCCAAACAAGCTTCATTGCTTTCAGCTAACTGTCACCCCAGGTAATACTCTTACGTGTGTAAATGTTAAAGTGATTTTCAGACAGCAAATTCTAAAGATTTTCCAAGTGTATAATTGTTGGTTTGATTTGTCCTCTAACTTTTTGTAAGTTATAACAGCAGTGACCATTCCAGATGCAGAGGAGATGCGTGCCGTGTGGTCAGATAAAGCATCATGAGGTGATGTGAGGCGTGTGGCATGTGCTCCAGGAACTGGTGCAGACTTTAACAGCACGAGGGAATAACCGTGGAGGCTGCTGACGCGGAGTGCAGAGTGCGGGCTCCGAGGCCATGACTGCGTTCAGATCCTGTTCTGCCCACTTGCAGCAGCGTGGCCATGCCCAAATTGCTCAGTAACCTCTCTCAGCTGCAGCCCACCCAGCTGCAGAGCAGGGATCAAATAGAACCTATCTCCTGGGACACTTGTGAGGATTAAGTAGATAATGTGTGTGAAGCACTTCAGCCCAGGTCTAGCAGAGGAAACAAGCAGATAACCAGCTGTCCTTGTTAGCACTGATAGGTGTCCAAGCTGGCAGATATTTCTCCTTGTTCATACTGAGCAGCTGGAGAGAGGGTGTGGGTCTTTCCTAGTTACGGTGCAGTTGGGGGAGTACAGCTGCCAGCATTGCAGCCCACCAGAGTTCATGTTGACAGGGCATTGTGCTGTGGCGGGCTGGCTGGGGATAGGAGAGAGCAGGGCAGAGAGAATTAAGCGAGGGGAAGGAGTGCTGTGGAGGAGATAGAGGGCGGTGTTTTACTTGGGAGGTGGAAAGCAAGTGGGAAACTGGGAATCATGAGTCACTAGCTAATTAAACAGTGAAGGAGAATGCAGAGTTTCAGTGGGTGATAATGAGCCCACAAATAAGCCCTCGCGTTGTCTGCCTACAGGTAGGATGGGAGGTGATGTGTGGCAACAGGAGAAACCCTGCTTTCAAATGTGCTTGAATCTTTAAAACCTCACGTAATCTATGTGCTGCTCCCACAGGCGGCTCTGGAACGCATCCATAATTTCAGTCTGCTACATCTCCATTTTCTAAGTTGAGCGAACACCAGGGTAGAGATCCTAGCACCAGGACACTGTCATCAGAGGTGGGCCTGACCTCCAGAGAGGACTTTTACCTGTGAAATCAGGAGGCTCTAACCATCCTTTGGCTGCCTTCACAAAGATGTGGCAGGTTTGCTGTGTTTAGCGAGAGGTCCTGAGCACACTCTGTTTCCTGGCGACCAGAGGGCACCATTATGAGCATCACTGTTACTGCTAAGCACTGCAGGGTATTTTCAGAAATGACTGTAGTGATTAAGATTGGTTCTCTGTCTACTAAGTAGTCTCACTCTTGTGTGTTTGCAGTAAAAATATCTTCTTCTCTCTGCCTTTTTAAGCATTTTCAGTGGCTCTCATGGATTCTGCTATTCTGCCAAAGCTTGGGCTTTGTGGTTCTCAGCTCTTCAGAGACCTTGTTTGCTTTCCCAGGCTTGTTGCTCTCTTACATGTGTCGAGTCCAACCTCTGGATAAGTGTTTCTTTTTTTTTTCTTTTTTTTTCAACTGAATGTTTTTACTGAATGACGTGAACGTTCTCACTAAGGTTCTGTCTCTGACACCATCTTTGATGATATTCTTATTCTTGGAACTGTAGCACAACTGTTACAGTTTTTGTGTTCACTGTTCCATCAGGTAAAAAAGTAGCTTGTGTTTCGGTGCCTGTAATTGCTGGTACTTGAGTGTTCGAATCTGTGGACGTGCGCACGTGGAGTTATGTGGTGTGCTCGTGTTTTGTGGTGTCACTGGGGCAGGAAGCTGCTGTTTCTCTTGCCCTGGATTATTTAGAGAAGCATCACAGACATCTGCCAACCCCAAAAGCTTACCCAGTATGCTGGTTTTTTATAAAAACTTTCTGGAGTCATGCTGTCTTTAGTATTGAAGAGAAACTATATAGAGATAGGCCCGAGGAATGACAGTGTTTTAACAGTGTATGGAACAGGTGGTTTTGAAACTGGCTCATTTTGGCCAGTAATCTTGGGGATGAAAACTAAATAACGTACAGGATCTGGATATTTAGGTGGTCGGGGGCAAGAGTTGCATCTGCACTTGAAGCTCAGATCTCTTCTTCTGGCTCTTGGCAAGATAGTCTCTGTTTGTACTTGGTACAATTTTTATAGTTTTGTTTCTTTTTGGAATATCCCTCATGCTTGGGAATAAATGCACTCTTCAGAAAAAAGATGGAAATGTAATTAGATGATGGAAGAAAAGAAAAAAAAACAAATTTGGAAGAAAAAAAATCTCCACATTAACTCACAAAACAAGAAACAATGCTAGAAAGGGAAATGAAACACAGCAAAAATCTAAAGACCGGCTGAAATACCCGCTGGTGTTGTCTGGGAAGTCAGAGGGGTGGTTTGAAAAACTGGGCCTGCTGACCTGTGGAGGCCCCCCCAGCCTGCTCCCATTGTGGTGTGGTGAGTTATAGGCAGAGGCTACCATAGACAGTTTTATTTCAAGTTTTACTTTTTAAATAAATTTTACTGAAGTATAAAATTATTAACAATAAAGTGTGCTAATTTGAACTGCAGAACATAATTAGTTTTGCAAAATGGACACGTACCCTGGTTTAACCATAATCCTTGTAAAGATTTTGCAGCATTCCCGAAGTTCTTTCTTCCTCTTTGCAGTCAATTCCTCACCCCCTGCTACCTACCCACAGTTGCTTTCTGATTTCTCTTATTGTAGTCCTTAAATTCCTTGAGTTCTTGAATTTCATTTAAATGGAATCATACTATGTACTCTTAGTCTCTGGCTTCTTCCTTGTTAACATGTTTTTAAATTCATATGTGTTGTTGTGGGTAGCAGTATTTGTTGTATGAATATGATGAATATAATTATTTTCATATTGATGGGCATTTTAATTCTTTCCAGCTTTTGGCTATTATGAGCAAGACTGCTCTTGGCGTTTTCACACCATCCCAATTTGTTCAGAATATTTTCTTATTAGCCTGCTGGTATCTGTGGGATCTGTCCTGACATCCCTATTTTTATTCCTGATGTTGGTTTATTTGGACCTTCTGTTTTTTCCCTTGATCATGTTAGCTTGTGGTTTATCCAGTTTATTTTTTTGGAAAGAGCAAGCATTTGTTTTTCTGAGTTATCTATCCATTTTATTGATTTCTGCTCTTTATTATTTCCTTCCTTACACTTTGGGTTTAAATTGCTTTTCTTTTTCTGCCTTCTTAAGGTGGAAATGTAGATTGATTTTAAAAAGTTCTTTAAAAGCAATGTTGATGAGATATGTTACATTATTTTACTTGGCATAACGCTTTTGAGTTTCACCTGTGTTGTATTTTGTGTCTTTTTACTGATGGGTTTACTCTGTCGTATGTGTGTATACCAGTATTTATACCAGGTTATTGATGAACCTTTGTGCTGTTTCCACTTTGGGGCCATCATGCGTAAAAGCTGCTGTAAACCTTTGTGTGCAGGACTTCATTTGCAGTGGGTTTTTTTTAAATGTTGACAATGTTGTGTTGGTTTCTACCATTCAACAGTGCAAATCGCCATAATTATACTTGCCTCCCCTGCCTCCCCCACGCCTCCGGGTCATCACGGATCGCAGCCGGGGCCTCCTGTGCTACACAGCACCTTCTCACCTGCGCCCGTCTCGCCCCTCAGTGTGTACATGCTGGTGCTGCTTTCCCTGTTTGTCCCGCTCTCTCCTCCCCCACCGCGTCCATGAGTCCACTCTCTGCATCTGCGTCTTTCCTGAAAATAGGTTCATTGATGGTATTTTTCTAGATTCCATACATGTGCATCAATATATTGTATTTGTTTTTCTCTTTCTGACTTACTGCACTCTGTATAACAGGCCCTAGGTTCCTCCACCTCACTAGAACTCAGATTCATTCATTTTATGGCTGAGTAGTACTCCACTGTATATGTGTACCACAGCTTCTGTATCTGCTCATCTGTCAGTGGACATCTAGGTTGCTTCCATGTCCTGGCTATTGTAAACAGTGCTGCTATGGACATTGGGGTGCATATGTCTTTTTCAGTTATGGTTTTCCTCAGAGTATATGCCCAGTAGTGGGGTTGCTGGGTCATATGATAGATTTATTCCTAGTTTTGTAAGTAATCTCCATACTGTTTTCCGTAATGGCTGTATCAGTTTACACTCCCACCAACAGTCCCCTTTTCTCCACATCCTCTCCAGAATTTATTGTTGGTAGATTTTTTTGATGATGGCCATACTGACCGGTGTGAGGTGACACCTCTTTGTAGTTTTGATTTGCATGTCTCTAATAATTAGTGATGATAAGAATAAGTTTAGCTTTATGAAATACTGGCATACTGTTTTCCAAAAAGAAAGTCCATTGCATTCCTGCTAGCAATGAATGAGAATTCCAGTTAACCCACATTCTTGCCAACAGCTAGTAGTATCACTTTTTTCAATTTTAGCCGTTCCAGTGTGTGTGTATCTCATTGTGACTTTGGTTTGCATTTTCCTAATGATCAAAGATATTGAGCATCTTTTCCTGAGCTTGTTTGCTCTGTTTATGTCTCCTTTGTTCAAATATTTTACCCATTTAAAAATTGGATTGCTTGTCTCATTATTGAGTTGCGAGATTTATGTACCTGGGTTCAGTTCAGTTCAGTTACTCAGTTGTGTCCGACTCTTTGTGACCCCGTGGACTGTAGCACACCAGGCTTGCCTGTCCATCACCAACTCCCAGAGCTTGCTCAGACTCATGTCCATCGAGACGGTAATGCCATCCAACAATCTCATCCTCTGGCTATATGTTTTTTATTAGATATGTGGGAGTTTTTTTTTTTTTTTTTTAATGGTGAATAATATCCTTTTTTTAAAATTGTTACATATGATAAAAGTTCTGATTAGGGAATTACATAGTTATATTGTAAATCTTGTATATTTAGGTATATATTCATCTAAATGTGTTTAAAATGTGTTGATTATCAGATTAGTCATGTTTTCTTAATTTGAACATATAATTTATAAAAAGCTCCCTAACTGATGAGCTTGATAATAAAAGTGCACCCTACACTGAGTCGTGAAATTTAAATTATCTATTACCCCGTGATGTTTGGTTCTTAGTTATTCTTAGCTTTGTTTCACAGCTTTGGAGTTCCAGAAGGAAAAGCTTCTAAATGTGAAATAAAGTAAGAGCCCAATTTCCCAGCAGAGAAGTATGGTTAGTAAGCCTGAGGCATAGGTTTGGTCCCACACGTGAACATTTTGGAGTGACATTTACATGATCATGAGCATGTTTAAAGACATGAAAATGGATGAGAGCACTGAAGCAGACCTCTGGCTTGACCACCACCCTGGTCCCCTGGTAGCTGGAGTGCAGTTTACCGTCACTCCATCAAGGTTTCAGACACTCAGAATGTGTACCCTCTTCCCTGGTTCTTTCTAGGTTGATTTTTAGCTTTCTGGGAACCATTGCAAGGAGAAAAATTTGAAGAGGAAGAGACTTTTTTCCTGATGGCGTCTTTTCTTTCAAATAACCCTGGAAATGCAGTGGCAGTTATTGTCCTTTCATATATAGTAGAAATGTGGTGTCAGCGCTCAAGACAACCAGTTACCTCCCTTGGCACCAGCTAACTTTTGTTAGGGAAACGTTCCCTGCCCTCCTCCTTGTCTTTGCTTAGATCCTGCTGAGCAGGGGATGTGTTGTCTGGTATCCACTGTGCTCACAGATTTCTGCCCTTTGCCTTGCACATAAAGCTCTGAGGCAGATTCTCTCTTGGGATGCTCACACTTCCAGGAGTATGAATAAATTGTCTGACATACTGTTTTAAAAGCCATTATTACCATAGTTAAACATAGATTCTGATGGTTATTGTATATAAAATGTTTTTTAAGAGGACACGCTGTTTAAATGTTAAGCTTTCTGGCCTTGTAAAAATTGCCAGCACACTTTCATTTTCCTGTACCACCTAATAGTGCCTGTCATGTAGCAAGCTTTGTCTTTTTCAAAAATCATGTTCAGTGAAGCATAACTTTACAGACAGTAAATTCACCATTCTTAGGTGTAGCATTCTCTGCATTATGACAACTACATAATGGTTGTACAAGCACCAGCACAATTGAAATGCACGGAGAGTGTGTCCATCAGCTCAGAACTCGGGCCCCTTGTTAGTGAGCTTCCTCTCCCCACCCCCTGGCAATCTTTGATCTGGTTTCTGCCCTGCTGTTTGTCTTTTCCAGAAAGTCACATAAATTGCCCCAACCAAGATGTAGCATTTTGCACATGGCTTCTCTCACTTACACACCCACGCTGTTGTCTGTAGTATTAACTGCCACCGGCCTTCAGTGACTGTGAAGGTGGAGGAAGGGGCCCTGGGCCAAGGAGCACAGGTGGCTGCCTAAAGCTGGGGCATGAAGAAAGTAGATTTTTCCTCGAGCCACAGAAAGAGCTGCAGCCCTGCCATCCTTTAGCCGCTGGGACTGGTTTCAGACTTCTGACCTACAAAAGATAATAAGTTTTTATTGTTTAAGCTGCTGAGTTTATAATAATTTATTTACTAATTTATTACAGCAACAGTGCAAACACAATGCTTTTTGTGTCCTAAGAAATCTTTGTCTAAGAAATGCAGGCTTCCCCTTTTTTTTAAAAAAAAAAAAAAAAAGGTTTTATAGCTTTGGGTTTTAAAGTCAGGTCTGTGAGCCATTTTGAGTGAATTTTTGCATGTGGTGCAAGATAAGGCTCTAGTTTCTTTCCTTCCCCTCCTTATTCTTCCTGGAATGAATGGGGAAGTGTTCCTTTCTGTTTCCTGGAAGAGTTTTATGTTGAGTTACTATTAATCCTTTATTAAATGATAGAATTCACCAGTAAAACCACCTACGTCTACCATTTTGTTGATTTTTTTTGTGTGGTAGGAATTTAAGTATGAATATATAGCTCACGCGAAGAGTTGACTCACTTGAAAAGACTCTGATGCTGGGATGGATTGGGGGCAGGAGGAGAAGGGGACGACAGAGGATGAGATGGCTGGATGGCATCACTGACTCGATGGACGTGAGTCTCAGTGAACTCTGGGAGTTGGTGATGGACAGGGAGGCCTGGCGTGCTGCGATTCATGGGGTCAAAGAGTCGGACACGACTGAGTGACTGATCTGATCTGATCTGATAATAGGTATGAATTACTTGGATTTCTTATTTTTGGGTGAGCTTTGGTGATTTGTATCCTTCAAAGAATTTGTTCATATCATCTGCATTTTGAATTTATTGATGTAAGTTTGCTCTTAATATCTTCTGACCCCTTTACGTTCTATAGAGTGTATTGATATACCTTCCTTAATTCCTGGCGTTGAAACTTTCTGTTTTCTTGATCCAGTTAGCTGGAGGTTATCAATTTCATTGGTCTCTGCAAGGAACCAGTGTTTGGTTTCATTGATTCTCTTCTAATATTTTTTAGTTTTCTGCTCATATGTCCTTTTTACAGTTTAATTTGCTCTTCTTTTTCTATTTTTTAAGGTGGAAGTTTAGCCAGGTTAATAGTGAATTTCCACTTTCCCATTCAGACCTTTATTTAATAATCACGTTTACTTAACAGTGAATTCTGGGTTATAACATGTAATTACCTTTGTTTTAGATAATTATATTTTCTTTATATATTTATTGACATATTTACCACTTACAGCTTTCATTCCTTTTGTAGTTCTGAGTTCCCATCTGTTATTTTCCTTCTGCCTGAAGAACCCCCTTGATTTTTTTTTTTTGGTAATGCAGATTTGCTGATGATGAATTCCGCCAGCTTTGCTGAATGTTGACTTCTTAAGTTGACAGTGCCAGCATTGTAAGGATGCCGTTCCTCTGCCTTCTGACTTGCTCTTTCTCCTCTTGTGAGAAGTTAGTGTGATTCTTTGTTTCACTTTCTGTGGTGTGCATTGTCTCTTTGTCGCAGTTTTTGACAGTTTTATTATGGTGTGCTTTGATGGGATTTTTTTCCGTGTTTATCTCACTTGGGGTTTATTGATCTTTTTGGATCTGTGACTTAACAGTTTTCATCAAATTTAGAAATAACTGACCAACATTTCTTTATTTTATCCATAAGCAGTTTATGGGGCTCCAATTATGTATATGAATGGTAATATCTTGCCTATATATACCCTCTACGTATGAACTGTGGGCAACACGGTTCTGTTTACTTTTCTCTGTGTGCTTCACTGTGGATCTTCTCTATTTCTACCCAAAGTTCGAAGCGCCTGGCCCTTCACAGAGAGATTGCCGACCTCCTATCTGCAGGCTCATCTTGGCAGGGATTGTGTTTTTCCTTCGAGTTTAAAATTTGCATAGCATGTGATTCCAGTGTGCTGTAAATATTGACATTTAAAGAGGGGGAAAAGTCTTGTGTTACTCTTTAAAATATTTCCAGTGGAGTCTAAATACCATGGATATACCTACCATCATGCATTTAAAAAACAAATGAACAAGCTCTACTTTAATCGTTGGGAGATGTTCATTGCTACTTTTTCTCCATGCACTCATAGTGTTATTTCTCTTGTCTCACAGAATTTTGGGCTTCCCTGGTAGCTCAGATGGGAAAGAAACTGCCTGCAGTGCAGGAGACCTGGGTTCGATCCCTGGGGTAGGAAGATCCCCTGGAGAAGGAAATGGCAACCCACTCCAGTATTCTGGCCTGGAGAATCCCACGGACAGAGGAGCCTGGCGAGTTGCAGTCAGTGGGGTCGCAGAGAGTCCGATAGGACTGAGTGACTAAGCACACACACACAGAATTTTATCCCGAAGTAAACATTTTTCTGCCTATAAGAATTTTTTCACCCTGTCATCCTCTTTTGTAACTATTATTCGGTTATTCAAGAAGCTCTATAACGTAAGGCCCTCGGGTGTTGAGCCTGGCCTCGTGACTGACTGTTTTGTCTGTTCAGCTCCTCGATCCTGGTTTTCCTCCGTTGCCACTACTGCCCTTCTTGTCCTGCCTTCTGACCCCTCTAAGCAGAAGGCCCCTCAGGGCTTCGTCCTGTCCTTGGCCCACCATAGTCGGGTCCCTGAGGACCTCTCCAGCTCATGAAGTCTGGATGCTTCCGTGCACAGCTCCCAACCATGCTCCTGTAGCCCCAACTTCTCCCCAGCACTCCCATCAATGTCTCCACTTCGTTGTGGACATGCAATCTCAGATGGATCTCACATCCGATGTTAAATCTCACAGCTGTGCCCTCCACAGGCTGTCTGTCTCTGAGGTGGCAGCTCTGCCCTTCTCCGTCACACTCAGAGATCCGGCACTTTGGCTCCTCCCTTGCCCGCCCACTCTCCTCTGTCCACAGATCCTGGTGGTGTCACTCTCACGGGACCTCTGCTTCAGCGGCTCTCACCTGGTCTTCACCAGCACAGTCTCACCTGGACTGTTTCTGTGGTGCTGCCCCTCCTCTGCCCAAGCCCCCCTGCAGCCTCGCTCTGAATGAAAGCCGGTGTGCTTAACTGTGGTCTGCAGCAGGCCTGCTGCCCCTCCTGCCTCAGCTCCTCCTGCCTCGCCTCCTGGCCTCTGCCAAGTCCCTGGGATGCATCAGGCCCTCTCAGGGTCTCCCCCTGCTTTCCTTCCCCCTCCTTTAAGCCTTCACTTTCAGGTCCTATTAGAACTGCAGTTCCTCCCACCTCCTAGCCCCTTAGCTCTTTTTCACTTTCTATTGTATGATTTACTTATTTACTTTGTCTCCCTTCCTCTGGAATATAAGCTTCACGAGGCTAGGAAGGTCTCTTACTGGTGTGTCAACCCTTGTCTAGAATAGTACCTGACACATAGTAGGCACTCCTCAAATGTTGTAGGATAAATAATGACTTTAAACAATATGTTGCAAGCTTTGATGGTTATTAAACCAAATAGCAGTTTATCTGAAATGTATCTGAGAATGTCGAGGTTACTGTTAGCATTTTCCTCTGATTCAGTTAGGTGTTTGTGAACAGAATCACTTAATGCTAGAAAGAAGGGTTCACTCAGTGTCAGTTTTCTTCCTTCCTTTTGTCTTTCTGGGTGTAGCCGCTGGAAACTTCGTGTGAATAAGTAGGCAGGCGTGGGAGGCGTTTGTTGTCACTGTCGCTGTGTCACTGGGCTTCAGAGTCAGGAGCCAAAAATCATATAAGGGGTTTGATAAGTCGTCAGCTGAGGTTAGGCTCCTTGTGTTGTGTTGATGGCAAAGAGCTGAAAACCAGCTGGTTGGAAATGGCTTTACAGACCTGGTCACTCGGGTCCCTTTGTGTCACGTTTTCCGAGGCTGTCCCAAACCAGTTTCCTGACACCAGCTCACTGACCGCTCATCATACCTGTCCTTCTTCCCTTGACAGCCTCTCATTGTACATGAAGTACTAGGTAGCACTGAGAAAATTGATACTAATTTTATCATACCCTTACAGTATTATCATACCCTTACAATATTAAACACATGGGCCTTACGAAAGCTCGTGAATGCAGATTTAGCTCATTCAATTTATAAGAAATATCTGCATCAATAGACAGAACCAGTTCTGTCAAACCACTCTGTCTCGGGTGAGGCCTTAACTTTTTATAAACTTGAAGGTTTGCATCTGACAGCCATCCCACTTCCAAGTTCAGTTCCTAGTGGAGAGGTGCGGTGTGGAGCTGATCACCATGTGGAGGAGGGTGCCTCTCTGTGCTCCTTGGCGCCCTCTTTGCCTGCTGCTCCTCACAGGGGTGATGCTTTTTCCTTTACAGCAGTCTTAAGATTGAAGTGACTAAATGAAATTTAACCATCCCTGCCATCAGGCTCCACAGTGTGTCTTAATTCAAGACATTCCAACGTGAACCGTGACATCTTATCTGTAGTGCTGTGCTGTGCCCCGAACAGAAGTGGGTGTGAGATGGAGAAAAGCACAAGCCCACACTGGGCCTGGATTCAGGGTGCTCCGCCGTGGGCATGCATCACCCCTGGTACAGCATACCCCAGGGAGAGGCTGGATGAGCAGCGTGCCTTCTCTTTTGAGTGGGAGAAAGGTCGTGAAAGGGAGGTGGGAGGTGACAGGGCCATCTGCCTGCCTGCCCCTTGGAACTGACTTCTCACGGGGAGATGAGCAGCAGACAGACGACCAAGAGCTGAGGCAGGACAGCAGCCTGTCATGAGATGTGCCGGAGGCTTGAGGGGGGCCCCGAGCACTGCAGTTAGGGCTAGGCTGCTCCAGGGGCGGAGGAGGAGGGGAACCAGGCTCCCAGAAGATGCCTCCCCTTTCCCGAGGGCGCTGCCCACCAGGAGGAGAGCGGGCCCGCCAGTACCATCAGCTCAGGGGCGAGCTTGCAGTAACAAAGGAGCCTGACGGCCCTCTTTTTAAACTATTAATTTTAAACTATTAATTTAAACTCTGTATATGCCATATCCTAACATAGTGCTTGCCTTTTGTTTACTTTTTTTTTAATTTAAAGGATTTCTTTGTTCTGTTTTGTGTTTTTTGATAGATGAGGGTTACTACCAGGGTGGAAAATTTCAGTTTGAAACTGAAGTTCCTGACGCATACAACATGGTGGTGAGTAGCCCGCGCTTGAGTCATGTTCCCCCTTCTAGTGGCGGCTGGCTATCATGGGGCCTGGTGGTCCCCTCCCCAGCATCGTGTCCACATGCGGCCCACCCGGTCCTGGGACTGAGCATGGAATGGCCGGCACTTGTGTGGTTAATGCCCCTCACCAGCAGTATTTAGAGTTTTAGTAGAGAGGTTCATTCTCAGTGCACATTCGCAGGTACTGTGTGCCGGGCAGTCTGTGCCGGGTGCAGCTCTACTGAGGCTGGAATTACTGTCCTGAGACCACACGTTTACAGGGATCTGCCCGCGTATTTCATGCAAATCTTGTTAAATTCTGACACTGGGGGAAAGAATATTTTATTTAAAACTGTACGTTTGTTTATTGTATAACACCAAAATTTGAGAAGCGTATAAAACATGTTTTAGATTTTTGGAGAAGGAAAAAACCCATGGTTTTAAACTATGAGTGTTTGTTTACACCCCTGTAAACATGTCGGATCCTTCAAGGACCCTCCAGGAGTAGCTGCCCGGTGCGGTTACGTTTTGCCTTTGTTTTTAGGATGTGCTGACCACGTAGGAAAGTGAGAGAAAGGGTAGAAAATCAATCATAAAGTGCTGAAAGTAGTAAGTAGCAGACAATGATCATCAGTCAACAATAGGAAACTGGAGAACTCAGAGAAGGAAGAGAGAAGGTCGTGTTTGGAAAGTGGTCAGGGCCAGTTAAGGGTCTGAGGAGAGCTAGAATTGGGTCGGCTCAAGCACAGCTGAGGCAGGGGTTCTGGGTGACGAGACGTGTCTCCTGCTGTACTGACAGCTGTGGAAATGAGAGCCGGCAGCCTTTGTATAGGGCAGGTTGACCAGGTCAACTTGAGGAAGACTTGGGATCAGGAAATAGTGAAGTGAGGAAACCCAGATGTGAGGTTTTGGGGGGTGTTTTCACTACAGCAGTGAGAAATCTGTGAGGGCTCCGAACAACCCCACGCCCCCCGAGCAGGGGCAAGGAGAGGGCATGGTGCGCCCGCCCAGGCTCTGCGCCCCCGGGCTGGCACTTGGCCAGCTCTACCGATTTATATATTTTGCATATTGATGTGTCTACTTCCCGCCATGTTTCTTCACATTCTCTAGGCCTGTTGAGCAGGAAAGAAAAATCTGATGGTAAAATTCAGTCTCCTGTGAGTCTGAGGCTGAGGGAGTTGGCACCGCTCGGGCCCTTGCTCCCCTCAGTGACAGCTCCCTCCTCTCTGACAAGTGGGGTTGTCCCCCTCCTCCTGTGCTTCCTCCCCACCCCCGACCCCCAACCCTGGCTGTCTAGTTCAGTGGCTCTAACACTTGTCTATTTAAAGCCAAAACTTTTCTGTATGGAAGTTGATCTCTTCTGGGCTACTGTGTTCAAAGCCCTTTTGGAGGATGTGGAAGAGTTGGCAATCTAAGAAAAAGAAAAAGGAAATTTAAATGTTACACAAAGATAGGAAGATACGCCTTCCAGGCCTTTGTTGACCCACCCATCCAGCTGCCCACTGAGACTTCCTGTTGCCCTGGTCACTGACAGGGGAACCTGCACCTCCTCAGGCAAGAGCAGTGTGAGAACTTGGTTTACAGGCACATGTTTCGAATGTGGGGCTATTTTGATGGTTTCTGGAAACAACCAGACATGCAGTTCTTAAAACTCCAGGCTCTGGCTTCCTGGACATGCGCCCTCTCTGTGAAGAGAGGTAAAGGTCGTAGGTTTGCGATACCACGTTCAGAAAAGCAGGGAATTTCAGGGGAGGAGGATAGATCATAGGGTTTATCATAAGCTGGTGAACTTTCCAAACAAGCCTCGAAGCTGAGAACTGCTGTAGGTGTGCGTCAGACATCATTTGGTGGGAGAGTGTCTTCTTCCCAGTGTAAGGAGAGAGCAGAGAGTCAGGACAGGAAGGGAGGAACAGAGGCGTGTTTCGGGCTTCCACGTGTCAGGCGCTTCCACTCATTTTGCTTAGGTCACGCTCCAGTCGTTTGGGTGACCTCAGTATTCCTGTGTTTACCCATCAGGAAGTTAAGGCTCAGAAAGGAAAGGTAAGAACTTACCTAGGGGGCCTTGCTGGTCTCAGTGTCTCCATTGCCAAAGCCGATTCTTGTCAAGAGCTGCCCGCCTTCCTAACGTGTGCCCTTCCCAGCACACCTGGTGGCCGCTTTGTAGTCAGAAGTGTTGGTCATACTCCCCTGTCCCTGTGACTTCTTTAAGAAATGAAGTCAGAAATGAAATAAGTAGCAAATAGAAAACCATTGAGCCTCAAAGACACATTCCCTCTAGTACTGGTGGCTTATCTCACATTTTTCTATTTTAGTTTCTGCCTCCTTTGGAAAATTTCTAAGTGACAGGGTTAGTCCTCTTTCATTGGGAACAAAACCCGTGTTCTCCAGCCAGAAAGTACTGAGAGGCCAGGCCGTCCGGGTGTATCCAGACCCCACCCTGCTGCCGGGAGGGCCTCTGCGTGCTTTGTCTGCCTCTGTAGGCAGGGGCCAGCCAGAGCCGTGAGCTCACAGCAGGGTGAAGAGGGCGGCCCAGTCCCTGGAGACGTGAGGTGGTGTGCTTCGTAGGCACAGAGGTGGTGCTGTCCCCTTGTTAGTAGTCCATCTTTGTCTAGTTCTCCTCACTGTCTCTCTTCACTGGACTGTCTGCTCCCCAAAGGAGGAGTCTGGGGGTGCCTTGATCTCACGGTATTTCCACTGCTGTGCATAGGTGGCCACACCAGGCATGTGGCTCACATTTGTTCAGTGGTTGGTACGTTCTCTGCCCCCAAGAAATTTGTGGTGTGGAAAATAAACCAGCATTTGAAAATACAGAGGTTCCAGGCATGTGGAGTAGGGATTCTGAGAGCAGACATTCCAGACTTTCAGGAATTCACGTTTCACTGGAGTGAGGAGAGACAGCCGGTTTTCAGCAAGTCAGCCTGAAAGGGCTTTGTGGAGCTTTCTCAGAACTCATTTGCTTTTACATCACAGTTATAGGATTTCTGTACTTTATAAGGGCTTTTTTTCTTTAAAACCCCTTACGCTTATGGTTCCTGCAGTCAAGGTCAGTTTTTAAGATTGTGAATGAAGCTTTTTTAATCAGTTAAGCATCAATAAATCATTATTTTAGAATAAACTTTTTTAAAAAGAAAACACCTATTTGATATCCCCTCGCCCCCCGCCCACCCCCCTCAAGCCCTCTGCCCCAGCAGCTAAAATGCAGATATTTCCTTTGGTTCTTTGTCCTTTGATCCCTGAACTTTATGTCACAATCTCCAGCTGCTTCACAGTCTCTCTCAGCCCTAGAAGTTGGCTGAAAGTGGAGTGACATTTAATGAGCTCCTAAAATGTTCTGGGTTCTGGGTCAGGCCTTGTGGGCTGGAGGTGAGAAGTCAGGCGGCCCTGAAGAAGCTCAGCCTCTGGACCCAGAAACGGTGACAAGCCAGGGTGGTGATGCGGTGATGGTGATGCCCCAGAGTGTGGGGACGCGCAGAGCAGGAGGAGGCCTGGGAGCAGATAGCAGCTTGGCTGCGGTCTCACACGCTGGGCCCTCACGCGCTCCCCTGGCGCGTCACCTGAGCTGTGGGAGGAATCCGCGTGCTGAAGCAGGAGACAGGAATGTGGCTTTTCTCTCTTCCTGGAAGTGAGGTTATGTGATAAAACCATATCAAGCAACATGATCGCGAGCAGTCCTAAAGGGGTCAGGAAGGGCGGTCCTGCCACATTTCCAGAAGGAGAGCAGGAGGTACCACCTGAATGCCCACAGGCCCCTCTTCTTTTTAGGGTAATTTATTATACTCCATGGAAAATTGAGGAAAAAATCAATGTGCACAAATAGAATATTAGTCATCTGTTGTCTCTCTCCAGCATCAGAGATGATCATCACTAACTTTCTGATGGATGTTATGCACGATATCTAACCATACATACAAGTGCCATCATGCTACACACAGCTTGGTGGCTTGGCGTTTTTAATATTACAGTATAGTACAATACGGGCTTCCCTGGTGGCTCGGCCGTAAAGCGTCCACTTGCCAATGCAGGAGATGCACGTTCGCTCCTTGGGTAGTGAAGATCCCCTGGAGAAGGTGATGGCAACCCACTCCAGTATTGTTGCCTGGGAAATCCCATGGACAGAGGACCCTGGTGGGCTACAGTCCATGGGGTCCTAGAGTCACAGCAGCAGCAGCATAATACATCATCAGATCATAAGAATGTATGTTCTCTTGTCAGTTAGTATATAATTATATCATCCTTAGTAGGAGCACTTAATTGTGTGATGTATCATGGTTTTAAACTAACCTTTTATGGTTGATCACTGGGTGACCAGTGTTTGATAATATGAGCCAAACTTTTGTATTTTAGGGCTTGTGGACTATATATGGTCTCTGTCATATATTCTTTTTTTTTTTTTTTTTTAAAAAAAACACCCTTTAAAAATATAAAGGCTGTACTTAGGTCATAAACCACTTGAAATCAAGCTCGGGCTTATTTGGTCCATGGGTTGTAGTTTGCTGACCCCTGGAATAAGCAGTGCTGTGACGCAGGTCCTGGACAGCAGCACACGCATGCCTGCTGCTGCTGCCTTTGGATAAATTCTTAGAAGTGCGATTACAGGTATTGAGTTGTTGATGCTGATTTTAAGGCTTTTTAATCAATATGATTCAGTTACCTTCCAGAGAATTTCCATTTGGCATCTCCACCATCAGTGTGTGAAAATTGTTTTTCCTAAACCTTGACCAACATGGGATGTTTTCATTATTTTTTTTTCTTTTTGCTCTTTTGGAAAGAAATAAATAATGTCTAAATGTTATTTGCATTTTCATTTCTTAAATAGGATGCTAATTTTTTTCCCTACTTATTAACTGTTTATGTCTTTTATGGGCTATTATTATATGCTTAGCCCCCCCCTTTTTTTTCTGTTGTGTTTGTTTTTCTTATTGTAAGCATTCCTATATAGATATTATATGAAACTTTTTTTTAGTTTACTTAGCTGTGTCATAAACATTTTTGTGTTTTCATTTGTCTTTTTGTTGTTGTTCTGTAAAAGCTTGTGGTTTTTTGTTTTAAGGTATAGCCAAATCTACTTTTCCTTCTTGAATTTTTCATGTTGTGGAATGCTTGTAACAGGCCTTCGGACCCCGAGGTAGCTCATCTGTTTGTTCTAGTGCTCTTAGAGGTCTGTGTTGTTTATGTTATGTGAAGCTCTCAGCGAGCATCTGACTGTACTTTTCTGAATAGTTAACCCTTGAAGCGCCCGTGTCCCCATTGATTTGCAGTTGGCCTTTGTCATGTACACACCCTGAGCTGTGTGACAGGATGGCTAGTGATGCCAGCCCCTGAGGTAGGAGCTGGAGCTGAGTGCATCTTGTTAGTCTGGTTTTGGAGGTGGTAGGGGTCTGTGAGAGTAGTTAACAGACTATTGAAAAGTGAAAAAGTGTGAAAAGTGTGTGTCAAAATCAGGTCCCCAATTGTGGTGCAGAGGTCTGCTGTCTCTCTGGGGCACTGCTGTCTCTCTGGGGCACTGCTGTAGAGAGGGCCATCGACAGCCTCCAGCTGTGGGAGGGGTGAGGGGTGAGGGCAGGTGTGGCCCCACACTTGGAGCTGCAGGGACACCAGGCAGGTGGCAGTGTGTCGGGGCTTCAGAGCAGGGAGGGGGCCTTCAGTCCCTCAGACACTGAGTCAGTGATGCAGTCTGCCCTGCAGGTACTGTGTTCAGTAGATTTATCACATGCGCAGTGCCAGCAGGGCTGACCTTCCTCTTGAGCCTGAAGGCCTTGCTGAGAGTGCAGGCTCTGCTAGTATTTGTTCTGTCAAATGCATTCCTATTTACCTGCAGAAGAGCAAGTTAGAGAATATTCAGATTGATTTCAGCTCCCACTGATCCTAAATTTTGTAATCCTCACATACCCACCTCTACTTGGTTGGACTAATCATTCAGGGGAATCTGTTGACGTCATGTGGCTTTGAAATCAGGAAGAAAATTTAATGATGGTATGAAAAAAAGTGTTTAAAAATGTTTGTTTTATACGGATTCAAAAGGTGACAATATTAGAGTACTAGAAAAAATACAGAAGATTTGGATGGTGACATATTCTCTAGATTTGGTCTCAGAGATAAAAATTACAAAGATTTTGTATCTGTGAGATGACCTGTCTGGTGAGATTCTGAGAGACAACTGTCATGCTCCTCAAACCAAGGTGACCTTGCAGTGGACTGGGCCTGGGGAAGGGGCTACCCACTGGAGTCAGGGGTGGGCGTGCGACCTCCCTGGAGGCGAGGGCGCTTGGCACTGGCTCCGCAGCAGCGCTCTGGCCAGAACCCCCTGCCCAGTTCCTGGTCTTATCCCAGTGAAGTATTTCATTCCGGTGTGAGTGAAGATAGCATTGATTTAGCGGTTTTGTAGTAGAAGTGGGAAGAACCTAAGCTTCTGGGCTTGCTAAATGCTAGTGTTTGTGCCATGGAATGCATGGACGCCCAAAGGCATCGGAGACAAGAATAAATGTGGAAAATGTACAGCACGTCTCCCTACTTCTAGAAAGAAAAACGACTGTGCACCACACACACCTGTGTGCATGGCCTCAAAAAGAGGCTCCAGAATACGCATCAGATATTAATAGAAATTATTCCAGGTAGAGTGCTATATCTCTGTCTACACACATATTAGTATCTTTCCTTTTTGTTTTTGCTATTTTTTTTAGATGAGTGTGATCGGTTTTAAAATAGAGTAAGATTAAAAGAACGTTACCCAAACACGCTCCATGCTAAGTGATGTTGATGTGTCTTATTCCCACGTGATCCTTTTCGTTCTCTCTCCCTAAGTATTAGTGGACAAGGACTTGCATCTAGACATGGAAAATGACAGTAGTGTCTTCAGAAACACCCACAGAGGGTGCCAGCGCTGCTGTGGGGAGCAGAGCTTCAGCCGCTCAGCCACGAAGTGCGAAGGAGTCTAGGGGCTCCTGGTTCACAGCAGGGTCTGGGGGTACAGAGCTCCTTCCCCAGGCCTCTGTGGCTGCTCCCTGACAGCCGGAGCCTAGGGAGAGGCAGGGGGCAGGAGCCTGGCGGCCAGCACCATCTGCTGTCAGCCCCAGGGTGCGGAGGGGTCCTGTGCAGGGACAGCAGCCGCCCCCAGCGAGACCAGCACTGCATGCAGTGTGCAGACACTGCTATAGGGTCTGGGGCCGCTGCCTGATGATCCGGGAGTGCGCGGTAAAACGGCGCTGGATGGGGGACACAGAAGGTCTGGAGCGCCTGTGATCTCTTCCTTCTGTGTTGCAGCCTCCCAAAGTGAAATGCTTGACCAGGATCTGGCACCCCAACATCACCGAGACTGGTGAGATATGTCTCAGGTGAGTTCTGTCCGCTTCCATCTCCTGTGCTCTGAGTGCTGCCTGAAGCTGGGCTTCCCAGGGGTCACCTCCCCCGAGAGGACACTCTGAGGCTGGGCTTCCCACCCGTTACTTCCCCTGAGAGGACACTCTGAGGCTGGGCCTGGAGTTGGGAGGCCTTGGAGCGGTCTCTCGGCTCCCCCATCCCAGCCTGGCCTCTGCAATCCACCTAGGACGGCCCCTCTAAGGACCTTTACCCCATCCCCTCTTATTTTAATGAGGCACACTCCTGCCACGTGGCTGATTTTAGATAAAAGGGGAAACTATGATTAATGGAATTCACAGTGGGAGGATAATGCGGATGGCAGGCTTCAGAAGACCGCCCACTTACATTTAAGTGTCCTTTCTTGTGGTTTTTCTTTTCTACTGTTTTTGGCTGCATGCACGTGGCTTATGGGATCTTAGTTCCCTGGCCAGGATCAGTCCCAGGCCCTGGCAGTGAAAGTGCGGAGTCCTAACCACTGGACTGCCAGGCAGTTCCCTCAGCATCCTCTTTACCAAAACGATGTGCGCAGGAGCGCGTGCCTGGAGCCTTTTATCCGTGGTGCCCGGGGCCCTGCCCTTCCAGGGGCAGATGGCTGGGAACCAGCCATTTCCTGCTTCTAGAGCTTGCTGGTCACTAATGTAGAGAACCAGAGAGGTTGTGTAGGGTGGGGGTGGAGGTGGTTTTCAAGTCAGTTTAGCCTGTGGGCTGTGTCTTGTCTTGTGTCCCGCACATTCTCTGGCAGGGCAGTGAGGTCAGCTTGCAAGGCTCTGGTGCTGGCGTCCTCGCCCAACCCTGGTGGCCGTGTGACCCGGGGAGCCCGGCTGCTCCATGTGGGGCATGTCTCCAGCGTGCTGTGTGCTCCCTTGCTGTGATCTCATCCTCAGGCCCTGCCTCTGGGTCCTGTCCTCCCACCCTCTTCTCCCTGCAGAGAATGCCAGCACCTATGAAAGGCCATGTGCAAACTAACCGCCCTCCCTGCAGGCATGAGGATACCCACTTTCACATCCACTTTGGCTTTTGATAGTGAAAAATACATTTTATAAGAGTGTATTTTTTTTAAAAGGCATCTTCCCTTTTAACTATCTGCCCTTTAAGTGTTGAAACTTTAGAAATCTGTGATCTTCAGTTTCGGATCCTAAGTGTCTTGTCTCCCCTCCTCCAGTCAGAGTGGGTCCAGAGAGGGTGTTTCTCTGGTCACTTCTGCCATCTTCTGAGAAATCAGATTATTAACAAAATATAATAGGAATTTAACAGATGGTCGCCTGCTGCAAAACCTAGAAACCATAGTTAATAGATTTAGCCACGTTAAAATTAAAAACACACAATTTGAAAGAGAAAGTATCAGCAGGATTGCACCCCTTGTATGTAAACAGTCCTTTCAATTGATAGGAAAAAGATGGGGCCCCCCCCTCCACTGGAAAAATGAGCTTTGGCTCCAAGTAGGGGATTCACAGGAGGAGGCACACTGTGGGCAGAACACGTCTGGGGCTGCTTGGTCTCCATGGCGATGGGAGACGAGCACGTGGAAGCAAGGGGAGGCTGCTCGCCACTTCTCAGGCTGGCAGACAGCAGAGCGTGCGTGTGCGTGTGCGTATACGCGTGCATGTGTGCACAGGCTCCTGTCCACTGGAAGGCATGTGGATCTGTACACCTTTGCCTGGTCCTTCAGCCATAAGGAGACTGCAAACCACAGAGAAAAGAAGGGCCCGGCAGACAGGAGCCGCTCGGTGCCGCTGCGCCCAGCTGCGCACCTGCGGCTGGTGGGCCTGTTGGCCGCTCCTCACTCACCACTCCGCTTTTCTGTCTGTTTCAGCTTACTGAGAGAACACTCGATCGACGGCACCGGCTGGGCCCCCACAAGGACGCTGAAGGTGAAGTGTGGGCCTCTGCCTGGGGCCTCCCCGTCTGGGAGGAGTCTCCCGGGAGGACAGCAGTGTGCACACTGTCCCATCCACACGGCTGGCCACCCTCCCCGTTCCTGCTGCCCTCAGCGCCTGCCAGCCCTCCTGGGGCTCCACCACCCCCGTTCCCTGAGCGGGTTGAAGGGGCATCAGGTCCTCTCTGCCCTTTGCCATGGGCGCTGCAATGCTTTGCTGTCCCTGCTTGTCCCGCTGTTCCCCAGGCTTGCACAGTGGTCTCCCCTAACTCAATGCAGGCTTGCCGGCAGTGGGTGGGGACAGAGGAGGGGGAGGCTGGGGGTCCCGTATCTGCTCTGAGTCACCTCGGCCAGAGGAGGGGTGGCGGACGTGGCCAGGTGTGCTGGAGGGGGCGCCTCTCTGGGGCGGGGGGTGATCGGGGAGCCACAGGGACTCAGGAACCGGCCCCAGGTGTTTTGCCAGCGAGGCTCGAGTGGGCTTCGGGGGGTGTGTCCTGGGCGCCCATGTGGCACCATGGGCTGTGCATTGTCTCTGGGCTCTCATGCTGCTGCCCCCGGGCCCCTTGACTGTCTTCACTGACCCTTATCAGAAGCATCCCGGCTTTTGGCCAGTGTTCAGTGAGTGGCAAGCAGCCCCTGACTTCCTCCATCTTTGAGTAGTGAAGTGGCTCCACGGTGTCGTGCCCCTGCCTGTCTGCCGTGGGGTCTGTCCTGCCCAGAGGAGCACTCGCCTCAGACTGGGTCTGGGGGCAGTGGTGTTCCCAGCCTTCGCTTCAGCGCAGAGATGTGGCCTTCTGAGCAAGGCCGTTTTCGTGGTGACCATCCCCCTCCTCTTAACCTGAAGGGCCGCAGGCAGCACATCGGCCCATCTGAGGCTCTGGGCTGCCTGGCATAGTGCACATGCTATCTCCCTGCCTCTGTCTCCCATAACATTTTCACACATGGCACCTTGGCTCAGTCAGGTATGGACAATAAACGCCGTCCTCACTGGAACCGCTCACAGGCCTCAGTCTGCGCCGAGGTCACGGAAGCAGGCAGCGGCTGGTCGTGGAGCTGCCGCATCGGCTGCTGTCCCTGGGTGGCGAGGGTGGGCCTGAGGGGACTGGACCGGTGTGCAGGCTCTGCTTCCCTGTGGTTCTTTGCTGATTCACTGTCTAGGGCCTGCCTTTTAAAGCAACTTTGAAAAATTAACCTTCATAATATGCTGACTTAACTGGTTCATCTCTTGGAGACCACTCTCACCTGAAACTTGTTTTTTTCTTTCTTCTCATTTCAGGATGTTGTTTGGGGATTAAACTCTTTGTTTACTGTAAGTATATTGACCAAAATTCCAAATTGTTTTTAATTCCTCTGTCTGCTGGTTTTAAAGATAACATTAAGGATAACACAAGGGAATTACTGAACCCCTCTCTTTGGCACTTTTGTGAGTCGGAAGAACAGTGAGTTAAGAACGGAGGGTGCTTTGGAGTGACCCATGGGGAGGTTGGGGGAACAGGTGGGGAGAGAGCAGAGGGAGGGGAGAGGAGAGCGTCCCCACTGCCTCGGGGGCAGCACAGGCCAGCTCCAGCTCCGTTCCCTGTGGTCTCCTCCATCGGGTTATGCTTCCCTGGGGGCCTGGCCGCCCCACACTCCGCTCTGCTTCACTCCCAGGTGTCCTGGTTTGGATGAAGGAGCATGTAGTCACCAACCTTTAGGCTTTTCACAATTAGTTGTTCCTTTGAGTTTTGACTTTTTGATCATCATTTCAGTTCAGTCTCTCAGTCGTGTCCGACTCTTTGCAACCTCATGGACTGTAGCACACCAGGCTTCCCTGTCCATCACCAACTCCTGGAGCTTGCTCAAACTCATGTCCATCGAGTCAGTGATGCCATCCAACCATCTTATCCTCTGTTGTCCCCTTCTCCTCTTGCCCTTAATCTTTCCCAGCGTCAGGATCTTTTCCAGTGAGTTAGTTCTTCATATCAGGTGGCCAAAGGATTGGAGTTTCAGCTTCAGCATCAGTCCTTCCAATGAATATTCAGGACTGATTTCCTGTAGGATGGACTGGTTGGATCTCCTTACAGTCCACGGGACTCTCAAGAGTCTTCTCCAACACCAGAGTTCAAAAGTATCAACTCTTCAGCACTCAGCTTTCTGTATAGTCCAGTTCTCACATCCATACAGGACTACTGGAAATACAATAGCCTTAACTAGACCGATCTTTGTCGGCAAAGTAATGTCTGCTTTTTAGAACGCTCTCTAGGTTCGTCATAGTTTTCTTCCAAGGAGCAAGCGTCTTTTAATTTCATGGCTGCAGTCACCATCTGCAGTGATTCTGGAACCCCCCCAAAAAAAGTCTGTCACTGTTTCCATTGTTTCCCCATCTATGTGCCATGAAGTGATGGGACTGGATGCCATGTTCTTAGTTTTCTGAATGTTGAGTTTTAAGACAGCCTTTTCACTCTCCTCTTTCACCTTCATCAAGAGGCTCTTTAGTTCTTCTCTTTCTGCCATAAGGGTGGTGTCATCTGCATATCTGAGGTTATTGATGTTTCTCCCAGCAAACTTGATTCCAGCTTGTGCTTCATCTAGCCTGGCATTTCACATGATGTACTCTGCATATAAGTTAAATATATTTGATCATAAAGGAGCTTTAAAAGAAATAAACTTAAAAAAAAAAAAAAAAGGTACTTCAAGGACCTGTCCTTGGGCAAGAAAAAGCTGTGCTACTTTGAGTAAAACCTCAGGTCCCTCCAGGATAATGAGCCCGTCCTGGACAGTCCACAGGACAGCCCCCTGCTGCCTTGCCCTGTCATCTTCAGCAAATGAAACACCCAGAGCCTCACCAGAGACTCTTCCACACCTCATACATTCACTGTAGGTCAGGTACTAATACACGGTCGAGCAGATGAAGAATTCTGTGTGTTTGGTGTAGTCTCCTGTTACATGTGCTTCATACTTTTGCCTGTTTCTAGGACTTGGAAGCTAATTTCCCAGCTGTAAATGATCATAAAGAGTTACAGATTTTCCTTGCTCTATTTGTGACTATCGGTCACAGCCATATTTATTTCCAAATCAGGAATACAGTCCCCAGATTAAACATTTCTGCTGGGGAGAAATACAGTTTCTTTACAAGGATCCATTGATGGCTTTGGAAAGCAATGACTCATCATAAGGACAAATCTTTCTACCCTGGTCTTTAAGAAGAGGAGTAGATAGTATGAAGATAAGATGTGGCCCCCTGTCTGAGACCTGTGCTTATTCTTGGTGGAGAAGCGGTAGGTGGAAGGATGGGAGGAGGGGAGCCCTCCCAGGGCTTTTCTGAGGTGGGAAGGTGCTTCCTCCTCAGGCCGGGGAACGCTGACCTAACGGCAGTGTCCTCCGTTCAGTTTGGGTCCAGACGTCATTCCTTCTGGGTTGTGAGGGCAGTGCTTGTGGAGATGAGTTAAAGATGAAGGGGAAGCTCAGGCAAGACCGGAATGATAGCATAGCAGGTACAGTTGTTAATCACAGAATCGAGGAGAAAATGAGTTTCTAAGGAAAAATAGAATTTTCATTTATAAATGCTCATATTGAGAGTGGTTTGTCCTTCCCCAATTATAAGAAATAGCATTAGAAATTAATGTGATTGCTATTTCCTCACCAAACTGTGGAAAGTCATCTGTACACACATTCCACCCTTCTCTCAGTCAACCATGAATCACCATTTTGAAAAAAATGTCTCAAGTTCAATGCTTCTGCATCAAAAGAACTTTATTTCTTGGCAAATTTCTTAACTCTCTGGGTCACTCTAACATTTTCTGGTTAAATTTCTGTTGCCTGTTTCATAAAATGAAGACTGGTAACAGCAGAAAAACAGGTTCTTTCCACTGTTTACTCTTTCCTTTTAAGGATCTGTTGAATTTTGATGATCCACTGAATATTGAAGCTGCGGAACATCATTTGCGAGACAAGGTAAGCTATTCACAGAACATTCTAGGTTGATGTGTTTATCAGTTGTAGCTGACTCTGTGACCCCATGGACTGTAGCCCTCCAGGCTCCTGTCCACGGGATTCTCCAGGAAAGAATACTGTGTGGGTTGCCATTTCCTTCTCCAGGGGATCTTCCCGACCCAGAGATCAAACCCGAATCTCCTGCATTGGCAGACGGATTCTTTACCTGCTGCCACCTGGGAAGCCTAAGAAGAGAATTACTGCCCCTTGAGTAGATAAAGATGAAATTGAGAATGGTGGAACCCAGGGTTGGAGCTTAAAGCATTTATAATTATGTTATAATCAATGTGCGTGGTCTCAGGAAAGTGACCCCAGGTCAGACAGGGGTGTTCCTATAAGGTGTGATTTCCTAGCGGAGTTCAGTGTGAGTGAGTGACGACAGGCAATTCTTGCTTCACCCCGTGACAGTGAGGAATGCAGGCAGAAGGATGGAGGCGGCCTCCAGCCCTCACACCGCAGGCTCTGTCCCGCCTGCCCCAGGACCCATTCGTTCTGCCCACAGCTCCACACGGGAGGGGCTCACCTTGTCCCTCATTTGCTGTGAGGAAGCAGGGCCACCAAGAAGGGAGAAGACCTGCCAGGAGGGGACAGAGCTCGGGACTTCAGCCCGGAGTTCCTGGCCTTCTCAGGCAGCCTCAGAGGAGCGAGGGGGGCTGCAGGGCCTGTTGGGGAGGACTGCTCACCTGGAGGGGCGTGGACACCACCTGTGCTCCCGGGGTCACACTGAGGGCGGGGCTCCCCGTGGGATCGTCACTCCACCCCGAGAGCTTTGGCCCCACGAGCAGATGGTACTGTGGGCTTCCGGGTGCTGTGGACGTGGGCCTTGTGAGTTTTGCTGAAGGCGGCCAGGGCTTCTGTGCAGCCCGTGTTGGCTGTGGGCAGGGGGCTGGTGAGGGGCTCCGTGCGCAGCCCTGGGCCAGCTGGTGGCGGTCACAGCTCTCCCCTTCCTCAGCCCAGAGCCCGCCCCCACCGACCGAGTGAATTCAGTGAGGTTCTGCCCACGCCCTCCCTAGGGGCCCCTGCAGGGGCCTCCCGGTCACCAGTAGAGGGCGCACGTCAGGCCCTGGGCTGTGTGTGTTCCTGGCTGCGGGTGAAGGGCGGCACCCTGTGGGCAGCAGTGCGGGGAGGAGGGGGGCTGGGAACCCACCTTCAGCTCACACGCTGCCCCAACAAACGCGGACAGGCCTTCTGAGGTGGACGAGCTCCAAGTACTCTTGTGGCTCAGACAGTCCCGGGGCCCTTCCCAGTCCTGCAAGGCCAAGGAATTCTGATCCTAACCTTGGAGAGGAAACACCGAGGGACACACTTGGGGCATTGGCTCAGATGGGAGGTGGCTTTCCTGCTCGTGCTGGCCTGGGAGGGGCATGCGTCCATACGGCCTTTTTACACCTGAGGGATCAGTCAGGTCCCAGGCAGCTTTTGCTTGTTGCCCAAGGAGGCGGCTCTGTTCAAGCCCCCCTTTCCTCTTGGGCAGGGTGGGCACCTTGATGGCCTGCTGCACCTGGGTCGTAGGTAGCAGGATCCCGGGAAGACGGATCTGGACACAGAACCTTTCCGAGAGCAGCAGCCGGGACCCGTTTGCAGTCCAGAGCACTGGCCTGACCAACGTGGGGACCTTGACCGCACTGGGCATTTCTCCCATCTGCAGAATTAAGGGTCTTCTGTTCCCTTATGCCCAGAGTGTGTTGGCATCCCCACCCCGGCACCCCGAGTGGCAGGGAGGCAGCACTCTGCCCGTGGGTCTCTGCGCACCCTGCCCCTTGGCTACTGGGGATGAGGCTGGGCCTTCCACACACTCCCCAGAGTTCACGGGGGCCCTTGGCTCGGGGGAGCCTCAGTTGTTCCCAGAGAGTCGCTCCCCCATGACTCATGGCCCTGATCCCCGCCCCGCAGGAGGACTTCCGGAATAAAGTGGAGGACTACATTAAGCGCTACGCCAGATGATACGGGGAGAGGACTGCAGGGCCGCGGACTGTGCGTGAAAAGATGGGCTCCACCCGCAACCAGAGGAGCCTCTCCCCGATCCTCGGCTCCCCTCAGTCCCGCCGGCTCGTCCGGGTCCTGTGACCGTGTTGTCCTGAGGAAGAACCTCTTTACGACCGCCCATTGTAGCCGGAGAGTTCCACATAAATACAGCCAGAAAATGTGTCTGGGGTTCTAAAGAGTTGTCTGCTTCCCTTAACATGTTTACTTTTTTGAAACTGTACTGTATAGGCTGTTGATGAGAATGAACTCAGCGTCGAGGCTAGAGCTGCTTCTCCCCTCCCCCGTCAGTCCCGCGCAGGTGATGCTGACGCTCAGTGTAGCCCGCAGATTGGCCGTCAGAAACCCGCTACAAACAGACTGTGATTGGTGCGAAGTCTCTTAGCTCCTCCCACGAATGTCGGCCCTGCCTAGGTGTCGTGAAGCTTCCCAGAATGCAGAGTCATTCACTGTAGATCTCTTAACTGAAATGCGTATTTTATTTAATGTAAGTATATTTTGGAACAGATTTGTAATTTGTACAATTTAATGCTTTAATTATTTTTTTCTATTCTCATTTAGTTTGTATTTTCATTGTATAGAGCAGACAGATGTTGGGTCAAGCAACTATGGAGAAATACAAAGAAAATATGAAAGGCACAGTATTCATTGTGTCCAAATATGCCAAGAATCTTGGTTTTAAAAAATCAGCCCGTTTCCAGGTCCAGATGGGGCAAAGAAGCTTCGGGAGCCCTTGCAGCTAGATCTGGAAGATTTAAAAGAAAAGCAAGGTCGTGTGCTGCCTGGAGGACCCTGGCTGCAGCCCAGCCCGCCTGGGGGCTTGGTGCTCCTGTGTGGTGACACGCCTGCGAGCCAGTGTGCAGGGAGCCTTATGTTCTGGGGCCGGGAGGGAGACCTCAGGCAGCAGCCTGAGGCCCTGACACTGCACCTGTGGCCCTCTGAGGTATTGGCGGGATTTGGGGGTATTCCCGTGCTCCCAGGCCCCTGGGTCTCCAGGACGGTTCTCCTAACCCTTGGCAGGCCAGGAGTCAGAGGTGGCACACCTTAGAGTAAGAACAGGGAAAAGAGGTGAGTGGGTTTACTCTGGCCTTAGACTTCGGAACAGCTGGAATCAAATAGTCCTCTGCTGCCTGCCTGACACGCTCAAGTTTAACTGACAGCTTCCTCAGGCCTCTGGACTGCCCCGTCTGCCATGTGCACGGTCTGGTTGGTTTCTCTTAGTTGATAGCATTGTCTCTGATTATGAGATCAGTCTGTCCAGAAAGGAATTGGGGCCACACTTCCCACTGGTCATTAGGAACCCTGCCCATTAGACAGGAGGGTGACCCAGCTGCTAGGCCGCTGTGTCTGGTGCATGGAGCAGAGGGTGGGGGGGTTGGCATTTCTGACCAGGCCTGTCAGGACAAGCATCCTGGGAGAGGGACCCCAGTCACATACTTCTAACTGGAACCCATTGTCAAAGTATCACGGGAACTCCCCCACAGACCACAGAACTCCCCTCTGCTAGGTGGGTCAGGAGAGCAGTAGCCGGCAGTCCACATGCCCTAGGGCACACTGCTCCCTGCCAGCTCCTGCCCAACCCCCTAGGTCACACCCCATAGCTGTCCAGGCAGCCCGCCCAATAGTGCAGATGGAGGTAGAAGAAATGAAACATGGGTAATGCAGGGCAAAGACTGCTTGCTGGACAGAGTGAAAGGGATAAAGCTCCCTGTCGGTTCTGACCTCACACACAGGTCTCTGCTCATCAGGAGTAAAGCAGTTCAGAAGTGACACTCCCACATTCTGGATCATACCTTTCTGTCCGGTGGCCCTCCCTCAGAGGCATCCTGCCCCCAACCCCACCCCATCTTGTTAAGGAGCTCACCCAGCTTGGCCCATGGCCCGTGGTGCTGTCTTGGGTGCCTGCCCAGCGGGCCCCGCAGCAGCTTTTGGTGCCTGTGGGACACTGACCTCTGGGACTTTGGCTTCTTAGGGTCTTTTCGCACTCTTAAGCCACAGTAACATTTCTGCCCGTGGTGCCTGTGCCTGCCAACCCAGGACAGTTGGTGATGTCTGATCTGCCAGGGGTGGGGCTGCTGGGCCTCTGGGTACCCCAACGGCCCTGGAGCCAGCTGGGGTGGTGCTGTGTCCCCATGCCACTGCTGCTTAGAATCGCACGCATCAGCTGTGTGGTTTTCAGGCACACTACGTGGAGATGGCTCCAGGGTACCCCTGGCAGGAGGAGAAGCTCACATCTCCCCTCTTCCCTTCCCTCGGACAGACCGCCTGCATGCTGCCTCTGGGAGGAGCCAGGGCCAGCGTTACTCAGGTGCTGAGCACTGACCTCCTGGCCGTGTCTCTCCCTGCAGCCCGGGACGTCGGGTCCTGGTGTGCTTTTCAGCTGCTGTGTCTGTGTTGCCCAATGCCAGCCTCAGGGAGCAGGATCTTGGGTAACTTCACGAGATGCCCTGCTTTACCTGCCCTTCTCTCTAAGCCCTGAAAGCCCCAGAGGCCTGCCTGTCTGACCTCTGGCACTCAGACTAAGCTGGGTGGTGCACATGCGGGAGAAGTCTGCAGTACGAGATTTGTGGGAAGACTCTGTGCTATTCAGACTATTTGCAGTAGCTAACACTTTGAATGTCGTCTTTGAAAGGAACGCGTCCCTTCATATTTGCCAGTCTCAGTGTTCCATGCATATTTTCCTCTGCCCTTGTTCCATTCCTGGGGACTCACAGGAAGATGTCACGGTTCCAGGAGGGAGCAAGCCTTCCCTACGGTGTGGCCGCAGCCAGGCCAGTCTCAGCAGAGTCCCAAGTCTGCTCTCGGGACATCTGGTGGCAGAGGCACCAGAAACAGATTGAACCGACTTGCTGGACTCTGAAGCTTAGCAAAATTCTCTCAGAGGCCAAACTCCCAGGTGGCGGTGACCACCATGATGTGTCACGTGTCTTCAGGGGACAAGCCTGGGCTGCTCTGTTACCCCACCCTTCTTTCTTTCTTGAACTGCTGTGGGAAAAAAATTCCGGTTGCCATGGGATCTTTTGCTGGGATGATCAAGTCAAGCAGAACTTTTTCCATATAAGAAGTCCAACAAGGCGTTAACTGCAGCTTTAACAAGATCCTTTCACGGCTGGTACAGTCTGTTCCAGGGTCATTTCACTTCCATCCACTTAAAAATGTTTAATCTTGGAAAGTCAGGTTTGCTACAAGTTCATAAAGTGTGTGTAGTAAAATGCTATTGATACATAGTAAAATAATGTTTTCCTTTTCCTTTGCTGAAGAACTTGGGAAATGGGGAAACCAGTCTCACCTCTCCTTCCCTGCTCCTACAGCCCTGCCTCAAACAAATCCAGCAGATTGGAGAGGCCAGTTCAGAGGAATCCACATCTCCTGCTGGAGTTCTCGCTCATGCCCTGGGGTTCCCCAGGTTACCAAAGTGACTTACCGAAAGAATCATGGTTGGGCAAATGTTCTTCAAGAAACCCAGAGATGGAGGCATTTGGGGACCTTGCACTGTTAAGGATATCTGTTTCCTCGTGTCAAGCTGTATAAAGAACTGAATTATCATCTCTTTTTAAAAATCCATCTTAGGGCTTTTTCACTTTGATCACCAGTCACACTGGGCCAGAGTTCTGGTAAATTCACTGGTGTTTTGGTTTTTTGTCTTTTTTAAACTTACGGGCAGTTAAATCATTGGTTTTGCAAGAGTTCCCAGTGCTGGAGGAGAGACTATGGATAGGCCTGTGCTCTGCAGACCAGGCTAGATGGTGGTCGGGGGCCTGGGGAGAGGGTTGGCATCCCCACAGCTCATGGCCCGGGATGCTCACCCCTACATGACCCCGGGGAGGCCCTGCAGTCGTTCCACAGGCCACGCATGGTGCTCGATGGTGAAAGATCATTTTGCTTAAATCATTCGTTATCCGACAGCTCTTTCTGAAATGTATTCCGGGACTTCCTTGGTGCTCCAGTAATGACAACTCCACGCTCCCAGTTCAGGGGGCCTGGGTTAGATCCCTGGTCAGGGAACTAGATCCCACATGCTGCAACTAAAGGTCCTGCACGCCACAATGAAGATCAGAGATCCCACAGACTGCAGCTGGGGCCCAGTGAGCCAAAGAAAAATAGAATTTACTCCAGCGTCAGTAACCCTGTTCATCTGCGTCCTCCCGTCCCCTCACCTGGATGAGGGTGGGTGCCACGAGCTGGGTGCAGCGCTTGGGAGAAACAGCCTTGCTTCCTGCTCCTACACGCTTCAGCCTCAAGAGTCTGAGAAATGACGCCTGTGTCCTGGGTGAGCACAGTGTCACTGCCACGTGTGTGGCGGGACCAGTGACCAGGGTGTGACACAGACCGCAGTCCCCACAGAACAGCAGGCGGGGGCGGGGAGCTGCCACACACCCGCTGAGACCGGAGCAGACACAGGGCAGCGGCCCCACACCCTCCCAACGCGTGGCCACCGGGGCTTCCTACAGCCTTCCCGCGCCTCCAGAGGAGGCACCAGCCTGGCATCCAGAGCCCGAGGCAGCTGGGCCCATCTTTCTGCCTGCTGCTACACCCAGGACCCTGGCTTTCCTGCCCTGGGGAGGCCCGTCCCACCCCCAGCGTCAGCGTCCCTCCTGGGGCTTCCTTCTGGATTCAGTTCAGGTGGTGCCCCTGTGTGGCCGGCCGGTCTCACAGGCTGGTGGACAGTCTTGCAGTGTGCTCACCTCGCCCAGGCTTCCAGAAGCACCAGGGGAGGTCTGCACCTGCCCGTGTGTCTATTTCTGCTTGTCCGGGCATCGGTCAGCTCCTGGAGCACAGGGCCTCATCTTCGCTGCAGGCGTGACTGAGTCAGTTCTTACCACGTGATGATTGACGGTAGGTAGGTGCAGCGGGAGCTTGAGAGCATGAGTCCGCCAGAGGCAAGCCTGCTCAGGACAGGCCCCTGCCTGGGGGCGGGAAATGCCGGCCAGCCCAGGCCACCCGGGCCAACAGACCCCCACCCTTCAGTGACAGGTGCTGTGTCTCAACAGTTGGCTCTGCTTGAGTAAATGGGCCTCTGGAAAAATCCTGCTGAGAAAGAAGGAATAATATCCAGCAGACTTGGGATAAACATGGTACTGGGAACCAAGTGTAGGATTTAAAGAAACTTTTCCAGGGGGCAAAAAAATCCACCTGCTTAGGAAAATGCAGTAAATGGCACCTTTGACCCCACATGAAAAAGTCCTAAGGCGGCCTAGCGGTTAAGAATCCACTTGTCACTGCAGGGGACACGGGTTCAATCTCCGATCTGGGAATCATCTACATGCAGCCGAGCAACTCAACCCTTGCCCCACCAATACCGAGCCAGTGATCCAGGGCCCGCAAACCACAGCTACTGAGCCCATGCACCACACCTACTGAGGCTCGCACACCTAGAGCCAGCGCTCCACAAGAGGAGCCACTGCAGTGAGAAGCCTGCACACTGCCACAGAGCAGCGTCCGCTCACTCAGCTAGAGCAAGCCCACGTGCAGCAGTGAAGACCCAGTGCAGGCAAAAAGTAATAGTAAATGCACAACAGCACAGGGCAGGCCGATGTGGGGAAATGGATCAATGATCAGTGATGTGGAGGCAGACTTGGTTAACTCTCCAGGAAAGGACAACAAAGAGACAAAAGTCATCTGTAGAGAGGACAACATGGCAGAGGGGACTCGTCCGTGTGGCTAAGATGGATTGACCTCTCTGTGCCAGGAACAGGAACAAAGGTCAAAAATACATTCCTTACCATAAATCAGTGTCTCAGTCATTAGGGAGATGCAAATCAGGGCCACTTCACACCCATGAGGACAGCTAAAATAAAATTTAAAAAACAGACATCAGATGTTGCTGGGGATGTTGAGAAATCGGAATCTTCATACACTGCTGATGAGAATGGCAAATGGGGCAGCTCCTTTTAAAAACATTCTGGAAGTTCTTCAGTTTAAATATACAGGAACCACACTGACTTCCCTGGTGGCCCAGTGGTGAAGAATGTGCCTGTCAATGCAGGGGTCTCAGGTTCGATCCCAGGTTGGGGAACTAAGATCCCACATGCCAAGGGGCAACACAACCTGTAAGGCAACTGCTGAGCCTGCAGGCTGCAGAGCTTGAGCACAGCAACTAGAGGAAGCCCGTGCACCGCAACCATTTATCACAGTCAAAACTGGACACAGTGCAGATGCCCATCGAGCGATGGATGGGAACACGAAATACGGAATAGCCAGGCAAAGGAACAGTGAACACCAACAAAAAGGAATTACCGATACATGCTACAACATGGGCTGAAACCTTGAAAACAGTACCCAAACTGAAAGAAGCTAGACACAAAAGGCCACATGCTTTATGATTCCATTTATATAAAATACCGAGACAGGGCAAATCTATAGAGACAGAAAGTAGCTGGTTGTTGCTAGGGCTGTGGGGAAGAGGAAGTGGAGATTGACTGCTAATAAGTGCAGTGTTTCTTGTCGGGGGTGATGAAAATGTGCTGGGATTAGATGTACTTAGTTGCAGAACCTATGAATACCATACACTTTAAAAGGTTAATTTTTATGGTATATGGATCATATCTGTTTTTAAACATTATGAAGAAATGAAGGTGTAATACTGGAAAATGTTCACATTATCCACAGGAAGACAAGCAAAGAGAAAGAGTTGAGAACCAGATGAAACAAATAGAAAATAAATAATGGTAGATTTAAGATTTATTACCATTTAATAATTATATGTAAATGGTCTAATTCACTAAAAGGCAAAGATTTGCAGGGTGGATTACTATGGTTTAGGGAGATGTTACCATTGTGGAAAACTGAGTAAAGGACTTTGTATCATTTTTACAACTGCATGTAAACCTATAAGGGTCCCAGTAAGATTTTTACGTAAGCTATATACCCAGCACCCAAGAAGGTAAAATTTACAATGCCTAGTATTCAACACAAAACTTCAAGGTATGCAAGAAGCAAGTAAATAACAGCCATGGTCAGAGGGGAGAAAAAAATCAGTCTATAGAAACAGAGCCTATCAAATATGATAGTATTAATAGATCAGAGCGTTAAAATAACTCAAGATGATAAAGAAAAGACTACTGGTGTTAAGTAGAGATGTGGAAAATATAAGACACAAATTCAGTTTTCGGAAGAAAAACAGACATGATGAAAACTTTACTGGATGGGTTTAACGACAGGTTACATATTGCTGCAGAAAAGATTTATGAACTGGAAGACAGCAATAAAAAAATGAAAAACGGTGGGTGGCGGTATATCTAAGGAGAAAACACTCAGAACTTGGGTGAGCTGTGGGCAAACTTCATGCAGCCCAATAAACTTGTAATTGGAGTTCCCAAAGGAGCAGGGGAGAGAGAAAATTATTTGAAGATTTAATTACTAAAAGATTTCCAAATTGATAAATGCGCCAAGCCCACGGATACCAGGTCAACAACTTCAAAGCACAAGAACATGAGGAAAACATCAAATCACATTCTACATTGCTTAAAATCAGTACCACAGCAAAATAGTAAAAGCAGTCAAGAAATAAAGACACATATTGTATAAAGGAACATAGAAAAGGGTGGTTGCACATTTCCCGTTGGAAAAAATGTGAGCAAGGAAACAGTGGAGGAAAAAAAAAAAAAAACTTTATTGAAAGAAAAATCTCAAGCAAGAATTCTGTATCTGGGGAAGGTATCAAAGCTGAAGGCAAAATAAAGGTGTTTCTCATACATACAGAAGCTGAAAGTCATGCCAGCAGATGAACACTGCAAGGAACTTTGAACAGAGTCCTCAGACATGGTATCAAGTGGGAATATGGAACCACATCAGGGTTTCTCAACCTCAACACTAAGCTGACACTTAGGCCAGATGTGGCTCCCAGGTGGACTGTCCAGTGCATTGTAGGGTGGTTAACGCATATATGGCCTTACGAGTTATTAACAGGTCCCAGAAGCACCGACCACAGTGATGGGGGACAGCTAACGTTTTAGACATTGTTAAATGTCCCCTAGAGGGAAAATACAGAGAAGGCAATGGCACCCCACTCCAGTACTCCTGCCTGGAAAATCCCATGGACAGAGGAGCCTGGTAGGCTGCAGTCCATGGAGTCGCTAAGAGTCGGACACGACTGAGCGACTTCACTTTCACTTTTCATTTTCATGCATTGGAGAGGGAAATGGCAACCCATTCCAGGGTTCTTGCTTGGAGAATCCCAGGGATGGCGGAGCCTGGTGGGCTGCCTTCTATGGGGTCGCACAGAGTTGGACACAACTGACGCGACTTAGCAGCAGCAGCAGCAGGAAAGAAAAAATCACTCCTGGTTGAGAATCACCTTTCATATTTTGCATCTCTGTTTTTGACCAATGATCTGACAGAATTCCTCTGCTTGGGCATTTAACACATTAATTCACTCTTTATGCCTGTTCTATTCAGCCTATTTATTGATTTTTTTCAAAAACTGACTTTATTTTTCAGAGCAGTTTTAAAGGTTCCCAGAGAAATTGAGCGGAACAGAGTTCCCCTATCACCCTGTTCCCTACACATCTACCTCCTCTACTACTGACGTCACACAGATATAAGACATTTGTTAACAACCGCTGAACCTACACGGACACATCATTGTCATCCATAGTCCCTAGTTGACACTGGGGTCCACTCTTGCTGTCTGACATTATATGAGTTTCCACAAACGTATAATGACAGGCATCTATTGCTATAGTATCATTTACAGTGGTTTTCCTGCTCTAAACATTCTCTGTGGTCTGCCTGTTCATGCTTGTCTGACTCCCTATCCCTGGCAACTCTACTGAGTGTTTTTTTTCACACTTTGTTTTTTAAAATTTTTATTTATTTCTGTGAGTGTGTCAGGTCTTAGCTGTGGTCCGAGATCGTGTTGCCGCACGCAGGATCTCCTGTTGTGGCGCGCAGGCTCAGCAGTTGCGGAGCTCGGCCTTAGTGGCTCCACTGCATGTGGGATCTTAGTTTCCCCACCAGCGATCAAACTCACATCCCCTGCATTGCAAGGCGGATTCTTAACCACTGGACCATCAAGGAAGTCCCCCCTATTGAGTTTCTAAATCTCAATTATTATAGCTTTCATCCAGTTGTTTTTTTTAACTGTTGCTTGTTCTTATGACTACCTTTTTAAAGAAATAAGATGTTTCCTTAACTCCTTGAAGGGGACAAAAGAGGATGAGATGGTTGGATGGCATCACCGACTTGATGGACATGAGTTTGAGTAAGTTCTGGGAGTTGGTGATGGACATTGGAAGCTTGGCATGCTGCAGTCCATAGGGTCGCAAAGAGTTGGACATGACTGAGTGATTGAACTAACTGAACTGACCCCTTGTAGACCTTTCCTCTCTGAGGACTTACTCTGCTTTATGACTTTTTCCCCTTAGGTGTGAGCTGTTTGCTGCATTTACTATTTCACTGCCATGGGGATGGCATTTCCTCAACTATTTGATCTTTACTGGACACTGATTTCATAATTACCCTCTGCAGGCATCTGCTGCGTGTGTGACCAGCCCACTTGGAATCATGTGGCTCTACCGCTTTTAGGAAGAGTGGAGTCGAGGCCATGGTCCTGAGTGTGGGGCACTCTCGACTCTAGACTCCACCACTACCTTCGATGTATCCATCCAGAACCACAAACCTCTAACTGCTGCCTAACTAGTCCAAGGAGGGCTGGATCAGTCCCCTTGTGGGTAGTTCCTGGCCCATCCAGCTCCCACCCTGACAGCATTCCATACAGAGAATGAAGCCTGCCCCCCACCTGTCAACTTCCCCACCCACCTCTGCTCTTAACCTCCTAACTGCTCACTGCCTCCAGGACTTTTTACCTCTTCTTCATCTTCAGCCTCCTTGTTAGCTGCCTTCTTGAAGCCCCGTCATCCTGTGCCCCTTCTTACCTCCTTCCTCAACCTTCTAAGAGCTGACTACATCCTCCACCTTTTCCTGTCTCCTTGCTTCCTCAGCACTGCACTCTCATCCTCCCCCACTGCTCTCCTGAAATTCCTTTCACAAAACCATGAGTATCTCCTGCGTGTTATATACAGTAGACACTTCAGACTTCCTCTCAACTACGACCTGTGCTCTTGACACTCTTCATTCTGTTTCCTCTTCTTTTCACTGGCCCTGAGCTTCTGTATATCTATTTGCTTCTTAAATTTTCATGTGTCTTTTGCTCCAGACTGCATTTGGCAAGACATGAGCTCGGTTTGCATGCAGGAATGAAAGGAAATAAAGAATCCAGAAAGAGGCTTGCTGAGCTGCAAAAGACAACTTCTGGACCCTAAGAGATAACACTGAGCAAGTCTACAAAAAATCCAACTAAAATTCAATTTCTTGGCAAAGCACCCCTGCGTTCAAATACTGGCCCCATTCTTCCCCGTGTGAAGGTGGGCAAGATGCTGGCCTTTCCTCTAACTGAACGTCCTCGCGTGTAAGGTGGAGCTGCCAGGTACCTACTGGATAAAGGTGATGCCAAGACGAAACTAGTGAATACACGAAAGGCGCTTGGAACACCGCCTGGCACACGCTCGGCGCTCAAACTCAGAAACTGTTAACTTGCCAAAAGAGCAAGAGAAGGTGGGCGGCTCATTAGCATTCAGGAATCTGCATCCTCGCCCTCTCACCGCTTTCGCAACCGACTCGCGTTACGGTCGGCGGCGGTCGGCGGGATGCACGAACGCTAGACACTCCCATCCAACAGGTCGTGCTCCGCCGGTCGGGGCGCCTTCCCGTCCGGGTACCGGCGCTACTCCTCCCCTCGCTCCCGCGTGCCCGGCGGCGCTCCCGCTCCCTAGGCCCGCCAGATCCCCTGCCCCGCGCCCCGCGCGGTGTTCCTCCGGTCTCTCCTAGCCCCTCAGACCCACCCTCGCGAGACGAGCCCTAAGTCACCCGCGCAGAGGGTCGGGTCACGGCGGAGGCGCAGGGTGCGGCCTACCGGCCTCGGCTGACCGCGGATCCAGCTCCAGCCGAGCAGACATAGTCAGACCCGCGACCGAAGCCCCGCCGGCCCAGGTCAGGCTCCTCCTCCTTGCGCGCCGCCGCCGTGACCACGCCCCCGGGACGCGCTTGAAGCCCCGCCCCTAGCCCGTCTCCTCAGCGCGCGCGACCGGGGGCCCCGTCTCCCCGCGGAGCACATCACCCTAGCGCGCCGCCCGCCCGCGCGCCCGCGCGCCGCCGACATGACCACCCCGGTGACGCGTTTGAAGCCCCGCCCCCAGCCCGTCTGCTTGGCGCGCGCGACCGGGGACCCTGCCTCCCCGCGGAGCGCCGCTGCAGCGCGAGGATTGGCCGGAGCTGCACGGCTCAGCCAATCCGCACGCGCCCCGGCGCCCGCAGCCCCGCCCCGTCCCGGCGGCGCTCTTAACCGTGACAGGCTCTGCGGGTCTGGGCCTCGCCTGAGGGGGCTGGCTGGCTGGAAGCGGGCCGCGGTGGCGTCGGGATGGAGGCGGCCGGGGCGCGGAACAGGGACGCGCGGAGTCGAGCGGAGAAGAGCCCGCCCGAGAGGTGCGCTCCTAGAGGGGAAGATAGGGAGAGCCGTCGGCGCGCTCCTCCAAGAAGCCCTCCAGGCGCCGCGTGGCGGCCGGCGGGTGGTCATTCCCCGAGGGACGCTGGGGCGGCCGGCGGCCGCTCTCGGCGGAACGGGGCTTTCCCGGGGAGCGGCCAGCTGGCCGGTCACTCGCGCGCAAGAGGGTCCGCGCAGGATGTGGCGGTGACCGCCGGGAGGACGAGCGGCGCACGGCGGGGCCTGGGAAGGGTTCCGGGGAGGTGACGATTCGGCCGAAAACCCCAGGGACACCCAGGAGTCCGCAGCAGGAGTTCTGCCCGCGGGGTCCCGGGCGGCGGGGGCCGCGGACTGGCAGAACCCGGGGTGGGGGGGAACTGGGGGCGTATTTTCACTGCGATGGGGCTCCTGGAGGTTTGAGCAGATGTAATTTAATTATAAGGGAAGTGATGTAATCTAATTATATTATAGGTTGCTGTTGTATATTTTACAGGACTCCTTCTGGCTGCTTGGTAGGGAGTCAGGGTTTGCAGAAATTGGGAAAACCCGTTAGGAATCCTTTGCAATCATCTGGGAGGTAGAGGTGGTGTGGACCTCAGCGGGCGCAGGTGTGGCGGAGAAGCGAATGTACCTGACGAAACCTGCCCGACTTGCTGATGCTTGCTCCAAGCGGGGGTTGGGGGTGAGGTGGGGTGAGGGAAGGAGTCGGGGGTGGGAGTGTTAAGAAGGAAGCTCCCAGGCTTGAGCAGCTGGCAGAGTGGGGAGCAAGACTGGGAGATACTTCAGTCCACCGACGCTGGGACCTTCTTCCCCTGGGTGGGGGTGGGGTCGCGGCGGGAAATGCTTTGGGTGTGTGTTTGAAAGAGTCTTCATCCTCAATCCAGGAATTTGTTAAATACTTTGGCGGGGGAGGGGGTAATCCTCTCTACCGGAATGTGAGAAATGGGTATGTATCTTTAACATTTGGGTCTAGGCCTAAATCTGACTGCTCTTTCTTTCGGTTTCATTTGCCTGGGACGGAGAAAAGGGAGCTAGGAAGGAAAACGTACTGACTGAAGGCAGAGATTCACGATGCCTCTTCATTTTTCAGTTATGAATCTAATAAAGTTTAGTTTTCCCATGCAATATTGATAACACTTTAAGGAAGCAGCATATACTGGGGCAGAGTAATCTGTGATGCGTTCCTCTGAAATTCAAGCTGTGAATTAACTCAGCCAAGCAGAAGATTGAAGAGCTGTGTGTTCACTAGTAGTATGAGGAACTTCGAAATACCTACCGGAAGTGAGAGCATTATACAGCATTAATGTACTCCTTTCCCGATTTGGAGAGTTAGGGACACAAGCAGATTTAATTCTCAGCAGCAGGGATTCCTAATCCCAGGGTGGTCAAGGAATGCTGGTCAGGTTTCCCAAGCCCCAAAGCCCTGTACTTGGGCATCTTAAAGACAAGATGTTGCATTCAAACACTCCGTGGATTTAAAAAAATGTATTTAGCAGCCACCATTGGTAATTGTGTTTGAATTTTCATGTGAATTGGCTTAAACACTATTGTTGACTTAAAAATCAGGTAAAATAATGAATAGTATCTGACAGGATTGTCTGCTATATACATTCATGAACGTTTCTGAGATTTTTAAGAAATCTTTGTTGGAGTTGATTTTCAATACTGTGTTAGTTTCAGGTGTACAGCAAAGTGAATCAGTTATATATATACATGTGTCCACTCCTTTTTTTTTTAAAAGGCTCTTTTCCCATATAAGCCATTACAGAGTATTAAGTAGAGTTCCCTGTGCTTGAAAGTTTTTGATTCTGATAACTCTCTCTATATATAGTTAGTTAGTTAAGTTGCTCAGTCCTGTCCGACTTTTCGCGACCCCATGGACTGTAGCCCACCAGGCTCCTCCATCCATGGGATTCTCCAGGCAAGAATACTGGAGTGGGTTGCCATTTCCTTCTCCAGGGGATCTTCCCAACCCAGGGATCAAACCCAGGTCTCCCGCATTGCAGGCAAACACTTTAACCTCTGAGCCACCAGGAAAGCCCTCTTTTATATATATATATATATATGTATGTGTGTGTGTGTGTGTGTGTATACACACAGGTAAATTTCACCTAGGAATCTTTCAGGGACTGTGCACTTTCTTATGACATTTGTCACCTTATATGTCAAGCCCCTACTGTGTGCCAGCTGTTGTCCTCAATGTTGGTGACACACCTGGGAGGAATATGGGAGCTTGTGGAGCTGCTGTTCAGTTACATTCTATCAAGGCAGAGAATTAACAAGGGGCAAGTCTCCTGTGTTAGATGATGGGGTGCTGTGGAGAAGCAGGGGGACACACAGCCCTGGGGAGGAGGGCAGGGGTGGCTGCAGTTTCATTTAGAAACTAGCCTCATGAGGTCAAGTTGAGCAAAGACCTAAAAAGTAAGGCAGCGGTGGAGGGCATCATCATTACGGGCAAAGAAAACGGAAAATGCAAAGAGAAGAACCCCTGAGATTGCAGTGTGGGGGACACAGAGGGGCCGTGAGAGGAACCGTGGGAGCCTAGGTTACCCGAGCCTCATGGCCATCACAGACACCACGGGGAAATACAGGAAAACTGCCAGTGAAATGGCGAAGTTCAAACACCAGGGGAAAAGCCCTCAGGAATGTGTGACTCCCTGGGCCTGCAAGGTTCCCCCTTTCCATCAGAAGGAAGCAGCACGGGGTGGAAAGAAGCTCTGGAAGTCTAAGTGGACAGTCTCCTAGCAGTGGTAAAGGAAACTAGCAAATACTCCTCCTCCTATAAGCTACTTCAGTCATGTCCGACTCTCTGCAACCCTACGAACTGTAGCCAACCAGGCTCCTCTGTCCATGGGATTCTCCAGGCAAGAATGCTAGATAATGAGAAATCCTGCACACATTTCCCGTAAGTGACACAGATGCGGACGCCCTAGGCGCACAGTGTGATTGCAGGAGAGCCCCTGGCCTTGACGTTATTTGCTCCTGCTGACAGCATAGACTGAGTGCAGCTGTTCTTCCACATTCCATCTTCTTGTCCTTAAGAGGCACGTCTTTGTTTTCTCTCCAGCAGGAAAGTGTATATGGACTATAATGCAACCACTCCCCTGGAGCCAGAAGTCATTGAGGCCATGACGGAGGCCATGCGGGAAGCCTGGGGAAATCCCAGTAGCTCTTACCCAGCAGGTAATTCTAGAAGACGTGCCCAGATCTGAGATGAAGGGCAGGGGAACTCTTGCAGGAACTCTACACCACATGGCATGACTCGGTTTTGAGTGGATTTTCTGGTAACTGCATGTCTTTAGCTGTAATTCTGGAGAGTTTTTTTTTTTTTTTTTCTTGAAAAGACCAAATTTGAGCTTTGTTGATACCATAATCTTTCATCTTTAACATGCTCTCCTGTCCCCCTTTCTCAGATGAAAAAGATGTCTTATTAAGAGCTGCTTGTAGGGCACTTCTCTGGTGATCCACTGGTTAAGACTCTGTGCTCCCAATGCAGGGGGCAGGCATGGGTTTGATTCCTGGTCAGGGAACTAAGACCCTGTTTGCTGCAAGGCGCAATCGAAAAAAAAAGTTGTTTGTAATAACAGTGCTTATAAGACCCTGTCATGTATCTGTCTCCATCGATCCTTACAAAATTGCAAACTAGATCTTTTACGTAATCAGGATCACATAGAATCCTGGCCTCCTTTTTTAAAAATAAAAATTAAAGTTCTTTCAGTTCAGTTTAGTTGCTCAGTCACGTCTGACTCTTTGCAACCCCATGGACTGCAGCACGCCAGGCTTCCCTGTCCATCACCAGCTCCTGGAGCTTAATCAAACTCATGTCCATTGAGTTGGTGATGCCATCCAACCATCTCATCCTCTGTCGTCCCCTTCTCCTCATGCCTTCAATCTTTCCCAGCATTAGGGTCTTTGCCAGTGAGTCCATTCTTCGCACCAGGTGGCCAAAGTATTGGAGTTTCAGCTTCAGCATCAGTCCTCACAGTGAATATTCAGGATTGACTGGTTGAATCTCCTTGCAGTCTGAGGGACTCTCAAGAGTCTTCTCCAACACCACAGTTCAAAAGTATCAATTCTTTGGCACTCAGCTTTCTTTACAATCCAATTCTCTCATCCATACATGACTACTGGAAAAACCTTAGCATTTATTGTATTGACCTTTGTTGGCAAAGTAATGTCTCTGCTTTTGAATATGCTATCTAGGTTGGTCATAACTTTCCTTCCAAGGAGCAAGTGTCTTTTAATTTCATGGCTGCAGTCACCATCTGCAGTGATTTGGGAGACCAAAAAAACAAAGTCTTCCACTGTTTCCATTGTTGCTCCATCTATTTGCCATGAAGTGATGGCACACGGTACTATGATCTTAGTTTTCTGAATGTTGAGTTTTAAGCCAACTTTTTCACTCTCCTCTTTCACCCTCATCGAGAGGCTCTTTAGTTCTTCACTTTCTGCCATAAGGGTGGTGTCATTTGCATATCTGAGGTTATTGATATTTCTCCCGGCAATTTTGATTCCAGCTTATGCTTCTTCCAGCCCAGCATTTCTCATGATGTACTCTGCATATAAGTTAAATAAGCAAGGTGACAATATACAGCATTAATGTACTCCTTTCCCGATTTGGAACCAGTTTGTTATTCCATGTCCAGTTCTAACTGTTGCTTCTTGACCTGCATACAGATTTCTCAGGAGGCAGATCAGGTGGTCTGGTATTCCTACCCCTTAAAGAATTTTCCACAGTCTGTTGGAAATATGTTTCTCATTTATTGTTGTTTCCATGTGGAGCTTTAAGTTGGAGGTTCTGCAAAATAATTTGCTTTAGATCAGTAGTTACTTGGCTGAGTCACATTGTGTTTTGCAGATGGTGAGCTGAAGCTGTGCCTTCTTATTTACAGTTTTATCAGGGATGCATGCTGCATGCATGATAAGTTGCTCAGGCGTGTCCAACTCTTTGCGACCCCATGGACTGATGGACTGTACACTGTGCAGTCCGTGGATTTCTCCAGGTCAGAATACTGGAGTGGGTAGCCTTTCCCTTCTCCAGGGGATGTTCCCAACCCAGGGATTGAACCCAGGTCTCCCGCATTCCAGGTGGATTCTTTACCAGCTGAGCCACAAGGGAAGCCCAAGAATACTGGAGTGTATAGCCTATCCCTTCTTCAGCAGATCTTCCCGACCCAGGAATCAAACCAGGATCTCCTGCATTGCAGGCAGAGCCTTTACCAGCTGAGCTATCAGGGAAGCCCCTGTCCCGGAGTTCGCTCAAATTCATGTCCATTGAGTCGGTGATGCCATCCAACCATCTCATCCTCTGCTGTCACCTTCTCCTTTTGCCTTCAATCTTTCCCAGCATCAGGGTCTTTTCTGTTGAGTTGGTTCTTCGCATCAGGTGGCCAAAGTATTGGAGCTTCAGCTTCAGCATCAGTCCCTCCAATGAATATTCAGGGTTGGTTTCCTTTAGAATTGACTTAGCAGTGTTGTTTTAGTCACTAAGTCATGTCGGACTCTTTGCAACTCCATGGACTGTAGCCGGCCAGGCTCCTCAGTCCATGAAATTTTTCAGGCAAGAGTACTGGAGTGGGTTGCCATTTCCTTTTCCAGGAGATCTTCCTGACCCAAGGATGGAACCTGGGTCTCCTGCATTGGCAGACAAGTTCTTTATGCTGAGCCACCAGGGAAGCCTCTGACTTAGCAATACTTGTGTACAGATTTACAGGCTTTTGTGGGTTTTCATGTCCATTTGCTTAGTAAACTTGGTAACTAAAAGCCTTTTCAAAATCAGATACTAGTCATTCATTAACTTCATTGTTGGTTTATTTTATACTTGTATTCTGATTAATCTTTTGGACTTTGCCTTGTAGCTAATTTTTCGTCTAGAGAAACTGAACTTTCTCATGCATAAACTGGAGAATGTGGAAAAGAATTGAATGCTAATAAAAAGCATTTGTCATGAAGAAGTTTAGGAATAACCCTCAGGAAGAGGCTCTCGTCCTGCCCTGTGAGCGGTGGGCATTGTTTGTGTCGGTATGAAGATGGGATCTTAGCAGTTTTCATCTGGCTTCTTTCCGTCAGCGTAGTTACCTTGAGGTTGACCTGTGTGACTGTCACAGCTGGTTTGTCTTCCCTGCCAAGTGGTGTTCTGTTATGCCGTGTTCATGCTCTCACCTGCTGGTGGGTGTGTGAGCTGGTCCGGTTCTTGGCAATTGAAAATAACACTGCTGTGAACGTCGTCGATGGACGAGTCATGGTCATCGCCTCTTTTTTCCTGGGTAAACAATGTTTACCATAAATACCTAGGAGCAGAATGGTGGGATCAGATGGGAAGTGGAGATTGACTTCTTAAGAAACCTCTGCCCTCTCTCCAGAGCACTTGTACCATTCTGTGTTCCCACCGGCGGGATGAGAGTTGCATTTCCTCCATAACGTCCTGACCACTTGGACTGGCCAGTCTTTTCATTTTAGCTGCTCTAATAGGCACATGACGGTAGAGAGGTAGCCCCACGAATCCTTATGAAGAAGGGTCTCCAAGACTTTGTCGATGAGTGGAAGGGGGAGTTTTTGCAAACCAGTATGTAAATTATGAAACCCACTTCTGAAAAGGAAAAAGAAAAGAAACGCTTAGAGGAAGGTCTGTCAGTGCATCTGTCAGTGCCTCGGGAAAGGCTGCAGGCTGGGAAAGGCTGCAGGCTGCTGCACACTACGTGGGTGGGGAGGGAAGGTGGGGTGGGCCGAGGATCAGCCCAGAGGCTCCTCTGAGGGGCTTCTCAACAGAATCCTGGGGCAGGATGGGGAGGGAGCAGGTGGACGGGCCCGAGCGGTGAGCCCGAGGAGCTCCGCAGTGCTCCTGCCCATGTTGACTGACGCTAATCACAGTCTTTCAAGTATCACTAACTGAACTGACTGGGTCTCCTAAACACCGCAGGCCTTCCTAACTTGTAATGAAAACGCAGTAGTCTTAGGGAGTGTGTGGATGACTTTGTATATATATTTTTACCGCATCTTTTTACATTTCTATCTTTATGTGTGTTTTCTTATTTACATATTTATTATAGTGGTACCTGCTCAAAAAAGTATTTTTATAAATAGGACTGAGGTCAAAAGGTCTGGAGGCTACTGGTCTGTAGTCGAAGTATGAATGGTCATGGACATCTCCACAATTCGTGCCCTGAGCCCTTCTTTCTCTACCACGTGAAGCTCAGTTCCTGCTGCCTGCTCTCCCGTGAACTGGGCTCTGAGCCCACGTTTGAAAGCAAATGTGTCCCTGGGGCGGTGACCTCTCTAGTGACCGAGGGGACCTGCACTGTGACATATGGCACTGGGCTTTGTGTCGAGCAGTCGTGGGTTCTGTTTCTGCTTACTTTTGTTGTTTTGCAGCGTGGTCTATTACTCCACCCTTTCCTTCTCCCATCTTCCCAAATGGGAAGCAGGGCAGATGGCCACAGATCCTCTCTCGTAGCATCGGGTAAGAAGAAAGCCACATCTCAGAGTTTTAGGGCTCCAGCCTCCTCCCCCAGCTGTTTCTAGCTCCTCCCAAGTCCCTTGAGTCTCAGTAGCTTCCCCTGATTTGCTGGCCTCCTCCCGCTGTCCCTTGGCCACGTGACATCTAGGCTGTCACTCACGGTAGTGAACACGTGTTGTCCTAGAACCACCCACTCGGCCCTCCTGCTCCCTCATGGCTGGTCGTTCCTTTAAATGTGTGTTGATTGGATTTGGTGCAGCAAAGTTACTGAATTTCCACTTTGGTTCCTCCAGGTAGGAAGGCCAAGGAGATTATCAACACGGCCCGGGAGAACCTCGCCAAGATGATAGGTGGGCAGCCTCAGGACGTGATCTTCACTTCGGGGGGCACCGAGGTAAACGGTCCACAGTCTCGTGTTCTTTATTAAAAAAAAATATGAGGTGGTGCCCTCTTGGTATTATTGTCTTTTAAAGAAAGAGTAATGCTTTGTCCTGGTATTTTGCAAATCAGCCTGATATTATTAGGCAGCATTCATCCTATAAGTGAATTCCAGGGGGCTGATAGGATATTTGTTACCTAACATATGAATTAACGTGCTTTGCATTGCTGTCTCAATAAAGAGAGTTTCTCTGTCATTTTGCCCTGGAATCATTCCTTTATATCCTAAGTTTACTTATTAAGAGGTTTGCAGTCAGAATGGCCATCATCAAAACATCTATAAACAACAAATGCTGGAGAGGTTATGGAGAAAAGGGAACCCTCCTACATTGTTGGTGGGAATGTAAATTGATGCAGCCACTATGGAGAACAGTATGTGTGTTTGCTTAGTCACTCAGTCATGTCCAACTCTTTGGGACCCCATGGACTGTAGCCCGCCAGGCTCCTCTATCCATAGAATTCTCCAGGCAAGAACGCTGGAGTGGGTAGCCATTCCTCTCTCCAGATCTTCCTGACCCAGGTATTAAACCCAGGTCTCTCACATTGCAGGCGGATTCTTTACCATCTGAGCCACCAGGGAAGCCCTATGGAGGTGCCTTAAAAATTAAAAATAGAGTTACCCTATGATTCAGCAATCCCACTCCTGGGCATATACCCAGAAAAGCTGAAAACCCTAATTCAAAAAGATACGTGCACCTCAGTGTTCACAGCAGCACTGTTTACAATAGCCAAGATGTGGAAGTGACCTAAGTGTCCATCAACAGACGAGTGAATAAAGAAGACTTGGTATATAAATTAATGCATGCTGAGTGAGGTGACTCAGAGAAAGACAAGTATTGTATGATATCTCTTATACATAGAATCTTAAAAAAAATGATCCAAATGAACTGATTTATAAAACAGAAATAGACTCACAGACTTAGAAAAGAAGCTATGGTTACCAAAGGGGAATCGGGGGCAAGGAGAGATAAGTTAGGAGTTTGGGATTAATATATACACACTACTATATATAAAACAGATAAGCAACAAAGACCTATTGCACAGCACAGGGGGCTATATTCAATATCTGGTAATAACTTGTATTGGAAAAAAATCTGAAAAAGAATGTATGTATGTATAACTCAATCCCTCTGCTGTACACCTGAATCTAACACAACATTGTAAATCAACCATACTCCGATTTTGGAAAAAAAGGAGTGTGAGGTTTGACCCATTTGAAAGGGATTTCTTTTTAAACAGATAGAAGATTCTCAATGATAGTGTGATGGCATCAAGCCCTCTACTCAGTCATTCTCACCACCTCATTTCCTTATTGGAAAGGAAGGTCTTTCACAGGTGATGTGACTGTCCACATTAAAAAAAAAAAGAATCTGCAGCTAGATTATTAGTAAGTAAATTTAACAAAGTTATTAGATTAAGAAAATCAAGTGTATTTTTATGTATCAGCCACAATGCATATTTATCAGAGTACCAAAAAATGTCAAATACTTAGGAAATAAATCGAGTAAAAAAGATTTTGTAAACCACTCCCCGCTCCAATACACACACACATTGGGAAAGGAATAGAATTTATTACCGAGAGCCTTCAAAGAAGTTCTGAATAACTGGAGCGTGTATCATGTTCACAGATGGGAAGACTCAATGTAAGTGTTTCAGCTCTTTAGATCTGTGGATTCAGTGCGACGTCGGTCAGAATTCTGACTCCTTTTTTCATGGCGCCTCACCATATGGAAATACAAAATGCCAAGAATAGCCAAGACTTCTTGAAGATTAAGAATGCAGTGAATTGCTCTATGAATTAAGATAGATGGTCTTAGGGCGATGAGAAGCACCGGGCCAGAAACAGGGCCGTACCTGAATGGGCCCTGTCACGTGACGAGCCCTGGCCCTTGTGATGCTGAGGAGGGAAAGATTTCCTAAATAAAATACAGAAACCTTTAACCATAAAAGACTGAAAAATTCTCCCACCACCACAAAGCAAACTGTAGTTCCTCAGTGAACCCTGAGGGAAATCAGAAGCCCAGCCAGGTGTTGGGAAAAGATGTTTGCCGCAAATAACGGACAGAAGACTCACATCCAGAACATGCCTGCAGACAACCCGGTAGGAAACGGGCGAGAAACGCGTTAAACCGCGCACTAAGGAGACGCCCTTGTGGTTTCTACGTGGGAAACGGTTCTCAGCCTCATAACTGTTCAGAATCCAAGGTAAACAGCAACATGGCGCCTCTGCCCACCCGTCAGGATGGAAGAAGTAAGACGTCCGATGGCAGGAGGTATCGAGCACAGGGCAGGCAGGGGCCCAGGCTGGAAACCATGCTCAAGGTGGGCAGGCACTGCCCAGCGAAGCTGAGGCCGTGTCTCCCTGTCAGCCAGCTGCTCCGCTTGGGGACATCCCCGAGAAGAACGGGCCACGTGGACACCAGGGGCAGGTGGGGCCATTCATACCACCTTCGTGACAGCGGAGACCAGGGGTGGCCCACACGTCCCTCCAAACAGCACGGATGCGTGCTCATGTCTCTGGGGCAGTCCCAGGTGGAGGGTACCAGCTGGTGCCCTGCGGCAGCCAGAGCACTCCCAGGTGTGGATCAGAGGGTGCCAGCCCAAGACTAAGCTGACCCCCGCCGGAGGGGCCGGGTTAGGGGCAGGGGGCTGCTTACAGGCCCCTGGGCAGTGAGCACCCCCACACACCAGGTCCAGACTCCTGATGGCCCGTAAGCAACCGCTCCAGCTGCCCTGTGGGCCATCTTGATCTCGTCTGGGGCCAGGTGCCAAGCCGCCTGTTGACCTGAAGGCACGAGGCGCGTTTTCGGTTGTGACCAGCTGGTTCGCACAGGGGCTGCCGTGTTTCCAGCAGCTCCGGGGCACTCGGCATGGCGTCCTGTGCCCCTCGGTACCTGCGGGTGGAGGCGGCCTGGCACCTTTGTCAGTTCACGGTGGGTCGATCAGCTCTGACCCAAGGTGTGCGGCCCCCGAGGGCCCCCCTTTCTGGACCAGGAATCGCTGTGCAGGCAGCAGTGTTCTCAGAAGGGGGTGACCTGGGACTTTATAAAGAACCACCCGCCACTCAGAGAAGCACATCCAAGCCGTCCATCCTGACCCGCTCCCCCCAGCCACCCAGGTTGATGCGTCTCGGGCCTTGGGGTCCCTGCACTGCCTGCCTCATTCTCCCCCAGGGCCCCCTGTTTACACTCAGAGCCTTTCAGTCCCAGCGGGTGACAGTGTGCGGGCTCCTCACAGCCCCTGCCTTCCTGCAGGCCGTGCCTTCGGGCGCCTGAATAGGTTCAATGTTCAGTTGAGAAAAAGAAGGTCAGAAGGAGGCAAAATAAGCAAAATCAGTTAGCAATGCTTACACAGGAAGGAAACGTGTAAAGACAAGCAGGAAAATGAGTACCATACAAATCAGGGTGGCGGTCAGCTGGGGTGGGGGAGGTGGTGATTGCGGGGGGCTAAGTGGGGGCTGTTTTTCCTCTTGATCCAGGTCACTGTTACTCAGATGTTCACTGTCATACTTTCTCATTAAACTTACATTCCTATGCTCTTCTGTATGTATGCTATATTTAATAACAAGAGTGAAGTGAAAGTCGCTCAGTCGTGTCCAACTCTTTGCAACCCCATGGACTATACAGTCCATGGAATTCTCCAGGCCGGAGGATCTTCCCAAGCCAGGAGTCGAACCAGGTCTCCTGCATTGCAGGCAGATTCTTTACCAGCTAAGCTACCAGGGAAGCCCATATATAATAATAATGATGAGAACAATCATAATAATACTGTTATAATAATAATAATAAGAGAAAAAGATTTAAAAATCTCCCACCCCATCTCCTGAGTTATCCACTTCCTGTCCCTACAGGAGACCAGCACTGTTTCTGTCGAGTCCTGCAGAGACAGTCTCTGCCTTAAAAGCAGCTAAGGGTGTAGCTGATTTTATCTTCTCTCCTTCCCTTTCTACCTCTTCGAGGAAGGATGTGGTGGGGAGCGGGGTGTGAGTGTGTGTCTCGCCCTTTTTATACAGACTGCAGGGCGCTGCGCCCAGCGCCTGCTGCCTTCCTGCACTTAACGCGTGCCTTTGAGGCCTGTGCACCCGCCTGTGAGCGGTCCGTCAATGCTACAGCTGCTTGGCGTCCACTAGACAATGTGTAGCTATTTACCAAGTCCCCGTATTGACAGACATTGAGGGGCTTCTAAGATTTTGCTGCTTCATCTTTGTACTTGATCAACTTCACGTCCATCGCTTTGCTTCTGGGCAAGCGGAGCTGTAGGATCAAGTACGGGAAGTAGACCTCCTGAGTCAGAGGGCTTATTTGATGGATGCACCAGGCGGCCCTTAACAGGGGTTGCGCCAGTTCACACTCCCACCAGCGGTGGGTGCCTGGGCAAAATATGCTTTTTTAACAGATTTAGAAAAATTTTAATGTATAACGTTGCTTAACAACAATAACAAAAATCAGAATTCACCAGAAGTGAATTCTGACATTTCTGAAAATTGAAAAGCCCCAGATCTTTGTATTTGGGTCTTTCAGAAGGCGCAGCTCAGGAGCTGAATTTCTTTGAGACCATTTTTTCCCACGTTAGCCAGAAAAGAAACTGCAAATGAGAGCGGTTGTCACTCGACGGCTCCCCTCGGGTGGTTACTGTAAGTGACCTTTCCACTCTGTCTCTGCAGTCAAATAATTTAGTAATCCAGTCCGTGGTGAAGCACTTCCACAAAGTCCACGCCGCCAACGGGGACACGGGCGGGCATCCCAACCCGGTGGACGGGGCCCTGCCCCACATCATCACCTGCACCGTGGAGCACGACTCCATCCGCCTGCCACTGGAGCACCTCAGGGAGGAGCGCATGGCCGGTGAGTGACTACTGGCCGGCCCGGGGGCCACGTGGCCCACCTGCCCTCTGGCACCCGCCTGCCAGGCCGTGCTGTGGTGCGACGCTTACACGGCCTGTGCTTCTTCCAGACTTTCCCTAAGGGACAAATTGATCAGTGTGTGGAACAGGTCATTTATCACTGAATGGTGCATAGACTCTTGTGTGTGATCACACACACACACAAACACACACCACTATAATCAGTGTGTGGAACTGGTCATTTATCATCTAATGATACGTAGAGTCTTGTGTATGATCACACACACACCACCTCCTGGTTGCCAAGTTGCTTACTCTCCCATAGTCCAGTGCCTCATAAGACTTGAAGACCTGGAAAGAATTACCACTTTGCTCAATCCAGAGCCCAGCTCACCATGAACTCTTCGTTCTTTACATGGTATGGTGGTGGTGTCCAACTCTTTGCAACCCCATGGACTGCCTTACCAGGCTCCTCTGTGGAATTCTCTAGGCAAGAATACTGGAATGGGCTGCCATTTCCTCCTCCAGGGGATTTTCCTGACTTAGGGATCAAATTCGCATCTGCTGCATCGCAGGCAGATTCTTTACCACGGAGCCAGCAGGGAAGCCCTTTGTGCACGATAAGTAAATGCATATTTAGTAGCACATCTATAAACGCTAACTCGTGGTTTTCATTCTTTGATTTTAATCATTAAGTCTTGGCTTCCTCCCTCTGGTAGAAAGGAAAAGGACGCAGTAGACATGACTTCTGGTGGCAAAAACAAGAACAAGTGCCCTCCTGCTGGGAGCCCTTCTCTCGGCACAGAGGAGGCTCGGGCCTCCCTGTGAGGGGCAGGGGTGGTCCAGGGCCCCCCAGGAGGTGCCCCTGCCCATGGGGTCTGAGGGCAGGTAGGGCTTGCTCAGCAGTGGCAGTGGCCCTGGTCACTTCCGGTCCTTCCTCCACTTTTCCTGTGATGTGGCATCCTGAGACATAGGGTGTCAATACTAGTATTTCAAAACCAGTTTTTAAAAGTCATCATTCTCAGAACAGCTGAGGTTGAACTCTTCTTGGAATAAGACAGTGCTTTTCTGTTCAGCGTTCGCCTTATTACCTGGTCTTCCTGGAAACCTGGGGGAAAGCAGGGAAAGTGCTTTTATCTTAAGGACAAGGAGTGGGACCGAACTGCTCGGTCTGACTGTGAGCCTTGTTACTGGTTTTCCCATTCAACTGTTTTCCTGTTCAACTACTGGAAAGGGTTTTCTCTTTGTGATCTTTCCTGAGAGGACCACTTTAACCAAACAAGTCAGGTCCGACTTCCTTGTTTAAACTAGTTCCTCTTCATCCCTGTCGCACCTGTACAGGGAAAGGCAATGTAACGCATTGTCATTAGTTACTGTTACAGGTTACCTCATTTAAAATTACACAAGTTTTTACAAAGTATAGACACGCAGGGATAGAAATAATGTAAAGATCTGCAGAAAGGCTTCAAGAAAAGCAAAGGTTCTTCCCCAGCAGCCCTAGTCCTGAGGCAGCCGCCCTCGAGTTTGCCGTCAATACTTTCTCCCGCTCAGTATTATCATTTTAGCTGCTTCCACTTGAATACTTAGGCGCTTACAAACATAACCTCCATTTCTCAGTTTATCACTCAAGCACCTGTCTGTCGACTCCCTGGTGTGAATGGGGACTTGACCTTGCCTGTCTCCCACCCCTCACCTCCACACGCCCAAGTGGGTTTGCTTTCGTGAATGTCCGCTTACGGAGACGGAACTCACACACTACACCCTGAACCCATTTGAAGTGTGCATTTCAGTCTCTTTAAAGTGTATTCACAGAGTTGTGTGACCATCACCACGATCAGTTATGATGCCTTTCATGTTCCCACAAAGGACCTCGTTACCTGTAGCTGTAACTGTTTCCCTCACCCCGGGCAAGCTGGTCCACAGAGTTGTCTCTGGAGATTTGCCCATTCTGACTGTCATGTGAGGGAATCATCGGATATGTGGCCTTTGTCATTGGCTGCTTTCACATAGCACCGTGTCTTCAAGGCTCACCCGCATTGTAGCCTGTGCCAATACTTCATCCCTTGTTATGGCTGAATGGTATTCACATTTTATCTGTTCATCATTGATGAACATTTGATATTAATATGAATAATGCCATTAGGAGCATTTGTGCAGAAGTGTTTGTCTGGATGTATGTTTTTGTTTCTCTCGAGTATCTATCAGTATCTATCAGTATCTATCTCTCTTGAGTATCTATCCAGCAGTTCCCAGGAGTGGAACTGCTGGGTCTCATGGTAATTCTGTGTTTCACCTTTCAAAGGCTCTACTTGTTTAGCCCTAACCTTTGTATTCCACAGGAGTTGCCCCATTTTACTTTCCCACCGCTGGTGCCTGGGGTACGGGTGGGCTTCCGATTTCTCTGGGTCCTTGCTAACATTTGTCTGCTGTCAGTGTTTTTTATTACAGCCATCCTAGCAGGTATCAGGTGGCTCTAATGGGCGGGCTTTAATCTGCATCTCCCTGAGGACTGATGATGAGGAGCAGGTGTTCATGTATGTAGTAAAGAGACAAAACTCCTGGCTGGAGTAGCCTTTGCTTCGCTCCCCTCTGAGTCCCACAGTGGAGGCACCAGCAGCAGCCGTCTCTTGCTGCCCCCCCGCCCCCTCCCACCCCCACGCCAGGAGCCCGCCTGGGCCTGCTGGCCAGGCCAGCGCCTCTGCCGCCCACTTGTGGGTGTGGGGTGGGGTCCTCGGGTGTCAGAACCTGGTCCTCTGCCCTGCTCTCCGTGTGTGCACCTGAACTCAGCTGACCTCTGGGTCCTTTCCTACTCTTTGTGGAGTTAGTTTTCACCTGTCCACAACCTGGGTGGGTTTCCCTGTTGGCATTAACCTGATGCCACCATCTCTGTGTATTCTGGGCATGGCTCAGAATTCCTCGTCCACAAGTTGCTGCCCATGTTGAGAAATATATCCGCTCTCTTGTTTCAGTGGGATCTTGAGGGGAAAGTGGGTGTGTCGTCTTCAGCATTTTGCACCCGAAACCTGGGCTTAGTTACCCTGCCTGTCTGCCATGTGCAGTAGCAGGGGTCTAAGTGCTGGGGCAGTGCCAGGTACAGGAGGGGCTTAAGGAGGGCTGGGTCAGTGCCGAGTGAGTGAAGGTCACGTCGCTGGCACCTCAAGATGCTCTTGTGAACCAAGCTGTCTCAGCTGCTCACAGGCCCCTCAGCGGAGAACAGAGGGTCCCCAGAGACCCCACCACTAAGACTCATTGGTGAAGCCTGCAAGCCACTGTCTGTGGGCCTGCTGACAAAGAGTGGCTCATGTTCCTTCAGAGTCTTCTGAACCTTCACAATAAATTGCTTTTTCACTGTGTCCCATTCCAGAGAGGAGGCCTTGTTGGGCTGACCTCACATTTGTGTCTTACTCCTCAGAGGTCACCTTCGTCCCCGTGTCCAAGGTGAATGGGCAGGTGGAGGCTGAGGACATCCTGGCGGCCGTCCGCCCGGCCACGTGCCTGGTGACCATCATGCTGGCCAACAACGAGACGGGTGTCATCATGGTGAGCTGCTGTCCTCCTGGGGAGACCGACGGGGACGCGGGCTTCTGGCCCGGACTCCCCTTTTCCTCCATTCTTTAGTCTGGGAACTTCCGCCACACTCTCGCTCACAGCTCCTCGTTTCTTTGACTCCGTCTCCATGGAATCAAAGTGACCGCCCACTGTCTGCTCTCCCCTCTCCAGCCCGTGCCTGAGATCAGCCGGCGAGTCCGAGCCCTGAACCAACAGCGGGTGGCAGGGGGGCTGCCGGGGGTGCTTGTGCACACGGATGCTGCCCAGGCCCTGGGGAAGCAGCGCGTGGACGTGCGGGACCTGGGCGTGGACTTCCTGACCATCGTGGGGCACAAGGTTCGTCCGCCCGCCCCCCTGCCCTCCCGCAGGGAGGCTCCTCGACACCCGTGAGGCTCACCCCTGACCAGAGCCTAGGGCACCACTCACCCTCCCTCACCTGGCGTGCCTGGCGTGCCTGCCCAGCAAGGCCCTGGGTCAAGGTGCCAGGCGGACTGTGGCCCTGTGGCCAGGCAAGGCTGTGGAGAGGGTAGAGGGAGGGGGTGGGGAGGTAGGGAGGGAGAGGGTGGGGGGTGGTCTCAGGTGGGCTTAGCCCGGGAGTGAGTGTTCTCTGCAGCTTCCCAGGTGGCACAAGTGGTAAAGAACCTGCCTCCAGCGCAGGAGACGTAAGAGACGCGTGTTCGATCCCTGGCTTGGGGAGATCCCCTGGAGGCGGGCATGGCAGCCCACTCCATATTCCTGCCTGGAGAATCCCATGGACAGAGGAGTCGGGCGGGCTGCAGTCCATGGGGCTGCACAGAGTCAGACATGGGTGGATGACTGAGCAGCTGCAGAGTGTTCTCTGTACTCCCAGCCCACCCCCAGCCCCACCCAGCAGGGCTCAACAGTGAGGGCTTGTCTAACCTGATTCACAGGGCAGCTCAGACAGTGAAGGTGTGCTTTTAGCGACCCTCAGCTCTAGGCTGTGCTGGGGAAATACTAATAGTTAGCAGTAAAGACCCTTCTGAAGCTCGTGTGTCTCTCTCCAGCAGCCAAGAGAACTGGGAGTATTTTTAGTACTTTCTTCCCAGCTGGTTCCCAAGGGAGTGAGTGTGCCCACCTGACGCGCCGGCATGTAAAACTTCTCCCTAATGAGGCTGTGAGAGCAGGAGCTGCCCACAGGACAGCCCTTGGCCACCTCTGGCTCCAGCCCATCCGTCAGTCTCTCCTGTGGCAAGCAGGTGCCCTCTGCCCCTGAGCTGGAGCCCAGCGTCCAGCACCTGCCCCACACCCATGTCTGGACAGGTCCCGGCCACGAGGCCGCAGAAAGCAGGGCCATCACGTTAGAGAGCATCTCCGTGTCCGTCTCAGCATGTGCAGGAGAAGGTCCCCGAAGGTTCTTGTTGGATGAGTGACTGGCTTTTCCTTTCAGTTCTACGGCCCCAGGATCGGAGCGCTCTACGTCCGAGGGCTTGGTGAGCACACCCCTCTCTACCCGATGCTGTTTGGAGGCGGACAAGAGCGGAACTTCAGGCCAGGGTAAGGCAGGAGGTGGACGAGCTGTCTGACCAGTGGCTGCGCTGTGCGTGTGTAGGGCAGCGGCCCTTCTGCCTCTTGGAAGCAGTGTGATAGACCCTCCGCTGTGTCTGACATGGCTCCACTGGCTGACTCTGCACTTGGGACCCACGTGCGCGCCATCTTGCCGGAGAGGGTTCAAAGCAGATGAAGGAGTCTGTCTTGTGGCTGCTTCAGTGCGTCAAGTTCCTTCTGTTATCTGGGCCCGGCCGATGTAGAGGGGCCACTGCACCCCACCCCAGTGCCGGCTGAGATGTGCTGTCCCCCCTGACTGGGGGTGCACAGGGCCACGTGGGAGCATCTGGCTTCCTCTCCACAAGCTCCTGTGTCCTCGGGCAGTGGAAGCGGGACAAGCACCACACATGTTGTCAGAAACGTGATAACAAGAGGGAGACCAGACATGCGCTGGGTCCCTGGGGTTTCTTTTGCCTCCTTTATTCCAGAGCTAGAGCTGAAGAAGCCAGCGACTCAGAAACACCAGTAAGGGCTGATGAAGAGAGCCCAACGAGCCCGCTCTCCAGCTGGGGGCAGGGAAAGGACATCCTAGAAGACGGAAGGCTTCTAGACAACACCAGCTGTCCTCCAGCCCTCACCATGGACGCCTGCCTCCACCCGCACCTGCACCACGGAGGTGCCAGGGGGCCCAGACTTCTGCCCACACACACTGTGCCAGGAAGCCACACCCTCCAGTGCCAGGCAGGGCCCAGGGAGGAGCCAGGACGCCTGCCCCGCCACAGCGGTGCGCACCCCCGCCCCCAACCCCGGTGTCAGCGGGGCCCGTGGGGACCCAGGCAGGGCCCAGGGAGGAGCCAGGACGTCTGCCCTGCCACAGCGGTATGCCCCCACCTGGTGTCAGCGGGACCCGTGGGGACCCTGGGCCTCGGCCCACATCCGTCACCAGCAAGGTGCCCCCTCCTCTTGGGTATTGACCTGGACTGAGCCGGGACCCCAGACGTCTGCCCCTGCCTGGCAGTGATGAGCAGGGTCAGAAAATGCCAGCTACTACAGAAGGGTTAACAAACATTGAGAATCATAAAATAACATACAGACGTTCAGGTTTCAGTTAAAAATTGCTCATCGTACAAGAGACTATCAATAGATGCCAACACTGAAATGACAAAGATATTAGAATTGACTCACAGGAGGTTTTAAGGCAAAAACAATAAAATGCTTTAATGACCTATTATGAACACACCTGAAACAGAAGAAATAGAAAGTGTCAGCAAAGAAGAAGAGCTAGACTGAAATGTTAGAACAAACAATTTCAACAACCAAAGTAAAAAGGCCACAGACAGGCTCACCAGCAGCATGGGGCAACAGAAGAAGAGACTCGGTGAACTGAAAGAACAGAATTAACCAATATTAAAAAAAAAGACTGGAAAAAATTGATCAGAGCCGGAGAGACCTGTGGGACGAATAGAAGATCTAACATGCATTTCACTGAGGTCCGAGAGGGCAAGGAGAAGGAGGATGGGATGAAAAAGAACTTGGCAAAGAGACAAATTTGGAAAGAGACAAATTCAGAGATTCAAGAAGCTGAACAAAACCCAACCAGGGTAAACCAAAAGAAATCTAAGATACAGAAAATAAACTTCCGTAAGTGAAAGACAAAGGAAAAATCCTCAATACAACCAGAGGAAAAAATAAACAACTCCTTATCTCTAGGGAAAAATAATTCAAATGATAGTGGATTACTCATCAGAAACCACAGAGGCCCAAGGAAGTGAGGCAGAATTTTCCAAGTGCTCAAAGAAAAGGCCTGTCAATCCAGAGTCATGTCATCCGGGAGAAATATCCTTCAGGAACAAAGAAGGAATCAAGATGTTTTCAGATGAAAGAGAAAACTAACAGAATTTGTCACCAGAAAACCTAAATGCTAAAAATGACTAAAGAAGTTCTTTACACAGAAAGGAAACAGTAAAAGAAGGAAACTTGGAACAGCAGAGAGAAAAGAGAAAAGCAAGAATATAGGTAAATAAAATAGACTTTCCTTCTCCTCTTGAGTTTTCTAAATTACATTTGATGGCCTAAGCAAAAATCACAGCACTGTCTGATGTGGGTCAAAATGTATTGCAGGGGGCTTCGCTACTGGTCCAGTGGTTAACAGTCCACCTGCCAATGCAGGGGACATGGGTTTGATCCCTGGTCCAGCGAGATCCCCCATGCTGTGGGGCAGCTAACCCCATGCACCACAACTCCTGAGCCTGCATGTTGCAGCTACTGAAACCCGCACACCCTAGAGCCCTCTCCACAGCAAGAGAAACCATCCCAGGGAGAAGCCCAAGCGCTGCGGCGGAGCGCAGCCCCTGCTCGCTACAGCTGGAGAAGAGCCCCTTGCAGCAACAGAGACCTGGCACAGCCAAAAACAAACAAATAATTTTTTTTTAATGTAAGTGGAAAAAATATTTATGATGATTATTTTATGAATGGGGAAGAATAACAGATGTATAAAGAGGTACATTTTCTATTCTTGAACTTCTGAAAACTGTTTAAGTTACTCATAGAAAAGTAGGAAAAAGAAAACAGAGGAAAAAATAGAACAAACTGAAAAAATGGCAGACTTAAGACTGAATACCAACTATTACATTAAATATAAATGGAATAAATGTATCAATTAAAAGGCAGAGGTTGGCAGAATAAGTTTTTGAAAACTGATCTAACCATATGCTGTCTCTAAGAAACTCACTTCAAATATAGCAAGTTGGGGACAAGTGTATCATGTATATCTTAATCTAAGGAAAGCAGACCTGTCTACATAACATGAGCTAAAGGAGACTCCAGAGCACAGACAATGACCATAGGGTGAGAGGAATAGAGTCGGCTCACTGAGAAGACACGGCATCGTCATGTGGGTGCGCTGAACAGTGCAGCGTCAACACACATGAGAGAACAAAGCCTGGACTGAAAGGGAAAGAAGACGAGTCCACAGTTATGGATGGACACTCCAACACCCGTCCCTCAGCTATGGATAGAACAACTAGATGAAAATTGGCCAGGGTATAGAAGAACTCAAACGCCTATCAACAGGATCTAATCAACATGTTTGGAACTTTCCACCCAACAACAGTAAGATACCCATTCTTTTCAAGTGCCACGGAATATACACTGAGATAAGTCATATTCTGTACCATCAAACAAACCTCAGCACATTTAAAGAACTGAAATTACACAGAGTGTTTTCCTTAACCACAGTGGAATCAAACTAGAAATCAATAACAGAAAGATAATAAGAAAATCTCCAAATACTTAAAAACAACACACTTATGAGTAATCCATGGGGCAAATTACTGAAATGAATGAAAATACACTTATCAAAATCTGTGAGACACAGTTAAAGGCTGGCTGAGAGGAAACTTAGAGCACTAAATGCACATGTTAGATAAAGGGACGAATCTCAGATCACTGAGCCCCCATCTGAAGCACCTAGAAAGAGTAGACCAAAATAAAGCCAAAGCAAACAGAAAGCATTAAATGATAAAGATGTGAACAGAAATCACTGAGATTATGAACAAAAATCACTTTTAAAAATCAATGAATTGAAGATCTGGCTCTTTGAAAACATGGATAAAATTGACAAACCTTTAGCAAGACTGACCAAAAAAAGAGAGAAGAAACAAATTGCCATTATCGAGAATGAAACAAGATATCACTGTGGGCCCTAGAAGAGCCCACAGAATAAAATTCTTTTTATTATCAAAAAGAATAACGGAATGCTACAAAGAACCTCACATACATGTATTTGATATGAAGAGTGGACTACTTCATCAAAAAATATAAGCTACCGTAATTCCCCTAATATGAGGTAGCCTTTCAACGTTTGGTGCTGGAACGCTTAGACATCCATAGGTAAAGACAGACATCAGCCCAAGTCTCACGCCTTATAGAATGTAACTGAAAATAGATCATGAACTGAAATGTAAAACATAAAACTGTAAAAATTTTAGGAGAAAACCTTCAGAACCTAGAGCTAAGCAAAGAGTTGTTAGACTCGACACCACAGGCATCCATAAAAGGAGAAGTTGATGAACTTCATCTAAACTTTTCCCTGAAGAAGGCTTTGTTTAGAGGATAAAAAGACAAGCTGCACATTAGGAAAAAATGTTTTCAAATGACAGATCCGCCAAAGGGCTGGTACCTGGACTACATAAATGAAAAACTAAATACACAACTACTATACAACCCAGGAGTCTCATTCCTGGACATTTATCCCAGAGAAGTGAAGATGTGTTCACAAGCAAAACCCGTGCCCAAAAGTGATTAGCAGCTTTATCCATCACAGCCACGAACTGCAAGCCACCCAGATGTCCTTTAACAAGCAGGCAGGTAAACAAGCAGGGGCACGTGCGTGCTCTGGAACTCCCCTCAGGGCTGAGGAAGAAGGAACCCGGACACACACGACAACCCGGAGGAACCTCCAAAGGATTTTGGCGAATGCAAACAGCCAAGCCCTCCACGTTATGAACTCTGTGATGTCACTTACATGACAAAATTCGAAATGTCCTCCAGGGTTAAGGAGGGAATGGGGCTGAGGGTGTGGGTGATGATGAGTGGGCGAGGTTACAGAAGGGCTGCAGGAGGGTCTTTGTGGTGGTGGCCGTGTCTCTGTCTGGTCAGTGTCCTGCAGTGCTAGCAACTGAGTTCAGGATACAGAGTGCCTCTGTGCTGTTTTTTCCAATACATTTGAATATTGGAAAACATAGACATGTGAATCTATGTTCTCTCAAAATAAAAAGATTAATTAAAAGAGAAAGCAGGAAGAGAGGGGAAACAAACAAACAAACAAAAAAAAAAGGAAGAAGAAGGACATCCCTGGTGGTCCAGTGGTTAAGACTCCGCCTCGCAATGCGGGGGATGTGGGTTCAATCCCTGGTCGGTCACTGAGATCTCACATGCCACAGGGCAGCTAAGCCCGCACACCACAACTCGAGAGTGTGCGCCCTGACAAAGATCCCACGTGCCGCGAGAGAGATCTGACGCAGCCAAATAAATAGATACTAGGAACAAGGTGCGGAGAAGGCGATGGCACCCCACTCCAGTACTCTTGCCTGGAAAATGCCATGGATGGAGGAGCCTCATAGGCTGCAGTCCCCTGGTAGGCTGCAGTCCATGGGGTCGCTAAGAGTCGGACACAACTGAGCGACTTCACTTTCCCTTTTCACTTTCATGCATTGGAGAAGGAAATGGCAACCCACTCCAGTGTTCTTGCCTGGAGAATCCCAAGGACGGGGGAGCCTGGTGGGCTGCCGTCTATGGGGTCGCACAGAGTCGGACACAACTGAAGCGATTTAGCAGCAGCAGCAGCAGCAGGAACAAGGTGGGGAGGGAGAAGAGGTGGAACGGCAGCTGTGCCAGAGTCTTAGGGCAGCTTCGTGGGCAGACAGGTGTGGGAGCAGGTTCTCATGACTCTGGGTGGGGGTGGAGGGCTTCGGCGGGGCAGGGGCAGGGCTGGGCTCAGCCCAGGTCACAGACCTTGAGCGGTGCGTTAGCTCCAACCGCATCATCCTACAGAGGAGGATGACATTAGAGGTCTCAAAGCCCTGGATGGAGCCCAGAGCTCCTGGCTCTTCCCTGTCCACCCCGCCCCACCCCCTCCAGACGTCAGAGCCCATCGCAGGGACAGACTTGACCAGTAAACTTGTCCAGGCAAGGTCAGTGGGACCTTGTTTCCTGTACTGTCTGTGCTGTTCATCTGAGTCCATTTATCTTGCTCTCTGTTAGTAAACGAGCAGGAAACAGCTCCAGAGGTTTAAGAGAACTTTATTTAGCGAAAGCGGAAAGTTAAGTTACTGTTTTGGTTTTTCCTGAAATGGAGTGAAGCGTTGTCGTTTTAGTTTGTTAGATTAACACGTGGGAACCACTGGTCAGGGTTCTGTCCCCTCCTGCACAGCCATGCACGTGCACGCATGCACACACACACACACAACACCCCAAATCCCTAGTCACCAAAGATCCACCCCATATTACAGCTGGGAGGCTGCAGGGAGTGGGGTGGGGACTGAGTACCTGGACCTTGGCTGGGTTTGGCAGGGGGACCGAAGAGACGGGCTCTGGGGCGTGCGGCCGGAGGGGGGTTTCTCGCAGGGAGGGGAAGGGTCCAGAAAGAACTGTCACTTGGCCAGCCAGTGACAGCTAGGGCAGACTGCCCATAGTGCACTGCACCTGCTCTCCCCGGGCCACGACCATAGAGGGCTTGGGGGCTGGCAGCTGCCCTCGTTTAGGAAAGATGTTGGTGTGACTGTCTTTACTTGAACACCTGACTTTCATATGGCTGGGATATCTTCCAGGGGTGTTGGTTAATTACTCTGCGTGGAAACGGCACTGAATCTCTTGTCTCTTATAGGACAGAGAACACCCCGATGATTGCCGGCCTTGGGAAGGTAAGCCCTGGGGGCCTCGGACGGATGCAGCTCGCTTTGTCCATCAGCGTGCAGGGGAACCTCAGTCTTCCTCCCGTGTCTCTTCCTCACTCTCACCCCATGTTCGGGGCGGGGTCCCCACCGAGAGGACCCGTGGCACCAGCCGGGCGTCCTGCAATTCAGCTCCATCCTGACACTGCCCACCCTCAGGGTGAGGGCTCGGTCCCACAAGACCCCCACCCCCGAAAACTTGAGATGCCAATTGCCACCTGTGCTTGTGACCAACTGGCTGTGAATCAGACGTTACCATGACCCGCTCCTCGAGTTCAGTGGGTCTGCTAGAACAGCTCACAGAACTCAGAGGAACTAGACCACTGACCCCAATAAACAGTTTATCATGAAAGGGTGTGATAAAGGATGCAGGTGGACACCCAGAAGGGCAGGATGTGAGAAGGGCGTCCATGCCCTCGCCAGCACCCCCCTCCCAGCACCTCTGTGCTCAGCAACCTGGAAGCTCTCTGAAGCCCTCCTCCCGGGGTTTACTGGAGGATTCGCTCAATCATTAACTCCTTTTCCAGCCCCTCTCCGCTCTCTGGATGTGGGGCCCGGGGCACTGAAAACCCCACGCTTCTAATTCCGGTTCCGTGACCAGCCCCCACCTAGAAGCCCACCCAGAATCACCTCATTAGAGCAGGAAGCACTCCTGTCATCCAGGAAATTCCAAGGGACTTGGGAGCTCGACATCGGAACCAGAGTCCAAGGCCGAAATTAGAATAACACAGCCCTCTCATGCCACAGTGACTCGGGGAAGTCCCGGGTCTCGTCTGTGCAGGGCCAGGGCAGACCCCTGGGCACGTTCTGTGGGCTCACAGCAGTTTCCCAGCCACTCCAATGGGCGGCCCCGGCCTCAGAGAAGGTCACTTTCATGACCCCAATAAACGGACCAATGTATTAATAAGAGAAACCTCGAATTTTATTTATCAACCTGGAGACATGCTTTTTAGGATCCTTGGAGTGGGTTTCAGGTGCCTAGCATTTGAAAGGAACAGGCTCTCTTTTCGAGTCGTCTAACATAAGAAACAGCGACATCATTCCCGCAGGCTTGCTCGTCCCGGGTCCTGCTGCCCGCCCCCTGCACCGCCCCCCTGCACCGCCCCCCGCCCCCGCCGTGCCCCCGCGCCCCCCACACACACCTTGCTCCCCCCGCCCCCGCCTGAGCCTGGCTGCCCCTCCCCTGAAGACAGGGGCACAGTGCAGCCTCTTAAGGAGGCTCCTTCCCAGGACCAGCCGGCGGCCCAGCAGCAGCTGCGGCCCCTCCCTGGCCGCACACAGCCTCTCTGACCCTGCCGTCACTCGGGGCGGGGGCCCACCATCGTCGCCCCCTTGCTCAGCCTGGAGCCCCTCGGTGCACTGAGGCTAGGACCCCCCCTACACTCTGCTCACCGTCCCCGGGAGGCGTCTGTGTCCTCGCCCACCAAGGCCAAGTCCAGGTCTCCTGGCACTCTCCGCCCCTTCCCCGTGGGGCTGAAGGCAGGCCCCTCCTGCTGTCGTCCCCTTCCCACCCCCGCATCCTCACACTCCCCTTCCTGTGTCCTCGGCCCATGGAGTGGCCTGCACGCACCCCCCTCCTCCTGAGGCCTGGCCTGCTGCTTGCTCTGCTCCCCTGAAGCCTCAGAGAAGGCCCCCATTTGCTCTGTGACTTCCAGAAGACGTGGGGCCAGTTCTCGACCCCGCCCCGGCCAAGTGCCTTCTCTGCTTCCTCTCTTTCAGCCCCCTCTCCCGGCCTGGTGCTCATCCCCCCCACCCCGGGGCTCTGACGCCAGCCTGGGTTCCGGTCTTCCATCTGCCATCGCAAGGCAGACCTTGACCTCCGGGGAGCCCCAGGTCCCCACCTGCTTTCTCGGCCCTCAACGTGTGCTGCTATCTCTCCCCAGGGTGCCCCCTGCCACCCGGGCTCTTGCTGAGAAACCCAGGAGGTGGCCTTGGTCCTCCCCATCCTCGCCCCCTGCACCTGACGCGGCAGCTGGTCCCGTCCGTCCAGCCTCCGCCACAGATGAAGACCTGCCCCTTGTCCATCTCCACCGAGCCTAGGCCAGGTCTCCCCCGCCTTTTGTGTGGACGCCTCGTGCATGTTCCACAGAGCACCCAGCTGTGAACACACAGGTCAGGCGGCTCCGACCCAGCTTCAGCATCCAGGTTTCGGCTCAGAACCTGCCATCACGAGGCCTCCGGGCACCGTCCTCCCGCTCACACTGTTCCAGGAGCGCTCGCCCTTCCCTCCTCGGCCTCCGCCCGGAACGCCCTTCCCCGGGCTCTACACTCTCTTCAGGGCGCCCACCTGAGGGCAGACACGGCCGCCTCTTCCCCCGTCCTGTCTGTCTGTCTGTAGAGTGGACAGGGACAGCCTCCGGTCACTGACTGGGGACTCCGCAGGGCCCCGGGCGTCAGGACGCCTGACAGCTGTCAGATGCCAGTCGACAAGTGAAGGGCAGACAGTCGGCACGCGGCGCGTGTCCGTGAGGCCCGGGGAGGAGCAGTTGGAGGCGACATCGCCTCTGCCCTTAGGAAGCAGAACCTCCGCTGCTGTCTGCCCCCCACCCCTGCCCATCATCACCCACACCCTCCTGTGTCCGCAGGCGGCCGAGCTGGTGGCGGAGAACGGCGAGGCCTACGAGGCCCACATGCGGGGCGTGCGCGACTACCTGGAGGAGAGGCTGGCGGTAAGTGCCCGGAGCCCGGGGGGTGGACGCGGGACCGAAACACCAGGGACAAGACACCTGATGCTTCTGGAAGACCCAAGTGTGCTCAGAATCTTTCTCTTCCAATTTACCTTGCCTTTCACACTCAGTCTCCCTGAGTATTATAAGGAGATGCTTACAGATAAAATAATAATTCTGTGGGGCTTCCCTGGGGCTCCATGGTAAAAGAACCCGCCTGCCAGTACAGGGGATGGGGTTCCATCCCCGGGTCGGGAGGACCCCCTGGAGAAGGAAATGGCAACCCATTCCAGTATCCTTGCCTGGAGAATCCCAGGGAGAGAGGAGCCTGGCGGGCTACAGTCCATGGGGTCCCACAGAGTCGGAGAGGACTGAGCTACTAAACAACAAGAAAGAACAATCACTCTGTGTGTTGAGGGCGAGGCTTTGTTTTCCAGAAAGTCTGAAGTTCAAACAGTTGTGAGGAGGGGGGCTTCGAAGACATGACACATTTTGTGCGTTTTTCAGGCTGAATTTGGTGAGAGAATCCATCTGAACAGCCAGTTTCCAGGCGCCGAGCGGCTCCCCAACACCTGTAACTTCTCCATCCGGGGACCCCAGCTCCAAGGTGAGGAGAGGGCCGGCTCAGGCCGTCGAGGGGCTGGTCGGGGGCTGAGGGCAGGATCGGCCCACCGGGCGCTGTCCGAGGGGCTCTGATCACAGCTGCTGACCGGCTTGGGGCACTGAGACCACGGAGGCAGAGGCGCTCAGCACCCCCAGGGGCCCACGCCAAAGATGGAAGGGAAGGTCAGATGAGCAAAAGGTCAGGCCGCTGGGCCCAACTCTGCCGCAGTTTTTACAGAACACTGTGAGCGGTGGGGAAGGAGAGGCAAGCTACTAAAGCCCGGCTTGGGGTGAGGCTGACGCAGGTGTGCGCCTCCTCCTCGGCTCCGCCATCACCGCCTCCGCTTCCCGAGCGGAAACCCTGGGGCTCAGGTTCGGGTTCGGATGACTCGTCCCCCAGACGCCCGAGTCCCTGAGGCTGGAGTCCAGGGCGCAGAGCATCCTGTCTGTCTGGGAGGGGGCTCCGGGGGCCCGGAGAACTGCAGCTCAGTTTTCACTTCTTAGCCGAGGTCGTCGCCTTGAGGGTCTCCTGCTTCGGACCATGCAGGAGCCCCAGGGCGGCCGTCACTGGACTGAATGCGTCCTCTCTGGGAAGGAGGCTGTGGGAGGGGAGTTCCTCAAGTACCTTTCCCCCTTTTCTGGGGCAGACTTTATATTCTCTGAGGGCCTGTGTTAATTTAAACGAGACAGGTTCCTTGTTCTGATTGAATCAGCCCTCACTGATGTGTTTTTTTGGCCACACCGTGGGGCTTGTGCGAGCTTAGTTCCCCAACCAGGGATCGAACTCAGGCCCTGGCAGGGAAGGCGTGGGGTCCTAGCCACTGGACCGCTGGGAAATTCCGTCAGTGTGTTTTTGTTTTTTTTCAATCTCCATGCTTGTGAAGCAAGAAGGCTTAACAAAGCCTTAACAAAGGCAGCTCCCGGTGTCTCCACCGTTAACACACGGAGACGTCAGGATGGACATTCTTACCAGGCCAACACAGCACTCAGCAGGTGGCTGGTCAGGGTGCCGCATCCTCGAGGCTGGTTTCAGGAGGAGGCGCTCCCCCGGGTCCCGCAGTGGCTCCCCACCCCGCAGCCAGAGAGGCCTGTGCCCTGGGATTCGCCAGGTGGCAGCAGGGAAGAGAGGCGGCCGCCGCTCAGCCTGCCCTCAGTGGCCTGTGCTCTGTCTCCTCAGGCCGCGCGGTGCTGGCTCAGTGCCGGACTCTGCTGGCCAGCGTGGGGGCCGCCTGCCACTCGGACCTCGGGGACCGGTGAGTGCTCCACACAGCGTGGCCGCAGCATCTGGGGCGCGTCCCTGCACCAGGCGGCAGGGAGCTCTGTGGCCTGGCAGGGACCGGGGGTGAGGGAGCATCGCAGGCACTCTGGAGGGCTGGGGGAGCTGGGCTGGCCCTGGAGATGGGGCAGCGTCTCAGCGTGGGGCTGGGGCCGGGCTGGAGGGCCAGGGCCTCAAGACAATCGGGAACAGATTTGAGTTCCGATCGCTCCCCCTGCCAGGAGCAGACAGAAGCAGGAGGGGCCGCTGTGGGGGCTCAGGCCCTGGGAGCAGCCTGGTGGGAGGAAGGGAAGGGGGTCTGCTTTCTTGCGGGGGTGGGGGGCCTGCAGGTGGGAGGGGAGCCGGATGAGGCAGCCTGTGCTCTGGAGAGAGCAGGGCTGGGTCCTGACGAGCAGGGGCCCTCACTCGAGGGAGGCCGGGGCTGTGGGAGACCACACACCACTGACCAGGGGCCGCAGCCTCCTTGGCGCAGCAGGCCAGCCTCCAGCCGCAGCAGTGGCTGCGCAGCCCCTCTGAGAACCACGCCCGTTAAACTCCGAGGGGGTGGGAGGCCTCTCCCGGGGAGGGGCCTGTGGCTGCCTCCAGGGGGACACCACATCCTGCCACCCTGGAAGCATGGAGAGCTGAGTCCCGTGGGCTGACCGGCTCCCGCCCGCAGGCCGTCCCCAGTGCTGCTGAGCTGCGGCGTCCCCGTCGACGTGGCCAGGAACGCCATCCGGCTGAGCGTGGGCCGCAGCAGCACCCGGGCTGAGGTGGACCTCGTCGTGCAGGACCTGAAGCAGGCGGTGGCCCGGCTGGAGGGCCAGGCCTAGCGCCTGCGGGAGCCCCTTCCCTGTGCTGAGGGCCCGGCGCTGGCACCGCCGCCCCGCAGCACCCAAGGAAGGGGAAACGCCGTGGCCGCCTCCCTGCTCCCCTCTGGGAAGACGGGCGAGCTTGTCACAGGCATCCCCTTCCTGGAAGGTGGCATTTTTATCCGAAAGATAAAATCCTAGCATTTATCACCAGCTGCTACCATGAACGAAGGAAGCGTGATTTTCAGGGGCCGTCCTGGCCTCCCCGCACTTGTCTGCAGAGAGGGCAGTGTCGCCTCACCCCGGACCCTCCTCAAGGCCTTTCCAGAGGCGGGGGCTGCTGCGATCAGGCCCCCTTCCCGCGGGGCACCCTGCACTTCCCGCCCTGCCCATCCCCCTGGTCACCTGCCGGTCCCTCGGCCGTTGGCCACTGGGCACCTCCCCATCACCCCCGGGTCCCTGCCGCCCCTTCCCTCTGATCTCTCGCTCAGGGTCTCGGCTCCTCAGTCAGCCGCAGGCGCCCTGTGGTCGGGTCATCCCCGGGGTGGGTGAGCCTCCATCCCTCACACCCCTTCCCTCCCAGGTGTATTCGGGAGGATTCTGGGATCCCCACAGATGCCCTGGGGTGTCTGAATCACGTCAAATGTCTGTGGAGACATTTACATAGGAGTGATTTTTTTAATTGAACAACACATTTAATGTGTGATTGAAAAGGGCAGAGAACTTCACGATGACACTGAGGAAACGACTGTCAGAAACGAGATGAGCTAATAAGAGGCGCGATCTGTTCTGGACACCTTGTGGCTTTTCTAGTCTCCGCTTTGGTGGGGGCACCGGGTGTCCGTGCCTGCTGTGGGGGTGGGGTCAGCCAGCCAGCCACGGAATAATCCCACGTGATCTCCAGGGCTTCAGCTTGAGACCGTGTCTGCAGGAGCCCCACAAGGCAGCTCCCTGACATGAGTGAGCACCCAGCGGGCTCCAGGCAGAGGCTGGGGCGCCCCGAGTTCACCAGCAAGCACTGTGGGTGTCCAGCCCCACTGCAGATAACAGCCTGGGAAAAGACGCTGGGCAGCTCTGGAAAATGAGCTTGGGACCATGAACTCCAGTCCCTGTGGCTGAGGGTGGGTAGGGCAGGGGACCTGAGACTCTCACCCTCCTCTCAGAGGCCTTCCTGTCCAGTGCCAGGCCCTGTGCCCGTCACTGGTCTGCAGAGCCACTGCTGCCCAGCAGTGCGTGAAGCCCCCAGTGCCAGCCAAGGCCAGGCTCCAGGAGAGCGTTCCCAGGGGGCAGCAGGCCTGGGTGCCCATGGCTGACACGGCCCAAATGCTTAGAAAGGGCTTCGCTTGGATGGGTCTGCCCTCCCGGGAGGAGGGTCTCCTAAGCGGCCTCTGCACGGCCCACCACAGCGTTCGGAGGCTGTCCCCTGCCCGGAGAAAGCAGACTCTCAGGAGCTGACTGCTTCCTGGAAAGGACACTAACTGTGAATACCCACTCAACGTGGGAAGTCCGTCCCAGCCCTCGATCCACGTGAGGGGGAGGCATGGTCCAGCCACAGGGCAGTGCCCACCTCCTACCCAAACCTGATGCGGGCCCTTCCCCTGCTCTGGGTGCCCCGGGAGTGGCTGGGGCAGGGCTGCAAGGCCCGGTCCCCAAGGCCTATCCCCCCCCACCCCCACCGCCTCCCATCTGCCCTGTGCGCGCTTATCGGTAACCGGAGCCGCGAGCTGCGTCCCATCCTGAAACAGGAAGCCCGGGCCTGTGTGAGCCTCGGAGAGCCGGCTGGGTGGCCAGGGCGGAGGATGGAGGAGCAGCGGGCGCTCGCGGCCGCCAAGGACGGGGATCTGGCCACCCTGGAGCAGCTGCTGGAGGCGGGCACCCTGGGCCCGCATGTCACTGATGCCCTGGGGGCTGGCCTGGTGCACCACGCCGCCCGGGCTGGCCACCTGGCCTGCGTCAGGTTCCTGGTGCAGCGAGCCAAGCTGCCCGGCAACCAGCGGGCCCACAACGGGGCCACCCCCGCGCACGACGCCGCGGCCACTGGCGGCCTGGCCGAGCTGTGCTGGCTGGTGCGCCACGGCGGCTGCGGTCTGCAGGTGAGCGGGGCGCAGCAACGGCGGCTGCAGGGTGCAGGGCCCGCGTCCATGGGGAGGCGCGAGCCGAGAGCCAGGTCTGGAGCCCGGGCTTCCCCAGGGCCCTGGGCTGCTGCTCTGGGGGGAATGGCCACCGGACTCCCACAGCACACACAGTGGTGTGTCTCCACCCCATGCCCCTCCCCAGCCCCAAACAAAGCTCTCAGAAGCCACAGACGCCCCCTGAACCACCTGGTATTCCCCAACGTCCAGCACAGAGCGGCCCCTCTCGTCCTTTCACCCAACGCCCCCACCCAAGAGCACTCGGCCTTGCCAGTGGGGGGTCTCCTGGGGTCTCTTTCTTATCAAGCCTGATCCGTGGGGCCTGCTTCCAAAGGTCTAGAAAAGGGTCCGGGCAAACAGAAGCCCAGCAGGCACTGGGGCTCAGGAGGTGCTGGCCCACCCCGGATGCTGGGGGACCACGGTGGGAGCTCTGGGGCTCAGTGATGGTCTCCCCACGGAAATTTCTCCTGCCCGCCTCTCCCTCTCCCTGCTGGCCCAGTGGGTGTGGGCAAGCGAGCTCTGATGGAGAGAGGAAGTCCTCCCGGAGCCCAGAGAAGCACTGGGTCCCAGGGGAGGGAAGACCCACGGGTCACACAGCCTTCAGCGGCTCTTCCCACAGCCCCGAGGGTGGGAGCAGGGCCAGTCCAGAGCCCAGGAGAACACCCAGGTGTGCGGGTGCCCGCGGTGCAGAAGCGCCCCAGCAAGAGGGCCCGGGTACCAGGGTGGGCGCTGAGTGAGGGTGGGGCAGAGGCCCCTGGACCACCCCTGGACAGGCTGCCAGCCCTGGGCCAGCAAGCTGGGCTAGTGGAGCCTCCCCGGCGAGCAGAGAGCGAGAAGGGCGGGACTGCAGCTTGGAGGGGGCTCGCATGTGCAGGACCCGGGGTTTGGACCCAAAAGCCCTGACTGGTCCCGGCCCTGCTGCTGACCGCGAGCAGATGGCCTGGCTCAGTCCAGGAGACCCCTCTGCACCCCCGCGCTGGAGCCAGGTGGAGGGGTGGGAGCTCTCCCGCGGGTCCGCGCGGTGCGGTCTCAGGCGGCTGCCCGGCAAGCCTGGTCCGGCCCGCCGCCCGCTCACCGGCCGCCTGCGCCTCCATAGGACCAGGACGCGTCGGGCGTCTCCCCGCTGCACCTGGCCGCCCGCTTCGGACACCCGGTGCTGGTGGACTGGCTGCTCCACGAGGGCCACGCGGCCACACTGGAGACCCTGGAGGGGGCCTTGCCGCTGCACCACGCCGCGGTCAGCGGGGACCTGACCTGCCTGAAGCTCCTGACCGCCGCCCACCGCAGGTGAGGGGCTGCGGCGCCGCCTGGCGGGGTGTCCCATGGGCGCGGGCGGCGGGGAGGGGGCCTCATGAGGGAAGGGGAGGGAGCAGGGCCCGGGATGGGGAGGGGAGGGGAATGAACGGACCTTGGGAGAGGGAGGGGGAAGGGGTGGGCGGAGGGGGAGGGGAGGGGGTGGGCCTCAGGGGAGGGCTGGGGGAGGGGGCCGGCGGGGCGGAGGCGGAGGGGGAGGGGGGAGGGGAGGACGAGCCCTCATGCCGCTCACGCGTCTGGAAGGGAGCAGAGTGAACACTGGTCTTGGGGGCAGTGAGCCCCCCAGGTGGGGGCCTGGATTCTCCCTCCACACGCCCGGTCCCACTGCCCCGAGTGGGCGGCTGGGCGAGGCCAACAGACAGGGAGGGGACCGGCCCAGCTAAGGAGGGGGCAGGGGGCATCAGGCCACCAACCCTTCCCCCGTCGTGGGCCCGGCTGCGGTCCTAGCCCCACGGAAGACACCCGGGCGTGTAACTGACCGTCTGCGGGTGCGGCGTCTGTGGCCTGCCGCGGCCATCTGTCCGCAGGACGGCTGTCCTGGTTGGGAGAGGGACTCTGTCCACCCCTCACCTGAGCTGGCCTTTCTCCCCCGAGCCCCTGACACTTCTTCTCCTGCGGGGCTCTGGCTAGCTGGCCGGCCTTCCTGGCCGCCCCCCGCGACAGTGCTGCTGTTCCTGCGCCTTCCCGTCCCGACCTCCCTTCCAAGGCCTTTGAGACTCGCTTCTGCGTGTCTTCCCCAAACAGTCCACACTGGCTGCCCCGGGCCTGGCCGGCCGCAGGGTGTCTCTCAGACTGGCAGTATTAGAAGTACTTTCTGTCATTTGAAAACCGGGTGATTTCACTTTAAAACACACACATGCACAGGGACGCTGCCCCAGGGCCCACATGCCCACCGGCAGAGGCAGAGACGGCAGGAGCCCGAGCGGAAGTCTTTGTCAACAGGGGTGGGGTCCAGTTTGGGGGAGGGGGCTCCTGCTCCCTGCAGGGGTTCAGAGGGGGACCGAGAACTCGCCTGACCCCGTGACCGTATGTAGGCAAGGCTGGATGCGGAAACCTGACGACCCTGCCCCAGTCTCTCCACACGGGGGGGCCTGGAATACGGATGCTGGCCGAGCGCTGGGAAGGGCTAGTATCCTGCTCACAATGGCCCCTTGCACGGAGCAGGCCCCGGGTCCGGAGGTTCCCTGAGCCGCCCACTACAGCCCTCTGGGCCATTCACCCTAAGAGGAGACCCCTGCCGGCCAACCCCCGGCAGCGCGCACAGCTTGATGGCAAGTTGAGGGAGCTGGATTCCTTGGGGTGCGCACAAGCTGGGCGGGTAAGGGGGTGGCCGCAAAGAGCCAGGTGCCGGGCCACCCCGCCCCGATCTGGGCCCTAGGCCGGAGCGGCTCCCCGCGACCCCCGGCCGAGCGCGCTCTGAAGCCCGGCCTCCCCCGCAGCGGCGTGAACCGGCGGACGCACAGCGGCGCCTCCCCGCTCTACCTGGCCTGCCAGGAGGGCCACCTGCACCTGGCGCAGTTCCTGGTGAAGGACTGCGGCGCTGACGTGCACCTGCGCGCCCTCGACGGCATGAGCGCGCTGCACGCCGCCGCCGCCCGCGGCCACTACTCGCTCGTCGTCTGGCTGGTAAGGGGGTGCTGGGGTGCGCGCGCAGGGCGTGGGGGACGTCCGCGGAGGCTGGCACCTGCTCCCGCCTAGCAAGCGGGGCGGCTGGGGCGGAGGCGCCATGCCCTGGGTCTCCGATCTCCCACAGGAAGTTCGGGGACCACGGGGTGGTGGGCGGATCAGATGTGCCTGCAGCGCCTTAGAGCATCCACGTGCCAGACCCAGTCTAGGGCACAGCGGGGAGCTTCAACTGGGGGTGGCCGTGGACTGGACCCGCCCCTGCAGGACCCTGGGGGTGTGCAGCACCCCCTGCGGGCTCTCCCAACCCCTCCCCGAGGAGTCCTGGTGGGAGTCCAGGTTCTCAGGGTGGGTGGCACAGGCAGTGCCTGGCCCTGCTGTTTGGCCACTTGTCCATGCCTGGCCACCCAGACCCTGGGGGGTGTTCCCAGACCCTGAGGGGAGCCCCACAAGCCCCACTCTTCTTCCCTCTGGACCCATGGAGGCACCATCTGGGCCTCTTTCCAGAAAGAACACAGAGTGAACTAGATGGGGGAGGATGCCTTCTTCCAAGACTTTTTCCAGGGCTGGGGACTTCCGCCTCCGCCCTGGAAAACCAGGCCTGTGGGGTGTCTGGGCGCTCTGAGGGTCTCCATTATGGAGAGGGTCTCCATTACCCGATCAAGGGTCAAAGTGGGGAGGTCTCTCCCGGGAGGGGTAGAAGGGCAAGAGGTGGCTGGGGAGGGACTCAGTCCAGCTGCTCCGCTCCTTGTGCCTGGCATAAGAGCTGTGGGGATGCTGCGTGAGGGAAGGAAGGAAGGAAGAAGGAGTGATTTCCTCTGGCCTCCCACCACTCACCTTGGCTTCAGAAGCCCCTAGCAGTTGGCTCTGGCCTCCCTTCACCACTGCCTCTCCTAGGCTGGCCCTTTGCCCCTGGAGCACCCGCCAGCACCCACCTTTGCACCAGCTGTGCCCGCCCTCCCCCCCCCCTCCCCCAGCCAAGCCGCCCTTCTGCAGCTGCTCCTACAGGCCAGCCCCACTCGCGGGAGAAAGCTCCAGGCATTGGCCCTGCCCTGGCCCTCGGATGGAGCTGTGCTTCCATCGTCTCGCCTGTAGTTCAGATGGTGAACTTCAGAAAGGTGCCTGTCCCCAGACCTGGACTCCCAGCGCTGTGGCAGCCTGAGTCCTGGCCGGGCCTGGCCGCGGGCACAAAGGCGGCACGTGCTCAGCACACATGGCGGGAGTGAGTCAGCGGGGTGCGCGGTGTCTCAGAGCGGCGGGGGTGCCCAGGAGCCAGGGGCGGCGGCGGAGGGGTGGTGTTGGCAGGCAGGTCCACACAGCACCCCCCACCACCGGGCAGCCTGACAGGGGCTCATCCCAGGAAGAAGCAGCTGTGGCCGAGGGTCCCAGGGCCAGAAAGGCTCTTCCAGATGGGCCTCCCCACCCCGCCTCCTGCAGGATGGACCACAGGCAGAGGGTGCAGCATCCAGCCTGGCTGACCCACTCAGGGCTGGGGCCCCGCTCCCCTGGGAGGCGCTCTCCTCCCAGCTCGCTGTCCTTTTTCTAACAGACACGTTTGAATGTCGGATAAGCCAGCGTTTGGCTGCAGTGCCCCGGGAATTAAACCACCGAAAGGCTATCCCTTCCACGTGGGAAACACTGCAGGGTGTTCACGCCCGGTCACATCCTTGCTGTTCTCCTGGCCTCGCCTTCTTGGAGAAGGTTGGCCGTGTTCAAAGCAGGAAAAGGGAGAAAAAGGGGGTGACGCCACGTGCACTGGCCCTTCCGGTGGGAAGGCGGGAGAAGAGCCCCTTCGGCCTCACGTTGGCAGGGGTCACGTGGCTGCCCTGGGGGCACGCGGTCCAGGCTGGGGGCCTGGGCCAGAGCCCACGGGTGCCCTCACAGCAGGGCCGACAAGGGCTGTGAGGAGGGCTGGCCTGAAGGCTGCTGGTGGGACGGGGCGCGCCCCCCAGCACCCTGCATCTTGGCACTGGAGCTGTAACAGTCAGGACGCAAACAGGCCTGGTGCCAGGAGGTCCTCCCTTCATCAGCAAACACCTGTTTACTGGCCCTGGGGTGCTGCCCAAAGGCGTTCTTTATTTGAAGTGGGAACACCCCTGGGGGTGTTCAGCTTAAGATCTGGGCTGGGGCAGGTTTGGGGGCTGTGGAATCTCGCAGTAAAACCACCGAGCTCGCTGCCCCCCCACCCAGGCTGCCCGAGGCGCACAAGAGGAGCCAGCCCTGTCCCCAGGGCCCCCTGCCCCGAGGGGGGAGTGGCTGCCCCCGTCCGGCCTCATCTGGCCCGTCCCCCTTCCTCCGTCCACAGGTCACCTTCACGGACGTCGGCCTGACAGCTCGGGATGATGACGGGGCCACTGTCCTGCACTTCGCTGCTCGGGGCGGCCACACGCCCATTCTGGACCGGCTCCTGTTGATGGGTGCCCCCATCATGAGAGACTCCTGGGGGGGACCCCCCTTCACGATGCAGCGGAGAACGGGCAGATGGAGGTAAGGCGCTGGGGGATGGGGGTGGGCAGAGGAGCCTCCGAGAGCTGGCAGTCCTGGACCACTTCCTGCGAGTGAGTCACCGAGCCCTCAACACAGCCCTGTGGGGTACACATTATTAGCCCCTTTTACAGACAGGTAAACCGAGCCCCAGAGGGGCAGCCGTTGCCCAGGATGCAGACTCAGACTCAGATCTCTCTGGGAATAAAGCCCGTGCTCTGCCCTCAGCGCGGGACGCCTCCCTTCGCTCAGAGACTCCCCGGGTGCCAGCTCAGGGGTCAGTCTTCCCGCTGGCCCTCCCAGGAGGGGGTCTGCTGGTCCCCTGCTCTGAGCAGCCTGGGAGCAGGGCCCCGTGGGGGTGTGAGGTCAGCCCCTTCGCTGTGCTCCAGATAAACCTAGGGGCACACGTGGCCCAGGAAACAGCATCCGGAAACCTGGAGTGGGCAGGGTCGGTGTTCCGATACTTGAGGCCCAGCCCTGGGAGTGGACCCGGCCGTGAGCGCTGGCCCTGCACCGGCGTGCCCTGCCCAAGGACCTCCTGCGAAGGCAAGGCCGTGTCTGAGCGGAGTGCGTCTGAGGCGAGCACGTGGGATGACTCCTCTGCCTGCTCCCCCCAGAACCACCCGGCAGGGCTCCAAAGTGGGTCAGTGCATCTGCAATGTCTCCTGGGTCTTCCTGCAGTGTTCCCTTGGCCCCCAGTCGCCGCCCACATGGGCCCAGAGAAGCTAGTCGAGGGCAGGGGGCGGGTGTTTTATCAAGGTGCAGCCCGGTATCCCATTTTGGACTTTGGTTCTGGACAGCTGTTTCCCGCTGGAACCTCAAGTATTCCTGGGCCCAGGTGGCCCACGAACAGCACAGAAAGTCCCAGGAAGGCATGCAGTCCTTCTGATAAATCAGAGAGAGGCGTGATGCCCCCATGCTAAACAGCAAGGCTGAACACTTCTTCCTGACTCTCAGGAGCCCTGAGGGCCCCCTCCTGCTCCCCCCACCCCCAGCCACACCCCCTCCTTTCACCCTGCAGGCCAGCATTCAGCCCCATGGGCTCACCAAGCAGACGGTGGGGGTGGCGTCCAGAGGGGCCTGGGGTGGTCCCTCATGTCCTGTACCTGAGAAGGCGGTGGGGGTGGCGTCCAGAGGGGCCTGGGGTGGAAGGCCGCGGGTGGCCGGAAGGGCCCTGAGCCAGCGTGATGTAGCTCAGACAGCATCCTGCCCCCACAAGCCACGGCCTCCACAATCCTGAGGGTGGCCAGAGCAGCACCCTGCCAACTTTATTTTTAAGCAGCATCATCTTTTTTCAAATGAAGTGTTCTGTAGGGGACCAGGAGGTTCAGCAGGTAAGCCAAGGGTTCATGAGGCCCTCACCCTGCTCGCTCGGCGGGAAAGGAAAGGAACCCAAGCCTCAGAGCTGAGAACCGCCCTCCTCCGTCTCTGTGTTGTGGAAATTCCTCCTGCCTGGGCTGTGCTGGGGCTTCCCTGCTGCCCCCACCCCTCCGGCTTCCTCCGCTTGTGGCGAGTGGGAGTGGGTCCTCGCTGGGGTGCAGGGCCTTCTCATCGTCGCGGTGGCACCTCTGCTGCGGGCCCGGCTCCAGCGCTCGCAGGCCTCAGTGCTGGCAGCACTCGGGCTCAGTACTTGCGGCTCACAGGCTTAGTTGCCCTGAGACATGAAGGGTCTTCCCGGACCCGGGACCGGACCCATGTCCCCCTGCCTTGGCAGGTGGGGTCGTAACCACTGGACCACCAGGGAAGTCCCACGATAACGTCTCCATGCCATCTACTATCCAGCCTGTCTAATGTCCATCTCATATCCATGTCTCTGGTTGTGCTATAACCAGGATGGAAGCAGAGTCCATGCATTATTGATCGCCTGTTGGGTCTTAAAGTTGTTAACAGTTCTGGAAAATTATGATCATCCCGGAAATATGATCACCCCATGCCACTCTGTATTTTATTTAATTTTATTTTTTTGTAAATTCTTTTAATTGGAGGTTAATTACTTTACAATATTGTGGGTTTTGCCATATATTGACATGAATCAGCCATGGGTGGACATGTGTTCCCCATCCTGAACCCCCCTCCCACCTCCTCCCCAATCCCATCCCTCTGGGTCATCCCAGTGCACCGGCCCTGAGTGCCCTGTCTCATGCATCAAACCTGGACCGGCGATCTGTTTCAAATATGGTAATAATACATGTTTCGGTGCTATTCTCTCAAATCATCCCACCCTCGCCTTCTCTCTCAGAGTCCAAAAGTCTGTTCTTTACATCTGTGTCTCTTTTGCCATCTCACATATAGGGTCATCATTACCATCTTTCGAAATTCCATATATATTCATTAATATACTGTATTGGTGTTTTTCTTTCTGACTTACTTCACTCTGTATAATAGGCTCCAGTTTCGTCCACCTCATCAGAACTGCTTCAAATGCATTCTTTTTAATAGCTGAGTAATACTCCATTGTGTATATGTGCCACGGCTTTCTTATCCATTCATCCGCCGATGGGCATCTAGGTTGCTTCCATGTCCTGCCTATTATAAACAGTGCTGCGATGAACATTGGGGTGCACGTGTCTCTTTCGATTCTGGTTTCCGTGGTGTGTATGCCCAGCAGTGGGATTGCTGGGTCATATGGCGGTTCTATTTCCAGGTTTTTAAGGAACCTCCACACTGTTCTCCATAGTGGCTGTACTAGTTTGCATTCCCACCAACAGTGTAAGAGGGTTCCCTTTTCTCCACAGCCTCTCCAGCATTTATTGTTTGTAGACTTGTTGATAGCAGCCATCCTGACTGGCGTGAGGTGGTACCTCATGGTGGCTTTGATTTGCATTTCTCTGATAATAACCACGCTGTATTTTAAGATAAATCCTTGTTTTAGAAGAGTTTAGAGTTGTTTCAGATTTGTAGGAAAATGGAGGCGCTGGCACAGACCGCTCTGCTCAAGTCCACATCCGCTTTCCCGCCCCTGCTCACAGGCGCCCGCTGTGGTGGCCGTCACTGCGGTGAAGTCGTCTCCCTGTCCCCAGCGCCGCTGCCCCAGACCCATCTAGGCTCAGGCCCCACACCACAGTGCCTCGCGCTCCACTCGGCTTCTCTTGTGACCCCTGCCCCCCAGGCTCTAGATAGACAGCCCGCTCCTGCGGTCCACACACCCCCACCACAGCCTCCTTCACAAAGGGCCTTCACAAGCCCAGTCTCCTCTCGCTTTCCACGCTTCATCCTCTCCTCTGCTCCTCGCTGCTGAGCCTCCCACCCTCCTTTCCTCCTGGTCCCGGGGGCCCAGCCAGGAGGGAAACTGGGGGCCCAGCGCCAGCCTGACCCGGGGAGGGGGCATGTGAGACCAGCACAGGAGCCAAAGGCTCAGAGATGGAGACATCGGGGATGGAGTGAGGATCCCCGGAGCTCACCCTGGGCCTGGAGCCAAGAGGAGGGGCTTGTAGAGCACCAGGCCTGAGCGGAAGGCCAGGGAGCAGGCAGGGCAAGGTGGGCGAGGTGGGCGAGGTGGGCGAGGTGGGCAAGGGCACAGCCTGGAGAGCTGGGGGCGGAGCCATCTCTCTTAGCCTCTGCACCCCAGTTTCTTAGTGTGAGAACGGACACCGCTCCAGGAGTTGCTGGCTCCGTATTTAAACCCAAGGCCTGGGCTGCAGGGGCGAAGTCAGGGTCAGGCGGCCTGGCTGGAGTCCCGCTGTGCCCCCTGCTGACCATCTGGGCCCTCAGCAAGCCTCCGAGCGAGGGCGCCTGGGGCTCCCACCCCGGATTCGGGGTGTTGGTGCCTGTGGGACCCCATGCCGCCAGGAAAGGGCGTGCCAGGTCAGGGTGGGGGCTCAGGCCTCCGTGTCTCAGCTTGGGGGGTGCGGGGAGTTGGCAGTGGTCACGTGTCTGCCCCCCTCCTGCAGTGCTGCCAGACCCTGCTGTCCCACCGCGTGGACCCCGCCCTGCGGGATGATGACGGCTACACTGCCGCGGAGCTGGCGGAGTACCACGGCCACCGAGACTGTGCCCAGTACCTGCGGGACAGCACCCGGCCGGTGAGCCTTGCGGCCCCTTCCCTCCCAGGCCCCCCTGTGCTGATGGCCAGGGAGCTCACCTGGACACCGCGTGGTTGGGAGGGAGCAGGGGAGAGCCTGGCCCCGGGCTGTGAGGGGACCGGGGCTACAAGGGGGCCCAGGGCTGGGCCGTGGTTGGAGCTCCGCTGAGATCTGCCCTCCACCCAGGCCACAGAGCCCATGCTCACACTCAGGCCAGACGGCTGGGTCGCGCTGAGGATACCCCAGGGGGTGGGAGTGGGGTCTCGGGTCCTCGGGCGATGTGACCTCAGGAGGCGGGCCAGCCCTGTGCAGCCCAGAAGGGGACAGTTTCAGGCAGGCTCCCATCTGGGCACATGACCTCGCCCAGCCTCGCCTCTGCAAGGGCAGGGACCCCATGTGCCGGGCCCCCAGCCCACGATGGGCCATGCATGTTTGCTGAATCAATGGAGCAGTGGGCATGCAGGTGTGCAGGGGGGAGCCCAGCAGCTCCGTCAACGTGGGGAGCCAGCTCCCCCCAGAGCCCCCCAGCAAGGCCCCGGGCGGTGACTGACGACGCGTCCCAACCTGCACAGATTTTGCCTCAGCCTTCTGTATTGGCCACCCCTTCAGAAGCTGTCCCTGGGACCGGCTGGCCCCCCACTCAGGTGAGAACACTGAGGCCCACAGGGGCGCCGTGCCCCCCACGCCGGGTCCCACCCCGGGCTGCCGCGCCTCCCTTTCCCTCGGGGTGTCTCCCCCGGAGTGTCCAGGACAACGGAGGCAGAGCCGCCTTCCTCCCCGGCCCTGGGCCAGTGGGATGGTCCTCACCCGGCCACCACCAAGAGAGCCAGTCTCCACTGCCCAACACCCGCACCAGAGTGGCCAGAGGTTGGGGGCTGGGGGTGCTTCAGGGCACATGTGTTGGAGTCCTGGTTTGTCTCGGTAGCCTAGTTTCAGACACAGGAACTGCAGTCACTGCTTGAAGCAATCTGTTTACTATTTACTGACCCTTCAATTGGCTATGGGCTTCCCTGATGGCTCAGCTGGTAAAGAATCCAGCTGCAATGCAGGAGACCCCGGTTGGATTCCTGGGTCGGGAAGATCCCCTGGAGAAGGGATAGTCTACCCACTGCAGTATTCTTGGGCTTTCCTGGTGGCTCAGCTGATAAAGAATCCGTCTGCAATACGGGAGACCTGGCTGTAATCCCTGGGTTGGGAAGAACCCCTGGAGAAGGGAAAGGCTACCCACTCCAGTATTCTGGCCTGGAGAATTCCATGGACCGTATAGTCCATGGGGTCACAAAGAGTTGGACACAACTGAGCGACTTTCACTTTCATACTTTCTTTCGATTGGCTATTGCTTGACAAGAGTTGTCTTCCTGGCTTGGGTTCCAGAAGTTGGGGGAACTCTGCGGGTTCCTGGTGTGGTAGACGGAGCTCCGTGGTCCGCAGGTTGGGGACGGCCTGGCACCCGTGTCCCCGGCCTCTGTGTGGGCCCTGGGGCCAGCCTGGAGGTGGGCTGGGCGACCCCTCTGCTAACAGGGAGGTGCCTCCTGGCCCCTGTCTGGGGGTCCCCGGCTTGCCCCCAGCCCACGCAGCAGTGCCCACAGCCAGGCCTTCTGTCCGAGCAGGATCTCTGTGCCCAGCCCCTCTCCCCAGGCCCTGGCACACCAGCCCACCCCTCTTGGCCGCTCTGCCCAGCTCTCTTAGGGGTGGGCACTCTGGGTGCCCTGCTGACCCCTCCACTGGGGGTTGTGGGGACCAGCCCATGTCGGGTTTCCTGGGGTTCCTTCTGGTGCTGGCGGTCTCCCCTGGTGTCACCACAGGATATGAGGCAGCGATCCGCTTGGGATTCCCCACGCCGGCCTGGGTGGTCCGTGTAGCCTCCCTACCCGGCCTGCAGGCCCGCAGCATCCAGCCCGTCCACCTGCCCCACCTGTGTGGCAGAGGGGCAGGCTCATCAGGCTATGAGCTCGTCCCTGTGAGCCGCTGCACCCGGGGCTGTCTGGAGTCACCCTCGACCCCTCACATTCAGTCTCGGCCCCGCAGGAGGGCAGGCTATCAGCTGGGGCCACCTCGCTGGGGGAGGCTGGGGCTGATGCAATATTGATGGAAACACGATATCCAGAGGTCGCCCGCGCGGCCTCTTCCTGTGTTGGGCTCGGAGGAGGTGGCGAAAGCCTGTCTTTTCCTCTCAACCTCGCCACCTGCCTCTGCCCCCCGGGCGTCGTGGGTCCCAGGAGAGGCAGCCTGGGGGGTGAGGCTGGACACATGCTCCCCCCGCTGCCTGCGCCGCCCCACTTCGATCCTGGCCACGTCTTTCCGCTTCCCAGGCCTGGGGTCACCTCTGCACAGTGAGGAGGTCTTGGGCAGTGGCTAGAGGGGGCCCCCTGCACCCCGAACCTCCAGGGCGTGGGCTGGGTGAAAGGGACAGACCGGCCGAGCCGCCGCAGCTAGGAGCAGCCATCGGGAAGGTGAGCACAGCCCTCCGCGCAGGGGCAAGCCCAGCCTCTCAGCTCGCAGCCCCCACCCCTGTACGCACGTCTACCAGAGCTGGCATGACCCTTCTCGGCCCAGCGACACTCATGAGCCCTGAGCACCCGTGAGCCCCGGTTTTCTCATCTGTGTGACGTAACCGAGGAGCCTCGCCGGGGGTTGGAGGTGCACCTTGAGCGCCCAGTTTAGTGGCTAATTGACCCCCCCGGGTCTAGAGGGGCACTCAGACCCCTTCACTGTCCAGATGGGGAAACTGAGGCCCAGAGAGGGCCAGGGGCTCCCTGAGGCAGACTGCTCCTCCCCGGGGGAAGGGCAGCCCGTAACCCAATCTCAGCCGTGGTGCCTGGGTGTCCAGCACCCATCTGTGGGTCATGATTTTCTCGGCCCGGGTGGCGTTACAGGCCTGTAACCCGGCTCGCCACAGCGGTCCTCCATGTATAATGCATGGCAGGCGTGGCGCTGCTCAAATCTCATCAGAAACACAGAAAAAGAGACACCGGACCACGGCAGGTCACCAACCCAAGGCCGGCTGACCACCAACCTTGGACGCGCCTAGCTGTCAGGACCCCAGAGGTTGGCAGCGCTCCCCCAGGTCCCGTAGAGTCGGTTAGCGCCCAGGGCCTGGATACTCCGTTACCAGGGGCCGCCACAGCGGACCCCCATCCTGGTTAAAATTCAGAGATCCTCCTGACACCATGCTAACGGCAGCAAGGAGGTCCGTGTGCTGCGGTGCGCCGGGCCCTGCCAGGGGCTCCCGGTAAGTCCCAGCAAAGGCAGAGAAACTCAGGCCTGTGGGACGCTGAGCGACTCCCCGGGGCTTCTCCTTGGGGAGAGTTGCAGCAGAATTTGGCCTCAGGGACCCGTGGCATGCAGCCTCCCAGGCTGCTGGTGCGATATTCTGGGGCCACGGTCTGTTCCCCTGGGCCCTGGACCAATGTCCTGCCTTTTCCGTTATTCCTTCCACCCCAGCTGAGCCCTGCACTCTGCCGGGAATGGGAGGCCCTTTCCCCTCACCCAAGAGAGCAGATTCAACTGGGGGTGCAGGGATATGGTGAGCCCCGAGGGCTCCCAGGCGGAGGCGGCCAGGGAGGCTCTGTCAGGCTCAGCGCCTGGGGCTCAGCCCTGCTCTGTCCGTCAGACCATCAACACCAGGTTCCCCAGCCGTCAGGTCTGGGGTCTAACTCAACCCTCCTTCAGGCTCCTAAGCCACCTCATGCCTGCGTTGTGGACACTGGAAGACCGGAGAGTCCCAGGTCTGTGGCACACGGCAGGGAGCAGGTGTCGTGTTTTGTCAGAACCCCGCCCCCCGAAGTCCCGGGGTGACCGATCCCGGTGCGGATGGCTGTTGCATGCAGATCTGTGTCACAGTCCGGAGCCCCGAGCCGGGCGCCCCCTGATTTGTAGCCAGTGTGAGCAGCCTGGTCTTCCTTCTGGGTCCCCTGTGCCAAGGCAGGCGGGCGAGCAGAAGCCAGGGCTTGGCATCCTTGGCGGGGGTACCAGGGACCCCACTGGTGCTGGGCATCCCCCAGAGGCCCACCCGCCTGCCGCTCCCTCCATGGCTGGTGGGCCTGGACCGAAGGAGCAGTGACTCTAGGGGCTCAGTGCTGGCAGGAGCAAGGAGGGGGTGGTCTCAAGTAGGATTCCGGTCCCAGCCCTGTCCCGTCCCCACCGAGGACCCCTGAGAAAGCGCCCTGCCTCCCCGAATCTGTTTCCCCAGCTGTGCCTGAGGGCTGTCCTGGTTGACCCCTCTGTGCTGTCTCTTTTGTGCGACCAAGGAGCTCTGGTCTCCCCTCCCTCTCCGGAGGGTCTGCTCCCCCGGCCCCTGTTTGGGGGAAGGTTAAGGCCTGGTGGTAAGGGATCCCACACCAGCCCAAAGCCCGCCAGGCCACCTGACACCTGTGCCTTCAAATATTAATGCGACGCCTCCTGCTCCCGGGGGTGGGCGCTGTGACACCCCCCGGGCTCCAGACGGCTCAGCTCCCTGTGCTCACTCAGGGCCCAGTGCCTGCCTCCAAGGGTCCTCCCAGGCCTGGGGGCTGGTGGACGCTCTGCCAAGGCCGGGCTCCTGGGCTCCGGGCACCAGTTTCTTCAGAGAGAGGTAGGAGGCGCCGGCGACGGGCAGATAAGCGCTTGGGCCCCAGGCTCCCCTCCTGGTGGCCCCGGAGTGCAGAGGGTCCTGGGATGAGACAGAGGGCCCTGCGGCAGTGGCTGTAGCCACAGGGGTTCTGAGGGGTTTCCCCAGGCCGGGGCGGCCACCCAACACCTGCGCCTCCTTGTCCGGGGGGTTAGGGACCCGGCCCACCTGCAGGGGAGCTGGGGACACTCAGTCGGACGAGGGACTTAACCCCAGCAGTGCCAGCTACGTTGTCACGGGCAGGGCTCCGCGCAAAGCAGACACATGGGCTTCTTGTTAGAAACCAATCAAGGATTTCAGGACAGGGAGAGGAGAGGATATTGAATGGAGCCATGGCTTGAGCCACCCACTCGACGCTGGGGCCAGCACTGGGCCCAAACCACACGTCCCTGTGGGGCAGGTTTGATCCAGCTCCTCTGCCTGGCCCGGGGCTCTCTCCAGTGCCAGCCTGGGGGCCCCAAGGCCCTCACCCACCATCGCTGCCCACGGGAGGGAGCAGGCTGAGGCACTTCGGTCTGACGGTCAAGGGTGAGTGGTGGCCCTCTCTGCTGGAGCCCCGAGCTGGGGCGGGCGTGTGTTTTCAGGCATCAGGGCGACCAGGGGGGCAGCTGGGAGACAAGCCACCTGCAAGACGGAGTCCGCCCGCCTGCGACGCTCAGCTTTAAACCCAAAGGCAGCAAGCCTGCCTCTAGAGTCCTTGGAGGATGGCTCACATCCTTGTGGAAAACTTCTCTGCCACCTGAGGGGGGGCTTGGGAAGGCAGACAGCGAGGGCAGTTCCACACAAGGCGGCCTGTGTGCCCCAGTCTCTGCTTGGCCAGGCCCGGCCAGCCGTCTTGGTGCCTGCTGGTCAGAGGCCAGAGCGGAGGCCTCGCACGGCTGCGCTGGGGACGGGGGATGGGGTTCGGACGCCTCCAGGTCTAGGATTCTTCCCGGTTGCCCACCAGTCAGTGTTGGGGGGAGGGGGGATGGTGGGGGTGCCGCAGACCTGGGGCAGATGTGGGGTTGCAGTGTGGGGGCCCCTGCACCCAGACGTGGACTCCCTGGCCCCGGCTCCCCAGGACTGGAGGGTGGGCCTGGGCCCTGCACCAGGGCTCTGAGGTGCGGTGCTGAGAGCACGTCCAGGTTCGCTGGGCTTCCCTCTGTGCCCAGGGCTGAGCGCAGGCGCAGGTCCGGGCAGTCTGTCTTGGCACCGTCAGGGGACAGTTGGCAAGGGGGTGTGTGTGTGTGCATGCACGTGAATGGGCACGTGTGCCCGCAGGTGTGCGTGTGTACACATGTCCCTTGTAAGGCCAAGGAGTGCTGAGCACGAGGGGGACGCCAGCCCCTGACCCAGAGCCCAGAGCTAAGCTGCCTCCAGAGGGAGCTCACGAGCTGGGCCTTGAGATTGGGGCTCACCCAGTGGGGGTAGGTATGTGTGCCCACAAGGGTGGAGAGACACGGGGGGCATAACCTCCAGGGGTACCTCCCCTCGCCCCTGCACACTTCCCTTTCCTAGCCCCACCCCAGGGAGACCAGGCCAGGGCTGGGTCCCCCCCACCCCCACCTGGCAGCCCAAGTCAAGGCCCGCCCCCCCGCCTCCCACTGACCAGGCCTGTCTGCCCCCAGGTGCCGCTCCTGATGACCCCCCCGCCCCCGCCGTTCCCCCCTCCTCCACTGTCGGCCGCCAGACATCCCCCGGAGGATGGCAGAAGTGGGGGCGCAGGCCTCGGGAGCCCCACCCGTGAGTAAATGCGTCCTCGGGGGGTGTTGGCCCAGGTCAGGGGTCAGGGACTGGGCCCTGCTGGCCTCCCCTCTGAGGTCCTCCGAGGGGGCCTGGACAGCTGGGCGCAGAGGGCACAAGGCCCGGGCTGCGGCCAGCCCCCAGCTCTCCCCGGATTCCGTACGTCCTGCCACCTTGCTAAAGTGAGCACAGAGCGCTCCATGACCACAGTTAAACCGCCTCCTGCCCCGTCCTCCAGCGTCTCTGTGAGCTCCGAGCCCCTGCAGCCCAGCTCTCCTGCCGCTGGGGTCCCGGGCAGCCCGTCCCTGCTCTGGGCCTCAGCTCATCCGGAGGGACTGCGGAGGTCGGCTCTGCCCACTGCTGTTCCTGAGACTCCAGCAGGGGGCGGGGGTGGGGCGCGGTCCTCAAACCGCAGGTCACCACCCACTAGGGGGGCTGTGACCAGCATTTATCAAAATGAAGTAGAATGGGATAGCGTGAAAAATGTCAGCAGGCCCCGTGTGTAGTGAGGTAAGTGTGCTTCATGGAATGGGTGGTGGTTATATAATCACACGTAGGGGTGTGTGTGCTTGTGTGTGTGTGCAGTGGAGGAAGGAGTCATAAAAGGACAGGTTTGCTGTCTGATGGGGCTGCCTTTGGTCCCCGGACTACCAGACCCTACACCCGTTCTAGCTCCTTGCAGGCCGTAGGACAGCTGGGGAGGGAGGACAGGCCGTCGCTGGGATGAGGTGGTAAAATGTAGGCTTCCCAGCTGGCCGGGCTTGGAGCTGGCCCCATGGACACCCATGGGATCGCAGCGATGAGTGAGTTTGCCCAGGGCACTTGGTCAGGGGACTGGCTGGGCCTTTGGCTCCCAGTCCAGTGGTCCTTCAGGAAGGCTGGCTGTGCCCAGGTCTGGGGTCTTCTGCCCCCCACCCCTGGCCTCTCCGACACGAGCTCCCACTTCCTCCCGGCAGCAGCATCTCTCAGCCCGGCCTGGCCCAGCCAGCCAGACCAGCCTCCTCTGAGGGAGCACACAGCCCACACGGCCACCCCGAGGGTCACCGCCAGTGCCATGGCCGTCCCCACGGTGAGTGCCCTCGCCGTGCCGCTGTCTTCCAGGGCCCCCAGCCCAAACCCAGCTGGCCTCTCAGCATGTCTCCTACGCTGGCCCTGGCCAGGTCACTCTGGGGGCAGCCAGCCCACTGCTGTCTGCCCCCCACCACCCCCTGGAGATTCCCACTGGCCACACCTCCCCCTCCTCCTCTCTGGGCACCAGTCCCTTATACATCCAGCCTACCCTTTCACTGACCGGAGGCTGGGAGCTCCCAGACCCTGAGATGTTCTGTGCAAGTCTGGCAAGTGCAGTCACAGCACACAGCACATTAAAGGCTCTGACGAGTCCTGCAGTCCACGACTGACCACCAGACTGTCCATGCAGCTGTTCCCCAAAGGAGTTTCCCCATCCACATGGCATGCTCTAAGCAACCTCTTCTCCGTCATGTACCAAGGAAGGAGGGAATCTCTCAGCCTGCGAGCCTCCCCACACATACCGGGGTCCTACAGGGACAGGGGGCCCTTGCGCTCGAAGCCTCACACTTGAACAGGCTGGGAGTGCGGTAGTGGTCAGCTCCTCTGTCCTCCCTGGTCAGCCCCCACGCCCCTCCTCGCGCAGCTGTGCTCCTCCGGGCCAGCCCTCCCCTCCGCTCGCTCCTGGACTGCAGGTTCCTACGGGCCTCCTCCAATGACCTGCCTGCCTGCACACAGGGGGCAGAGACGGCGGCGGGGGCCGCCCCGGACAGCCTGGTCGCGCTGCAGCTGGACGGGATGCCCTTGGGCGACCTCGACGGGCTGGTACCCACGCGGGATGAGCGCGGCCGACCCATCCCTGAGTGGAAGCGGCAGGTGATGGTGCGGAAGCTGCAGGCGCGCCTGGGCACAGCTCTAGAAGCGCCAGAGGCCCAGGTCCGTCAAGGTGGGGCCAGGGTGGGGGCGGGGCCAGACATGGGGCGGGGGCAGTGTTGGGGCGAGGCCAGACACGAGGCGGAGCCAGGCGTGGGGTGGGATCAGACATGGGGCGGGGGCAATGTGGGGGCGAGGCCAGGCATGGGGCGGGGCCAAGTGGGGGCGGGGGCAATGTGGAGGCGAGGCCAGACGCGAGGCAGGGCCAGGCGTGGGGTGGGATCAGTCGTGGGGCGGGGCCAGGTGGGGTGGAGCCAGACATGGGGCGAGGCCATGCCTGGACGGGGCCGGGGAGGGGCGTGGCGCCGCTGGAGGTGGGCGGGGCCAGGGTGGAACCAGGGTGTAGAGGGCAGAGGCGGGGCAGGAGGTTTAGTACCGGCAGGTAGACGTGGAAGGTGGGTTCCTGAGCCCACACCTCGAGTCCTGAGACCCGGGTACCCTACTGCATGTCCCTCTGTGGCCTCAGCTTCCTCTTCTGCCAGACGATGAGGTTGAACCAGATCAGAGGGCTGCGAGCAGTGCCCCTTCACCTGCCTTGGGGATGTGTTGCCCAAGTGTTACTTTGATCTCACGATTTATATGTCGTGCCCACCGCATATCAGGCTCTGTTCTCGGCAGTGAAGGGGACCAGCCTTGCCCGTTAATGCTTCCATTCCATCAGGAAAGGCGGGGTGCCTGGGCAACTGTGCTGGGGATGTCGGCGGGGTGGGGTGGGGAGTGCGGGGAGGGAGGGTCCAACTGCTATGGAGAGAAGGCAGTGGAAAGGGGAGGGGGCTGCTTTGTCCGGGTGCTCAGGGGCAGCCTCTCTGGAGAGTGTCCTTGAGCGGGAGTCAGGCGGAAGTGAGGGGCAAGCCCTCCGGGGATGAGGGACAAGCGATTGTGAGTGAGGCAACAGTGAGCGCTCTGGAGGCAGGGTGGGCTGGCCCAAGTGAGGAGCAGGAGGAGGCCGCGCGGAGGTGAGGGAGAGGCGACAGGCAGGCATTACAGGACCTTCGGGGAGCCGTTGAGAATCTGAGCAGGGAAGGGCTCTGGTCTGACTTGGATTTTAATTGGCTCCCTCTGGCCTCCCTGTGGACAGCTGTTCTAGAGTCGTACCCTGACGGGGTGCGGCTTTGTCTTGAATGATGTATTCTGCAACCCTTGGTCTAGAGCTGCCCTGCCAGTACCATAAGGCCAGCCATTTGTGGCTATTTCAATTCACTTCAGTTCAGTCATTCAAACTTGTCCAACTCTTTGATACACCATGGACTGCAGCACACCAGGCTTCCCTGTCCATCACCAACTCCCGGAGCTTGCTCAAACTCATATCCATCGAGTCGGTGATGTCACCCAACCATCTCATCCTCTGTCATCCCCTTCTCCTGCCTTCAATCTGTCCCAGCAGCTGCAGCTATTTAAAGCTGCAATTTCAAATGAAATAAAACCCCCTGCGCCTGAGTTAGCTGCACTTTCTGATGAATGGCTCCTGCAGGGGTTTTGGCATGCCTTCCCCTCATCTCAGAAGTGTTGGGCGGCTCTGGTCTAATGGCCCAGCCTGTCCTTGCTGTCAGGATGCCCCTGGGGTTGGGGGTGGAGCAAGGCAGGAGTGGGTGGGGGGTCCTGCCACAACCCGGAGGCCTTTTAGAAGCTGACCTTAGGGCAGAGCCAAGGGTGTGTGAAGAACTCAGGGAAACTGAGAAAACAGGCCGAAGGGGCAGGGGATGGGCTTGGGCACAGCCTGGCCATTGGCTGCGAGTTCCCAGCCTGACGCTTGTGATCCGAACACTCCCCAGTCTCCCCTCTCTGCCCCGGGCCTCGTAGGGGCTTATTGTGCCGAGTGCCCACCTGGCTTCTTGGCAACCAGGCAGGAGCTCAGGCCCCTCACCTGTGAGACGGGGCAGACACAGGGCCTCCCTCAGGGGTCTCGGGGGACTGAGCGGGTGGGCACGGAGCCACCCAGAGGGACCCCAGCTGGGAGGCTCTGTGTGCGTCTCTCACAGACTGCAAGCACAGGAGTTGGGCTGTATCCTGGCATCAGGGAAGCCCCAAGGGGTGATGTTCTGGGGTGAGGTTGGCCACACGCCATGAGAACTCGGAGGCTGCCCTTCGTAGGGGACACTGCCCACCCGCAGGACATCCTGTGCAGGGATCCAGAGGGTTCTGGGGACAGTCTTTGACTTCACCACGGAGGAGAGGAGGAGGACTCGGGGGTGGCAGAACAGAGGCACCCCTGCCTCTTCTGAGGGCAAGGCTGGCTCTTCCTGGGGTGAGAACTGCCCTGAGCCTCGGGCTGTGGCCTGGGGCTGGCCTGCCACCTCCTGTACCCTCTGAGCCCAGGCAGGGGCCAGCCAGGGTCCCCAGGGCTCCCTGGGGCCAGGCCACCCAGGGGAGCTTGTGTCTGGCAGGAGCATGCCATGTGGGCTGCATCCCCGCTGACCTCCCCTCCCTGTGTCCAGGACGATGGCGGGCACACAGATGCCATGGAGCAGGCAGCCTGGCGGTACTCGCAGACGCACCAGGCCATCCTGGGCCCCTTCGGGGAGCTGCTGACCGAGGACGACCTGGTGTACCTGGAGAAGCAGATCGCCGACCTGCAGCTCCGGCGCCGCTGCCAGGAGTACGAGAACGAGCTAGGCCGGCTGGCGGCTGAGCTGCAGGCCCTGCTGCCCGCGCCCCTGGTCAGCATCACTGTCAACAGCCGCTTCCTGTCCCCAGGGCCCAGGCTGGAGGCCGAGGATACCGAGCCCCGGGGCTCCGAGGACGGGGCCTCGCAGGCCACACCCGGCGGGCAGCCCCTGCCCTTCTGGTGCAGCCACGTCGCCCGGCTGGTGCGTAGCCTGTCCCTGCTCCTGAAGGGCGTGAACGGGCTGGTGCAGGGCGAGGAGAGGGGCCCCCTGGAGGCCCAGAGGGAGGCCCACAGGCCAGCCCCGGCCAGCCCCCCTAGGAGCGAGGCCCAGCGTGAGATCCAAGAGTGTGGGGTGTCTGTGCGGACACTCCGCGGCAACTTTGAGTCAGCCCCCGGCCGGCCCTGCACCCCAAGCCCTGGCCCCTGCGAGCCGGGGACCCAGCCGGGGTCATGCCCGAGGGGCTGCTGGCCTGCCCCGGCCCCGCCCTGTAGCGGCCCGATCGGAGGGAACTCCAGGCCGGGCGACACGGAGGAAGCCAGCGACTCGGGCATCAGCTGTGAGGAGGCCCTGTCGGAGGTGGGTGCTGTGCCAGGCTCGGACCTGGCCAGCCTCCGCAAGGAGCGCATTGTCACCCTCTTCCTCAGCCACTGGAAGAAGTCGGCTTACATGCCGGCACTTAAGACGGCAGCCTGCAGGACCCTGGAGGCCCGGCGCTCGGGGCTGCCGGGGCAGGAGGCAGCCAGGGGCCCTCCGATGCCCTCCCAGCTGCCCAGCGGGAGCCCACGGCCCGGCCGCCTCTGGCAGCAGCGCAGCGTCATCGCCCAGCTGCTGGGCCACTGGAAGGCCGTCCTGGCCCATGTGCCCGCCCGGCAGCTGCGGCGGCTGAGCCGGCGGCCCCACGGGCCCCTGTCCCCCGAACAGTTCCTGCCCCACGTGGATGGGGCGCCCGTGCCCTACAGCAGCCTCACGCTGGACCTCTTCATGCTGGGCTACTTCCAGCTCCTGGAGTGCGACCTGCCGGCCGAGGAGCGCAAGATGCGCCACCTGCTGTGTTTCGAGGTCTTCGAGCACCTGGGCGCCCACGGCTGGGAGGCGGCGCGCGCCTTCCACAAGGCTGTGACCGACGAGGTGGCCGCCGGCCGCCGTGCCTGGACCGATGGCTTTGAGGACATCAAAGCCCGCTTCTTTGGCTCCAGCCGTGGTCGCGCCCGGGACGCGGAGCCCGGCCGCAAGTCTGGCCTGACCCCGCTCAGGCCCCTGCCCCACGCTGGTCCCGGCGGCCCCGAGCCCGCAGCACAGAGGCTGGGGTCCGGCCCCCAGCGGGGCAGCTTCAACAGCGAGGACATCTGTGGCTACATCGACCGGAGCTTCGCCTTCTGGAAGGAGAAGGAAGCCGAGATGTTCGGCTTTGGGGAGTGACGTGGGCCTGCCTTCCTCCCGGAGCGGGTTTGGGGTGGTTTTGGTTTTTCTGTTCTCTTTTCCTTTTTGCCCGCCTGGTGGCCAGGTGAGCCTTGAGGCCAGGCCGGCAGGGACTCAGCGTGCTAGTTGCCGCCCACCGTGTCTGCCCCCCGACGGCTTCCTCCTAGGCTGCAAGACTGCACCCAGAGTCCCCCTTGTCACCGCCGCACCCGAGAAGCCCTCTCAGGACCCCAGTCGCCCTGCCTTGGGATGACTCGCCAGCTCCGCCCATGCCCTCCACCTGTACGTCCCTTGGGCGCCTGTGATGCCAGCCTGTTCCCCACTGGCCACCCTCCAGTCCCTGCTGAGTCACCAGGATGTCCCGTCTCCCAGTTCCTCCCATGCCGTGGCTCTGGCCACATCCTGAGCCTCCATCTACCCTCTGCCAGTGCTGCCTCCACTCCTTCTGGTAATCTTGGGCCGTGCCCCTCCCCCTCTGCGGCCCCCCTCCCCAACCTGTGAAGTGAGGGAGGAGCTAGGACAACAGGATCAGATGGGCAGGAGGCCTTCCTGTCAGACTGGACATCCCTCCCGAATTTTCCAGGTCAGGGTGCGGAGTCCAGAGGGCTTCAGGGAGAGGTATTCTGCAGCTCTGCGATGGCCCCACAGGCAGGAGTGGGGAAGAGGTTTCAGGAACCTCCCTCAGCCTTCACCCCACCCCTGCAGAAACCCCCTGGGACAGCTGTCTTGCCTGTTCCTCCCCACCTGCAGAGCTTGGAGGATTCAGGCCAGCTGTGGGGGACCAGGGAGTCCTCCCATCCAGCTGGCTCAATGTCTCAGAGAGGGATGCTCGGGAAGAAATAAAATGGGGGGTGTCAGGCTGTCGGGGCTTCCCCAGACCAGTCAAGGGGGCGGTGCTGGCCTGGGTTCTGGCTCCAAAGCCTCCTGCAGAGTAGACACCGGATGTGAGTTTGCTAAATAAAGACCCGTTCCTGCCCGCCTTCCCATGCGTGCTTGTTGCCCCTGAGCCCAGAGAGGGCCCTGCTGGAGGGACACTGAGACCTCAGTGCTCAGCTCAGCCGAAGCCCCAGAGCAGCATCCTTACCCCACAGAGCGTCCACATTCTCATCTGTAAAATGGGGGCGTGGTGTTGACCCGCCCATACCCAGGGTCCTGGCAGGATGGACTGAGGCCCCCCATGGGGGTCTCTGTCCTGGGATGGCAGTGACACTTTCCAGCCGCATCAGTGTTTTAAGGAGCACATGCTAAGGATCACAGTCCTGGCCCCAGGCAGCCGCAAGCATCCCATACGGTGTTGAGGCCCTGGCTCTTGGCCTTGAAGCTCGACCGTTGGAGCCAGACAAGGACTGGTCTGCAGGACACTGCTGCTGCCCAGGCTGGTGGGTGAGCCTGGAGGTGGGGGGGTTAGAAGGTGCTAGGTGCTCAGAGGCCTCCCTCCCCTGGGCCACCCACAGGACCCTGCGGGAGCAGGGTGGCCGGCATATGCAGAGCCCAGTCCCAGAGGTGGCCTGCTGGCCAGGGCTGCTCAGGAGACAGTGAGCAGAAGGCCCGCACACCCAAGTGGGGGCTCCCCTCCCCCCACTCACTGTGGCCTTGCACAAGGCCCTCCACGGCCCTGAGTCTCATGTTCCCGTGAGCATCCAGGACTCCAGGAAGACCGGGACTCCAGGGTTAGGCAGGGGGTGCTCAGACCCCAGTGTGAGGCCTGGCGCAGGGAAAGGACCTCTCTGCTGGGCACTCACGGGTGACTCCCCAAATGCCCTTCTGCAGGCACTCTGCTTCCTGGGGGCCTCCTTATAAATACACCGTATCCTGAGAGTACCCCAGGGACCCTGAGTCCCTTGGGCTGGGCCAGAGAAAGCTGGTTTGTTATTTAAAAGATGTTCCAAGTGATTCTGATGCTCAGTGACCTCGGAACCCCACTAAGCAACTCATCTATGGGAAGCAGGTGTCCATTGCCACGGATGGGGGGTGCTGGCCCCGCAAGGCCGCACTCAGCTGTAGGGCCCTTTAATCTTGGCATTCAGTTGTCAAAACTCCACTGAGGACCCCAGAGCCCCTACCTAGGGATCCAGAGGGTGCAGACTTCAGTGAGGTGACCAGACACAAGGTGCAGACCCAGGGGCTTCAAGCAGAGTCGGGAAGACACTGGAGGAGGGGAGCCCGGTCTCTTTTCCTGGCCCCTTGTAAGTGCACGCAGGACAAATACAAAGAAAACACTGCACCCAAGGTGGTGAGAATGTCACCTTTTTATCATGAGGAGAATAAATATTGGAACAGTGTAAGCTCTTTGAATACCAATGCTTGGATTTAGAAGAGTCAAACTTTTTTTTTAATGCCTCTAAAGTTCTTTTGAAAGAAACCATGATCAAAGCTGGTTTCCCAGGTGGCGCTAGTGGTAAAGAGCCTGCAGGGACCAAGCCAGCCGTGAGGCCGGTCTACAGGAAGGCCTCCCGAGAGCCTGCCTGCTGCTGCCACAGCTGGTGGGGCCCTCCCTCACTGTACCTTGGAATATGGCAGAAGCCACAGACTGCACCTCCAAGTAGGCTGTGAAAGACTCCCATCTTCGTGGCTGTCTTGTTTCTGGGGGAGCCAGCCGCCGTGTTAGGAGTGGTGCTAACTATTGCTTTATTTCTGGGGGAGCCAGCCACTGTGTTAGGAGTGGTGCTGTGGAGAGGTCGGGGTGGACCTCTGCTCCAGGCCAGCCTCCGTCCCGTGACTGCAGTCCCGTGGTCCGCTTGGCACCAGCTGTGGACAAATCCTGAGGCAGAACCACCCACTAAAGCATTTCCAGAGCCATGAAACTGTGTGAGGTAATAAATGTTCACTGTTTTACAACACTGGACTTGGGGTCATTTGTTACGCAGCAGGAGCTAGCTAATACAACAGACTAGAAGATTTTATATAGGAGAGTGATGAAGAGGCTTACATTGCAGGTATGAAGAGATCATAAGTATAGAGTAACAGTCCATTGATGGACTAGGGATCTCTTCAAGAAAATTAGAGATACCAAGGGAACATTTCGTGCAAACATGGACTCGATAAAGGACAGAGATGGTATGGACCTAACAGAAGCAGAAGATACTAAGAAGAGGTGGTGAGAATACACAGAAGAACTGTACAAAAAAGATCTTCACGACCCAGATAATCACAATAGTATGATCACTCAGCTAGAGCCAGACATCCTGGAATGCAAAGTCAAGTGGGCCTTAGGAAGCATCACTATGAACAAAGCTAGTGGAGGTGATGGAATTCCAGTGGAGCAATTTCAAATCCTGAAAGATGATGCTGTGAAAGTGCTACACTCAATATGCCAGCAAATTTGGAAAACTCAGCAGTGGCCACAGGACTGGAAAAGGTCAGTTTTCATTCCAATCCCAAAGAAAGGAAATGCCAAAGAATGCTCAAACTATCGCACAATTGCACTCATCTCACACGATAGTAAAGAGATGCTCAAAATTCTCCAAGCCAGGCTTCAGCAATATGTGAACCGTGAACTTCCGAATGCTCAAGCTGGTTTTAGAAAAAGCAGAGGAACCAGAGATCAAATTGCCCACATCTGCTGGATCATTGAAAAAGCAAGAGAGTTCCAGAAAAACATCTATTTCTGCTTTATTGACTATGCCAAAGCCTTTGACTGTATGGATCACAATAAACTGTGGAAAATTCTGAAAGAGATGGGAATACCAGACCACCTGACCTGCCTCTTGAGAAACCTATATGCAGGTCAGGAAGCAATAGTTAGAACTGGACATGGAACAACAGACTGGTTCCAAATAGGAAAAGGAGTACATCAAGGCTGTATATTGTCACCCTGCTTATTAACTTATATGCAGAGTACATCATGAGTAACACTGGGCTGGATGAAGCACAAGCTGGAATCAAGATTGCCGGGAGAAATATCAATAACCTCAGATATGCAGATGACACCTTATGGCAGAAAGTGAAGAAGAACTAAAGAGCCTCTTGATGAAAGTGAAAGAGGAGAGTGAAAAAGTTAGCTTAAGCTCAACATTCAGAAAACTAAGATCATGGCTTCCTGTCCCATCACTTCATGGGAAATAGATGGGGAAACAGTGGCTGACTATTTTTCTGGGCTCCAAGATCACCGCAGATGGTGATTGCAGCCATGAAATTAAAAGACACTTACTCCTTGGAAGGAAAGTTATGACCAACCTAGACAGCATATTAAAAAGCAGAGACATTATTTTGTCAACAAAAGTCCATCTAGTCAAGGTTATGGTTTTTCCAGTGGTCATGTGTGGATGTGAGAGTTGGACTATAAAGAAAGTTGAGCACCGAAGAATCGATGCTTTTGAACTGTGGTGTTGGAGAAGACTCTTGAGAGTCCCTTGGACTGCAAGGGGATCCAACCAGTCCATCCTAAAGATCAGTCCTGGGTGTTCACTGGTAAGACTGATGCTGAAGCTGAAACTCCAATACTGTGGCCACCTGATGTGGAAAGCTGACTCATTTGAAAAGACCCTGATGCTGGGAAAGATTGAGGGTAGGAGGAGAAGGGGACGACAGAAGATGAGATGGTTGGATGGCATCACTGACTCAATGGACGTGGGTTTGGGTGGACTCCGGGAGTTGGTGATGGACAGGGAGGCCTGGCGTGCTGCGGTTCATGGGGTCGCAAAGAGTCGGACGCGAGTGAGCGACTGAACTGAACTGAGTCCATTGATGGAACTAGGGTTGTTCTGACCCTAGAATATGGTCATTCAAATCAGCAGAAGAGACACTTCACACAGAAAACATTGCCCTTTTGCAATAGAGATGCTGCAGCAAATCTGTGGGGGAAAGAAGGGATTGTTAATAATAGTACTGAGAGTGTTGGAAACTATTTGGGGAAGAATATGTATGACCTTACGGCACCCTATGCCCCAGATAAATCCCAGACGGAATAAGAGATGCTTTGAGCAAGTAAATCCATGAAACACCCGCTGAGGGGGTGGGCGGGTCTGGTTGTGCAGGACCCCACAGCATGACGGGGCCACGCTGAGCGTAGGGGGCAGTCTTACCTCCTGCAGGTAAGTGCCTCGGTCACCCGAGCTGGACGACCCTCTGTCCACGCATCAGGCTGTAAAGATGATTGTGTGCTTTACCGCGGTCATCTCACACTCCCCATCTGTTCCGGGGCAAGGCACAGAGGTGACGCCTGTGTCACCACAGTCCGCATGGCTCCCAACCTGCACGTCCATTACTAGAAGTGATCGGGTGTCACTTCCACCTTCTTAAAGCATGATGTGTCCCCATTATGGTGGAATTAAAAATCACATGGTCCAAAGACTCATCACATCAGAAATGCCTCATCACATCAGAAATGCTTGCCACAGAGTACTGTGATGAAACAGAACACAGGCCTCGCCACGGTCCTGACACCCGTGTGCTCGTGGGGATTGTCTGTTGGCAGTTTTCTGCTTCGTGTCTTTCTGTGTTTTCCAAATCTCCCACCATGAACATGTGTTATTTTTATCATCCTAAAAAGAAACAGGCAGTGTATTTTTAAAAATTGCCCCACTGGGGAGCAATCCGACGATGAGGATCTGTTGAGCCCCTGGTTTCGAGTTTCCCAAACTGACCTGTCATCTGAGGCGCTGGGTCCCCGTAGGGCGTCCATTCTTGGCGCCCTGTGCTGTACACAAGACGGCGGGCGGGGAGCTGCCCGTGACCCTGGCCTGTCATCAGCATCGCCTGTCCTGTCTCCTGCAGCCCAAGTCAGGGGTGCATTAACCCTTCGTGCTCTGCCTGCAAACAAAGTGGGGGCTGGGGTCGGGAGGCACAACCAATGCCTCTGTTTCCCCTCCAGCGCCTTCTCCGGGAGGGCCCTGGACACAGCAAGAGCTGGAGACATCCATGAAGCCCCGGGAGGAAGGCTGACGCTGAGGAAGCCTAGGGGGAACGGGATGGCCCTGGACACAGCAAGAGCTGGAGACATCCATGAAGCCCCGGGAGGAAGGCTGATGCTGAGGAAGCCTAGGGGGAACGGGAGGGCCCTGGACACAGCAAGAGCTGGAGACATCCATGAAGCCCCCAGGAGTAAGGCTGATGCTGAGGAAGCCTAGGGGGAACGGGATGGTCCTGGACACAGCAAGAGCTGGAGACATCCATGAAGCCCCGGGAGGAAGGCTGACGCTGAGGAAGCCTAGGGGGAACGGGATGGCCCTGGACACAGCAAGAGCTGGAGACATCCATGAAGCCCCGGGAGGAAGGCTGACGCTGAGGAAGCCTAGGGGGAACGGGATGGCCCTGGACACAGCAAGAGCTGGAGACATCCATGAAGCCCTGGGAGGAAGGCTGACGCTGAGGAAGCCTAGGGGGAACGGGATGGCCCTGGACACAGCAAGAGCTGGAGACATCCATGAAGCCCCCGGGAGGAAGGCTGATGCTGAGGAAGCCTAGGGGGAACGGGATGGCCCTGGACACAGCAAGAGCTGGAGACATCCATGAAGCCCCCGGGAGGAAGGCTGACGCTGAGGAAGCCTAGGGGGAACGGGATGGCCCTGGACACAGCAAGAGCTGGAGACATCCATGAAGCCCCCGGGAGGAAGGCTGACGCTGAGGAAGCCTAGGGGGAACGGGATGGCCCTGGACACAGCAAGAGCTGGAGACATCCATGAAGCCCCCGGGAGGAAGGCTGACGCTGAGGAAGCCTAGGGGGAACGGGATGGCCCTGGACACAGCAAGAGCTGGAGACATCCATGAAGCCCCCGGGAGGAAGGCTGACGCTGAGGAAGCCTAGGGGGAACGGGATGGCCCTGGACACAGCAAGAGCTGGAGACATCCATGAAGCCCCCGGGAGGAAGGCTGACGCTGAGGAAGCCTAGGGGGAACGGGATGGCCCTGGACACAGCAAGAGCTGGAGACATCCATGAAGCCCCCGGGAGGAAGGCTGACGCTGAGGAAGCCTAGGGGGAACGGGATGGCCCTGGACACAGCAAGAGCTGGAGACATCCATGAAGCCCCCGGGAGGAAGGCTGACGCTGAGGAAGCCTAGGGGGAACGGGATGGCCCTGGACACAGCAAGAGCTGGAGACATCCATGAAGCCCCCGGGAGGAAGGCTGACGCTGAGGAAGCCTAGGGGGAACGGGATGGCCCTGGACACAGCAAGAGCTGGAGACATCCATGAAGCCCCCGGGAGGAAGGCTGACGCTGAGGAAGCCTAGGGGGAACGGGATGGCCCTGGACACAGCAAGAGCTGGAGACATCCATGAAGCCCCCGGGAGGAAGGCTGACGCTGAGGAAGCCTAGGGGGAACGGGATGGCCCTGGACACAGCAAGAGCTGGAGACATCCATGAAGCCCCCGGGAGGAAGGCTGATGCTGAGGAAGCCTAGGGGGAACGGGATGGCCCTGGACACAGCAAGAGCTGGAGACATCCATGAAGCCCCCGGGAGGAAGGCTGATGCTGAGGAAGCCTAGGGGTAACGGGATGGCCCTGGACACAGCAAGAGCTGGAGACATCCATGAAGCCCCGGGAGGAAGGCTGACGCTGAGGAAGCCTAGGGGGAACGGGATGGCCCTGGACACAGCAAGAGCTGGAGACATCCATGAAGCCCCGGGAGGAAGGCTGATGCTGAGGAAGCCTAGGGGGAACGGGAGGGCCCTGGACACAGCAAGAGCTGGAGACATCCATGAAGCCCCCAGGAGTAAGGCTGATGCTGAGGAAGCCTAGGGGGAACGGGATGGTCCTGGACACAGCAAGAGCTGGAGACATCCATGAAGCCCCCAGGAGTAAGGCTGATGCTGAGGAAGCCTAGGGGGAACGGGATGGCCCTGGACACAGCAAGAGCTGGAGACATCCATGAAGCCCCCGGGAGGAAGGCTGATGCTGAGGAAGCCTAGGGGGAACGGGATGGCCCTGGACACAGCAAGAGCTGGAGACATCCATGAAGCCCCGGGAGGAAGGCTGACGCTGAGGAAGCCTAGGGGGAACGGGATGGCCCTGGACACAGCAAGAGCTGGAGACATCCATGAAGCCCCCGGGAGGAAGGCTGACGCTGAGGAAGCCTAGGGGGAACGGGATGGCCCTGGACACAGCAAGAGCTGGAGACATCCATGAAGCCCCCGGGAGGAAGGCTGACGCTGAGGAAGCCTAGGGGGAACGGGATGGCCCTGGACACAGCAAGAGCTGGAGACATCCATGAAGCCCCCGGGAGGAAGGCTGACGCTGAGGAAGCCTAGGGGGAACGGGATGGCCCTGGACACAGCAAGAGCTGGAGACATCCATGAAGCCCCCGGGAGGAAGGCTGACGCTGAGGAAGCCTAGGGGGAACGGGATGGCCCTGGACACAGCAAGAGCTGGAGACATCCATGAAGCCCCCGGGAGGAAGGCTGACGCTGAGGAAGCCTAGGGGGAACGGGATGGCCCTGGACACAGCAAGAGCTGGAGACATCCATGAAGCCCCCGGGAGGAAGGCTGACGCTGAGGAAGCCTAGGGGGAACGGGATGGCCCTGGACACAGCAAGAGCTGGAGACATCCATGAAGCCCCCGGGAGGAAGGCTGACGCTGAGGAAGCCTAGGGGGAACGGGATGGCCCTGGACACAGCAAGAGCTGGAGACATCCATGAAGCCCCCGGGAGGAAGGCTGATGCTGAGGAAGCCTAGGGGGAACGGGATGGCCCTGGACACAGCAAGAGCTGGAGACATCCATGAAGCCCCCGGGAGGAAGGCTGACGCTGAGGAAGCCTAGGGGGAACGGGATGGCCCTGGACACAGCAAGAGCTGGAGACATCCATGAAGCCCCCGGGAGGAAGGCTGACGCTGAGGAAGCCTAGGGGGAACGGGATGGCCCTGGACACAGCAAGAGCTGGAGACATCCATGAAGCCCCCGGGAGGAAGGCTGACGCTGAGGAAGCCTAGGGGGAACGGGATGGCCCTGGACACAGCAAGAGCTGGAGACATCCATGAAGCCCCCGGGAGGAAGGCTGACGCTGAGGAAGCCTAGGGGGAACGGGATGGCCCTGGACACAGCAAGAGCTGGAGACATCCATGAAGCCCCCGGGAGGAAGGCTGACGCTGAGGAAGCCTAGGGGGAACGGGATGGCCCTGGACACAGCAAGAGCTGGAGACATCCATGAAGCCCCCGGGAGGAAGGCTGACGCTGAGGAAGCCTAGGGGGAACGGGACGGCCCTGGACACAGCAAGAGCTGGAGACATCCATGAAGCCCCCGGGAGGAAGGCTGACGCTGAGGAAGCCTAGGGGGAACGGGACGGCCCTGGACACAGCAAGAGCTGGAGACATCCATGAAGCCCCGGGAGGAAGGCTGACGCTGAGGAAGCCTAGGGGGAACGGGATGGCCCTGGACACAGCAAGAGCTGGAGACATCCATGAAGCCCCCGGGAGGAAGGCTGATGCTGAGGAAGCCTAGGGGGAAGTCCTGGGGCTCTGGGGAAGGGGCAGGACCTTGGGCTGGACTGGGCTATGACTGGGCGAGGCTGAACTGGGATATGACTGGGCTGGACTGGGCTGAGCTGGGTTGGGCTATGACTGGGCTGGCCTGGGCTGGGCTAAATTGGGATATGACTGGACTGGGCTGAGCTGGGCTGGACTGTACTAGGATATGACTGGTCTGGACTGGGCTGGGCTGGGCTGAACTGGGCTAGACTGAATTGGGATATGACTGGGCTGGACTGAACTGTGATGTGACTGGGCTGGACTGAAGTGGGTTATGACTGGGTTGGACTGGGCTGAGCTGGGCTGGACTGAACTGGGATATGGCTGGGCTGGCCTGGTCTGGGCTAAACTGGGATATGACTGGACTGGGCTGAGCTGGGCTATGACTGGGCTGAGCTGGGCTAGGATATGACTGATCTGGCTGGACTGGGCTGGGGAGGGAAGCTCGGACTCAGGACACCTGTGAGTGAGCAGCGTGTGGGAGGCCCCGAGAGCGTGTGGTCGGGCAGGTGATCCCTGCAGTGTCTGTGTGATGACGACACTCCCACATTAGAGCAGAGACTGGGGCCGGCTCACAACCAGCGCCTCAGCAGGAAGCTGGGCCAGCTGCCACGTCCCCGGGAGGAGACAGCTGTCCCAAACCCGCGCTGTCCTGACACCCAGACACCCTGGGGAAATTCCCTTACCTTGCCAAGAGTGGGGCCCGTCACCCTGGTGCCCCCAGGTCCCTCTGTCCTGTAAGAGCACCAGCCAGTCCCCAGTGGGCTTTGGGAGGCCGGTCAGCCTTGGCCACCTGACTCCTCCACGTCCCAGCACACCTTGAAACTGGTTGTACTGGTGAGGCCCAAGCGGATACAAGACGGAGGGGCTGACAGGCAGAGCCCCCCAGCGGGCCTCCCTGGTGCCTGTAGGCCTGGGGCTGGAAACATCCCTCTGCCCCCTGGCATGAGAGATGCCCCCCTATGCTCCCTGGCATGAGAGATGCCCCCTCTGCCCCTGGCATGAGAGATGGCCCTCTCTGCCCCTGGCAGAGATGCCCCTTGCATGCCCTCCACTCACCCCAGACTCAGTCGGGGCCTGTGACTCCAGAACCTGCAGAGATCCAGGTGTCAGGAGTTCCCCTGTGACTGCCGTGAACCAGGCCTCCCAGGAGGCCATGAGCCTCCGCGGCTGTATCTTTAGATCATCCCATTTCTTAGCCTTCCTGGGCATCACTACCAACGAAGACATCAGGGCAGGCCCAAGGCCAAGGCCACGATACAAACACAGAGCCTCGGGACCGCGCACCCCCGTCACCAGCCTGGGAGGCGCCTCTCTGAGCCCCTCCTTTACCACCAAGACTTCCCAGCACCAGGGACCCCAGGTTTTGAAAGTCTTTGCTGAGCAACCCCCATTTCCTCACCACGGTCACTTTTTCCCATGTGATGGAAAATAAGAGGCCACGTGCGCCCCTGTCAATAACCACAGGAAAGCTGGTACGTGCCGGGCCCTTATGACACCCTGGCCCTGAACTGAGGGCTCCGTGTGGCCCCTGAGTCCCCAGCTCGGGCTTCACTGTGCCCCTCTTGCCAATGAGAAAACACAGAAGTGAGAGACCCAACACTCCTCACTGGGAGTAAGGGGTAAGCCCAGACGTGCCACTCGCCGGGTGCTTGCTGCCGTCCGTCCTGGCCCAGGGGTCACAGGAGGCTCCCGGCCAGCATGGTCATTCAGAGAGGACAAGCAGAGAGGAGCTGTCACTCCTCTCCTTCCCTTACTGGCCACTCCCCCCACCACCAGATGCTGACAGAGACTAAAAATACCCTTCTGTCCCCACGTGGCTGCCAGCCCAGCCCAGCCCAGCCTGGCCCCGTCATATCCCAGCAGATCCTCCATGCCCCTTGGCCGGCTGGGCAGTCGTGTTCTCCAGCCTGAGTTCTGAGACAAGGTCTCAAAGACCCACTGAGAGGTAGGATTGGGGGCAGCCGGAAGGGGGAGGTGAGGACCGGGGCTGGGACCAGCTGGGGAAGGGGAGTTACAGTGGACAGCCCAGTGGGCCTGGAGATCCCAGCCCTGAGTGCTTTGCGGAGAGACCCGCACACAGCCTAGACCCAGCCCCGGGGGGCTGGGGTGGGGGCTCAGCGGGGCTGCTTCCCTTCAGGTCTTTCTGGAGAAGCAGGGGGCAGGCTGGACCACACCTCTGCCTGCAGCCAGGGCTTCGGTGTCCAGCCCCAGCCAGGGCTGGACTGAGGCCCTTTGTTGTCCTGTCCGCTCTGCCCTCCTCACTCCTGGCCTGGCAGGCACTGGGCAGGGGGCTCTGAGCCCCCTGGAAGCCTCGGCCCCCGGTGAGGACTGCAGGGCGGCAGGTGTCAGCAGATGACCTGAGGCTCCCCGGGAAGGTGCCAGGCGCTCCCGCCCACTGGCCTCCGGCTGCCTGGGGCAGCGGCCGCCTGGCTAATCTCCTGCGCTCCCCTGGGAGGGACGCGCTGCCTTCCCCCGAGCCAGAGGGCCTTGCAGGGAGGGGGTGAGGCAGGCTGGACGCCCACCAGGGCCCTGGACCCGTCCTGACCCAGCGGAGCCCAGGCAGGTCCTTAGGCCTCCGGGTGGGTTCTCTGTGTGCCTCCCTGCTCAAGTTCCCGCCACCGGCACAGGACCTGGGGCGTCCACAGGGCAAGTTCTCCTTATGGGAGCTTTGGGGCTTTGTCGTTTCGATGGCACTGGGTGGACCCGGCATTTTGCACTGGCCTTCGCTTTGTTGGCTGCTAAGGCGCCCCCTGGTGGACCCACGGCGTCTCAGGGTGCAGCTTCTTGCTCTGTGGTCACTCAGGGGAAGACAAGCTGTGCAGAACTTTCTTTTTTCTGGGGCGGTTTTCTTAGGGCAAAAATATCAGAAGATCGTAAGGAAATACGTGCATAATTAAATTAGCCCAGAAGTGCGTTCGCTGGATCAGGCGATTCGAACTGAGATTGCTCTCTTGTGGTTGCTTGTCTTCGCCAACCTACATCCAGTGTCATAACCTGGGGGGTCCAGGGGTCCGGGACCCCCGAGCTGTGTAGTCTTGGACGAGGGCCTTGAGCCTCTTTTTGCCTGTGTTTCCCCACCTTTAAAGGGGCGGGAACAGCGACCGATGGCTGGCAGGGTTCCCATGAGGGCTGAATGACGAGTGTTTGTGCAAAATCCAGGATGGCCTGGTCTGAGGGGGGCACCGTGAGGGCACGGCTGATCCCCCAGCCCTTTCACCTCCAGCCTCTCAGTCTGCAGATGACGAGGCTGGGACCAGAGAGGGGCGTGGCTCACTCAAGGTCACCCAGAAAGGTCATGGCAGCTGAGGTTCCCTGTAACCGCAGGCCAGTAAGGACCCTTGAGGCTGAAACTATTCAGATGCGGATGCCCTTCCCAGCAAGGGGGGATCTGGGAGTAGAAGAGGCCACTAGGAGGGTTGGGGGTGGCTCTGTTTCACACAGTCCAGAGGTGCAGAGAGGGGCTGAGGCTTGGTTCTCTTGCTGGCCCATCCTGCCCTGATTGCCTAGGCTCTCTGAGCCTCAACCGCCTCACCTGGGAAAGACAACGCCTCCGGCTCCCAGGGCCTCGGGGCTGGTTTAGGTGAGAGGCTGGGCGAAGCACTTCACGTGTGGTTGATGCTCAGACCGGTCAGCCTGACAGGTGACTCGGGCCGACGAGACAGTCCCCCTGGCTGACCCTGCCGGCTCCTCTCCCCAGGAGCCCGCGCGCGGACGCCCGTGAGTAGGTGAACCTCACTGTCATGGTGCGGAACGTGGACGACCTGGACTTCCACCTGCCCTCGCATGCCCAGGACGTGCTGGACGGTCTGCAGCGGCTGCGCTCCCAGCCCAAGCTGGTGGACCTCACGCTGCTGGTGGGCGGCCGGGAGCTGCCCTGCCACCGCGGGCTCCTGGCCCTGAGCAGCCCCTACTTCCACGCCATGTTCGCGGGAGACTTCGCGGAGAGCTTCTCGGCGCGCGTGGAGTTGCGGGACGTGGAGCCCGCTGTGGTGGCGCAGCTGGTGGACTTCGTGTACACGGGCCGGCTGACCGTCACCCAGGGCAACGTGGAGGCGCTGACCCGCACGGCCGCACGCCTGCACTTCCCCGCGGTGCAGAAGGTCTGCGGCCGCTACCTGCAGCAGCAGCTCGACGCCTCCAACTGTCTGGGCATCTGCGAGTTTGGGGAACAGCAGGGGCTGCTGGGCGTGGCCGCCAAGGCCTGGGCCTTCCTGCGGGAGAACTTCGAGGCCGTGGCCCGGGAGGACGAGTTCCTGCAGCTGTCCCAGGAGCGGCTGGCCGCCTGCCTGGCCAGCGACCTGCTGCAGGTGCAGCCGGAGCAGAGCCGGCTGGAGGCGCTGCTGCGCTGGGTACGCCATGACCCCCAGGTCCGGGCCGCCCACCTGCCCGAGCTGCTCGGCCTGGTGCACCTGGACGCCGTGCCCAGGCCCCACGTGCAGCAGCTGCTGGCCTCGGAGCCGCTGATCCGGGAGTCGGAGGCCTGTCGGGAGGCCTTGGCCCAGGGCCACGAGGGGGTGAGTGACAGGTGGGGAGCAGGGAGAGGAGCCCCGAAACTCCACCCGCACGGGGACAGACGGGATGGAGTGTGCAACCCCGCCTCCCTGGGGTCGGTTCACTTCCCAAGTACAGACTGCGCCCCTGTGTGTGCCACTTCCTGCCCGCGAGGACAGGGGACCCAGAAGTGGTCATCCCTAGCCCACAGCTTGGCGGGAAAACCCCCTGGAAACACACCCAAGGCACATGAGAAAGGCCATGCTGGACTTTGGGTGTCCTCACAGGGGCAGGCAGTCAGGGAAAGCTGCCTGGAGGAGGCAGCATCTGAGCTGGGCTTTAGAGGAAAGATAGGAGCCCGGCAGGGTTAAGTAAGCCAGGAAGAGCGCACAGCTTGTACAGAGGCGAGGAGCACGGACAGGCGTGGCAGCCGGCCACCACCTGACCTTCGGAAGCTGCTCAAGCGTTTATGGGATGCAATTTCCTATCTGGGCTGGCGGTGGGCCTGGTGAGAGGGCAAGTTCTTAATTGACAGGCCAGGGTGTGACTGAGGCAAGGAGCTGAAGTCTGTCTGCTCCCAGGCAGCTGGCTCAGGGCTTTGCTCAGAAGAACCTGTTAGGAGCCAACTCTGGGGACAAAGATGTGGCTCAGGCCAGCGGTGGGGGGTGTGGTGGAAAATACTGGCCACTCTGCATCCACACCACCGGCCTGCCGGGTACAGGGTGCAGCCGCTGGCCACCCGCACACGAGGTGGTCACCCTGTAGGTGCTGGAGGTGGGACGTCAGGACACTTGAGGGTGGGTCAGAGAGGCAGTGGGACTCTGGGATCCAGGGAGCTCTCACCCAGCAAGAAACATTCCAGCATTTCCTGCCATCCAGGGCCATCCTATGTGGCCACCCCGGCTGGCACAGGGGAGCTGGGCTCCCAGGGGGTGGGGAGCCTACCTGGGGGTCTGGGGACAGGGTCTGGGGGTTGGTTCCAAAGGTGGTGCAGAAACAACTCTGTTCGGCGGGGCAGGGGCTGGAGAGTGGCTGGGAGGGAGCAGGCCTCGCGCTCAGGCCCATGAGGACCTGGCTGCCACCTGTCCAGGTTCAGAGCGCTTGCCATCACCAGCCCATGGCAGCCATTGCATGTGGACGTGTATGCACACACACTCATGCACAAGCCCACACAGACACGCACACGCTGCAGCTCGCCCCACCCCACGCATGTGCACTGACGCAGGGCCACACTGTGGACCCACAGCAGCTCCCAAATGCCCAGGCCACGGCCAGCCTCCGCACCCGGGCCCCTCTGACCAAGGATAGGGCCTGCCCCTAACCCCAGCCCCCTGGCCCCACAGGCACTGCTGGCCCTCCCGCAGAAGCTGGAGGAGGTCCTGGTGGTGGTGGGCGGGCGGGCGCTGGAGGAGGAGGAGGAGGGAGCTGAGGAGCTCGCCCCCCTGGCCGGGAACTTCGCCTTCTACCACACCAAGGCCAGTGAGTACCCTGAGGGCCCCACAGCCCCGACGCAGGGCGCCCTCCGTCCTTGAGGTGGGGAGGTTGCAGAGGAGCCCAGGCCCCAGCAGGGGAGGGAGGTGGACTGCGGGGGGGCCCTGCGAACCCCTCTGCCTCCAGCCGCAGCCCTAACTCTGGGGTTCCACGCGCTGGGGCCTGGGGAAAGCGTCCCCTGCCCAGACTGCCTGGTGTGGCAAAGTGGCCACTGGCCTGGGCGGGAGGGCCAGCTGGCAGCTGCTTCCCCTTGGCGCTTTTCCTCTGTCTGCCTAACGGGGCCTCAGTCCTGAGGAGCACAGGGAGCTGGGGGTGCGGACAGCCTGGGGTGCAACAGCTCAGGATCAGGGTGGGCCCAGTGGGGTCCCGATTCCCGCCTTTGAGCAGGTCACTTTGCCTCCTTGAGCCTCAGTTTCCTCATCTGTGAAATGGCCTTTGTAATGAGGAGTCAGTGTGAAGAAAGGGGGCCAGGCCTGCCTCTCCTGCCCAGGAGCCCCTTCACAGGTCCCCCCCCACCGGAAAGGAGGGGTGAGAGGGCAGCAGGGCTCTGGGGGGAGGGGCGCCACGCCAGCCCCGGGAAATTCTTCGGAAAGCACTGGTTTGCTGGCAGCCGTCCTGGGGCTGCTGGGCAGGGGGCCACCACCCTGTGGCGTCAGCGGCTGGCAGGCTCCAGGAAGCCAGGGCTGATGGGGGGGATTTGTGGGCTGACGTCAGCAGATGAATTGGGAGCAGCTGTCCCTGAGACCCCGGGGGTGGGGGGAGGGCGGCGGCAGGGAGGCTGGCAGGCAAAGGCCTGGTGTCCCCACCCTGGGGTGACACAGACGTGAGTCAGGGGGACACACAGTCCCTGCCTAGCGGGGGTTCTGCATGTCCTGAAAACCACTGTACAGCTGTAAACAGTAAACAGGAATCCTCCTGGGGACATCCCAGAGGCCGGTCTCTCCCACAGCCTTCCACAAACACCCAAAATGTGTCCATAGAGAGGACTAAACATTCCCATTTTTATTGCTCATTTTGGTTTTTTTCAAAGTCAGTCTCTTGCTCTTGTAGCTTCGTGAAGGCAGATCCATTGCTGCCTCATGCAGTGGTGTGGGCATTGCTCTGTCTCACCTCAGGGGCATTAATTCTCACAGCCACCGTCAGCTGGGCAGCTGCCGTGTGACGGCCGCATCTCCCACAGTCCCCACCCACCAGGAGAGAGATTAGCCCCATTCTACAGATGAGGAAACTGAGGCTGGGCTTTGTCTGAGGCCACGGCACTGGAGCAGGGGCACGGGGGTTGGGACCCACTCTGCCAGCTGCATGGCCGCGTCTGGTCCCCTCCCTGCTGCCCGTGGGCCCAGAAGGTGCTCGGGGTGAGCGAAAAGACAAGAATCGAGTGAGTGAAAGATGCTTGTGTTATAACCCACCTGTGGCTTAGTGATCAGGCCCCTTAACCCCTCCTCCACCTGATTGGGGTGGGAGCTGACTAGGGGCCAAAAAGTCCATCGGGGTTGGTAGGATCAGCTGCAGGGTCAGGGTGAGAGCCAGCTCCTAGAGCCTGGACCCCTTCTCTGCACACCCAGGGTGCCAGGCCCCAAGGGTGACATGGGGAGCCAGGGACCCCCTGGAGCCAAGCCCGGGGCAGCTGGGGCATCCGGGGCCACTTTGAACCCACACCACTGGGTATCCTTCCCCACCTCTGCACCCAGCTGAGTCCAGCCTCTGCCCCCCACCGGTGAGGGGACATTTCTGCCCCCCTCAAGCGGAAAGGCGCAGAGCAGGAAGGGGGCCCCCACAGTAAGCCCCGCCACCCTGACACTCCCCTGTCTTCTGCCAGAGAGGTGGATGGCCCTCCCAGACTTCCCAGACCACCACAAGTGGGGCTTCTCGCTGGCGGCGCTCAACAACGACGTCTACGTGACAGGTGGGTGGGGGGGGGGGGGGGGGGGGGGGGGGGGGTGGGGGGGGGGGGGGGGGGGGGGGGGGGGGGGGGGGGGGGGGGGGGGTGGGTTGGGAGGGCCGGGGGGGGGGGTGGGAGGGCGGGGGCCGTGTCCTGAGCCCCGAGGCTGAGCCCTGAATGCCATGCTCGGATCACTGGCCGTTTGGTCAAGACTCTCCCAGACCTTTCCATCCTACAGAAACAAGGAAATGTCATGTCAAGTCCACGGGTCCACACGCGGGCACAGGGGAGCGTCACGGGCTCTGTCCTGCAGCCAGGGTCTCCCCAGGAGGAAGCATGTGAAGGAGGGGGGTGTCCCTCTGCTCTTATATCTTGGAAGTTGGGGGGGGGGTGCAGTCCTCAGGAGGATTGGTTGAGAAAAAAGCTTTCACTGATGGAAGTCTGAGAGGCTGTCCCGCTTGTTTATGTGGTGTGGAGGGGTCTCTGCAGGTCACAGGGCTAGACTGTGCCACCGCGGTCACCACCCCCCTACCCAGGGTCCCGCAGGACGGAGGCCTGGCACCGAGGAAGGGGCAGGAGCCCTGGTGCTCACTCCCCGCCCGCCCGGAGGTCCCAGGCCAGTGGGCGCCCGCGTAGACAGAGCCTCTCTCGTAGGGGGCTCTCGGGGTTCCAGGACGGACGCGTGGTCCACCACGCAGGCCTGGTGCTTCCCCCTGAAGGAGGCCGCCTGGAGGCCGGTGGCGCCCATGCTGAAGGCCCGCACCAACCACGCCAGCGCCGCGCTCAACGGGGAGATCTACGCGGTCGGCGGTAAGGCCCCTCCCCGCGCCCCACCCCCTGCCGCCGCGCCCCGCCCCCGGGCATCCTCGGGTGCGGCTCAGGCAGGAGTCTCAGGGCCCAGCTCCAGGCTGCTTCCATGTTTTCTGGGACGCAGAGAACAGGACAAGGAGTCAGTCCCCCAACCCCGTGAAGAGCCGGGATCTCAGCTGCCGATGGGGGTGGCCACGCTCACCCCAGGACCAGGGCTCGGCCCTCAGCTCGGGGTCACCTCCTCGGTGACGTCCCTGGGGCGAGGGGACCCACGGGGCACCCTTTCGCTGTCACCTGGCCTCCAGACACCCCCGGCCTGAGCTCAGGGCCCACCGTGTCCCCCCTGCACCCCAGAGGCACTGCGAGGAGTCGCCCCGGGGATGCTGACAGATGAATAGTGAACGACGCAGCAGGCGGCTGAGCGAGTGTCCCACGGCCTCCGGAGGTGACAGCTGGCCCTAGCGCCATCCCCGGAGCCCCACCTGTCCCGGGGACCCCCTTTCCCTCAGTGGCTTCCGTGTCCCCCACCCGAGGACAGAGGGCTTGCACAGGGTACAAGGCAGCTTGGGGCCCAGGCTCTCAGAGCCCGAGGTGGGTTCCAGGTGGGTGCCCACCCACGCTGGTGTGCGTCACCATCACACCCAGGCGGTCCAGGGCTGGGACACTGCGTGCGTGCTAAGTCGCTCGGTCGTGTCCGACTCTGCGACCCCAAGGACTGCAGCCCGCCAGGTTCCTCTGTTCGTGGAACTCTCCAAGCAAGAATGCTGGAGTGGGTTGCCATGCCCTCCTCCAGGGGATCTTCCCAACCCAGGGATGGAGCCCCCGTCTCTCTGCATTGGCAGGCGGGTTCTTTTCCACTAGCACCATATGGGAGGGGCTGGGTGAGGGGCTGCCTAAAAGTCCCCCCGAGAATGACTTTCTCCATCCCAGGAAGGGCCTCCGCCGTGTGAAGGGCCTGGAGATGGCAGCCTCCCGGGACCCCCACAGGCACCTCTCCAGTCACCCTGGGCTCTGAAGGGCTCAGAGCAGCTGGGCCTCACCGGGAGGCCCCATCACCCACTCCGAAGTCAGGCATCCCTGGTCCAGGAGCCCACTCCCATGCCACTTCTTGGCGAGTGGCCTTGGACAGACACTCTCCCTTCTCTGAGCTCTGCTGCCCTCTCTGTAAAATGGGGCACATCCCTGCCTCTCAGGCTTCCCAGGTGGCTCGGTGGGCAGAGCATCTGCCTGCAAGGCAGGAGATGCTGGTTTGAACCCTGGGTCAGAAACATCCCCTGGAGGAGGGCATGACAACTCGCTTGAGTATTCTTGCCTGGAAAACCGCATAAACAGGGAAGCCTGGTGTGCTGCAGTCCGTGGGGTCTCAAAGAGTCGGGCACAACTGAAGCCACGGACCACACACGCATGCCCACATGTACCTGCCTCTCCGAGCTGTGCCCACCTCCCCCTGCCCTTGTCCCCCTGGGCACCCAGGGCAGCCCCTGCAGCCTCTGCAGAGCCTCAGACCCTGTGTTTTCAGGAACCTTCCTTCGTCCTAGGCCCCTGCAGCCCTAACGCTGCCCTTGGCCCCGCAGGCACCACTCTGGATGTGGTGGAGGTGGAGAGCTATGACCCCTTCACGGACACCTGGACGCCCATCCGCCCAGCCCTCAAGTACGTCAGCAACTTCTCCGCGGCCGGCTGCGGGGGCCGGCTCTACCTGGTGGGCTCCAGTGCTTGCAAGTACAATGCCCTGGCTCTGCAATGCTACAACCCGGTCACAGGTGTGGAGGGGGACAGGGGGTGTGGCTGGGGCTGGGGGCGGCCCGCGGGGCCAAGAGGGTGGGCACAGGTGGCCTCAGGGCCCCTCTGCAAGGCTGTGACCCCGTCTCAGCCGCTGGGTGGGTTGGGGGGCCCCGGGGATAGGTGTGGCCAACAGGGTCAGGGAGCGGGCAGCCGCAGGCCTCTTACAAAGGGTCACGGCCCCCCTTACCCCAGTGATGGATGGGGCGGTGGAGGAAGGCAGGGGCCCACAGGGTTCACCGGCACAGAGCCACAGCCCCCCACAGTCTAGAGGTGTGGGGGCTGGGGGCACAGTGGCAGGTGGGGGGACCAGGAAGCCCTGCCCCAGGTCCTAAACCTGTCTGGCTGCTGGCTCTGCCTGGAGCCAGCCTTGTGGGGAGGGGCAGCGGGCCTGGACCCCCAAGGCCTGGCGGACACCAGCTCAGGCTCTAGGGTCGGGGTCAGAGCTTGGGCCCCGATCTGAGGATACCGGGCTCGCACAAAGCACCTCCTTCCTGGCGTGGGCCAGGCCTGAGAGGGAGTGAGTCGAGAGGGAGTGAGTCCCTGGCCTCTGGGGGTGATCAAGCCGGGGATGGGGTTCTTGAGCTGTTTCAGGGGGAAGGAGCCAACTCTCTGTCTCTCCCTTGGGGCAGCCCCTCCGGTCCATCCTCTGGACAGTGAGGCTGAGGATCCCATGAGACGGACCAGGCCCAGGGTCGGGTGGGGGCCCCGGGTACCGGACCGAGGGGCCAGCAGGATGGAGGCAGAGGCCCGGGGCGCCCACTCAGGCCAAGGCCTCTGGATGCCTCGTAGCCCCTCCTGAGGACCCGAGAATGAGGCTCCTGGGGACCCTGCCCTCCCCCCGAGCAGGAGTGGGGCTCAGTGGGGCGCCCCCACCCGCACGGCAGGGCAGGAGGCTCAGAGGGCCTCCCCAGTGACGCGGGCGGGCGTGTGTCCGCAGACGCCTGGAGCGTGATCGCCTCACCCTTCCTCCCCAAGTACCTGTCGTCTCCACGCTGCGCCGCCCTGCACGGGGCACTCTACCTGGTAGGGGACAACACCAAGAAGGTCTACGTGTATGACCCCGGGGCCAACCTGTGGCAGAAGGTGAGCCAGCCCCACCCCGGAGAGAGCAGGCCTGGGCTGTGGGCCCCCCGGGGCAGGGGGCAGGGGACGGGGCCTGCAGACGCAAGGGCCCAGAGCACCCCACTCCCGAGGACCTGGGGCCGCTGGTCACTGCGGATGCTCTGTCCCCAACACACAGAGAAACCTGTCCTCCTCCTCAAGGGAGCAGAACCAGGCTCGGCCAGGGGCGCTCCAGGGCCGGTGAGCTCAGAGAGAGCTCCTCCTCCCTGCTGCAGACCAGGCCCACGAGGACTGAGTCCCCTCCCCCTGGGATGATCAAGCCAGGGAGGGGGTTCTTGAGCTGTTTCAGGGGCAAGGAGCCAGCCCTTGGCCCCCCAAACGCACCCCCATTCCTTCTACTGTCCCCTCCTCCACCATTCCAGGGCAGGGGCCGGGGGCTTGTGGGGGCACCAAAGCCCTGGCCTCTCTCTGCGTTTCTTCCCGAGAAGGAGGAGGGACAGTGCCCAGAGCCCACAGCGGCCTCTGCTAGCTGGGCCAGCCGGGCAACAGGGGGCCTCTGTGATCCGCTGACCGCAGCTGTCCCCTGGCGTCAGTGCTCAGCTGACCGGAGGCCCCCATGACAGGAGCACAGCAGGTGCAGGGCCGGCCCTGCCAGGCTCTGTCCCTGGGGCCCGCCGCCTGGGGCTGGCCCGGGCTCCCGGCCGCAGGGCTGGACGTTGTCCTCTGCAGGCCTGGAGGTCTGCCGCCTGTTCCCGTCTCCACCTGGGGGGGGCCTCCCCTTCCTGCCCTCCCAGGCTCTTCGGGACGGGCGCACACCTCTCTCCGCCTGGCCTGGGGAAAGCTATGAGCCCTCAGCCTGCTAGCCCCCGGCCAGGGCACCCCTGAGGACCCGGGCTGAGTTGAGGGCAGAGCAATGAGTCCCCCGGGGCATCCGTCAGGGCAGAGGCCACACTGTGTCCTCGAGACAGACAGAGAGTCAGAGGCCCAGCCTGCATCTTGGGAGCGAGGCCCGGGCCCCCCTCGATGCCCTAGGCTCAGATGTGGGCAAACCCGGAGAGCAAGGGGCGGCTGGGAACGTTATCCCCGGAGGAGCGGGGTCTCCCTGTGAAGGAAGAATCTCAGGGGTCCCCCAGGGGCAGCGGGGTCAGGGCTGAGGCCCCAGGAGGCAGGTGGGGCACCTGGATGGGGGGTGGGGCGAGGTGCCCCCACCCTGAGGCCCAGGCACTGAGAGGAGGCAGGTGGGGCACCTGGATGGGGGGTGGGGTGAGGTGCCCCCACCCTGAGGCCCGGGCGCTGAGAGCAGATCGTCTGCAGGTGCAGCCCCTGCACAGCCTGCACGAGAACGGGGCGCTGGTGCCGCTGGGGGACGCGCTCTACGCCACGGGCGGCCGCTGGCAGGGCATGGCCGGGGACTACCGCGTGGAGATGGAGGCCTACGACCGCGGCCGGGACGCCTGGGTCCGCCTCGGCGCCATGCCCCGCCTCTGGCTCTACCACGGCGCGTCCGCCGTCTTCCTGGACGTCTCCAAGTGGACCCAGCCCTTCGGGCCTGCCCCCGAGCCCTGAGCCACCCCGCGGCGCCCCTGGAGCGGGCTGGTGGTGCCCCCACCCCAGGGGCACGGCCCCCTTCCAGTCTGGTTTGTCTGACGGCTCAGCGTCACCGGCCCCTCTGGGTCCAGGCTGGGCTGGGGCCACCGGGGACGACAGGGGCAGAGTCTTCGTCTCCGCAGCCACCACTCCAAACTCAGAGCTGACCAGCGACAGGGGCTGGGCCTCTGCAGGCCTGGAAGGATGGGGAGAAGCTGTGCTCCTGCCGTGGGGCGTCCGAGACCTCAGAGCAGGGAGCCGGGCCCCGGGGAGCAGCGTGAGAACTCGTGATCTGTCTGAGGACCGGCCGCTCCGTGTGTCCCTCGGGTGGCGGTCGGAGGGAGCCACACAGATGAGGGGGCCAGCAGGGGCCCTGGAAGCTGGGAGGCTGCCGAGGGCGGGTGGCACCAAACAGAGGGCCCTGAGGTGGGGTCAGCGCCCGCCGTGGGGGGCCTGCTGCTATCTCACAGCTGTGTGACCCGCCCGGCCACCCCCCCCGCCCCAGTCTCAGGCACACAGGGTTGGCTTGGGAGGGGTCTCCCGGCCCCCAGGCTCACACTGGCACCTGGTTTCCAAAGGCTGCTTCTGGGGAAATAGAAGGACCAGCTTGTTCCGGGTCAGCCCCCCAGGAGGCCAATGCCCGCAGAAACAAAGAAGGAAGGAGGTGAGGTGTGGGGGCTGGGAGAGACAGGCCTTCTGCTTGCTGGGGCGCGGGGGGCAGAGAGGGCGGCAAGGCTGCCCAGAGAGGGGGTCAAGAAGGGCCTGGGCTCCCCCCTTTCTTGGGGTGTGTGCTAAGTTGCTTAAGTCATGTCCGACTGTTTGCCACCCCCTGGACTAGCCTGCCAGGTTCCTCCGTCCATAGGCTCCTCCAGGCGAGAATATTGGAGTGGGTGGCCATCTCCTCCTCTGGGGGATCTTCCTGACCCAGGGATCGAACCCTTGTCTCTTACATCTTCTGCGTTGGCAGGCAGGTTCTTTATCACCAGGACCTAAATGAAGGTGCTTCGTCAGGAGGAAGGTCCCCAGAGGGGAGCTGGCGGGGCTGGTGTCCTGGGGCTGGTGTCCTGGTGTTCTGGGGATAGCTCCTGGGTGCTCCAGTGACTTGCCCTCAGGCGGCCTGCTGGGCAAGGAGGCCCAGCACGTGGACTGCCCAGAGTCCCCCAGGAAGCACTGGGGCCCCTTGCAGGGCAGGTTCAGGCCCCTGCTCCTCCTCACCCATCCTGAATGAGGCACCGCGTCTGTGGCCACTGGGATGATGGAGGCCCCTCACCGGGCCCTCCCGCCTCGACACAGGCTTGGTGGGGGTGCCCAGCCTGGCTGTATCCCCGGCGCTGACCTGCTGAGCCCTCGGGCAGCTCCCGACACCCTCCAAACCTGGGTTTCCTCTCCAGGGCCAGCCCGTGGGCTCCTCCAAGAGTCCCTCGGGGACCGCAGGGCCCCCGACATTGCTGATTCTGAGCATCGTGTCCCGGGTCCCTCTGGCTCCCATAGACCCAGGGCCACTTTGCTCCCAGACTGACTCCTGCCCATCTCTTCTGAGAGACCTGAGTGGGTCCCAGGATCCAGACAGAGTGGGGCGTGCTGAGGGTCTGGTCCCAGAGGAATACGAGCCGCAGCCCTCAGGACACTTGGTCAGTCAGATGGTGGATGGGGCGGGTGAAACTGAAGACGGAGGTCTCTGGGATCCTCCCCGCTTTCTGTAAGAAAATCACCTGGAATATTTTTTAGATGCTGATCAAAGGTGCTATTTCAAAGACTCAGCATGTCACACTGGAGTTTTTTTCTGATCAAATACACGTAGTTGAAAATGTCCCAGGTGAACGCCTGCTCTCTGCTCCGCCCGCCTGCACGGGGCTCAGTACCTGGGGTTGGGGGAGCACACCCCCCTGCAGGGCCTGGGGCTCCACTTTGGGGGGCCGGACTGCCTGAGCTGCCTCAGGGTGCCTGGATCTGGCCCCTCAAATTCAATGATGGAAGAACTTGACGGGGGGCTGCATCTGAGGTGTGGGCTGGCTGAGGCGACTGAACGGGGGGCTCAAGGGGCTCCCAGGACCACCAACAGGGAGGAGTTAGCACCCCTCTGCCTCCAGGACCAAGCAGAGCAGAGGCAGAGCCCAGAGAGGGAGCTGGGGAGGGAGAGGGCACCTGGGGGCTCCATGACCTCAGGCCAACCCCAAGGCTTAGTCTGTTTCCTCATCTGCACAGTGGGGGCAACTACATGATTTGAGAGCTGGGTGATGTTGGGCATATGGCAAAGGCAGGCTGCCCGCCACCCCCCACACCCCCCCGGAGGCCGCTCCACAGGCTGCTGAGGCTCCCGCGGTTCTGGGGGCAGAGGGAGCTGGGCTTCCCATGACTTCATCGGCAGAGGTCCTTCCTCTGCAGGAAGAGAAGCGAGTGGGAACAGCTTGGCTGCATCAGACCGCCGGGAAGCCAGGGCCAAGGCCGTGACCTGAGGGCCCAGGAATGAGGCTTGGATTTCCACCAGGCCTGAAGGCACAGGGTGGGTTGGGGGCCACCCCACACACCGCCCGGCCCCCGCCTGCGGCCACCCCAGTGCCTCAGCCCTGGGATCCGTTACCTTGCCCACAGACGCCGCCCCCCTTTCTGTACCCACAGGACACTGCTGCCAGGGAGGGGCACACAGGGCCCCCAGAGCCCTATGTGGGGGGGTCCTTGGCCTGTGTAATGCTTTGTTAAGCTCCCCTCCCCTCCTTTGGGGCTCTTGTGGAGCTGTGAACCCCCAGAAGCACACAGGGAGCCCCACATGGAGGCCCCAGCTCTCTGCACGCTCCCGCCCTGGGGCTGGGCTGAGTCGTCACCTCCAGAGAGCGTACAGAGGCCACTCGGCAGCGGAACAGATCTGATTTGGGTCCTCTGGCGGGTCCGTGACATCATGAGGATTGCTCACTGCTTGGGAAAATAACTGTTTTTCACATGGCAAAGGCTCTGGTCCTCACTGCTGACCGCACAAGGGCCAAGGCTCCCTACTGTGAGCTGGAACCGTATCACGAGACTATCCGAAGGATCGTGTGACCCAAACCTGGTCCCTCTGTCCCCGCTGTCCCCGGTATCGCCTAAGGTGACAGAGCCTGAGGCTCACCTTCCCAGGGCGCAGGACGGGACTAACAGCAGATGTGGTCCTGGGAGCAGCCGGCCTCACCTGAGCAGGGCACAGGCCAGCAACCCAGAAGTGGAGGTCCCAGGCAGCAGGCCTCCCTCTGGGGTGGCCCTTACCCGCCACCGAACCCCTAACAAGTGGGATCCCAGACGAGGGCTCGGGGCTGGCAGCTGTCATTGTGCCCATTGTACAGAGCAGCAAACTGAGGCTCTGAGGGATGCGTGTCTAAAGGCCCCGAGATGGGCCTCCTCCAGAGCCACAGCGGGCTGTGTGAGGACCATCTTTGCCGAGCAGACGTGCGGCTGGGTCTGGCCGGGGCTCTGACTGTGCTCGGTCATGGCCTCCACAGCCCAGGGCCTCTGTCTTCAGGCAGGTCTGAGGGCCCCTCCCCCCGACGACATGATGACCCGGAAGGCAGGCCAGCCGGCCTCGCTCACAGCTCTGTGTAGCACCCTCTGGGGCTGCACCTCACTCACAGCAGGCCCTGAGGACACTCGTGCATTCACCCCAGCTCTCAGCCAAGGAGGCTGAGGCTCCCAGAAGCTCCTGGACAGCCCAGCCGCCTTCGGGCCCCTGCCGCCATCCAGGGAAGGGAGAGCTCTGTGATGAGCTCCTGGTTCAAGAGAGGCAGCTGCGCGCATTGCCCCGGGCTTCGCTCACAGCCAGACCCCCGCAGGAAATGCCTAAGGGGCGCCCATCTCAGGGAAAAGACAGAGCCATAGCTCAGTACCCTTCCAGCTAATCATCAGAAACAGGAAGGACCTCGATGCAAAACGTGTGGCTGTGAAGATGGCTCCGTGCCCAGGGGGAAAGGGGTCCAGCCTGGCCCTAAGCCCAGGCTGTGAGTGCCTGGTGAGCCCCCAGCCGCACGGGCTGACCAGCTGGACCATGGGAAGTGAATGCGATGCTGGGTAAGGACAAGCCTCTTCAGAATCATGAAGGTACCACTCACAGAGCTGCACAGGCTGAGGACAGATGCCCCTCTCTGCCCCCAGACTGCGGGTTTCATCAATGAAAACACCCCACACTCGGCATCTCACGGTCTCAAAGTCTCCCCCCCCCAAAATGAAACAGAACAAAACTGTTAATATTTAATGCTGAAGCGCACACCCAGCACACTCGCATGTCAGTACAAAGTTTCAGTGCCTGGCTTTCTAATAGATGTGCCTGTGGGGCCAGAAGTGAGAAGCCACCCAAGAAATCCTGAATTCTCTGAAGGCCTTCCAGCAACACCATCTACAAATATTGGAGCAAATGCCTTTGTTTGTGACAAAACTACTGAATGGTTGTCAATGGAATAAGTTCATATACTTTATTGAATGCATATAATATAAACCAGTATTTCTCACATGTCTTCTTGCAAAGCTGCAATTTCTTTTTCTTTTTGTAAATTAATTTATTTTAATTGGAGGTTAATTACAATACTGTGGTGGTTTTTGCCATACATTGGCATGAATCAGCAATGGGTGTACATGTGTTCCCCATCCTGAACCCCCCTCCCACCTCTCTCCCCATCCCATCCCTCAGGGTCATCCCAGTGCACCGGCCCTGAGCGCCCTGTCTCATGCATTGAACCTGGACTGGCAATCTATTTCACATATGGTAATATACATGTTTCAATGTTATTCTCTCGAATCATCCCACCCTCGCCTTCTCTCACAGAGTCCAAAAGTCTGTTCTTTACATCTGTGTCTCTTTTGCTGTCTCGCATGTAAGGTCATCATCTTTCTAAATTCCACATATATGCATTATTATACTGTATTGGTGTTTTTCTTTCTGACTTACTTCACTCTGTATAATAGGCTCCAGTTTCATCCACCTCATTAGAACTGATTCAAATGCATTCCTTTAAATAGCTGAGTAATATTCCACTGTGTATATGTACCACAGCAAAGCTGCAATTTCTATAGGAATTTCTATTTTTTTATTCCATTGATACCTTTGCCCACTCCCAAACATGTACAAAGACGGAATTCCTGTGCAGTTCTAATTTGCAGACTCTAAGTCTCATAGAGTGAGTCTATGGGACACAGATCCCTGGGTGGGGGGGAACACATTCTCAGGGTGGGAAGGGCATTTTTTTCCTTTAAGAAATCTAAAACTACCATCACCCCTACCATCCTACAGGGAAAGAGGCAGAACCAGAGGGAGCATTAACATCATATTTAAGGCTTTTCCTAAAGTGCAGAGTTTCCCGTCCCCTGGAAACAGTCCAAGGATGGTGGGGACCGCAGGTGGTGCAGTGGGGCTGAGGGTGACCCTCGGCTCCTCCCCCAGGCCCTGGCTGCCACTCCCTGAAACAGGACGGGGTGGGGGGGGTCTCCCCTCTTCTCAGAAGAGGTGGAAGGCATCCCTGGTGAGGGCGGCAGGCCCTGGTAAGGTGCGCTCCTCAGAAGTGCCCTTCCCCCTAACCCCCTAGATAAGATGCAGTTTCCCCACCAGGTGCAGGCGCCTCAGGGAGGCACAGGAGAGCCTGAGCCTGGAGTGCCAGCCTGGGGGGGGGGGGGCGGGAGTGGGAGTCGGGGGCGTCGGGGGAGAGTTGGGGGTCAGGTAGAGAGGCCACGCGCGGGTCACAGAACAAACAGCGCAGGAAGCAGTGAGCGGCTAGCTCTCTTCAGGGAGGAGCCTGGAGCTCAGGCCGGCCACTTGGGTCCACCAGTGGGCTGCCCTGATCTTGGGGGGCCTGCGGGTATCTGGTCCCCGGTCCCCGGTCGGATCTGCCCCCGACCCCCAGCGAGTTCGAGGCAGGGCTCCGTCCTTCCAATCTGGGCTTCAGGGAGCCCGCTCCCAGGCGGTAGATCTCCTCCGTGCCCCTCGCCCCGTGCCCCCCGAGGCTCCTGCAGGTGCGCCTGGCGGGGAAGAATAGCGAGTCTCTGAGCTCAGGGGGGTCCGCGGCCGTGGGAAGCAGGGAGGGGTCGCCGCCTGGGAAAGGGGCGCCAAAGAGGGGCTCTGACAGTCTTCGGGCTCAGATGTGATCCATCTAGTAAGACCCAGCGCGCGGTCACGGAGAGGCGTCTCGGGATCCCCGCAGGAGGTGAGCGGGACAGAGAGGAGAAACGGGATACCCCGTGGCCTGGAGAAGGGCGTCCGGGTGCCCGCGAAGCAGACGCTGGACAGCGCGCAGGACGGACCGGAGCGGAGAGGAAACGCGCCCAACAGGAGGGGGCGCTCCGGCCCCCGCCAGCCGCGGCTCCCCAAGCCCCTGCCTCCCCTGCGCGGCCCTCCTCGCAGCCCCTGCTGACCCAGCGCCCCCGGTCCCCACTCGCGGCCCGCCCGCACCCCCCCTCCCCCCGGCAGCGTACACGCCCCTCCCTGCACCCTCCCGGTGGGGCGGGCCGCCTCCCCGCACCGCCCCCCGCCAACCCCCGACGACTGCAGCGCGCGCAGGAGCCGGGAGGCGGCGCCCGGCGGGGAGGCGCGCCCCGGGCTAGGCGGGGGATTCAAGCGCGTTATAAGGCGCGGAGCCCGGGGCCGAGGAGTCCAGAAGCTGCGATCGCAGGCCAGAGGCACCCGCCGCCCGCATGGCCCCCTCCCGCTGCCCGGCGCGGGCCCTGTTGCTCGCCTACGCCAGCCTGCTGGCCGCCGCCGTGGGCCTGGGCTCCCCGGAGCCCGGTGCGCCCTCGGAGAGCCGCGCCCGCGAGGAGACGCCGCCCGGGAACGAACTGCCCGCGGGACCGGCCGCCCGCCCGCCGGTAAGAGACCGCCCGGCCCGCCCGGGCCCTGGAGACCTCGGGCCTCAGCCGCCCCGCCAGCAGCGCGCGCCCCTGGGTCCCCGGGCGCCTCTCGGGCGCAGCGCGCTCGCTTCCGCGGCGGCGGGGAGTGGGGCGTCGCGAGCCCGCGGGGACCGGGGCTGACCCGAGTGTCCCCCTCTCTACAGGGGACGGGAAAGCGCTTAGCTTGAGGGCTTGGCGCCGGAGGTCTGGGCGCTGGCCCCCTGTACAGCCCGGCGCCTTAAGGGCCAGCCCTGACCTTGGCTTTTGGGGTTGTCATGAAAAGCAAAGTTCTACTGGATTGGGGGGAGATGCCTGTTTTCTGGAGACTTCCAGGTTGGGAAACTCGTAAAGTGTAAATAACTCCATCCTCCTGAAGTTGGGAAGAGGGTATCTGTAAAAGTTTGAGCAAGTCCCTGACCCCCACACCTACCCACCCCACCCCTGCCCCCTATCTTCTTGGTGCCTGTTCTCTGGAAATAAACAACTGCCTTTCTGCCAACTGGGAAGGGGAGGGAGAAAGTGTCTGGATGGGGTGCCAGGCTCCGATGTGTGATTTCTGGCCGACACTTAGCTCTGCCCTGCTCCTTCCTTTCTGGCTGCAGAAGCGGGTGGTCCAGTTGGGGGTTACCAGGGGGTTGGGGCCTTCAGAGCTGCCCTCAGTGTGGGTGGGGCCTCCAGGCAGGGAGGGGAGGGCTCTGGGGAGGGTGCTTGGAGTTTCTTCTCTCTGAAGATGCCTGTGGGCGGTGCCTGGAGGCTCAGGCCTGCACCTCTGCTCTCAGCATCACTTTGGGAACCACGAGGGCCCCGCTTGGGGATGCCCCCACTGAAGACAAGTGACAGTGGCACCAGCCCCGATCACTCCCCAGGAGGGGCCTCCCCAGAGCCCTGTTCCCGTCGCCCCCTGCCATTTCCCGTGGGCTGAAGGCAAAGCCTATTACCTCAGCCCCCGGGGGGACGCCAGGGGGCAGGGTTTCCAGAGGCTGGGCTGTGATGGTCAGGAAACAGAGGGGCTTCAGGCACTTCCAGGGGTGGGTTCTGGCCTTGAAGGCAGGGCTCTTTTTGAGAGCTGCTGGAGGCTGGAGACCTCCATCAGCCAGGGCAGTGGCCCGACGCCCACCCACACTGCCGCAGCCCATCTCCCAGGCCCCCAGATCAATGTGGTTCCACCTGTTTCTGTTTCAAGCCAAACTGGGGTCTGAGTCCCTCCACAGACTCCTGGGCCAGTGGGAGGGCTGGCCCAGCACACAGTCCACCCTGGACAGAAGGCAGGTGTTCCCACGAAGGCGGCGTGGGACGGTGAACTGGGGTCACCGGTACTCGTGGAGAGGAACCACTGGGGGAGGCCTCTCAGGGTCCAGCACCCAGGGAGGTGTGGGGATGCCCTGGGCACTCTGAGGCCTCTCCCTCCGACCCACGTCCCTCCATCACAGAAGCCCCATCCCCATCACACCACACCGGCTCCTGAAAGAAGGCCCTGGGTCCCTGCAGAGTGGCCGCGAGACCCCTGAGCCTGGCCGGCTCCAAGATCCCAGGGTCCTTCCATCAGCTGCCCGAGTCAGTGCCCATGACCTCATCCAAGCCCTCTTGAGCCAGTTTCCCTCCCAGCTGGCAGCCTTGCCCGGAGCCCAGACTGTCCGGGGCCTGCCGCCCACAGGGCCGGAGGCCTCTCCCTGGAAGTTGCCTCCTGGAGCTCCACCACGTCAGGACTGGTCAGCACGCAGCCTGCTGGGGGCGGGGGGCGTTTCCGGGCCTGTCACTGTCCCAGCTCGGGGCATGTGACTCAAGCCCTAAGGACAGGGAGGGGTTGCGTCACCATATCTCAGTGCGGGACACCCCACCCGCGGTGCCCGAAGCAGCCCGGGAAGGGAGGCCTCGCAGCACTGAGGGTGGAAATTGGCCTCCCGAGAACTCCCCAGGGGTTGGTTGGGGTGCCTGCTGGCCGTTGGTGGCCCTGCCTGAGCCCCCAGGGAGGCCGGTGGTCCGATCCTCAGGGAGGCGCACGCACTGCAGCTCCCCTGGAGGGAGGCGGGAGGGGCCCGGCAGTGCCAGCTTCCTCTTGCCCTGAAGCTCGGCACCCCGCCTTCCTCCGCCCATGCCCAGGGTCTTCCCCTGCAGGATCCAGGCTGAGGAGAGGCTGTTCCCCAAGGATTGCCCTCCGCGGCCGGGAGGAAGGGCCGGGGGCTGGGGCTGTGCTGGCTTGGGGGCCAGCACTGTTGACAGTGACGGGGGCCCAGGGGGCTGGAGGCCAGCCCTGTGCAGCGACCTCTTGCCAAGCATTCGGTCTGCTTGGCCGGCAGCCCTGTCTGGGAGGCAAAACAACCCACTGGCGGCTGTGTTCCAGGAGCCCCCTGTGGAGCGGGCGCACGGCCTCAGCGACCCCCGGGACGCCTGGATGCTCTTCGTCAGGCAGAGTGACAAGGGCATCAACAGCAAGAGGGGCGGCAGGGGCAAGGCCAAGAAGCCGAAGGTGAGCACTGGAGCCCAGGCGGTGTGTGCACGCGTGTGCGCGCCTCCGCCCACGAGCCTTTCCCCAGCCCCACCCTGAGCACTCCCAAAGAGCACAGACCCTCCGCCTCAGGCCGGAGAGCACAGAAGTGTCAAGTCGGGGCCTGTATGACCCTGAGGTCAGGGTGCCTGTTCCAGCCATTTACCTGCACCCCTAGAATGCCAGGCTCGCTGCTTTCTCTTCCCTCTCTGTATCCTGGGAGGCCTGTGCTGGGCTGCAGGGCAGTCAGGGACTGAGCAGGAGGGGCCTGCGGGTGCGCCGGAGTGACACAGTCCAGGGGCCAGCAGGGGCCTGGGCAGCCACTGGTGCCCACCGTCCTTCAGCCTGGGCGGGGCCTGGGCCCTGCTTCTGACGGCTGACCCTGACCTGGGCCCCAGTGAGGGCCGATTCCCCTGTGGTGGGGCACGCCAGGCAGCGCTGTGCCGCCCTGCTGAGCCCTGGCCTCCCTGCTCCCCAGGGCCGCCCCAGCGATGGTGTGCCGGGCTCTGAGCCTGGGGCAGCCCACTGGCTGGGCTGCCACCGGGACCTGACCCGTCACCCCCAAGCTGAGCTGGGGGCTCCCCAGGCTCCTCCCAGCAGAGTCCCAGCCCAGTCCAGTGAGGGCTCCTTGAGGACCGCCCCCCTCGGGGTGGCCAGGCACAGGGGGACTTGCCGACTGGGGTGGTGACATACCTGAGACTCACAGGCGGCCTGGAGTGCCCCCTGCCCTCCTCTGCCTCCCTCAGCCCCAGGGCTGGGCTGTGGCCTCCTTCTTCCCAGCCTGGCCCCCAGCGGCCCGCCAACCCCAGCCCTATGCCTGCAGCTTTCACTGCCTCTTCAGGGGAACTGGAGGCTGACCTCCCTCAGGGGTCAAAGCAGGAGTCTCCCCACTCCCCTGTTGCCAGCCTTTCTGGCAAGAGCTCATCGAGGGGGTGCCCACGGTGCCCACCCCCCCCCCCCCCCGCCCCGTCCTGCCTGTTCAGAAGTCCTCACTGTCAGCCTTCTCTTTCAGCTTGGTCTACCAGGACCCCCGGGGCCTCCTGGCCCCCAGGGTCCCCCAGGCCCCATCACCCCACCTGAGGTCCTACTGAAGGAGTTCCAGCTGCTGCTGAAAGGTAGGGGGTGGGTACCACACAGATACACACCCCACTGGGGAGGGGTGGGAATACACACCCCACGGGGGAGGGCAGGGCGGAGATACACACCCCACTGGGGAGAACGTGGTGGGGGTATACACCCCACTGGGGAGGGCGGGGGCAGGGGAGCCAAGATCGGCTGGACCTTGGTCTTGTCGACCTGTATCCGGGAGGCCATGGCTCTGGTGCTGGCCCGGGTCAGGGCTGTGTGTGGGTTGGGGCCAGGTGGAGGTCGGGGAGGAGTGCGTGAGGAGGCAGCTTCACAGAGGAGGATGGACTTGGCCTCTGTGTTCAGTAGGTGCCTGGGGACCAGCCTCCATGCCCCACCTGGGAGGCCTCTGAGCTTGCAAAAGCTGAGAGATCCAAGCCCGCGTTCCCCAAGTGGGAACTGTTAGGGAGAAGTCAGAGCTCCTTAAGCTTGCACAGTGTTCCAATGAGCCCTGCAGGGACACCAGGGAGATCTCAGGCCTCTTTCTTCCCCTCACCTGCACCCCGCCTCTTCCCCTGACATATCTCTGCTGCTGGCTGCAGAGCCCAACGGGCAGGCCCGAGGAAGCTGCCCTCATGGGGCAGGGAGGACAGTCCCGGGAGCACAGAGAGGAGCAGGCTGGGGCCAGAGGCCGCAGAGGGTGAGAGCAGAGCTGAGGGGACTCTAGCACCCAGGGCGGTATCCCTGCACTGCGGCCAGCTGCCAGGCGTGGGCTCTGAGTACCGACTAGAGTTCATTTCACTGTGAAGAGCTCTTGAGTCTTTTCGCACTTCTATTTAATGTACTGGGGCTTCCTTGGTGGCTCAGATGGTAAAGAATCTGTCTGCGATGCAGGAGACCCAGGTTCGATTCCTGGGTCATGAAGATCCCCTGGAGGAGGGCTTGGCAACCCACTCCAGTGTTCTCGCCTGGAGAATCCCATGGACAGAGGAGCCTGGTGGGCTACAGTCCACGGGGTCGCCAAGAGTCGGAGACGACTTGAGTGACTAACAACTACCCTTCATTTAACTAGACCAGCTTCAGCGGCTGGTTCCACGTTCCACAGCTTCCACGTTCTCTGCAATAATTTCTTTACACTCAGCTTCTTTCCCCAAATGACGGGTCTGGCTTATCCTACTGTATTTCCTGATTCAATAATAATGTAAACAGAGAAAAAGCAGCAGCAGCCCCGGGATGAGAAGCGGTAGGATAAACAGGTGAAGCAGGAGAACGGGGTCCTGGGTGCACCAGCCCTGAGCTTCCCGGTAGCCAAAGCGTGAAAGGAAACGCGAGCAGCCGCGGGATCGGGAAGCCGGTTCCTAAGACCATGCAGCCCAGAGCAGGTCTCCCGTGGAATCCCGAGCGCGGCGCCCGGCTCGCGGTTCCGGGGGTCACCGGTAACGATGCCCGCGATCTCAGCGGCGCCCAGTTTTGGGGCAGGTGTCAGGGAGGGACGCGGCGGGGCGGGACGCGAGGGGGTAGGGGTCCCGGCGCGACCACCGCCCGCTCTGTGCCAGGCGCGGTGCGCACGCGGGAGTGCGCGGAGCCCGAGCCCGGCCCGCGCGTTCCCGCCGCGGTGCCGGCCGCGCGCCCGGAGGACGACGAGGAGGCGGCGGCGGGGGGCGCGGGCGTGCTGGCGCTGCTGGCCGCGCCCCTGGCCCCCGGCCCGCGGGCGCAGCGCGTCGAGGCCGCCTTCCACTGCCGCCTGCGCCGGGACGCGTCGGTGGAGCGGCGCGCGCTGCACGAGCTCGGCCTCTACTACGTGGTGAGTCCGGGCCGGGCCGGGCCGGGGCCGGGCGGGCGCGGCGCGGCGGGCCCGGGGTGACCGTCTGTGCGCCTGCAGCCCGACGCCGAGGGCGCCTTCCGCCGCGGCCCAGGCCTGAACCTGACCAGCGGCCAGTACACGGCGCCCGTCGCCGGCTTCTACGCGCTCGCCGCCACGCTGCACGTGGGTGAGGCCCGGACCCGGGCTTGGGGAGGGGTGGGGGTCGCCCCGCCGCCCTCGCGCCCCGCCACCCGGTGATCACTGCCCCCGCGCCTCCCCCGCAGCGCTGGCCGAGGCGCCGAGGCGGGGGCCTTTGCGCCCCCGGGACCGCCTGCGTCTGCTCATCTGCCTGGAGTCCCGGTGCCAGCACCATGCGTGAGTGGGCACCTGCCTCTTCCCTCGGGGCTTTCCCCCGCCTGCTGGCAAGGTTCCTCCAGCCTCCTGGCGCCCGCCCGCTGCCTCAAACCGACCCTCCGCAGCCCGCACCCGCCGCCCCGGTCTCCCCACCTCCTCCATCCCACCTGAACCCAAAAGGGGCTGACTATACCATCCCTTGAGGAGAAGGCAATGGCACCCCACTCCAGTACTCTTGCCTGGAAAATCCCATGGACGGAGGAGCCTGGTGGGCTGCAGTCCATGGGGTCGCTGAGGGTCGGACAGGACTGAGCGACTTCACTTTCACTTTTCACTTTCATGCATTGGAGAAGGAAATGGCAACCCACTCCAGGGTTCTTGCCTGGAGAATCCCAGGGACAGGGGAGCCTGGTAGGCTGCTGTCTATGGGGTCGTACAGAGTCCGACACAACTGAAGGAGCTCAGCAGCAGCAGCCCATCCTGCGATCGAGATGCCAGCGTCGCGTCCTCAGAGGCCTCCCCTGCCCGGTCTGTGCAGGGCCCCTCTCCAGGCACTCTGCTGACCCATCCATCCTCTGGTTGATGTCGGTTCAGAAGGGCTGGGCTGCCCTTTCTGTACCCCTGCGCCCAGACAGCCCGGGCGGAGAGCAGGTGTGCCACAGTAGTGGCAGAAGGCGTGCAGGAGTGAAGTTCACATCTCACTCCAGTTTGGGAAGCTGCGCAGGGCTTGGCCTGAACCCAGACTCCCAGCGGCCCGCCTCGCACCTCCAGCTGCCCCGTCAGAGCCTGGACTTACGGCCCTGGCGGCACACACTCCGTCCTGTGCGCTTCAGTCCTGTACTCACTCCTGTTGGGGACCCAGCCCAGATCCCCACCCCTCCCCCCCCCCCCAGAAGCCTGGCCAAGGCTGCCGTTTCCGTGGTGCCTGGCCGGGTGCTGGGTGATGGGGGACACATTGCAGGTGGTGTGCGGGGTCTGGGGCCGGGGTCTCAGGCGCCCCCTCTGTCTCCTTTGGCCACAGCTCCCTGGAGGCCGTCGTGGGGCTGGAGGGCAGCAGCGAGCTCTTTACCATCTCGGTCAACGGCGTTCTCTATCTGCAGGTATGTGGGGCAGGATCCACCGTGGGGGGACCACCGCTGGCAGGGAGACGTGCTGGTGGGCTCGGGAGCTGTGGGTGCAGTGCCCCCTGCCTCCAAGCCCTGATGAGGGTCAGGGCAGCACGGAGCACTCTCGCTGGTCCTGGCAGAAGCAAGCTGTTACTGGGTCTCCCTTCCCCGCATCTGGCCTGCCCCCGACACCTGTCCTCTGCTCTGCTCCTCTGTCTGTTTTCTGACCTCCCAGGCCTCCCATGTTGAGGGCTGGCCTGAACCGGCCCTTCAGAGAGAACTCAGTTGGGCAGGGGAGCGGTGGAGGACAGTGACAGAGGTCAGCTGTCCCAGGGAGGACATCACGGCCCGCTGGCCCACTGAGACCGCGGGAAGCAGACGAGGTTATTTCCACACAAAACCCCGAGCAGCAGTCTCTTTCTAGACTGTGAGGATTTAGGGCAGGTGGTCGAGAAATGGATGAAAAGGATTTCCTGGAAACAAAAGTCTAGTTGCAGATGTGTTGAATAACAGCTTACATGCAAACGGTCCTAAGTAGGCCAGGCCTGTTCTGAGCACTTCACATAAATTACTTATTAACCCACCGTGATGTGAAGCGGGTCAGGGAACTGTGGCACGGAAGGGTTAAGTAGCTCGCCCAGGCTCAGCCAGCAATGCCAGAACTGGGGGCCAGGCTGTGGCTGCAGGCGCTGTGGCTGTTTGCTGAAAGGTCTGGTCCCTGCATGATGACCTCAGGCGGCATGGTGGGCCTGGGGTCCTGAGATGGAGTGCCCGGCTTCTGCGTTTCTGGGAGCTCCCGCTTCACATCTGGTGACGTGACCCTGGGGTGTCTGGACCACATCTGGAGTAGCCAGGCCCTACTACTGGCCTCATGATGGCTCTACCAGAGGGCTCAGTGGCCAGGCCCGTGGTGGAAGGGGCGCCCTCTTGCCTGAGTTTTGCAAAGAAAGCTTGACTCTGGCCCCGACTGGAGGCTCGCCCCCACATGCACGAGCTAAGGGAGCCCGCCAGCCAAGAGGCTGATGGAGCTGGGGAGAAGGCATGAGAACAGGGGTCGGAGGTGCTGGGTTTGATGGTGAGGTGTCTGGGCTGGCGGGGCAGGGCGAGCAGTCGGCGTGCCTGCGGGCCGCAGCGTCCGGGCTGACCGAAGAGCCTCCCTGCAGGCCGGGCAGTACACCTCCGTCTTCTTGGACAATGCCAGTGGCTCCGCCCTCACGGTGCGCAGCGGCTCCCACTTCAGCGCCGTCCTCCTCGGTGTGTGAGCGCCATGCCCGAGTGTGAACAACCCCGGGGGCACTGTCGGAGTGGCAGAGGCCGTGGGCAGGAGGGAGCCCGCCAGACTGCCCACCCTGGCCACCGCAGCTGAAGCCAGAGACGCCACGACAGGCAGCCAGCGGAGGCCACACGCACACTGGCGGTCCCGGAACTCTGGGTGATCCCGGGACGCCGTCTTTTCCAGGGAGGGGTTTCAGCATGCCCAGGTGCGGGCGTTTTTGTCCGTGCCCCTCCCTCCCCCTCTGCTGTAGACGTGGACTCCTCCTGGGCAGCTTGCTCCGTGGCTGAGGTCCGGCCGCACCTTTCCCATCTTCCCTAGGGCTCTCGTGGGCTGCCCACTGGGCATGCCGAGGGGAGAGGCCGCCCAGCCTGCCTGGTGCCCACCTGCCCCTCTCCCAGCTGCGCCTTTGGCTGCCATGGACCTCAGGGCACTGCTTGGCCTGCAGGGACCACAGGGCCCGAGCCTGTCCTTGTGGCCTCTGGGCACAGCAGCCTTGGGCACCAGGGACATGGGATAGGGGCTGACGGGGACAGTGAGTCCAGAGCTGTTCTCACGTGTGTGTGCGAGTCCACACTCATGAGCTCACCTGGCCTTCCCACCATCCCCTCCGTTGCAAACCCCCTCCCAGACGAGGTAGTCTTGCCTGTCCCCTTGAGGCCCTGGCACGCTGCTCGGGCCCACCTGCCAGATGAGAGAGCTGGAATGTCCCTGCAGATTAGGGGCGGCCAGGCCCTGTGCCCTCATCTGGATGGGTGAAGCTGTGGCCCCGCAGGCTGACAGCTCTGGGTGCCCAGTCACCACGGTCCAGCCCCGCTGGGTCCATCCAGCTCTGGGCTCTTCAGAGTGTCTTCCCCACTCGGGTGGCACTGTGGCCCCAAGTTCAGATGGGCGTTGTGGGCAGGCTGGGGAACAAGTGCCTGCTGCAGTGGTGATGGGATTCGGGGTGGGGGGATGGCGGCTATTCCCGTGGACAGATGGTGTCTGAGAGTTCCTGCCATTTCTTGATGCAGGGCCCCTTTGGCCTGCTGAAGAAGTTACCCCACCCCCATTCCTGCATGGAAAGAAAACAGGCCATAGGAACACCGGTACCACAGGAGCTCCTGGGGGCCAAGATGGTCTGGCAAGGGTGCCTCCAGGCCTGGGAGAGGCAGGGGCGACGACTGCAGTCACCCTGCTCCTTGACTTTCTAGCTGGCCTGGGGTGAGCAGGTGACTGGTCCCCAGGAGCCCTCAGCTTCCACCCCACAGTCTGACTAACGGGAGCCCCAGGCACCATGTGCACAGACCGACCGCTGGGTGCCCTTTGGGGGGCTGGGCACAGTTCTCAGTAGGACTCGCCCCCACCCTACCAGGAAGCGCCAGCCGGCTGGCGTCCTGCCTGCCCACCCCCGCTCCTAGATAAGGGTGGCACGGCCACGCCCTCTCCTGCACTTCTCTGTACCCAGCAGGCACAGATACTTTAGAAAAGCTTTCACCCTGGGGAGACGCACGGTCCTTTTTCTCAATATAAGTGTGTTATGCAGCAATTAATTGAAGTATTTATTGTATAACGTTGTCAGGTGGAATATATTTATGTATAAAAACTGCCTGTTTGAGTATTTTTTTATGTGGTTATACAAAGTTACAGAAGCAAAGGGCCGACCTTAAAAATACAGAATCGGAGTCCTTTAGGCCAGGCTCCTGAGGACAAGGGGCGTTCTCCAGGGGTTGGAGGGGGAGCGTGGGTTTGGCCAGGGAAGCCCCACGCCAAGCCTCTCCCCACTCCAGGAAGCGGCACTCTGGGAATTAGGGACACGTGCTCACAGACTGGTGCCTTGTCGGCTGTAAGAAAACGTTTGGCTGAGCAACTTGCGCGGTTTCCCATGTCTGAGACGCCGAGGCTCTCTCCTCCTGTGATGGCACACTGCCTCCGCAAAGAGGGAGCCTGGCTGTCCGCGCTGGGAAGGGGTATGCTGGAAGCATTCCCGAGGTACTTGCAGCAGGGAGGCCAGTCCTTCTAACGGAGCTGACGAAGTGATAAGGCCTGTGTGCAGGCTGGGCGAGGCCCACAAAGATGACAGAACAGCTTCAAAAGCCCGTCTTCAGGATCTTACATCATCCCGAGGCCAGCATTCACACACAAAGACCTGAAAGCCGTCTTACTACCGTCTTCAGAATCTTACCTCATCCCGAGGCCAGCATTCACACAGAAAGGCCTGAAAGCCGTCTCACTAAGGAGCTTTACCAGCAATACCAGTGTCCTGCTCTCTGTGTGAAGAAGGGCGTGAAAAGAATTTTCGAGTTTGTTTTCCTGGGGAGGCTCATCACACGATTTTAGCATCTTGGACAGAAGTGTTGCTGTGAAGCCTGACTTAAGCCCAGCCCAGAGCCCAGTACGCGCGCCCCTGAGCCAGGAGGCCGGGCCTCAGGCCACACGGGGCCGCAGTGGGACTGCCCAGCCCTGGAGACGTGCGCGTTCCACACCTGGGCATCCAGCAGCAGTCTGGCATCACAGGACCGGAAATGAGCGGCACTCGGGTGTTTTGGAGGGCCCAGTGGGGCACTGCTCAGCTATCAGCCTGACCTCCTGGCTGAGCCTGGGCTCACGCCGCCTTAACACTTTGTCACCTTATTTTCGTCTGCAGAGCTGGAAGCAGCCAGCTCCTCCAGCAGCCCTGGGTTCTGGCGCTGGCCTGTTGAAGCCAGTCACCGCCTCACACTCCCCTCTGTGAAACGCCACTTCCCCAGCCAGTTATTGGGGGGCGGCAGCGCGGGAAAGGTGCCCTAAACTACAAAGTCCTGCGTGGTGAGCAGCTGATGGCCACGGCTACTGGCCAGTCCAAGAGGCCCGCAATGCTTTTCACAAGAAAGACCCAAAACACGTTCAAGAGCACATACCACCCCGGAAGGCCAAGGTGTGGCTCAAATGTAATAACTAGAAGTCTAGAAAAAACACCTTTATTTACAGCCATGAGCATCCCACAGGAGTACACGAAACACATAATGTGCACAACACAAAAAACGAACCTCGGAGTCAAGGCCGCGCCGCCGCGCCCGCCTCAGAGCCCTATCCGCACCACCATCACGGTGACGTTGTCCGCCGAGCCCCGCTGCACCGCCTTGTTGGCCAGCCTGTTGCAGGCGGCTTCGTAGCGGGCATCCACAGTGGGCTTCCCTTCCCGCCTTTGGATCTTCTCGTCCTACAGGGTGGGAAAGGGGTGCTGGTGAACAGGGACCCCGCGCCCCACCACTCCTGAGATGCCCCCCCACGAGGGACGACTGCTCCCAGTCCCCGTGGCGGGGGCATGGGAGAAACTGAGCGGTGAGTGCCCTGGATGGAGGTCCCACTCCCCTCTGGGGACATGGGAGGTAGGGGGCCTGGAACTGCACGGGGACACGGGGGGAAGGGGCCCGGGGCTGCACGGGGACACGGGGCGAAGGGGCCCGGGGCTGCACGGGGACACGGGGCGAAGGGGCCCGGGGCTGCACGGGGACACGGGGCGAAGGGGCCCGGGGCTGCACGGGGACACGGGGCGAAGGGGCCCGGGGCTGCACGGGGACACGGGGCGAAGGGGCCCGGGGCTGCACGGGGACACGGGGCGAAGGGGCCCGGGGCTGCACGGGGACACGGGGCGAAGGGGCCCGGGGCTGCACGGGGACACGGGGCGAAGGGGCCCGGGGCTGCACGGGGACACGGAGGGAAGGGGCCCGGGGCTGCACGGGGACACGGGGGGAAGGGGCCCGGGGCTGCACGGGGACACGGGGGGAAGGGGCCCGGGGCTGCACGGGGACACGGGGGGAAGGGGCCCCGGGCTGCACAGGGACAAGGCGGGAAGGGGGCCCAGGACTTCTCTGAAGCCCAAGGGCAGCCGGAACAACAGGCACCCACTCCTTCTGAGAGTGCTCACCTCCAGGCAGGACAAGATGAAGTTCACGGCTTCTTCTGGGGTAAAGACCTTGAAGAGGCCATCACAGGCCAGCAAAATAAACCTACAACATGGAGAAAAACATAAATGGGTTTTAGCAGCAAACTTTACAAAATAGCCTGGCAATGGAGGTAAAATATATTTAGCCAACTAGTCAAAACCTAAACATTTTAAAACCAATTTAACGTCTACAAGATCAAGGTTAAAGCTACTTAAAAATATCTTGAGTGAGACGGTACACATCAGAGCTGAGACTGCACTGTTCACCTAAGCTACGGATGAACCCAATCCCAGCTTCTCAGACAAACTCCAGGAAGATCACCGAGGAGATCTATCAGGTGGTACGATAAATACACGGTAAGTGTCAGGCACCGCAGGCCTCAATCCGTTCCCCAAACTGGACGGATGCTTGGACTTCAGGAACGTCAAGTGCTCACTGCCTACGTGAAGGGAGGACAGCCACCCACTTTCACTGCTGGAGAAGAGGCCTCCGTCCCTTTCAAAGTCCCCCCAGACTTCCCAAGGGGAGTCTCTCTGACAGGGATGGAGAGGGTGGGACAGTTCCAGTTCTCCTGCTCGTCTCTTTCCCCGTTTTAACACCCGCATCCTGGTTTTCCTCCTCTGACTGGGCACTCACTCAGCGAGCATTTGCAGGTACGTGGTTTGTGCCTGGGGCCTGTGAGGGCCCGCCAGCCCCTTCCGCGGAGGTGAAAGACCCCGGAGGGGGGCTCTGCTCTGCTGCACAGCAGGGACAACACGGGGCCTGCTCTCATGTGGCAACAAGACTCTCCTGAGGCGTCAGCTGGGGAGCTGGAGGAGCGGGTGGAAACGTGCTCTGAGGCAGGCACGGAGGGTGTGGAAAGGCGCCCCCAGCAGCACTGGCCTCCCGGGCCCTCGCTGCCACCTCAGTGCCCACACCCTCGACGCATGCCCCTGGACCCCATGGGCCCCGTCCTTCTCCCGCCAGGCACAGGGCCTTATTCTCAAGTAGCTCAGAAACAGGTGGACAAGAGGTATCTTTCTTCAAACTACTTCAGCTCCGCTTAAAAACCTCCCACGATTCTCCCATTATGAGCTAAAACCCAGACTGCTCAGCAGAGAACCCAGACCTCTGCAACCTGCCCTCGAGTGCCTGCCACCGTTTCCTGACACCCCCCCCCCGCCCCGTCCTGTGGCATCGGCTGGCCACACCTTCACCCCATCCCACTTCACCACCCTGGGCTCTGTTCCCTGCGGGAAAGCCCTGCTTTCTCCAACATGCATGTCTCCCTCCTGCCAAGGCCAAAGGCTCCCGGAGCACTGGCACTCCTAAGACACACGGGACTGGACACGCCTGTTCACGTGTGGTCAGACTGGACCCACGAGAGCAGAATGGGATTTTATTTATCCCTGCACCTGGAGGGCCCAGCATGATGCCTAAGACATGGCCGGCCGCCCACTCGCCACCCCAGGTTCAGTACGCGAACTGGAAGAAGTCAGCAGAGAAACAAGGGAGGCGGCCGCCCCGTGCCCCGCGCCAAGCCTACCTGTCGTTGGGGGTCAGCTGGCAGCGTCTGATGTCCGGCACCGAAGTGACCCCGCAGCGCTTGTACTGCCCATCCCCGATGGAGCGGGACACCTCCAGCACACCCAGGACACGCCCGTCCCTGCAGCGGGGGGAGGCACATCAGACTCTACCTGAGGCCAGGCTCCCAGGGCCCAGACTCTGGCCTCAAAAGCAGAGGAGTGGGACAGGGTGAGACGCGACCTGTGGCATCCACGTCCCTCAGCTGCCAGTGACACACAGCACCGCACCACTGGGCGGAGCCTCCCTCTCCCGGGTCATTACCGGCCTGCTGCCCCGCACACGGGTGGCACCAGCGCCCCTCAACCTGGCTCGTGGCCGTGCCAGGCCTAGCCCCACTGGTCTGCCCAAAGCCCAGAGTCAAGCCTGACTGGGAGTGGACCTGGCTTTGTCTCTGTTTTGTTTTTACCTTAAAGCCACCATGGGCTTCCCTGATAGCTCAGTTGGTAAAGAATCCGCCTGCAATGCAGGAGACCCCAGTTTGATTTGAGAAGGGATAGGCTACCCACTCCAGTATTCCTGGGCTTCCCTGCTGGCTCAGCTGGTAAAGAATCCGCCTGCAATGTGGGAGACCTGGGTTCGATCCCTGGGTTGGAAAGATCTGGAGAAGGGAAAGGCTACCCACTCCAGTATTCCTGGGCTTCCCTGCTGGCTCAGCTGGTAAAAAAAATCCGCCTGCAATGTGGGAGACCTGGGTTCGATCCCTGGGTTGGGAAGATCTCCTGGAGAAGGGAAAGGCTACCCACTCCAGTATTCCTGGGCTTCCCTGGTGGCTCAGCTGGTAAAAAATCCGCCTGCAATGTGGGAGACCTGGGTTCGATCCTTGGGTTGGAAAGATCCCCTGGAGAAGGGAAAGGCTACCCACTCCAGTATTCTGGCCTGGAGAATTCCGTGGACTGTATAGTCCATGGGGTTGCAAGGAGTTGGACACAACTGAGTGACTTTCACTTTCTTTCACTTTCAAGCCACCAGGGTTACAAACAGCTGGGATAGAGGGATATTTTGCATTTCACTCTAATTAGATTTGGAAAATACCTGAAAGTGACTATCCTCTGATTCAGAAGCAAGTGTTCTTTACCTTGGGTATGAACATGCTTTAATGACTTAAATACAAACAGGAGAACTCTGGACAGAATTACACCTTTGCTCATTCTGCTTCCAGGAGAGGGAAAGGTGACTGCAGGGCCTAGGACAGCTGGTCCTGTCAGCAGGGAGAGCAGCCCCATGCCTGCCGCTCCCAAGGACAATCCTGGTGGCCGCTTGCTCTGCCACTCGGGCAGCTACAACGCCCTAACACCCAGGCTCTCAGGAGTGAGACCAGAGGAGACGACACACTTGACAAGGGGCGCCAGAGAGCTCAGCCAACCGCAGAGCTGTGCGCGGAGGTGCCGCATCACCACGGGCTCCCAACGGGGACGCGCCCTGGAAGCTGAGCCACCGGCGCAGGGGCCGGAACCACCCACCTGGGCCGGGGCCGCTCTCGGAGTCAGGATCCCGCCTGGCTCCCGGCCCTTCGCTGGCCCTCAGGGTCACCCTCCTGGTGGTCACAGACAAACCACCAGCAGCTAAGACTTGTGCTGGTATCTGTGAGCAGCTGAGCAATCTTCTCAGGTACGAACAGCAGAACAAAAGGCAAGAGGGAGCAAAGGGCGCCAGCGCTGAGCTGAGGGTGAAGAAGTGCATGGGGGACCCTCAGCCCTCAGCGTGCCAGAGGCGGCAGCTCGGAGCCCGCGGTCCAGAGTGCGTCTTTGGGACCAAGGGCCAGGGTACCCACGCGGCCTCCTCCCGTCACAGACCCAGCTTGTTTCAACAAGACTGTGCGCAGAGGCGGGGCCGAAGACCCAGGTACCACCAGGACAACAGAGTCCACTCACGCTTCGGAAGCCAACCCAGCGGGCTGCTGCTCTGCCTGCACTCAGCACAACAGGCTGCATGGGATGTGTGGTGCAGGCGCCAGCCAGCTGCAGAGGCCCGGGCCCACGCAGGCTGTGTGTCACAGGAGCACAGCCACACCACCTGCCCTCTGTGCCCAGCAAGCCCAGCAGGACTGCTCCCGGCAAGGGCTGCCCGGAACCAGCCACCTGGGTCATGGACTGCGCCGGCCCCAAGCCTCCTCGGCAGCCCCTCCACACACAGCCAGCTTCCCCCACGCAGCACAGGACTCTGGGTGCTCTGCGCCGGCCTCGCCCTGGCAATCCGCGAGAATCCACTCTTCCCCCACTGTGCTGGGCAGGGACTGGGTTTTGAAGTCCCAGCCCCTGAGCCAACCTGCCTTCCCCGGGGACCTGCCGCTCACAGGCCTGGCCTCCTGCCCTCCAGCATTTGTGGCTTGTGCTCCACGCAGCATCCTTCCTGCCTGCCTTCCGTCCACCCATCAGTCAGACAGCGGCTGTCCCGCTAGTGCCAAGTCTGTCACCAGTGTCCTGACCGCAGCGCCTTCTGCTGGTGTTTTGTTCCGGTTTCCCCTTCACAGCAGGGGAGGGGCACAGAGACCAACACCCTGGCTGCCAGGACAAGCTGAACCCTGCTCTGACTGCAGCTGCTCTGGCCCAGGGACACAGTGGTCTTGACGGGCTCGCAAAGCTGAGGCTGGGAGGTGGAAGCTCCATCTTCCTCTGACCATCCCAGGATGGCAGATGCCAAGGTCCGGAGTTATAGCAGGATGGGTACGACAGGGCAGGACTGCACCTATGATTCCAGAACTGTCTCCCTGTCATCAGAGACCGCACCAGACACGCAGCGCTCTAGACCCGAAGGCAGATGCTACAGGTGTAAGCTTCCCTTCCTCGTAAAATAAACACCACACCGTCCTCACCTTCTCCGGGAGTTCTCCTGAAGCAGCGTAACGCGCGCACACTCCACTGCCTTCAGTGTAACGAGGAGGGAAATGAACACACGGAAGACACGCTGGAAAGATTCAGGCCATGAGGGTGAAGAGAGCAAGACGTGAAAGCAAGCCTCTGCTTTGTATTTTAGACAGCTAACCAGGCAAACGTGGGTCTTACTCACTTTTAAAATCATGGTAAGAATTATAACATGTTTGTCATCTTCACTTTTACTTTGAAGCCAACGGCTGAGTGGCGTCAGGGACACTCACACTGTTGTGCAACCTTCACCTCCAAGCCTTCCCATCCCCCACCGGGACTCTGCGACCACTAACCTCCCCTCCCCGCCCCACCACCCCGTCCTGCCTTCTGTCCCGAGGAGGACGCTGGCCACTCGGGGACTCATATAAGTGGAATCACGCAGTGTTTGCTCTTCTGTGTCTGGCTTACTCCACTTAGCAAACTGTCCTCAAGGTTCGTCCATGTGACAGGGTTTCCTATCAAGGCTGCACAGTGCTTCCATTTTGCGGAGGGCCATGTTTTGTCTGTCTCTTCATCTAACGATGGACGCTTGGGTTGCTCCCACCTGTGGCCACCGTGGAAAATGCTGCTGTGCACGTGGGCACGTGCGTATCGGTTCAAATCCACTGCTTTGAATTCTGGGGCACACAGACCCAGGACTGGGCCTGCTGGCTCACACGGCAGGTCTATGTACTTTTATCTTTATTCTTTATTAAAGTACTGATTTACAATGTTGTGGTGGGAGATCTATTTTTAATTTGTAAGGAATCGCCATGCCGTGTTCCACAATGGCTGTGCCATTTCACATTCCCGCCAACAGTGCACCAGGGCTCCTATCTCACCGTGTAAATGCTTCATAATAGAGGGTAAAAGAGCCCTGAAATTGAAAACAAAATGAAACTAATGATCATGATAACCAGAGTGTAACAAAACCACAGTGAAAATAACTACTCCATGTTTACATACAACACTCGGCACATCCTCAGTGAGACGCAGACTGAAGAGAACCACCAGGAACTCACGCCCAGTAACAGCGATGCTGCTGATGTTACAAGTGTGAAAAAGCTATTCTGGCAAATAAACATGCAATGTTATTAGGAACCAAGATCTTCAGGATAAAAGAAGACACTACAACTACTGAGTCCAAGAAGTTAAGAGAAAACCCTGTAGATGCTCCATCTGCATGAGAAGCGGCAGTCTAAACTCACAGGCTACAGAGAGCACACGTGTGTGTGTGTTTCCTGGTTCTGTCCTGGAACAGGTGTGAACTGATGACACTGCAGTTGACCCCAGCAGCCCCAGCACATGGAGCTGTTTTAAGACAAGCAGACGTGTGGAAGGTGCTCCCTCCCGCTGGCCACAGAGGGCACGTGAGCAGCAAGAACACCCTGCCTCTATGGCTACAGTCAGCGCCCTGGATACAGAAACCCATCTGCAGTGACTCCTGGAGCAAGGAAGGGGGACGGAAGCAGCAGAGAAGGGAAAGAAAAACCACGAGTTTCCACAGCTGTGGGTGCTCCCACTCTGCAAATGGTGATGGAAGAATTCAACACATACCTTGCTTTCAGGGAAAAACTGGTTCGCCCCCTGTTGATGAAGGAAAGCCTTTCCTAACAGGATGCCTGCTACCACGAGCAGAAGAAGCCAGTCGATGGTCCTCTTTGCTGGCCCTGTGAAGAAGCTGACTCATGCAAGGTCGCCGAGGGCCACTAAAATCGTCAGCTGAGAGGCTGACGGCAACAGTCCCAAGGTGCCCAAGTAGGCCTCCCCAGACTGCCGGCAGGCCACACACGGAAGCACGCCTCCACCCTGGAGCCGTCTGCGGCCAACGGTGGCCAGCTCAGAGCCCGCATCTCCAGCGGTGATCGCGCTCGGCTACTGACGTGGGGGCAGTCAGAGGTGCCTGGCATCCCGTCAGTACACGTTTTCACGTTTACTGAAGACGTGTAACCTGAATCTAAAGCAGCCCATAGACCTAAATTCTGCTTTATAAGACGTAACATACAGGCACTGTAAACGGTGCTGGTGACCCTGTACAAGGGCTGACCGGGGCCGCGATCCAAGCCAGAGCAGGGATGACTCTTCACGGAAACACGCAAGTCCAGTGCTGGCCAGACCCTGGTTTCCAACACAGACACTCTGGGGACAACTGGGGAGATGAGGCCACACACGGAATGTTAAGTAACCTAATACAGACTAAGGAACGATTATTTTCTTAGATATTATGTCTGCAACTAACTTTTAAATAGTTCAGCCACACACACACACATAAACAGACAAAGCAAATATGGCAAAACGTTAACTACTGAATCTAGGTAGTAGATATTTAAATGCTTACTATTTTAAAATTTTTTCTGCATGTTTGAAAATCTTAATGAAAGTGAGAGGGCATGGACGAAAAGAAAAAGCACGCCAGCCCCAGCCTCACGCAGGAGATGGGCCACGGCCCAGCCCTTGGCTCGGGAGCAAGTCACCCCTCCTGTCTCTGAGCACCCCCACTCTCTTCTTCAAGTTGAGGGGTGCACTGTAAGTCCACACAGGTCTTAATAAATGGGGACTGGGAAACGGGAAGTAAAGGCAATACAGCTGGTCTTACTTGCAGCCATAGGAATGTTAATGTCAAAATCTTTTCAAGTAGATCAGACGACAGCAGAATTTTAAAGTTATAAGAAAGGACAGAAAAGATGATGCTACTAACAGCAACGCTGGGTCGCATTCTCGGGCATCAACTCCCACAAGCAGTCACGGAGGCTCAGTCAGTCACGGCACTGGCCAAGGTCAGAACCCAGGCTGTAATTCCGTCTTTGCTCACGCACACAGCCACAACCCAGACCAAAATCACCTTTTACTAACCCTGGAGTTTTTTAACCAACCCTAAGAATTCTGACTCCTCTCCAGAGACCTCCCTGCACCACTGGCCAGAAACGGCCTGGAGCGACAACAGACACTGGCCAAGTCAACAACACAAGAGAAGCGACACCTCCAAGGATGAGCAACCACCGCCTCACACAGGCATCTCACTTCTTCCAACAGGCAACGGAATCTTAAACAGCTCAAACCTAAGATGAACCAGAAAACACCTCTGGGGATGTTCCTAATGCCGCGTCCTTAGCCCTGCTTAACTACCTGAGAGGTGGCAGATGACAAACTAGAGCTGGCACCGTCTCCAAAGACGTGAAGAGAGATGAAACGACCTCGGCAGGCCAAGCCAGGCTAGCGCGGCCCCTGGGCCTGAGAAGCTGCTCCCCAGAAGCCCAGAGCTCATGCTTAACCACTCTAGGTGTTCTCTCTGGAGAAACTGCCCAAAGTGTAGCTTATCCAGTTGTGACAAATAATAAATTTTAGGAAAGTTCCTAGGACCACAGAAAATGCTGGAAATGGTAAGCTTGAATTTGAGACAGGAATCCTCCTTTTGCAGATGGAGGGAAGCACGTTTCCTGCACACACATGGTTTACTCCCACTTGGACACACGTGAAACCCCACGACACGTGTTCACCAAGTTAGACCTCAGACAGTCTCCTCATGCTGAAGACTGCACAGGCAAAGGCCCCACCCGTGGAGGCCTCTCAGCTCGCTCCACAGTGGCCCCCTTCCCAGAGCCCCTGCCACCCTCTGGTTACCTGACATTCCCTCCGGCCTTCTGTATTCTCATTCGTTCTTCATACTGGGTTGGATTATGCTCCTTGCTGAGGCTTAAGGCCGCGTGTTTTTGACTCTCCTCATTGTAACGACAAAGGATTGCCTGGGAAGATGAGAGTACAACAGGTGTGAAACCGAACAAGCCCAGTGCCTAATGCTAACAGGGGAAGAGCAAGGTCAACAACTGACTTTCAGATTCAGCCTCCTGCTGACAAACTTGAGTTCAGAGGATCCAGCGTCAAAAGCCTCAAGTGGCAAAGTGGAGTCACACACACGCAAACACTAAGGGGGAGAAGCACCAGGCGACCACAGCCCCCTGCTCCTCTCACCAGGCCACTGTCTTCCCACCTGTGACGTGAAGGCAGGTCCCTTAAAGTACCGAGGCCCCTTCAGGCGCCACTGTTCCCCGAGTCTACACTGGCCCACTCGGTGGGCTGATCAAGTACACGTCCGAATGTTCCCGTCACCGTGATTACTGAGTGGTCACTTCCGGACAAACCTCTTGCTCTACAGAGGGGGAAGCCTGAGGCCCAGAGGACAAGCATCACGCCTGGAGTCACAGAACAGGGCCAGGACTGAAACTGGGTCTGACTCCAAAGTCTCTCTTTTTGGCTAATTCGTACACATGTTCTTGAAGTCCTCTGGTCTGAACGCCCATGTACAAGAGGCAGTCCCACCAGAGAGACCCACTGGAGGGTCACCCCAACACAGACCCCACTGGGGCAGGGCTTTCATCTGGGGCGCTCCCAGCTCCCAGTGCCCCGTATCCCAGGTCACCCTAAAAGCAACAGGGTGGGAAGGCCACTCTGTCCAGTGACTGCCGCACAAGCACGGAGGCTGGCTGGCGAGTGGGCGGCAGAGGGGAGACAGCAGGGACTGCAGAGGCCCTACAGAGCCCTCCCCCCAGGTCCAAGTCAGCCCCTACAGCTGGGACGTGACACAGGCCGTCATCAGAGGGAAGCAGCTGGGTTTTCTCCCTCAGCTCTGAGTCCTGGGCTCAGCGGACATTCATCCCATCACCGAGCACTCTTCTAGTCACAGCTTTTGAATTATTTTGGAATTACATAATTTGGAGAGGCAGGGGTTAATACTTTTCATTCATTACTATCTGAGGTCAAAGAAATGAAGACAAATATTTGTTTAAATATAAGTAGTTTTACTTGAGGGCCAATTAAATTCCAACTCGCAGCTCTGTACCTGTGTACAGACAGGGTGTAAGTCTTCCCAGAACAAACAGCCTCCAGTTTAGCAGCCACTCCTTGAACCAGAGCTTCTAACTCTGCAACAGAGCCCCTTGCAGCACCCGCCAAGAATGAAGGCTGCAACCCCACCATCGTGGCCGTAACCTCATTCGACAGTGCTGCCTACGGTTGGCCCCCTCGGATGCGCCGCGGTCTCAGTGGGCGGCGCCACAGCCACATACCCGACTGTCCCCCAGGTTGGCGATGTAAAGAGTGTTGTCTACGGCCAGCACACACGTGGCAGTGGACCCATCTTTCCAGGCAGGTTTCCTGGCAGGGGAGACACATCAGAGACACAGTCACCACTAACATGCCAGCTCTGAGACTGAACTTCCAGAGCTGAAAGGGAAGTGTCATACTTTTAGAATGGATGGTTTCTTTGATACGTGTGTTTTTTTTTTTAATTCAGATTTCATTAAGCTGTAAGCGCTTACTTGGTGCTAGGAGTTTTTCAGATAACAAGTGTTCGCATTACACAGTATCGGAAGGCCTGAAATGCGTTTAGGAAAACCACACACACCCTCCGCTCACAGGTCTTCACGTGGTCACACTTACTGGCTTGAGGCTTGCTTAAGGAACTCTTCATCAGTATGCTTGAAGGTGTCCAGAAGGCACCTTTTCACCGTTTTCTCTACGCTGATTCCATCTCCTGTTGCAGCAGCCAGGAAAGAAAGCGAAGTCTTAAGGAGGGAGACGGCCCTCCGGCCACCGCTGCTCTGTTACGGCCGAGAACCAGCTGTGCTTCCTCCACTGTAAGTGGGGGCCTGAGTATCCTCCCAAGTGCAGAGACAAGAGGCGCCATCACCCAGAGACACAACAAGCTCCACGGTGGGCCCGCCGCACAGCCCCTGCTCCCCTCCGCACGGCCTCCTCTAAACCAGGCTCTTACGGCCATCAAGGATTCTTCACTAAAGCCAGTGACGTCTCACTTATCAGCACACAGAGCCAACCCCAAGGTGAACATGAACCGATTGAGCTCTGAGCCTCACCTTTAGGAAATTTCCTGATTAAGTTCTGATGCAAATTCTGTGCGGCGAATTTTGAGGCTCGAATTCCTCCATGTCCATCAAAAACAGCAAAGTATGAAACCCGGGTGCTGGAATAATGAATTGAGAGTCAGCAAGATCCTCAGGCAAAGATTACTCCTCTCCATTAAAGCTTTTAACCCAAACAGCAAGCAGTAACAGTACCTAAGACAATGCTGAAGTAACATCCATGACATTTTAAAATTAAAAACTCACCCTTGCTTCAAAAATCAAGACCTGTTAACTCTGATTTTTCACTAATATTCAGAACGCTTTTCTATTTAGAGCAGATTCAGTTTTCTACTTACAGCAGATTTAGTTTTAAACACTAATACACAGATAAACACAGACAAAGTACCGACCGTCAAAAACATCTGTGAGAGATCAGGGAGTTTCGGAGCTGCTGCTCAAACCCTGACTGACACCAAACCCTTAAAGCCCGCCCCACCCCCGTTCCTAGTCCCCTTTCAGGGTTGCCGGAAACTCACACACACAGATAAACAGCATTAAAAACTGTTTCAAGAAGCAAAGAACAAATATGCTTGTGAGAAATGACATTTACTCTGCAGAGCTGCTCTTGTCCTCAAACATTTCTAGAATCCCTTCTCAATGTGGGACATCATGAGCCATGAAACAATAAACTTATTTTGCTGAGCATGCTCTTGAGGCCCATCCATGTTGGTGCAAATGGCAAATTTTGTTTTTTAATGGCTGCTTGATATTCTATGTGTACATATATTTCAATATATAACATCATACATAATGTGATATATGTGTATATATACCTCTCACACGTGGTTTATAACTCAGAATCTTACAGTGTGGCAGCTACTAGGTATGGCTTGGTGTCCCCCAATTAAATCTGTTCCCAAAAAATATGCCTGCTGGGGCTTCTCCAAAGCCCCTTTCCTGGCTCTAAAAGCAACTCTAAGCACACTCCTGCTCTTGGTGACAAGGGCTTTTCCTCCATACCTTTCCCTTCACCTTCATTTTATGCAACTGCAGGAAAAATTCCACAGTCTGCCTTCTGCTGTTTTGGGTTCCTCTGGGCCCTCACTACCACACCAGCATCAGAACAGACTCCCACGCCACGCGGGCTGCCGGGGCAGGACACTCACACGAGAGCGGACGGGGGCTGGCACTCCGCGGTGATGTCGTTCAGGATGACGTGGGCATCCTGCATCTCTTCCCGCTCGCCCTTCCGCTCAGCCACGTAGCCTTTCAGGCTGAAGATCACCGAAGAGGCTACGGGAAAGAGAACAAAAAGCCAATACAAAACTGCGCCCTTCTCTCCAGACGCCCTAGTCCCAGAGCAAGCGAGAGGGACCTGCAGCTGTTCTACCCAGCAGTGTCCGAGAGCTGCCCTGCCAGGCATCTCCCAGGTGGCAAGTCTGCTACAGAAAGCAGAGCACTGCTGAACGGGGCGGCCTCTGCAAGGCTGAGCAGCAGAGAGGAGACAGCAGGCGACGGCAAGTCGGTGCAGAGAGGCTCTTCCAAAGAGAGCACTTGCTCAAAGCACCAGAGTAAGGAGCGCGCTGCCGCCCCACAGAAGTGAGGCTGGGACCGCGGCAAGGAGCTCCTTGCAAATCTTGTCTGTCAGTAACTTCATGAGGACAGAAAAATCTCTAGTTTAGAGAAATGCAAGTAAGCAGTTTACCCCAAGGGCCCTGTTAGATACACTGGAATACATGTTTCCACGCTTGAGGCTGGAAGACTGAACAAACAGAAAGATCAGCTGCTTTTACTTTAACTGAAGAAGGAAAAGGAAAAAGGAGTCCACTGGAGGTGTAGAAATTTCTCTTTAAGGGCTGGTTTGAGCTCATTTTCTGACACAGAGAGCCACGTCAGTGACAGATGCCCTTCCTGAAGGGCACCCGCTGGCAGGCACAGCGCTCTGCAGGCTCCAGGCAGTGACAAGCCACGCTGAAGCCTGCATCTTCACGTCCTCCGCGGGGCCTCCAGCCTCCGCCGGAGGTCACTGACGGCACGCGACAAAGCGGCCTGGCGGGCACAGTCAGTAAAACCCACAGCTTTCTCTCCAGCTGACACTCCTCACTCATTCCTCATGCACTGTGACACGTTACAAAGCTGACGACGAATTTCAATCGCTCTTTCCAGCCTCAGGTCGTCTCTTGGAACGCTGCCTGCGAGCTCGTCACAGAATTCCAAGTGCTAATAGACAGGCGGAGGCCAAGGACATGTAGTCAGAGAGAGACGGGGGCCCACACGCTAACCAAGGCCGAGTAAACCTGTCTCTAACCCCTGAAGGACCAAGGCAGGCTTCCTACCTGACCGAAGGTGAGTAAGAGATGGAGCACATGGAGAGCAAAGGGTGAGGAAGCAGCGTGAACTCGGAAATCCGTGTACAAACAGGGAACCCTATCCACTTCTTAAACACAGACTCAGAAAGGAAGTGTTATCATTGGAAAGCTAAGCTGGTTTTTGCTCTGGGTTGTCTTACAATATGAAGTCTAATACATTTGTTTTCAAACTGTCTGAAAACCTTTACAAACTTTCTTTTCCACAAGCTCTTCACTCCCATTCTTCTCTTCATCAGAGGCTTTTCTCTTTGCTCCTTTCCCTTCATTCTTTACCTCCTCGGATAACGAAGTGTCAAGAGAACCTGGAAATATAAAGTAAAAACCAGACAGAAACACAGCTATAGACTGTTAAAAGTCCCGAGCAGACCTGGCTCCCTCCCAGCCCTCGGAGATGAAAGGACATTCGAGAGAGGCCTGGCAGAGAGGGATGCTCAGTGGTCATAGCCATGACTCTGAGGGGTGGTGCAGTACCCTGGGTGCCCACAGTGGGAGACCACAAATTAAAATCCAGGCCCTGCTCAGATGGCCTCGAGAGGTTATGTGAGAGGCTTCTCAGTGGTAAAAACACATATTCATACTTTGGGGCTATGTCACACACATGGTATTTTATATCCACAAGCCCTTACGTATACATTTTCCAAAACCTGCAAAGTAAAACATCCTGAACCAGCCCCAAAACACTAACAAAGGCTTAAACTGAGACCAATATCAGGCTATAAGAACCGTGTGTATCCTGAAAGGCAGAACAGGACTGCTAAAGCCACTCCCACTTGCAAAGGGATGGATGTCTATTCAAAGTTAAGAGCTAGGGGCACCTGCAGTGAGTATGCACTGTGGAACAAGTCTAGTTTTAAGTCTCAGTTCTGCCATTTGCAAGGGGCGTGCCCTTAAGGCAAGTTACTTAACCTGCAGGCCTCAGCTTCTTCATCCAGGACAGGGAGAAAACTGTCCTCTCAGAAGGCTGTTTAAAACTGATGGGGAAAACGTATGTAAAGCTTTCATCACAGTCCCTGGTCCATCAAGTGTCCAATGAATGGCCCTACGTATTCTCTGCATGTAGGCATAAAAGCATACAACCATTTACTATTCATTCAACTACTCTTTGACAGACCTTTCTGAGTACTGAGGGGGAAAAGGAAACATTCTTGCCCTCAAGAATAATCAGTTACTTGCAAAGGACAGATTTCTGCAACAGTGTAACACACACATCCTACCCCACATGGTAAGGAAAGTTAACTGGGACAACTCATGGATCTCTCAATGGTCTCTCCATTAGCCTCCTGCCACTTACTGTTTGTGTTCCAGTTTTCCAAATGTGTATGAAAAAAAATCTTCCTTTAAGTTGGAAAACAGAAACTGTTTAAACTGTTATTGCCTTCCAAGTCAATCACACTGTAATCGGAGAATGCGGTCTACATATGGTACTGACTCTGTGCTAGGGCTTCATGGCCTAGAGCGCAGTCCGCTTTTGTAAACGGCTCCTGACTGCTTGAGAAGAAGAGTATGCCTTCTCAGGAAACCCTAAATATTGGATACAAGATTGGATTTTACATCCCCAAAAAAACACAAACCCTGTTAATAATGCTGTTGGAAGTCCTCTAAGTTACTATTAGTTTATCGCCTTCTGCCCTGAGGATAACTAAGACATAACTACCCTGACCCCGCCTTTAAATCTGTTAGGAGCCCCAGCTACACACGTTTAACTTTCACTATAACTGAGAGTACTGTCTTTATTAGGAAGGTTTAAGGGTAAATTGGATGAGAATGTTGTGATTTTTTCGTATGGACACATAGCCTGAAAATCTGAGAATTCTTGTGAAAGATGACTGTGATACTTTTTCTAAATACAGAAATGTGTGTGCGCTAAGTCACTTCAGTCGTGTCTGACTCTGCAATTCTAGGGACGGTAGCCCGCCAGGCTCCTCTGTCCATGGGATTCTCCAGGCAAGAATACTGGAGTGGGTTGCTATGCTCCCCTCCAGGGGCTCTTCCCGACCCAGGGATCGAACCTACATCTCTTACATCTCCTGCATTGGCAGGTGGGTTCTTTACCACTAGTGCCACCTGGGAAGTCCAAATATAGGAACAATACGAATTTAATCCATACTTGGTTAGACTAATTCCAATGACTTAGCAGTAATTAATTAATAATACAGAAAAATATACTTGAAAAAGCAGCGTGTTCTATCTGACAACGTAAGGAAGGTCTTTTCACACTGGAAGATACTCACATATGAAAGGACAGCCTGCATCCGCCCTGCCCACCCTGCGCCCTGCCCCATCCCCTCTGGGGGAGCTCCATGTGAGAAGTCCTCAGTGGAATAACAGACTCATCATGTATGACAACCTACAGGAGTCTGCTCTGTTTCCCCCTTCTGTCCCACTGGGACGTAAAAGGAAAAGGTAAACATCTAGAGAAACAAGCAGAGCCCCGGTTAATAGGCTTGACAAAAATGGAATCAACAAAAAGAATGCTGAGAACACACATAAAAGCTCTGACTGGAAACTGACTGACTAAGGTCTTAAACTTCAAGAATTCAAACTCCTGCACGCCGCCTGCACCAGTCGGTAAAGCAGTGCCACTCCAACTGCAGTTAAGGATCAGCATTCTTTTTATTTTGTAAGTGGCATAAAACAGAAGACTAATTTATCAGGGACACTGAAAATATTTTTTCAGTGTGAAAAGCGGAAAGTACTTCACATATTCAGATACTTTTCTGCTGGATACATCTGGATCTGTCAGGAACATAACAAGGCAAAACTACAATGACAGACTCAGGTTTTTTTTTTTAAAGAACATTAATAACAAAGGTCAAAGTAAATGACTGAATTCTCATAATTCTAAGGAGTAGAAAATAATCACCAAAAAGTGATGTAGTATTTATGTATATTTTTGCTTCCCAACTGAGGGTATCTACTGAGTTTAGTTTGATTGTTTATTCGTTTTGGCAGGAACCTCGTTCGCCAGCCAGGGATCAAACCTGGACCCCAGCAATGAAGGCAATGAGTCCTAACCACTGGGCCGCCAGGGCATTCCCGGTATCTGTTAGTTTTAATAAACCTTACGTAGTATTACGATTCGTCATCCTAAGCTTTTTACAGCTATAAATAAGCACACTTTATGTAAGAGCAGAACATCATATATTATTTCCATCGGCACATTGGACTAGTTTCCCTACCACTTACCTGAATCGCCACTGCTGGCTGGCGGGAGATCGTCAAAAAGCAAAGGTCCCCCAGAGCCTGAAACACAGCAAAACACTGAGTGAGCCCCCAAAGCCAGAGTGGGGCTCACGTTTCAGAATCCATCCCACCAGGATGCCTACACAGGCCACTGACATAGACTCAGAGCCCTCGTGTCCATCCAGTGGCAACGCATGCCGTGCACACAGCGTCCCGAGCCTACTGTTGAGTCTCATCATCTCAAAGGAGACGGAAGACCTGCCTCAGAGTCCAGTCTTATTTCACTAGTAAAACAGACACTCAGATGAACCAGAGAACACCGCTCAACATCTTCACGCAGCTCCTCAGGGCTAGCAACTAGTGGATTTTTCTGCCTTACCTGATGCCATGGATTCAAAACTTAAGACAGTCCAACACCTAAAACATCTGTGTGTTGAAAATGGGGGAAAGGGAAAAAGATTGAGACAACTACAATCCCAGGATGACACGTTGACACACACCTGGGAGAGCCTGGAGACTGTACCTGAGTCAGTACTGCTGGCCGGAGGGAGACGGTCAAAGGGCAGAGATGCTTTCTGAGCTTCTTTCCCTAGAACACGGAACACCTGCTTAGAAAGCACGTGGACACTGGCCAGGTGGGGCTCGAATCTTCTGAGATAAGTCAGCTAGTAAATTCAAATCTTCTCCTCTCTACTGGACAGAGTAACTGTTTCCCAAAATACCTTCTCAACAGTCATTTAATATGGACATTTTTTCCAACAGTTACAGTCAATATACAAGCAATGAAGGACAATCCAACAGGAATTTTAAGGGCTACTGAGTGGTTTGAGGAAAACAAGTATTTTTCTTGCTAATTTCAGTACTGAAAGGAACACATTTTAAAAAACCTTTCTTTAAGAGTGAATCCTGAGAAGAAAAAACTGATTCTAGAGCAAAACAATAATTCTATCTGGGTACCTCGATAAAAGGACTCTTCAAAGATCTACCGATCTTAAAAAATCCTATTTCAATAACATTCTGAACTAATTACCAAGTAGAATTTTAAACACATAAGCAGAGAGATGGTGAGAGGCCCGAATCTGTCTTAACCTGGTATCTCCAGCACAGAGCCCAATTCAATAAATATCTATGAAGAAAATGAGGAATTTTAGATACTCCAAGATAAACTCAGGAAAAAGCTAAGAAATCTTTCTATTTAAAAACCTAAAGATTTACCTAACAAAAGTACTTGTCTTAATGTTTTATACTCAATTATCCCTTTCCACATAAAATTTAATCATTATTCCTTCTCCAGCTTTCCTCAAAATTTCTACTGAAATTATGAAATATACGAACCAGCCCACAGGAATGTGGGGGAAACAACGGGCTAAAGGCGAAGGCGTGGATGTCCACGTCCTCTGAGACTGAACACACTGATCTCGTTCCTCAGAGCTCAAGTGCAGAAATGCACCCATTTAAAAACCAACTCAACATGTGTGCCCCGAAAATTTCAGCCATATTGTCTTTCTGCCTAGAAACGAGCTGGGTATCAACTCTACTTTTTTAAAAACTAAAAATTTTAAGTAAAATTTAAACTCCAAGGAAAGAAATTTCTTCAGGAGTCTTTAGGTCAGAAGTACATTAAATGCCTGATAAATTCCTAATTTAACAAAAAGTAACTCTTTTGCTTTATACCTGTAACACAAATAGGAAATGGCTATTTCATTAAATTACCATTTTCTCCCTTAGGATTATCATAAAGACATTAAGTAATTACAAGTAGTTTCACTTTTCTCACAAGTGACATACTCTATGGGAAGTATTCCAAAAACAGCATTAGAACATTAAAGGGCATTTAGAACAACCACTTACTCACTGTACTATTCCTCCTACAAGAATCACTAATATTTCAGCAGGCCACTTTCAAGAGGAACTCAAACCGTACTAGTCTAAGCATCAACATATCTATCATATTCTAACAGACTCCAAACTGAACAGGATGACCCAGAACAGTAGCACTATATTCAGTGGGGTCAGAGCACCAGGCATCTTGGGACAGAGGGACATTGCAGGGAGGAGCCGACCTGAAGAGCAACCAACCCTTCCACTTATGCGGGGCCACATTTTAATTTCTGAATTAAACTACCTCTCTATATCAGGTCTTTCCAAATCCAGTGTCCAATGGGGCGCGCGGGGGGGCGGGGAGTCCTCTTTTACCCAGGTAATACATTTTTGGTCCTGGCAAGCATTCCTCATAAGAGAGTTTCCAGCTCAGCACTAGCCCGGCCGCTCTCCTTTGTTGAATTAGTTAAGAGAGTGCCTCAAACCTACTACCAGCCCCAAAGAACAGCCTCTCTTTCCCTGCTGAACAGAGTGAACCTCAACTGCTCTCTGTCACTCTAGAATATTCTGAGTGGTACTGCAATTAAACACAGTGAGATCAGCTCAGAGTTTTGTTGGCCACAACTGAGAATGGCTTATGCAAATGATAATAAGCATTCACTGCCTGCCAGGAACTACTCTAATGCTCTACATATTTTCATGGATTGAATTCTTACAATAACCTAATGAAGTGGGTACTATTATTATGGTTACTTACTGATGAGGAAACTGATGCACCTGCTTAAGTAAACTGTCCAAGAGACGAGCCAGTGAGAAGCGGAGGTTAAAATGCAGGCAGCCTGCTTTCCCAGCACATGCTCTTGGGGAGGTGTTACATACTGCCTCCTCGCTGTTACTGGAACTTCACAAGGATCATTTAACCTTTATACAACCCCCCAAAGATAATCCTAAGGCTCTATAAGATCTCTGGAGTACCTTTTTGCATCATCATAAGGATCAAAGTTAGAATAGTTTGTATCTTTAAAAACAATCTGTACATCACAGATGCTATAAAGGGAACTTCTGGTTAGCCAGAACCTTACATTCTGTGTTGGATAAATAGTAATTCAAAGTATCTGGGGCTGCAATCATTGGACCATGTGTGACCTTGACCTTAACTTTAGAAGTAGTCCCTGAGTTCTAAATACAAGAACTCTCATAAAGAAAGAAACAAGACAGGAAACAGGTTTTCCATGACAGTTAATCTCATCTAGATTTTTTTTTTAAGTTATTTACATTCTGAAGCTAAGTCTACTGAAAGTTACATATCATGCTGACAAAAATATTCAGGCTGATCATATTCAGGTTAGCAAAAAGTTGCTACTTATAGCAACAGAAAGCTTAAATATTTTGCCTAAATTGCTTTTTGTACCTGAATTTCCTTTTTAACTATAAATGCGATACAGTTGACCTGTGGATACAAAGGGCCACCAGTGGATACAAAGGGCCAGCTGTACCACACCATTTTATATAAGTGACTTAAGCATCCTCAGATCTTGGGATCTGAAGAGGGCTTCAGACTCGATACCCTGCAGAGAGTGACGGACAACTGTGTATGTTTACCAAATACCACGGATGTATTAGAAAAAGGCCCACTTCCCCGCCTATCCCCACCAGAATAACACCTTAGTGTATACCTTCCATTTCCCTTTATGCTCATGTATTGAATTGTAGATGTTCATTTTTAAAAGGTAGAAGTACACTATATACAATGATGCTGCTGCTAGGTCACTTTAGTGGTGTCCAACTCTTTGCGACCCCATGGACTGTAGCCCGCCAGGCTCCTCTGTCCATGGGATTCTCCAGGCAAGAATATTGGAGTGGGGTGCCATTTCCTGCTCCAGGGGATCATGTCAACCCAGGGATCGAACCTGTGTTTCCTGCGGCTCCTGCACTGCAGGCAGATTCTCTACCATGAGCCACTGCCACCACTATATACGATACTCTACATATATCATTGTTCATGCACACTGGGTCTCAGGATTCTTTCCAGCAGTCGCCCACTATCCTACAATATACAGGAAGCACGGCCACTCGCTTGTCCAGGTCCTTTACTGATGGGCATGTGGGGTGATTCTGGTTTATTACATGACAAATAATGCCATAATGACAACCCAAGACTTATAACCTCATTTTATCTGCCAGACTGCTGGTCAGAAAGAAAACAAAGAAATTTGACAAATGCCGAAATGTGTTCCCAAAAAAGTTGTGGTAACTTTCACTCTCAACATACTTTATGAAAATGTCCATTTCTCTAAATCTCATTATCATCATCCCAATTTCTAAATCTGACGAGTGAGAACCACAGTACACCAGTGACCTGCTGTCCTTCCCAGTGACTGAGGAAGCTGCGCACCAGTTCCCAGCGATGGGTCGCTGCGTTTCTTCTGTAAACTGTCAGGATACATCCTTTGACCATTTTTCTAATGGGTCACCTCTTTTTCCTGTTACTTTGTCTGAGCTTTTCCCTTACGAGGGGTAGTAACCTTTAGTGACGGTACCGCAACTATTTTCTCTCAATTTGGCTTTTGCCTTTGTGCTACTTTGGCTCCAAAAACTTTTTTATTTTTACATAGCTAAATCCATTTTAACTTTTTATGACTTGAGTTTTTTCTTACTAACCCTGAGGTTTTACCATTAGTTCAAGTTTTTTCTAATACCTTAGCCTTTATTTTATATTTAGCTCAACAAATTCATAAAAAGAAATATTAAAAAAAAAAAAAGAAATATTTTGAGGATGCCTTGCAAAGCAAGTATTTATTTAGTCATCAACAGCAGACCATCAGTTTTAAAGCGTACTGGTGTAGTGAAAGAACCACCCTATAAAACTGAAACCAGATTACTACACAGATGACTTTAAACCAAGACACCTTTAACTTGTTCAGACTACCAAATACAAGCTGTCAATCTTCAAAGACATCAATCAGCACTTTAATGACTATGATACTGCAGAGTCTGACATGACTTAGAGACTGAACAACAAGCAAAGAAATTCCATTTCCATCTGATATGAATAAATACACGTCGTCTTTAAATAAGTATGTATACTATACATTAGAAACTTGATTGTACTCAGCAAGCAAAATCTGTTAAGGGTTGGGATGAAAACCCTTAATTCAGCACAAAATGTGAAAACATTTACTGTATTCTTTTCATATTTTTCTTCAGATCACAAAAAGTAAGAGGCTTGGTATAGGAACATGAGATGTGATGTTCAAAGCAAAAATCAAAACACTAAATAAAACACACTGGACATGATCAGAGGAGTGGACACTTCTTCCCTTTGGACACTTGGCATTTTCACAGAATCCATTTAAGAGTGCATTTCCCCCTCTTTGGAACAGCTGTGAAAGTTAGCTCACAGAGTAACATCTACAAAGCACCAGCACCTATCAGTACTGGGCACAGAGCCTCTGCTCCCCCTACACACAGTACTCTCTCTAACCCGTGGGTAACAGTAGGAGGCAACACTAATTTTTCAGATGCAGGAACAGCCACAGAAGACACTAAGAGCAGAATTTGGATTTGAAACCAGTCTGAGTACATGCCCCAAACAACTCTTCTAGGGTCTGTGAAAATGACTAGGTCTTTTATCGTTCCTGCGTTAGCTCAGAAATCTGTGACACCTGCACATCCTTTGAGGGCTATGACGGTGGCAATCCAGCCTCCTCGCTCCATCTACTTTAAGAAGCCAACTTAACTTTCCTCTCATTCACTCTAGATTCAATGTTATCAACAATTTTTCAGAAACAAAAAGTATGACATTTGAGTTAAATTCTCAAAAATCCAAGTACTTTTACAAAACCGTGAAATCAGTTTCTGTTCTTGTTCAAATGAGTTTCTTTTTAACCTGTTAAGTTTAATCTTACTGGTTTTCACGAAATGCCTGTCAAGATAACTTTGAGTTCTGATTTTGTACTCACTTTAGTACTTATCCCTGTCAGTGTTCTGTCATCAACAAATTCAGAAAGCATGCCTTCTTTGCTTTTAAAGCTATTACAGAAAACACACTCGGTCAAGGAGAACCTGCGGCAGTGCCAGCACCCTCCTCACAGGCAGGAGGCAGGTCGTGATCCACTCTTGAGGGAACCCGGGTTTAAATAGCACACAGCACCTCTGCCACCCTGTCGTCTCAGCCAGGGTTGGATATGTCCTTCCAGGGACCAACTTAAAGACTCGTCAAGTTTTGTATCATTCAGGGGTCCGTTCCGCCTGAGTGGACCCAAATTAATTTCGGGTAGAAAGTGATGGCGATTAAAGAAAATGACAGGCTTACAGGCGCATCTGCAAACGCAAACTCTGCCCCAAATATATTCAGACAGAAGCTATCCTTCACCAACAGAGTCAAAAAGACTGCATACACAAGCCAGCGTTTTCACCCACAACGAGAACAATCTAGAAAAGAAATCTAGGGAACAATCTACAAAATGAGATGTTCTGCCGAGAAAACTAGCAGCGCCGTTCTTGTGACTGACGGCCTCCTAAGACTGGCCTGGCGTCCACACGTCACATGCCAGAACCCAGGCCCTACGGGGCAGAACCACCCCTTCTTGGGAGCCTTCTTCATGGATCCGAGTCTCAAGTCGCAACTCCTCCACGTTGGATGCGCAGGCAAACCCGAGAGCCAAACGTTCCCCAAAGAGCAAGCACACTGTTCCCTCGCCTAGAATCTCTGCAAATTACACGTCTATCCATCTTTGGAGGCCCGAGTCCAGCACCACCTCCCACCCAACTTCTCCGTTCACGGACCACAAACATCCCTTTTCCGGATCATTCAGCATTTCCCAGTCATTAACTTTGTCCCTTTTCGATGTCAACCACTCGCATTCAGAATTCGGCTTCTCTGAAAGCAAGCAAACGCTGGGTGTCAGTCACCTTCGTATGCCCCTAGGACAACAGCAGTTGCCGAACCAGGGTCTCCAGACCCCCTCCCGGGCTGTCCAACAAAATCCGCTGCGGATTTCGTAACACAGAGGCCGGGCCCCACCTTCCGGGATTGCAAGCTGAGTGGGGCTGAGCTGGGCCTGGAATCTGAAAAGTGTTCTTAAGTTTTTCACGTTTTCTGCCACCGAGTTAGACTGGGGCGGGGGTGTGGGGGGGGGGTCCTAAAGCACAGCATCCAGCTGAATGTCTTGCACCTGAAAACGTGAATAAGTCTTGCCAAATTCAGCCTGGGTGCCGCTGTAACCCGCCGGACAGAGGACCAGGCGTGGTGGTCCCCGCACGGCTACCCCGTGGAGCTCCGATCCCCGGCCTCCGGGACGCGCACGGCGGCCGAGGTCAGGGGGCAGCCGGGGTGGGGAGCGGACCGGGCGAATGGTCTTCCCTTTGGGGAGAGGGGACTTCCCGGGGCCCAGAGGGAACAACAACAACAAAAAACTACTCCGAGTCATGACACAAGATCGGAGGCTGCAGAGAGAACGAATCCTCTCTTCTGGGCCTCAGAATCACGAGCAACCGAGCCGGGGACCATCTCAGTCGCCGGGGTACACACGGAACACAAAGCGAGGAAAACGCTGAACCGGGAGCGCGCCCGGGACTACCAGCTCCCCAGGCGGCCGGTCCGGACGCAGGCCGGCGGCGCGGGGCTCCCGTGAGAGAAAGCGGCCGCGCACAAAGGGCGCCGGGCCGCGCGCGGCCTTTCCTCCTGCGCAGCGAACATGGCGGAGGCCCGGCTCCCCGCGCCGGTGCAGGCCGCGCTCGCCCTCCCGCGCGCCCGCCCGCCCTCCTTGGCCCTCACCAGCCCGGCGGCCGCCCGCTTACCAGCAGCCGGCCGCGGCGAGCGCTCGGGCTCCGGCAGGTCCCCGAACAGGTCCATGACGGAGGCTGGGCGGCGGCTGCGGCACACGCGCAGCCCGCGACCGGCGGCGGGCTCCACACCCTGCGGCGGCGGGGGCAGCGGCGGCGGCAGCGGCGGCGGCCCGGGAGCCGTCAATCACCCGAGGGCGGGCCCGGAACGCCACCAATCGGCGCACGGCGTGGCCCTGCCGCCCCAGAGACCTGCGCGCGGGCGGGGCTGTGCGGGGGCGGGGCGACGGCGCGCAAGCGCACTGGGTCTAGCTTCCGCCGCGAGAGGGAGCTGGTAACCCGGTTGGCTTGCTGACGTGAGGCTGATAGCGCCATGTTCCCCGCGCACGCCTGTCCTGGCCTCCTCCAGTTTTCTCTGGGCATACGCGTTGGATTCCGAGAAGGCCCCTTCCAGAGAGACAAGTCTGCGCTCAAGGGCAGCTGTAGTGAGCCCTGGTGACCCAGAAGACTTTATGGGGTTTTCACGTCGGTTCCGTCCTGCCATCCCTGGCCAATTTGAGGTTGAGAAGCAGAATCCTGCTGGAGCGAGCCCTTGAGATGCAGGGTGGAGAGGAGGCATCTCTGGACTTGTCTGCTCCCATCCGGACACGTGGGGAAGAGGGTAAAACGAGCGTCCATGGCAGTGACATCGGGGAGCTGGCCTGGCACTCACAGCTGGCCTCGGTGTTCTACTGAATATGCAGAGTTCCATGAAACGTTAGACATCAGGCTCTGATGTTAGATCCACGGCAAAAACGAGGCCCCTCCATACTTGTCTGAACACAGACAGAAGAACATTGTTCAAGCCACGAAAATGACCAAACTTCCTTCTGTCTCGGCCAATCAGAGTGACTGCTCATTCTTTACCAGTTACAGGTTTAACTTTTCTCTAGTCTTGTCTTTGTGATGCAATCTGTGAAGACATCTGGTCAAGGAATTGCTTCCTTTTCCTGACATCCCATCCAGAGTGGACTGGCTTCCTTAAACGTTTCCCCCACATCAACTAACACAACTGAAATGTTGTAAATATCAGTAGTTGCTCTGCAGTCGCCCAGTTGTGTCCCACTGCGACCCCGTGGACTGCAGCACACCAGCCTCCCTGTCCCTCACCATCTCCTGGGGTCTGCCCAAGTTCACGTTCCTTGCATTGCTGATGCCCTCCAGCCATCACATCCTGTGACGCCCTCTTCTCCTCCTGCCCTCAATCTTTGCCAGCATCAGGGTCTTTTCCAATGAGTTGGCTTTTCACATCAGATGACCAAAATACTGGAGCTTCAGCAGCAGTCCTGCCAGTGAATATTCAGGGTTGACCTCCCTTAAGATTGACTGTTTTGATCTTGCTGTCCAGGGGTTTTTCAGGAGTCTTATCCAGCACCACAGTTCAAAGGCATCAATTCTTTGGCATTTTGCCTTTACGGTCCAGAGATATATCTACATCCCTTTACTTCGGTTTCCAGTGGTGATGGTCTCCCTCGCTGGGATGAAGCACAAACTCAGCTCCGTGGACTACAGATTACTGATTTCTGGTGATCTCTGGCTAAGGACATTGTTGGCCCAGCAAGCCTTCATGCTGCACATCTACACTACTGTCTGAAACCCTCAGGCTCTTTCCTCTCCCTTTGGCAGATGAACTGCCTCCTCCCTGCAGGCGCGCTCTAAAGGAATAACAAAGCCCCATTGCTTCACCTCTCTTCCACTTTCGGCCCACCCCAACCTTGCTTCTCTTTGTCACTTCTCCTGCTCAGCTCATCAGTGAATTCCCACTGTGATGCTAAAGGGAACTGGGTTTTTTAGCCCTCAGCGTACATGAATCCCAGCAGTATTGACACGTCAGCCTCTCTTTCCATTTGGTTTGTGGGACACGTCACTCTGAAAGCGTTCCCTGTCTGCTTTGCAGGCCCACTTCTTCTGCCTGGTTATTCATTGAGAGAATTCTTTAATACTTGATCCTGGGTCCTCCTCACCCCACACTCCCTCCTTCAGCAAATCTCATCCACACGTGGCTTGAATTTCCATTTATCTAAAGGTGGTTTGTTCATTTGTGTTTCCTACCAGCTCTAGATCCACATGTTCATGTATCATTCACATGATATCTCAGGGGTGTCTCAAAAGTCACTCATGCTCCACATGTCTCAGTTGAAATTGTGAACTGCAGTATGAAGAGGGCCACAGCAAGGAATGGAGGGAGGCCTTCAATCCAAGAGCAGGTGAAGAAATGAGTGCTGCGAACAGCTACATAAGCGTGGAAATGGGTCCTTCCAGTCAAGCCTCAGATGAGACTCCAGTCCAGGCCAACACCTCAGTTGCAGCCTTGCAGAGGACTCCTGACCCATGAAAACTGCAATAACAAGTGGATGTGGTTTTAAGCTACTAAATTTGTGGTAATTTGTTACACAGCTGCTGCTGCTGCTGCTGCTAAGTCCCTTCAGTCGTGTCCGACTCTGTGCGACCCCATAGACGGCAGCCCACCGGGCTCCCCCGTCCCTGGGATTCTCCAGGCAAGAACACTGGAGTGGGTTGCCATTTCCTTCTCCAATGCGTGAAAGTGAAAAGTGAAAGTGAAGTCGCTCAGTCGTGTCCGACCCTCAGCGACCCCATGGACTGCAGCCCACCAGGCTCCTCCGTCCAAGGGATTTTCCAGGCAAGAGTACTGGAGTGGGGTGCCATTGCCTCCTCCACTGTTACACAGCAGTGGATAACAAATACACCCTCCATCACCAAGTCCTACCAGCTTTATCGCCTGACCCCCATGCCCAGCAAGTCTGTGTCACCAAATGACAGCCTCCTTTTTGGCTTCCGCTTCAGGCCTTTCCTGAACTCATCTTTCTCTGTCTTGTCCCAGCACATTTTCTCATGTGGGTCCTTTGGCTTGGAATCTTCTTCTGTCCCTGCTGCTTCTGGGAAATCTGATGTATTCCTCAAACTTTGGTCATCAGTTACTCAGGAAAACCTTTCTTGAGTGTCCTAAGTACAACGCCCACTTGACACCTCTCCTCAGTGGGTTTTGTCACGGTTGCAGTTTTACAGTTATTTATGTCCTTTTGTCCTTAGTGACTGCATCTTCCATCAGAATGTAAGCTGTAGGGGTCAGGAACTATGCTTAGTTTTGCACATTACTGTACCCCCAGCACCTGGCAAACAGTAGATACACTGGCTAGATGAATGAATGATCAAATGGACAAATGAATGGATGGATACGCGTGTCTATTTTTTAAAGGAGTGTAATTTGTTTATTTTTTAAGGAACATTTTATTCATTTGACTGCCGCGGGTCTTAGTTGCGGCGCCCGGGATCTTCGATCTTCCTTTGCAGCACGAAGTGTCTTTAGTTGCAGCAAGTGGAATCTAGTGCCCTGACCAGGGATGCAAACCAGGTCCCCTGCAATGGGATCACAGAGTCTTAGCCAGTGGCCGACTAGGGAAGTCCAGTATGTCCGTTTTTGATGCTCGGGGTTTAGGATACAAACCTTCCTACCTCCAGAACGTTGGGAATTTTGGAGCCAAAAGTGCTGCCTCCTGTGCCTCACTCAGGACGACCCAAACTAAGTTCAGTTTTGCTCTTGGAAAAAGATGGTTAATTTCTGATTTTGAGACCTTAAACTGTCTAGCAATAAGAGAGGTGCCTGATGTCCTGGACATGTTCAGCTGCCTGAGCAGCAGATGCTATTTTCCAGAGTTTGTTCCTGTTCCCTGTGCTCCTCTAAATAGGATTCTGCCACTGCTGCCATCAAGAGGCAGGCTCTGAGCCTCCTCCCCTCCAAGCTGGGTGAGCTGTGCCTACTTTGACCAACAGAGAGAGTGGACGATGCACATTACATGTTTTCCAAGTTTAGGTCATAAAAGACCACACAACTTCTGCCTGCTTCTCTGAAATGCTTGCTCTTGGGGAAGTCAGTCACCAAGTAAGAAGTCCAGCTACTCTGAGGCTGCTTGGCTGGAAAAGCCACACACATAAGCACTGCATTCAACGACACCCTGATGAGCTGGCATGGCCAACAGCCATCAGTGAGTGCCAGCCCAGTTCAGTGAGTCATCTTGGACATCCATTCCAGGGGACCCTCACACTAGGATTCTGAGCCCCAGCCAACATCTGACTATAACCTTATGAGAGACCCTGAGCAAGGACTGCCTGGCTAAGCCCTTCATGAATTCTGACCCACAAAATCACAAGCTAAATAAGGTTTCTTTTTTAAAAGTGAAGTATAGTTGATTTGACCATAACGCATCAGTCTCACTTTGCTGAGTGATTGAGTTTCATATATGTATACATGTATATACATAGACGTGTTGGTGGTCACTCAGCTGTGTCTCTTTGCGACCCCGTGGACTGCAGCACGCCAGGCTTCCCTGTCCTTCAGTATCTCCCAGAGTTTGCTCAAACCCATGTCCATTGTGTCGGTGATGCCATCCAACCATCTCATCCTCTGTTGCCCCCTTCTCCTCCTGCCCTCCATCTTTCCCAGCATCAGGGTCTTTTCAAATGATTCAGCTCTTCGCATCAGGTGGCCAAAGTACTGGAGCTCCAGCTTCAGCATCAGTCCTTCCAATGAGTATTCAGGATTGATTTCTTTTAGGATTGTCTGGTTGGATCTCCTTGCTGTCCAAGGGACTCTCAAGAGTCTTTTCCAGCGCCACAGTTCGAAAGCATCAATCCTTTGACACTCAGCTTTCTTTATGGTCCAACTCTCACATCTGTACATGACTACTGGAAAAACCATAGCTTTGACTACAGAATTTTGTTGGCCAAGTGATGTCTCTATTTTTTAATATGCTGTCTAGGTTTGTCATAGCTTTTCTTCCAAGGAGCAAGCATCTTTTAATTTCATGGCTGCAGTCACCATCTGCAGTGATTTTGTAGCCCAAGAAAATAAAATCTGTTACTGTTTCCATTTTTTCCCCAACTATTTGCCATGAAGGGATGGGACCTTATGCCACGATCTTCGTTTTTTGAATGTTGAGTTTTAAGCCAGCTTTTTCACTCTCCTCTTTCACCTTCATCAAGAGGCTCTTTAGTTCCTCTTAGCTTTCTCCCATAAGGGTGGTGTCATCTGCATATCTGAGGTTATTGACATTTCTCCTGGCAGTGTTGATTCCATCTTGAGCTTCATCCAGCCCGGCATTTCACGTGATATACTTTGCAAATAAGTTAAATAATCAGGGTGACAATATACAGCCTTGATGTACTCCTTTCCCAGTTTGGAACCCATCCATTTTTCCATGTCCTGTTCTAACTGTTGCTTCTTCATCTGCATACAGGTTTCTCAGGAGGCAGGTAAAGTGGTCTGGTATTCCCATCTCTTGAAGAATTTTCCAGTTTGTTGTGATCCACACAGCCAAAGGCTTTAGTGTAGTCAATGCAGAAGTAGATGTTTTTCTGGAATTCCTTTGCTTTTTCTATGATCCAGTAGCTGTTGGCAATTTGATCTCTGGTTCCTCTGCCTTTTCTAAATTCAGCTTGTACATCGGGAAGTTTGCAGTTCACGTATTGTTGAAGCCTAGCTTCAAGAATTTTGAGGATTACCTTGCTAGCATGTGAAATGAATGCAGTTGTGTGGTAGTTTGAACATATATAGAGAGAGTTTTCAGATTAATTTCCATTATAGTTTATTACAAGACACTCAGTTAACTCCCTGTTATGCAGTAAATCCATGTTGCTTATCTATCTTATGTATAGTAGTTTGTAGATACAAACCAATCCCATACTACTAATTTATCCCTCCCCCTTCCTCTCCCCTTTGGTGACCATGTTTGTTTTCCACATCTGTGAGTCTGTTTTGTATATAGATTCACATGGATTATTTTTTAGGCTCTACATATAAGTGATATCATTTAACATTTGTCTTTCTTCACTGAGAAAGTAAGTCATTTGAGTTAATTCACTGAGTATAATGGGTCAAGTGTCGCTAGTGGTAGAGAACCCGCCTGCCAGCGCAGGAGACACAGGAGATGTGAGCTCCATCCCTGGGCTGGGAAGATCCCCTGGAGGAGGGCATGACCAGCCACTCCAGTGTTCTTGCCTGGAGAATCCCATGGACAGAGGAGCCTGGTGGGCTACAGTCCATGGGGTCACAGTCAGACAGGACTGAAGCGACTCAGCACACACGCACGCACCGAGTAGAATACTCTCTGAGTCCGTCTGCAAATGGCAATATGTCATTCTTTATACGGCTGAGTAATATTCCACCATGTATATATACCACATCTTTTTAAGCAGATCGTCTACTGATGAGCACTTGGGTTGTTTCCATATCTCAGCTATTATAAATAGTGCTGTTGTGAATGCTGGGATGCATGTATCTTTTTTTTTTTTCAAAATCTACAGAGATTTTATTGAGCTCACCTTCTAATGGAGTTGATATTCCCATCCATGCTTCCTCCTGAATAATGCTGGAACCTGTCTCTTATTCTCTGAAGCCAAATCTTCACCCTCTTTTTAACTGGATGAATAAAACACCTTGCAAATGATTCCTTTTTTTTCCTTTACTTTTGTGTGTGTGTATGTGTTTATTTTGTGTTTAATAGATTTCTATTTTATTCTTTTTTTTTTACATTTTTTTTCTTTTTTAAATTTTATTTTATTTAACTTTACAATATTGTACTGGTTTTTCCATATATCAAAATGAATCTGCCACAGGTATACATGTGTTCCCCATCCTGAAGCCTCCTCCCTCATCCCTCCTCATACCATTCCTCTGGGTCGTCCCAGTGCACCAGCCCCAAGCATCCAGTATCGTGCATCGAACCTGGACTGGTGATTCGTTTCATATATGATATTATACATATTTCAATGCCATTCTCCCAAATCATCCCACCCTCTCCCTCTCCCACAGAGTCCAAAAGACTGTTCTATACATCAGTGTCTCTTTTGCTGTCTCGTATACAGGGTTATTGTTACCACCTTTCTAAATTCCATATATATGTGTTAGTGTTTTTCTTTCTGGCTTACTTCACTCTGTATAATAGGCTCCAGTTTCATCCACCTCATTAGAACTGATTCAAATGTATTCTTTTTAATGGCTGAGTAATACTCCATTGTGTATATGTACCACAGCTTTCTTATCCATTCATCTGCTGATGGACATCTAGGTTGCTTCCATGTCCTGGCTATTATAAACAGTGCTGTGATGAATACTGGGGTACATGTGTCTCTTTCAATTCTGGTTTTCTCAGTGTGTATGCCCAGCAGTGGAATTGCTGGATCATAAGGCAGATCCTATTGCTGGATCATAAGGCAGTTCTATTTCCAGTTTTTTAAGGAATCTCCACACTGTTCTCCATAGTGGCTGTACTAGTTTGCATTCCCTTTTCTCCACACCCTCTCCAGCATTTATTGCTTGTAGACTTTTGGATCACAGCCATTCTGATTGGCGTGAAATGGTACCTCATGGTGGTTAGTATCTTTTTTAATTAGAGTTTTCATATTTTCCAGATATATGCCTAGGAGTGGGAATGCTGGATCATATGGTAGTTCTGTCTTTAGTTTTTAAAGGAACTTCCATTCTGTTTTCCATAGTGGCTGCACCAATTTACACCTCCAACAACAGTGTAGGAAGGTTCCTTTTCTCCATACCCTCTCCAGCAAAATAAGTTTTTTTAAGCTGCTAAGTTTGGAGGTGACTTGTTACATAACAGTAGTAGCATGAAGAGCAATTCTGTACCCAGAGTGGGGTCTTAATACACCAAAAACTCAAAATGTACAGTACCGTCCTGGGACTGGGCAGCAGGCACCTGGAAGGAGCTGAGAAGACTCTTGGCGGAGCCCTGATGGGCCTGGATGATGCTCAGAGTGAGAAAATGCCGCTGGAAGATGGAGGAAAATTACCACTAGACACTGATGGAAAGCTTAGCAAACTGTTGCGTGCAATAGTGTAGGAAATAGGAAACTGTGCCCAGTGAACTTCATGGTTCTGGCATAGAAGATTTCCAGGAAAAATACTGGAAGTTCCAGCTGCGCCTGAGTGACAGGTCTGAAGCAAGCAGGACCAGGCCAAGCACAAATGAAGAGGTTGTCATAAACTGCCGGTTTGGGGCCCACAGGAGGCCACACCGATAGCTGGTTATTCAGCCTTGTTTTGTGCACTGTGAGCAAGGACTGGAAAAGGAAGAAAATGACAAATAACTCCTGTTTTCTGTGGCAATGGGGAAAGGAATTTTATAGTGACTCTGGTTTGGGGAAATTTGAGTAAGTGTCAGAAAATCTCTCACACTGTGCAAATTTAATTGGCAGTGCTATTTTTATTGTGAAACGTGTCCTTTAAGAAAGGGGGAGAAGGACCTCCCTGGTCATCCAGTGCCTAATAAGACTCCACCTTGCAATCCCTGGTTGGGTAACTAAGATCCCACATGCCGTGGGGTAACTAAGCCCACACACTGCAACTAGAGTGGCCGTGTGCCCCAATGAAAGATGGTGTGGTGAAGATCCTGTACACTGAGACTTAAGACCTGATGCAACCAAATTAATTCATTAATTAAAAAGCGGATGTGGGTTCCGTTCCTGGTCAAGGAACTAAGGTCCCACGTGCCTGGCACACAATACAGCCAAAGCAAAGTGGGAGGGGGGCAGAGAACTGAGAACACCACGTGCCTATCTGGGACCAGGCACTGGGCTCTCAACAGCTTTGTAAGCAAAGTCATATTGGCGGTGGACAGGGCGCACAAGGTGTCCCTCGAGTCTTCAGGTGAGAGCCAAATAGCAGGTGTGTGAAAAATTGACCTAAGGCTGAAGAAGGAACAACCAGGAAGGAAAAGCTGCTGTTACCTTTCTGCATTGCCACAGAAGACAGAACAGTTATTTGTCTTGTTTTGTTTGCTTTTCCAGTCCTTTCTCACAGTGCACAAAACAAGCCTGAATAACAGTTGTGCAATTATTATTGCTGAATTCTTGCAGTTCACACAGGGCCAGAAGTAGTTCCTGTATCCACTAGTCAGAGTGGAAAGTCTTCTTTGAAAACTGGCTGTGATGTTGAGATGCCAAAATAAATTCCCTGTGGGCAAAGGGCAGAGCTGGAAGGCATGGGTGTAGGGCAGCTAGGCCTCCACAGGGGGTAGAGAGGACTTGGGTTGGCAGGTGGGACAGTTAACTTGGGATCACTTCATAAGGGTCCTCAATGCCAAGAGGGTGAGTGAAGCTCTATGGAATCCTAGACATTTTTACCATTAGCAAAATCTCAGCAAGGTGATGGGTGTGTGCAGCCTCTCCTGCCTCTACCTACCTGCTTTCCCCGACCCCTGCGCCATCTTCAATCTGTAGCCACTCAGAACTACAAAACCCTGTTATTAGGCCAGAAAGAGCCCCGGAGGCCTTGTAATCCCACCACTCCACATTAGACAGGAAATGTGGCCCACTCTGAGACCCCCTTTTTTCAGATTCAACTTATTGGCTTCTCTTGATCTGAATGTTGGGGTGCCCAAGGGCCTGGCCCTCTCTTCGCTTCAGTTTCCTGTCTTCAGAAGTCATCTTCATTCGTTCTGTGGCTTTAAAGACCCCAATATTCTGATGACCTGTCCACGCAGGACTCTTGTCCTGACCTCTTCTTGGAACTCTGCATACATGCATACAACATACACCCCCAGCCATCTGCTCACCATCCCCGCCTGGACGGCTAACAGACATCTGGATTAAACACGTTCCAAATACAACCCCTGCTCTTTTCCCAAAACGTGTCCTCTCCAATCTTGGCATCTCACCACCCACCCAGAGGATCCTGTGGAAACCCACGTGTCGTCCTCCATTCCCACCTTCTTTCACACCCGTGTCCAGTGCAGTGGGAGGTCTTGCCTGTCCTTGGGAAGCTTGGACATCCCATTTCTGCCACTGTGATGGCACACACCAAGCCCTGCTATTTCTTCCCTGGATGAATGAGATTGTCTTCTCTTAGACTCCTTGCCCTCCCGATTTCCCAGAAAAGGAGAGAAATCTTTGAAAACATGACTCAGTCCATTGCTCTCCTGGCTCTAAGTCTTCCAATTGCAAGACCCTCATCGTGGGCATTTAGGTGAACAATAGCAATTTTATATTTGTGAATATAATTTGACTTTCCATAAATGAGACTTGGTCAAACATTTTCTGAAATTTTTTAACTAGAAAAATAGATTTACCATGAAACTTTCATCCTCTATTCACTTAATACTATGAGAAATAGCTAAAAAAAAAAAAAAAACTCATCATTATTTACTTCTTATATAAAAAAAGTTTTTACTACTTTATCTCCATTAGGTACATAATTTTATGCTATTTTGAGTAATTAATTTCTGTGGGTTTTTGAAAAACGATCATTGGAGTATAATTGATTTACTGTATTGTATTAGTTTCTGTTGTATAGCAAAGTGCATCAGTCATACATGTACACACATCCCCTCTTTTTAAGATTCTTTTCCCATGTAGGTCATTACGCCAAAGAACTGATGCTTCTGAACTGTGGTGTTGAGGAAGACTGTTGACAGTCCCTTGGACTGCAAGGAGATCCAACCGGTCCATCCCAAAGGAAGCCTGTCCTGAATATGCATTGGAAAAACCAATGCTGAAGCTGAAACTCCAATATGTTGGCCTCCTGATGCAAAGAACTGACTCATTTGAAAAGACCCTGATGCTGGAAAAGATTGAACGTGGGAGGAGAAGGGGACGACAGAGGATGAGATGGCTGGATGGCATCACTGACTCAATGGACATGAGTTTGGGTAAACTCCAGAAGTTGGTGATGGATGGGGAGGCCTGGCGTGCTGCAGTCCATGGGTCTCAAAGAGTCGGACACGACTGAGCTACTGAACTGAACTGATACATAACAGAGCTTAAGGAGCTTCCTTTGTAGCTCAGTCAGTAAAGAATCTGCCTGTAATGCAGGAGACCTGGGTTTGATCCCAGGGTCAGGAAGATCCCCAGGAGAAGGAAATGGCAAATCACTCCAGTATTCTCGCCTGGAGAATCCCATGGACAGAGGAGCCTGGTGGGCCACAGTCCATGGGATTTCAAGACTTGGACACGACTGAGCAACTAAACCACCAACCACCACCATACATAATAGAAGATTTACCATTTCAGCCATTTTCTTTCTTTCTTTTTTGCCACATCATGTGGCATGTGGGACTGAACTCGGGCCCCCTGCAGTGGGAGTGCGTGGTCCTAACCACTGGCTGCCAGGGAAGCATGGTTTCACCATTTTTAAGTGCACAAGTCAGTGGCGTTTAGCACACTCACAATACTGTGCCACCATCGCCATCTATTTCCAGAACTTTTTCATCCCAAACAGAAACCCTGTGCCCGTTAAATGACTGCTCCTTATCCCTCCCTCCCCCGAGCCCTGGTAACCCAGTTCTGCTGTTTCTGTGGATCTGCCTGCTCTAGGTGCTCACATAAATGGAATCATAGATCATTAGTTCTTTCATGTTTGGCTTATTTCACCTAGCAAAATGTTTCTAAGATTCATCCTTGTTGTAGAATGTATTAGAATTTCATTAATTTTTTTTTTTTTTTACTAAATAGTGTCCTATTGTATAAATATACCACATTTTAACATTCATCTACTGAGGGACATGCATTGTTTTCACCTTTTCTCTATTGTGTATTGTGTATTCCCAAAGAAAGGCAATGCCAAAGAATGTTCAGACTACTGCACAATTGCACTCATCTCACACGCTAGCAAAGTAATGCTCAAAATTCTCCAAGCCAGGCTTCAACAGTACATGAACTGAGAACTACCAGATGTTCAAACTGGATTTAGAAAAGGCAGAGGAACCAGAGGTCAAATTGCCAACTTCCGTTGGATCATCAAAACAGAGAGCTCCAGAAAACCATCTACTTCTGCTTTATTGACTACGCCAAAGCCCTTGACTGTGTCAGTTCAGTTCAGTTGCTCAGTTGCGTCCGACTCTTTGCAACCCCATGATCCACAGCATGCCAGGCCCCCCTGTCCAGCACCAACTCCCGGAGTTCACCCAGACCCACATTCATCAAGTCGGTAATGCCATCCAGCCATCCCATCCTCTGTCGTCCTCTTCTCCTCCTGCCTTCAATCTTTCCCAGCATCAGGGTCTTTTCAAATGAGTCAGCTCTTCACATCAGGTGGCCAAAGTATTGGAGTTTCAGCTTCAACATCAGTCCCTCCAATGAACACCCAGAACTGATCTCCTTTAGGATGAACTGGTTGCATCTCCTTGCAGTCCAAGGGACTCTCAAGAGTCGTCTCCAACACCACAGTTCAAAAGCATCAATTCTTTGGCACTCAGCTTTCTTTATAGTCCATCTCTCACATTGATACATGACCACTGGAAAAACCATAGCCTTGACTGTGTAGATCACAACAAACTGTGGTGGAAAATTCTTAAAAGAGATGGGAATACCAGACCACCTGACCTGCCTCCTGAGAAATCTGTATACAGATCAAGAAGCAACAGTTAGCACTGGACCTGGAACAACAGATTGGCTCCAGATCAGGAAAGGAGTACATGAAGGTTGTATATTGTCACCCTACTTATTTAACTTATATGCAGAGTACATAATGCAAAATGCTGGGCTGGATGAAACACAAGCTGGAATCAAGATTGCTGGGAGAAATATCAATAACCTCAGATATGCAGATGACACCACCCTTATGGCAGAAAGTGAAAAAGAACTAAAGAGCCTCCTGATGAAAATGAAAGAGGAAAGTGAAGACGTTGGCTTAAAACAACATTCAGAAAACTAAGATCATGGCATTTGGTCCCATCACTTCATGGCAAATAGATGGGAAAACAGTGGAAACAGTGAGAGACTATATTTAGGGGCTCCATAATCACTACAGATGGTGACTGCAGCCATGAAATAAAAAGTGCTTGCTCCTTGGAAGAAAAGTTATGACCAACCTAGACAGCATATTAAAAAGCAGAGACATTACTTTGCCAACAAAGGTCTGTCTAGTCAAAGCTGTGGTTTTTCCAGTAGTCGTGTATGGATGTGAGAGTTGGACTATAAAGAAAACTGAGCGCCAAGAATTGATGCTTTTGGACTGTGGTGTTGGAAAAGACTCTTGAGAGTCCCTTGGGCTGCAAGGAGATCCAACCAGTCCATCCAAAAGGAAATCAGTTCTGAATATTCATTGGAAGGACGGATGCTGAAGCTGAAACTCCAATACTTTGGCCACATGATGGGAAGAACTGACTCATTTTTGAAAAGACCCTGATGCTGGGAAAGATTGAAGGCAGGAGAAGGGGACAACAGAGGATGAGATGATTGGACAGCATCACAGACGTGATGGACATGAGTTTGAATAGGCTCTAGGAGTTGGTGATGGACAGGGAAGCCTGGTGTGCTGCAGTCCATGGGGTTGCAAAGTGTCGGACATGACTGAGCGACTGAACTGAACTGAATTGGTTTGAGTCCTTATTTTCAGTTCTTTTGGGTTTTTGCCTAGGAGTGGACTTGCTAGGTCATAAAATAGTTTTAGTATAACTGTCTACTACTACTACTACTACTAAGTCGCTTCAGTTGTGTCTGACTCTGTGTGACCCCATAGACAGCAGCTCACCAGGCTCCCCCATCCCTGGGATTCTCCAGGCAAGAACACTGGAGTGGGTTGCCATTTCCTTCTCCAATGCATGAAAGTGGAAAGTGAGAGTGAAGTGGCTCAGTCATGTCCGACTCTTCACGACCCCATGGACTGCAGCCCACCAGGCTCCCCCGTCCCTGGGATTCTTCAGGCAGGAGTATATAACTTTCTGGAAACTATCAAACTGTTTCCCACAGTGACTATAGAATTTTACATTCTAAACAACAATTGATTTCTCTATATTTGAAACAAAACTTTATGTATACCTACCTGTGAAATGTTAAAGTTCATATTAATTTAAATATATTTGTAATAATTATATAATTCATTAAATACATATTTTAAATGTATACTAAATTGTTTTAGACAAATATGGTATCTGTAGTATCTACAAAGTCAAATGGTGTAATACTTCAGAAAAGAAGAAAAATATATGCAGAAATGCATCAAAATAATAGGGGACAATTACAGATTGGAGTAGAAAAACAGCATTCCAGCAACTAAAAATGAGGGTTTCTTAACACTGACATTATTAGAACAGAACTACCATCAAATTCAGAGTTAAAGATTCTTATTTGGGAAATAAAGAGAAATATTAGAAATTTCAGTGAGTGTGAGCAAAAGAAAGAAGATGCCATTTTGAAATACATTTTTAACAGTTTTATATTATGGTTGCTACTTTGTGATAATAAAAATGATTTTAATACAACACCGACCCAACAAAGGAAAAGGGTATATTTTAGAGAAGCTATTTTAAAGAAGCTATTTCACATGATGGCCAAAGATTCTTCCAAATTTTTTTTTTACTATTATAATGGCAAATAAATTCACTGTGACTGGTTCATTTATTCACAAGTGTCTTTATTTTTTGTGCATGTTTCCCCACAATAATACAACAGAATCAAATTTTTGTAACCATGAAAAAGGTTTCAAATATTAGAAAAATTTAGACAGAAGCTGTGACCTTGAAAATTTGATGTCTCATTGTGATGCTGTCTAAAATGGGAAGTGTTTCTGAAAAATATTCAAACTGACAGTTTAATAGATGATGTTTTGCAGAAGATGACAAAATCAAAGAAACAAAAATCACAATATATTGAGTGGTTTTAGATGTTACACTTTGAAGAAAACAATTTAAATCTTAAGAGAATCACAGGAAATTGTTGGAAATCCATGTGCCTGGTCTAATAAAATTCAAAACAAGTATACCATGTTACAAGCAAATCACATGAGTTCTGAAATACTGTCAATAATGGAGCAAGTACTTTTTATTTTTTGCTTGTACACAAGATGTAGCCCATCGTGAACAAGCATGTCTGACCACGAGATCTGCTCACATGAAGAACAATGTCATAACAATAAAGTAAGTTGTACTGACTTCATTGAAATGAAAGATGAAACTTTCTAAGTCTAGCTTATGAAATTAGAGGTTGGAAATAAAATTTAAAATGCCTGTGGCCAGGTATAGTCTAATGGAGAAAATATAGCCTGTTATACAAGAGTTTATAAGACATTTTGCCCCCAAATATGATTATGCCAAATTTGTGCTTCCTCAGCTCATAAAAATATGCATAAATGCTGCCCTGGGAAATCAAATGTTAACCATTTTTTAGCATTTATATATATGTATATGGATACATATAATATACATATATATTTTGTGTGTGAAGTTTTAAAAATGGATGCACAGATGGGATATTCTTATGTCTGTTCTAAAATCTACATTAAAAACACATCCAGATATCCCGTGAGGATCAAGATTAAATGTAAACAAGGTATTTCATATACAAAGGCACTTATACTGAAATATATATTAAATGAAAAGCATACATCAAAAGCATCTTGGCACAAATGCATTATTTTATACAATCTGTGTAGGATGTTATTATAAACCAGTGTAAAAGTTAATGTTTATACAATTAAAAAAAAAGACTATACATTGTTGTACTCTTAGCAGAAGGCCTTTACCTTTGCTTAGAAATAACAGAGACTTTCAATGTTTGATTAATGTGATATCTTAGCAAAAGATATGGGCTACTGTTTGAACTTTATGAAAGGCAGCTATGCTCACCACTATCTTACCAATGCTGCACTTGAATTTTAAAATTAAAGTATAAAAATTGGAAATGAATCACTAGATGAGTGTCAATTATTATAAAACTGCATATCAAATAGAAATTAAAGAAACTATAGATGCCTTAATTTTCACATTGTAAATGATTATATGAAAAAGTGTCTTACATTTTGAATTTTTAAATGGAGAAAAGTTTTCTACGGATAACTCTTACACAAAGCAGTCACTTACTTGACTCAAATATCCTAAATCCTATATATCCATCTGATATAGTTTTAAGCAGCATGCAGCATCAGTTATTAAATAGTGTTTGCATCTTCTAAGGCTGATTCACAAATTTGTTTAGTGCAATACTTTCCAATTTGAACATGGCCTTGAGAAGGTTGTTAGCATTCCCAGTCACCATGTCATCCTATAAGACACTTCAGTAAGCTGCAGTAAATGAAAAATTAAGATCACTTCATCAAAAGAAATTAGCATGGCAATTCTCTCCTTTCAAAACAAGGTAAGTAGTAGACTTCGGAAATATTGATGAGTTCATTTCCACTAAAACCAGGAAAGCAAGATTATTGGTTGGTTTTTGTATAAATAAACTATTTTGATATATCTACTTTTCATTTTTCAACAGGTTGTTAACTACTTCGGTGTTCTGGGAAAAAAAATATTAGCCATTAAAAATAATTCCCTTTTGCTTTAGGCTCCAGTATTAAATCTGTGGTAGCTCAGATGGTAAACCATCTGCATGCAATGGGGAAGACCTGAGTTCAATCCCTGGGTTGGGAAGATCCCCTGGAGAAGAAAATGGCAACCCACTCCAGTACTCTCGCCTGGAAAATTCCATGGACGAGGAGACTGGTGGGCTACAGTCCACGGGATCACAAAGAGGCGAGCAGGGCTGAGCGACTTCACTTAGCACCTTTGTGCCAGTATCACAAGGAGGTCACAGAGTGGTTGCCTCTGAGTGGACTGGGGGTCAACCAGTCTGGGGTAATGGGAACACTCAGTATCTCGATAAGGGTCTGAGTTACAAGAATGCATACACTTGTCAAAAGAGTGAATGTTCACTTACAAGCCGGGCATTTCATTGTTTTATATTAAAAGACTATCACTAATGAACTCTAGTTAATGTACATGCTTAAGTATGTAGGGGCAAGCACATTTGAGGCTAAAATTGATTTTGAATGCATCAAAAATAAAATGAATTAAAAGATGGTTGCCTAGATATAACAGTCTAGTAAAACGTGAGTGGGATCATCGGCAGTGGGCGTGCAGGTGTGTAGTGAAAAATCCCTTCCACTTTGTGCTTGCAAATTTCCATAACGTGTCGAGGAAAAAGGGGCTGAGTCCTCTCCTTTTTGCTCCCAGTGCTGGCCCACCTGAGGGCTGCTCCGGTCCGGGACTGAGCCTGGCTCCCCTTGCCCGAGTGTCTCCAGGGGTCAGTGCTGGGGCACAGTGTCCCCAGAGTGGAGTGGTCAAATGCCAAGGGGCTGGATGGAGCCCGGGAGGATAAGCAGGACCAGAAAGCAGGACCCAGGGCTGGCCCAGGGGAGGGGTGGCGAGGGGCGGGGCCTGGGGCCCTTCTTCCCGCCTTCCCTCCCCCCTTCCTTCCATCTTGTCAAGCCAGGGCAGTCAAGGTTGGCAGGTTTGCCGGTAAAGAAAGAGCCAGTCCTTTTTAACTTACACAGCCCACAAACAGAAAAACAGCATGAGGTGCCAGCTCCTGGCGGGCCCTGGGCAGGGGACACCAGACAGGGACACCATGCAGCTTCGGGACACCATGCGGCTGGGGCTGCCCTGCCTCACCCAGCCCCTCTGGCTCGGCCTCCTGGGGCACCCGGGGCGCCCAGGCCTTGGCGGAGGCTCTTCCCAGGCTCTCACCAACACCGAGATTTAGCTGTGGTTCAAGCCTTGACTGTGTGGCTTGTGCGGGCCCCTATGCTTCCTTCTCGGATTTCCCCTGTTGCTCCTCCACTCCGCGGAGACTGGGGGCCTGATCCTGCTCTGATAAAAATGCAAACAGCTCCTGAGCTTAAGGAAAGCGGCTCTGTCTCCCGGAGGAGGCGGGAAAACCTAGTAAGCAGAGGCCCGGGGAGGGCTGACGCAGGGGCGGCATGGACAGAACAGTGTCCACAGCGCACCCTACAACTCTCTGGGTACATCTATCTCAGGGTGCGACAGCCCAGGCTACAGTTTCTAAAACGAGAGAAAAACACACAATTGTCACACTGGACACAGTATGACCGTCTCTGGAGACCCAGGCCTGGGGGATGGTAGGAAGAGCACAGAGTGGGGCGGGGGTTTGGCCCCCAGGGGCCCCCACTGAATGAGCACCCTGCGAGGCCCCCCAGGGTGAGCAGAATCTAACAGCACAGAGGGACAAGCTGCCATTGCAGACGGGGGTCACGGGGGGCCTGTCCCCCCGGGGAGGTGCGCTCTGAAGAGGCCCACGTGGCCAACGGATTGAGCCCTCCGGCAACATGGAGAAAAGGATGACGTTCCCCTAGTAGCTCGTGAGGAGCCGAATCCCGCCAACGTGAGTGAGCCTGGACCCTCCAGGTGGAGCCTGTGCACGGGCCACAGTCCCCGCCGACACCCGGGTACAGCCTCGCAAGACCTCGAGGCAGAAGCCCCTGCCGGTCTTGGCTGGATCCCCGACCCTCAGAAACTGAGATAACAGAGCTGCGTGGCCCTGCCACGCGCTGGGACAACAGACCGCCGTCTCATCCTCTGCGCTGTGAGCTCCCTGCTCTAGGGCCCAGGGAAGGCAGGGGGCGCGTGGGGACTGGACCGCGTGGGAGTCTGCCCAGCCTTCCAACTGCCAGGGAGCTGGTCCGGGAAGCTGTTGGAGGAGGAGAGGTGATGCAGGGAGGCCGACAGGAGGCAGGAGGGAGGTGAGGAGGCTCCAGGAGGGCGCCCCCAAGCCTAGCCCTCAACGGGATGGGCCCTTGTGCTCTATTCCAGCCCCCCTCCTCGGACCCTCCTGGTTCTCCAGCCATGGGGACTAGATTCCCACAGGAAAGTCCTCCTCCATCTGTCCTGCAGGGCTCCCAGGCCACCTCCTCCAGGAAGCCTTCCTTCAGGAGCCTGCTGTCAGAGGCCACCACACCTTTTCTCAAACCCCCAGCTCTCCTGTTCTTCTCCCATGGCCTTTGTTCCTCAGACACGAATGCTCAGGAACTGTCTGCTCCTCTAAAATCACATTTTCCTTAAGGGCAAGGCCCCGCTCCCCCGCACATGGTACAATCGTCTGCCCTCCTCCTGCTTACAGGGTGCAGGCTGCCCCCTGAGACTTGTTCTCAGCTTCTCCAAAGCAGGGGTGCCTCCTGCTCCTCCACCCCGGACCCTCCTCGGCCTGCAGAGGGGCCTGGTGGGGAGGCCTGGCTACAGACCGGGTCCACAGGAAAGTCTGCGGGGAAACGCGCAGAGCTGGGCTCCACCGGGGTTTCTGGGCTCGCGGCCCACCTGCAGCGGTGAGGGGCCATCTGTGCCCACGTGCCAGCTCGCACGAGAAGGGTGCCTCTCCCTCCTGACCTGGGCCAAGCATAACCGGCAGACCCTGTGCTCCTGCACTAGGGGCTCCCCTGCCCCTCAGCGGTGTCCACGGGGCGGCCCCTGCTTACCCATCCGAGTCAGGACCAGCAGGCCGGTCTGTGCGCAGCGGGGAAGAAACGGGGTGCGGACCACTGTGCCTCCTGCGGCTCTCCTCCTGCCTCCCCAGGGCTCACCTGGTACAATCGGCACGTGTCCTCGGTGCCCCCGAAGCCCTCTAGGCAGGGGGACTGTGGCAGCCTGGACACCTTCCTGGGAAGCCAGGCGCTCAGAGCCTGCGGCGGAGGGGCAGGGAGGGGGCGTCACGTGGACTGGAGGCGCATGGCCGCCCCCAGTCAAGCCCACCCCACGCTGGGAGGAGAAGGAAGGCTACAGGAGAGGCCAGAGCAGAGGAGAGGCTGGGAGAGTCCAAAGAATGGGGAGGACAAGAGGGAAGAGGATGACGGAAGAGGCAGGAAAAGAAAGAATGAAGGAGACAAAACAGTGGGAGGGGCAGAGGGGTGAGTGGGTACAGAAAGGGGATTTGGAAGGGCTTTACTCCCACCAGGGCTTCCTGGTGGCTCAGACGGTAAAGCATCTGCCTGCAATGTGGGAGACTCGGGTTGGATCCCTGGGTTGGGAAGATACCCTGCAGAAGGAAATGGCAACCCACTCCAGTACTCTTGCCTGGAAAATCCCATGGACGGAGGAGGCTGGGAGGTTACAGTCCATGGGGTCACAAAGAGTCAGACATGACTGAGGAACTTCACTTTCTTTCTTTGCTCCCACAGTCGCACTTCATGCGCAAAGCAAAGCCAGTGCTATTGTTAAGGCCATCTGAACCCTAACCCACTCCTTCCCAGGACAGCCACTGGCTTTTGTCCCCATCCATGAACATCATCCATTCTCCGCCCAAAACACAACCTACAGAGAGAGTTGTCCTCTATAATCAACTTACTGAAATCTGCACCCTGCTTCCACACCATAACGCCCTGTCCCCATGACCTGATTTATAATTTTTCTTGGCACGAACATACCATCTGCCAGAGCATGTATTTCTTGTCTGTCTCCCTCATTACAGTATAAACTTGAGAAGAAACTTTAGCCACTAGAATGCTGTGCGCTGTGCTCAGTCGTGTCTGTCTCTGTGACCCCACGTGACCGGAGCTCCAGAGAGGACTGGGAGAAGCCAGGGAGACCACAGAGCAGTAAGTCTAAGGAAGATGTGGGCTGCAGCAAGATGTCCAGGGTGGGCTGCAGAGAACAGCCCTGTCTACAACTTGAGAAGGAATGGGGGAAGAGGAAGCAAGAAAACTGGACAGAGAACAGTGTCTTAAGAATGACAGTCTTGATAGTGTCGGATGCTCTAACATTTAGGACTTCACCAGAGACTGCCAGAAGCTTCCAGTAGAATGGTGGGAAATGGAAAATGGTGAAATTTTGTTAGGGGCAAGCAGGTGAGGAAATGAAAAAAGTTTAAGAATGGAGACTATTCTCAAGAAACCTGTGAAGGAAGAAACAGGCAGACAGTTAACTAGGAGAGACCCGATTAAGTCTGAACAAGTTTCCTGGGATGGAGCTGTCGGGGTGACAGAGACCATGGGCTGGCGATTGACTGAGATGTCTAAGAGACATACACAATTTCCCCAGATTAAGCTGGGGTGGGATCTGGAGGGGAGAGGAAGATGGTGCCTGAGTGTCATCTGTCGACAATGGAGGGGTAGAATGACAGCAACTAGGAGCAGAACAGATACGGCCAGAGTTACCATCTTTGGGCGGGGCGGGGGTCAACTTTTTATACCGGGATGGAAAAGCAAAACAGCCTGGGAGCTCCCAAGAGGAGCTAAAAGGCTCTGGGTCATCCGTTTTAAAATCTTATCCCTCCTCCTTTCAGACCCACTTAAGCCCAGGAACTGTCTTTAATTACCTGATGAGCTCCGCGTGTCTCTGGCTTGTCCTTTGCTAAGCACCTCCTGGATTGTCGACCTCTGGGATGTATTTTAGCAGCCTGGGGCCTCTGTGGGTTCTTGTTTGTCCAGTTCCTCGACAGTAAGGCTCTGGTCGGTCTCATCTCTGTGATCGCTGCACATAACAGGTGCTCACTGCAATTGTAGAGTGAACGCTGGGCAGAGCTGAGGCGCGGTCACCAAACGGTCTGTAAAACTCGTCTTTCCTCCTCGAGAAAACTGCTTCCATGTCACAGCCTGAAACGACCCCCTTCTTCCTAGACACCAGTCGCTGTCGGCTTTGGTCGCACTTCCCGAGAGGCCGGGGCGCTTTTAATACTCCCGACGGCCAGGTCTCCAGGTGGCCCGAAGTGGTCGGGGGCCCTGAGCTGGAGCCGCGGGCGGAAGGCCAGAGCGGCTGGGCGCCGGCGCCTTCATCGCTCCCTTTCCTGGTCCCGAGGATGCGTAAGGGACTGCAGCCCGGCCTCTACTGATCGCAGAGCCGCTTAACCGACCGCGCGAGACCCCCGGGCGCCGTTGGGTTCGTTGGGCTCCTGTTGGAGCTCCAGGCAGCGGGGGGAGGAGCCACCAAGCCGCAGAGGCCCCTGGGAGTCGTAGTTCTGACACTGCCTGCAGCGTCCTCAGGGAAAGGGAGATCAAAGGGCTGGAACTACATTGTCCAGAACTCACCGCGTGAGCGTGAGGGCGTGGCGGGGGCGTGGCCAAGAGTCTGTCGCCTCCGAAAGCTCCGAAAGTGTCCGAGCGCCTCTGGGTGCTTCCCGAATACCTCCGAGCGCCTCCGAGAGCCTCCGGGTGCTTCCAATACCTACGAGCGCCTCGAGGGCCTTCGAACATCTCTGAGCTCCAGCGTCCGACAGCAGGGCGCCTCCGAACGCGTTTCTGAGCGAGGTGGGGTGAGGGGCGCGGACGGACGAAAATCAGTTGTTCTTTGGCGGTGGTTTGTGATGCCCATCTCACGTCTAAATGTCAACACTGAGTAGACAGGAGAATGCAGGGAGATCAACAGGATGGAAATGGACTTGAGCTCGAGGGCACTTGCTATTGCTAAGTCACTTCAGTCGTGTCCGACTCTGTGTGACCCCATAGACGGCAGCCCACCAGGCTCCCCGTCCCTGGGATTCTCTAGGCAAGAACACTGGAGTGGGTTGCCATTTCCTTCTCCAATGCATGAGAGTGAAAAGTGAAAGTGAAGTCGCTCAGTCGTGTCCAACCCTCAGCGACCCCATGGACCGAAGCCTACCAGGCTCCTCCATCCATGGGATTTTCCAGGCAAGAGTACTGGAGTGGAGTGCCATTGCCTTCTCCGTGAGGGCACTTGGATGTAACCAAATAAATGGACCAGATGGGCTTACTGGGCAGGGGTGACAGGGAACATTTCTGAACTCAACATTCAGAAAGCTAAGATCATGGCATCTGGTCCCATCACTTCATGGCAAATAGATGGGGAAACAATGGAAACAGTGACAGACTTTATTTTGCGGGCACTTCAAAATCACTGCAGATGGTGACTGCAGCCATGAAATTAAAAGATGCTTGCTCCTTGGAAGAAAAGTTGGTCCTTACGACCAACCTAGACAGCATATTAAAAAGCAGAGACATTACTTTGCCAACAAAGGTCCATCTAGTCAAAGCTATGGTTTTTCCAGTGGTCATATATGGATGTGAGAGTTGGACTATAAAGGAAGCTAGGAGCTGAAGAATTGATGCTTTTAAACTGTGGTGTTGGAGAAGACTCTTGAGAGTCCCTCGGACTGCAAGGAGATCCAACCAGTCTATCCTAAAGGAAATCAGTCCTGAATATTCATTGGAAGGGCTGATGCCGAAACTCCAATCCTTTGGCCACCTGATGTGAAGAACTGACTCATTTGAAAAGACCCTGATGGTGGGAAAGATTGAAGGCAGGAGGAGACAGGGAAGACAGAGGATGAAATGGTTGGATGGCATCACCAACTCAATGGACAGGAGTTGGTGATGGACAGGGAGGTCTGGCGTGCTGCAGTCCATGGGGTCACAAAGTCGGACATGACTGAGTGACTGAACTGAACTGATTTTTATTATTATTTTTGATGACACACATCATGTGGGATCTTAGTTCCCTAACCAAGGATTGAACCTGTGCCCCGAGAGTTGCAAGCACAGAGTCTTAACCACTGGACCACCAGGGGAACTCCAGGGAGAGACGTTTAAAAGCAAAGGTATACACTGGACAGGAGACCTAGGTGTGAGTCCTAAACTGTCACCCCTTGACTAGGCATGGGCCCTGCCAACCCTAAGAGAAAACAAGAATAAGCTTGGGGTTCTGGAGCAGGAGATGTGGGGGCTGGGCTCCTTGTGGCAGGGACTGCAATCAGCTGACCGCATGACCTGCAGGCCCTGACCCAGCCCAAGAGGGTGGGCTCCCTACACCCCAGTTGCCTGTATCCCTCCTTCCAGGGTTGCTGACCTCCTGGGCTCAACTTGGCCTAAAGTCCAAACTGCCTGGGCCATGAACTGGGTGAGTCTCTGTGTCCCTGAGGTCAACGGCAATGGGGGAGCTCGCTCTTCAGTAGAGAAAAGTAACCACCTAAGTGGACAGATGTCTGCACCACGCTCATGGACCCAGCAGGCTTCTGAAAGAAACTTCCACACCACGTGGCTAGCAGTCAGGCATCAGTTTTATTCCCGGAAGTTCACAAACAAGAGAATGGTCTGGGAACCAGCCGTTTCCCTTGTCCTTAGTGACTCTGGAGACAAACTCCATGCTTGAGTTTCCATCACCAGAACACACACAGTTCCCAGGGAGAGCAGGCCAGGTCCAAGGACCTGCAGGGGAAACCCACGTGGAATGGCCTGGCCTCAGCGAAGTGGAAGCACTGTCCACCACGAGATGGACCATGGGGCGTCCATCACCACTGCCTCTACACTTCGTTGTTTGTTGGCAGTGAGAAGTTTTAAAACCACTCACGGCATTAGATGTGGGGAAAATGTGCTTGGCTTTGTATTTATGCATTTGACTGACACCTTAATAACACCACAGCATTCAGCAATACTTCAGAAGGGTAACTAAGTCTCCAGAAGGCTTTATTTAACACAATTGTAACCATCGATGACAACCTAATACACAAGCTCAAGTGTGCTAAATGCAAGACATACCGAGAACACTGTTCTCTGTGGCAGCTCTGGGCAATCCTGCAGAACGCCTCCCGCGTGTCCTGGCTGAATGGCCAGGGCTGCCAGGGCCTGAGGTCTCCTTCTGCCAGGACACTAGTGCCCAGCACCGAGGAGAGGCTCAGCTCCATTCCATCACCTCTGTCCCCAGACCCACAGGGTGCCTGAGAAGTCTGGGGCAGGCGAATCCCAGAGAATCCTGGGAGCCCTACAAGATTCCTCCTCCCTCCACCCACCAGAGGGCTGGGGCGGGGGAATGCATAAACATTCTTCCTGCAAGTAAAAAGGGGCCTGGCTGGACTGGTTATGCGGGACTGAACAGCAGGACGGGGAAATATCCAGAACCCTGCCCGCCACATCTGGACCCCAGGGAGGAGGGAACGGAACCTGGGAAGGCAGGGCCCACCCCGCGGGCCCCAGGTTGGCGTTGGTCACCAAGGCCTCCAGACACTCTGGGCCAAGCGGGCAGAGGTCAGGCTGCCCAGGGCTGCGGGCACCGAGTCAGTCCCCTCGGCAGGCGGGGCCCGGCTCAGTTCAGCCTCGGGGACCTCCTCCAGGTCTGAGGACTGGTCGTCCCCGGAGCCCCGAGGGCTGGGCAGCGGGGACTCCAGGGCGCCTCCTACGAGCCAGTTGCTCCGCCCGGGAGCTGCGGGCGGCGCGGACAGGGCGTCCCCCAGCAGATCGCGGAAGCTGCTGCCCTCGCGCAGCGGCATGGACTCGAGCAGGTGGTTCAGGAGCTCGGCGGCGACGGTAGCGTCAATGGCCTGGCACGTGGACACGAACGTGTGCACTTCGTGCATGCACTGGATGTAGCCGGCGGCGAAGCGCTCGCTGGCTTCCGCTTGCAGCTGCTCGCGCTCTGCGCTCCGAGATGGGAGGGGAGAGAGCCGCGCCGGGTCCAGTGAGCGGCGAACTCTGTGGCCCGGCCCGCCCGCCCCGCGGGGACGAAGCTCACCCAGTAGACGCGAGGGGCGCCCCCTGCCCCGGGCCGGGGAAGTCCTCGGTGGAGCCGCGCCGCGGCAGGCCGGGCGAACGCTCCCCACGCACCCCCGCCCGCCGCGCTAGCGGCCGCCACTCACCGCGCGCCCGGCCCCGCAGCGCGCCTTGCACGCGCCGCACCGTGAGCTCCAGCACCTCGGCGTTCTCTAGCTTGGCCTGCACCTGCGCCGCCGGGGAGGGGAGGTGAGGCGAGGCCGGCCCGCGGGCCCGCAGACTCTAGGCATCCCCCATTCCCGACCCCGCTGGCCTCACCTCGGCGCCCGCCAGCAGCAGCCGCAGCTCCTGCAGGCTCTCGTTGATCCGTGCACGCCGCTTCTTCTCCACCAGGGGCTTCCGGGCCTGCGGGAAACAAGCAACTGAGTCCCGGCCCTGCGTAGCCCCCCGAGCCCTCTCTCTCCCTCGCCCATCCGCGGATACAGCCAGCACCTTGCGGTCCCCGCGCGCCTCGCAGCCGTCCTCATCCTCCCTGCCCGCGCGGTCCCGGCCCGGCGCCAGGAGCGGGGCCATGACGCGCACCGCCGGGAGCCCGGCGAGCGCTAGAAGCGAGCGCGCCCCTCGCCGCGCAAGGCCCACAGCCGCCGCCCTCGTCCACTCGCGTCTGCCGAGGCGTCCTCGCACCAGCCGCCGATCCCGCTCCTTTTATAGCGCCTTATTTGCATCTCAATACGCCAATTGCTTGTGCGGGCCAATGGCAGAGGCCCCTTTGTCCGGCCCTGCCGCCGGGGTCCGCCAGCAGCTGGCGGGGCGTGGCCTGCAGCCGGGGACTAGCGGGGTGGGCGGGGGGGAAGCCCAGCTGGGCCTCCGAGCGACCCCCGCGTTGGCGGGGGCTGTGGGCACCCGAGGGGGCGATGACCACGAGGGCTGTGGCCCCGGGTGCGCTTGTTTACCTCCCGACCCTGAACAGGTCTGCTGCGCGCGCGAGCAGGAGCGCACCCATCCGTTCATCCATCCATTCGCGCTTGACTTCCTTCACCTAAGATGCCACGGGAGGGGGACCCTTCAGCGCGCGTGCTGGGGTCCTGGAGGCTAGAGCCACAGCAAAGACCGAGGTCTCCGAAGCTGGAGGGGGCCACAGGTCCGGTCTGGGGAGGCTGTAGAGTCCCAGGGAGGTGAGGGCCTTAAGGGCAGCAGGGGTGGGAGCGAGCCCCTGGACCCTCTCGTTTCTAGCGGACTTGTGGGCCCTCATACCAGGGTCTCAACGCCGCCTGCAGCCTGCTCGGGGATCCTAGTGGGGCGGGGTCCGCAGGCCCGCCCTCAACAGCTCCATCTCTTGGACCTCTCTGGTCATTGGTCCTTTCCCGGTCCTCATCGCCCTCCCATCTCCTTCTCGGCCCCTTCGCTCCCCGACCCCCTTTCACCTTCTTTCCCCCTCCCTCTCCTCCCTCAATATACCAACCGCCGCCCGGCCTTCCCTCCCCCGCCCCTCCCCCACCTTATCTGGTTTTCACCACCTACCCCCTCCCACCCCCCGTCCCCAACCCAAGCTCGCCCTGCCCCATCCTGCCCTCCCTGCCCACCCACCCTTCCCTGTTCCCACACCCCTTTCCGTTCGGCCCGGCTCCCCTCCCCAGCCCCTGGGCTCCCTCTCCCCCCAGTCCTCCCCCTCCCTCCCCCGCCCCTCGCCGGGCTGGCGGAGGCCGCCGTCTGGTCCCCGTAACTTGATGCCCGTGACAGTTGGCAGCTGCAGCCGCTTCGGCAGAGAAAAGCGGCAGCCCAGCCAAGAGCGACAGGTGTTGGCCGCGCCTTTGTCTCGGCCGCTTTGTCACCAGGGCGGGCGCGGGGGTGGGTGCGCCTGTGTCCGCCAGACGACCGCCACCCCCAGGGCCGGCCGCCCATCTGCCGGCCCGGCCTCTTTGAGGGTGGGGTGCGTGGGCGGTGGGGTGGCACCCTGGGGACCCCAGCCTGGCCCCAGTGCCGAATGCCTAGGTCCACGCCCTCTCCTGGCAAAGCCGGGACACCGATTTGCCTTCAGGCGGTCAGGGCTTATACCGGGCACACAGAGAGCCTTATACCTGGAGCGCCTGGAATCTCCCTTAAAGGGCTCCTTCCCTGCTGTTCAGGCCGAAGCTCCGTTTCCATCTTCCCGGTGGAAGGACCTGCACCCTTGCCGGATCTGCTGCTTCCCTCCCGGGACTGGGACTGTCAGGGTCTGGTTCTGTGCCCCTCCAGGTTATAAGCATACTTGGCTAGGGGTACTCTAAGCAGGACCCCGTCACAACCCCCAGCACAGAGCCTGGTGAAGCAGAAGCCCTTGGGTGGGGAGGGAAGATAGAGCATCCGGAGCCTAGCTGGAGGAAGCAGGGGAAAGAAACATCCAGGGACGGCAGGTGGCCAGGTGGCAGGACTGGGCTACAGACGCCCACCTGGGCCCCCACTATCTGAAGATGGTTCTGGCAGCCCTTCTGGTGTCTACTTCACTTCAGGTTCCCCGTCAGAGGGATCTCCACAATAGGACAGGCTTGATGAGAGTTCTGATGGTTCCCAAAGGTGGCTTGGCAGGTAAAGAACCCTCCTGCCAATGCAGGAGACACAGAAGACTCAGGTTTGATCCCCCGGTCTGAAAGATCCCCTGGGGAAGGGAATGGCAACCCACAACCCACTCCAATACTCTTGCCTGGAGAATTCCATGGACAGAGGAGCCTGGTGGGCTACAGTCCGTGGGATCGGTACAAGGAGCTGGACACGACTGAGCGACTAAGCACAAGCAAGGCCGGCTCACCTCTGTGAGCCCCAGGTAGGTAGGGACTCTGGGACTCGGGGCCTCCCTGGGCACCTGTTCTGCTGGTCCTCACTTGGCTGTCTCTTTGCTTTTCTGTGAGCAGGGTGCTGATGCACCCCCAGCCCTGCACTGCTCACCCAGGCAGGAACCTGCTCCTCTCCTCCAAATGCCCTGAGTGCTTTCCGGTCTCCCTCATAAGCTACGGGGGAGAAAGCTTAGCTCTTGTTCTCCCATCCTCCCCTGCCTGATCAGAAACTTGACTGCCCTTCCCCCTCCTAGTGGAGGGCCAGACAGAGCACAGGAGGGGCTTGAGTAGTGGAACCCGAGAGAGCCCATAGCTGGCCTGGAACTTCACTTTTCTTCACCATTTAGACAGCACCCCAGGGAGCAAGATCCCACCCCCACGCCCAGGAACGGCAGTTAAGTTAGCCCTACTTTGAGGAACTCAGATATGGAAAAACCAACTCCATGGTATTTCTTACACTCTTGACTCTTAGCCCTCCCATTATTGATTGTATTGTTTGAATAAGATCAAACAAGTATTTTAGAATGCTCTCCAGGATAGGCACTTTATATTGGAACAAGATGATGGGGATTCTGGGGAAGGGCTCTGGAAAAAGACTGTCTTTTCCTGATTCGATGGGGAACTGGAAGTGCAGGAAGAGTGATAAAGGCCAACGGTGCAAACGAGAAGTGAAAGGCAACTCGGCTCACAGTAATATGGCTCACAGCGTTTCAAGATTTAGAGTCAATCTACGAGTGAGTGAAGGTCACTAAGTCGTGTCTTTCTATAGATTGATCAAAAAAGCTCAATGGTGGTTGTGGGATATAAAGCTAACTTTGTAAATACAAAAGGACAGGTGACAGCTATCAGGAGAAGACGGCTGAGCAAGGGCTAAGGATCTCCAAAGCCTGATCCTACATGGGGTCGGGGGCCTTGAGGAATGCTGTCTAGAATTGAAGGAAGGAGAATTCAGCCCTGGGACATGCCTCAGTCTGAGTCACCTTGGGACAAAAAGCAGAAGTATAGAGTAGGGTTGGAGAAGGAAACGACAACCCACTCCAGGATTCTGGCCTGGAGAATCCCCTGGACAGAGGAGCCTGGCAGGCTACAGTTCATGGGGTTGCAAAGAGCTGGACACAACTGAGCGACTAAACCACCACCATAGAGTAGGGTGTGATGTGTGAGTCAGCAAAATCCTCCTCCAGCAAAATCCTTCCGGTTAGACCAGAAGTTGCCCAAGGCCTCATCTTTGAAGCCAGCCTCAGTTTCCTTTAGTGGGTCCACTGGCTGGTGGGCCTGGCCTCTCCCTCCCAGAAACCCGACTGCTCCATCTCAGGACCAGCACGCCCTTTCTCTCTCCCTGTACATGGCCTCCCCTAGCAGACCCACTTCCTGCCATTTGTTGCTTGGACTGAGCCCACCTTCAAAGGTTGCCTGAGCACAGACTTCCTGAGCATTTGGGCTCTTTGATCCCCATATCCAAAGACAGAGCCCAACAGAGGCTGGGCAGGGCAGCAGTGGCCACAGGGGGACCAGTTAGCGGCAGGGGTGGCAAGCCATAAAATCTGCAGGGAACAAAGGCGGTGGCCAGCCTATGGATGTCCAGGCCCCTGGCGGGCAATCAGCCCAGCGGCTTGGAGAAGCTCCTTTTGGTTTGGAAATAAAGGGGAGGGGTGCCCTTGGGGTTAAACGGTGGATAAAAACGCAGCTAAATACCCTGAAGTCTCTCAGAATTTCAGTGAAGCAGGCAGATCTCCACATCTGGCCACTGAGGGGGTCTGCAGAGGCCTCTAGGTCCACTGGGAGGACTTAGCCTCCCCACCCCCAATCACCACCTGGATCCAGGCAGCCAGGACGGGAGGTGAGAGTCGAGCCTTCCTCCTGCTCAGGGAGCTTTGGGAACGCTAGGCACCAGGTCTGGGACCCATGACATGGTCTGGTATGAAGTGGGAGGTAGGGAGAAGCAGCCCCCGCTGTTTTGACCAGGCCCTGCAAGGTCTCGCTGCGGTGGGAGGAAGCACTGGGGTGGGGCGGGGTAGGAGGAGACTGTGCCGCGCCTCCTGTGTCACCTCTGGTGGAGACACGAGGCCCGTCTGGCCTCAGATCCTTCTGACCTTGCTGCCTTCAGCCCTGGGCCAGTGCGCAGGCAGCCAGCCCCCGTGGGACAGATTACCCAGAGCAGGCGGGGAGAGAGAGGAGCAGGTGCCCGGGTTCACCGCAGAGTGGGTGCGAGTACCAGGGGCCGAGCTGAGTAGCCCTACTCCCCATCTGTGAGTGAGAGACCACGGAGGGGCTGGACTCCAGGATTAGATCTACAGCAGGGAGTCCCCTACAGCTCAGGCGGTAGAGTCCGCCTGCAATGCAGGAGACCCAGGTTTGAGCCCTGGGTCGGGAAGATCCCCTGGAGGAGGGCGTGGCAGCCCACTCCAGGGTTCTTGCCTGGAGAATCCCATGGACAGAGGAGCCTGGCGGGCTACAGTCCACGGGGTCGCAAGAGTCAGACACGACTGAGCGACTGACACTACACTACAGGGAGTTCACTGGGGTAGGGGCTGCGTGTCACACACACACACACACACACACACACACACACACACACACACGACCGGAGGGGGTCGGCAAGAGGCACACTGCGTGGGAAGAGGTGAGGGTGCCTTGGAGACAGCATAGTTCCTAAAGCAGAATTTCTAGGGTTCGTCTTAGAAAAACCACCTGATAATCTTTGCCTCTATTCAGGTTCCTATTCCTCTGTGCTCTATTAAAAATACAGAAGTAAAAATAGGGACTTCCCTGTGACCCAGTGGTTGAGAATCTGCTTCCATTGCAGGGGGCACAGGTTTGATCCCTGGTCCAGGAACTAAGCAAGATCTCACACACCGTGCAGAAAATAAATAAACAGAACTCAGGCTCCTATTTCTCTGTGCTATATTAAGAATATACAAAATAAAAATATACTTGCTTTATTTACCAATTTTCTAAAAAGCAAAAAAGTCATAAAAAGACACAAGCAGTCCAACAAACATACCGCACTGGGTGAAGAAAGTCTGGCTTGAGCATAAACAAACCACTTGTCCGGCAAGGCTTGACATACTGTTACACAGACTCTGAGAGCTTATTTACATACCTTTTCAGGAATATATTAAAAAGAAGGCTCAGTTTAAAATTGAGAAGAAGTCTTGATAACACCCACGGAAGCACACACACTAGAGAAAACAAGACCGGGTGCGTGTTGGCGCCATGTAAACGGTTTCACAAGCTGCTCGTGCTGTCCACTCCTCAGCACACGCCGAAGCTACGCGGCTCGTGCTGTCCACTCCTCAGCACACGCCGAAGCTACGCGGCACTTAATCAACGAACAGACAGAAACAGTAAGATAATGCTGATGGTAAACATTCAGTAACAGGAGAGAACCTTTTGGCAGTTCAGGTAAAGTCAATGCAACCTTGACTGTCCCTTGATGATCTGACTCAGGCAAGAAGCAGTTTGTAGCATCTGATCTCCACACACACAGACTACACCTCGCCTTGGGGATCTGAAGCTTTTATGTTTAAAAAAATAATTAAACTTTTTGCGTTTATGAAAAGTAAGATTGATATTCAGGCATAAAATAATTTCACTAAGAAAACCAACTGGATTACAAGGAGGCTTCACCTATTCTAGGAGCTGCTTCTCCATCAAAGGATGGGCAGAGGGGGAAAAGCTGCTTTCTTTGAAGTTGCTACAGACTCTGCAACTGTAAGTCAATCATTTCATCACAGGCAGCTTCTCATTCACTCCAGGGACCAGTATAACATTTTTTCTAAGCTATCTTTGGGATATACGATGCGATATGAGGTTTTGCAAAAAGGTGAGCAGTCTGGTCTCACTCTTTCCCGGGTGTCCTGTTTACCTGAAAGCGCCAGCGGCAGCAGGGGACATCACCGCAGAGACCGGAAGCGACATCAGTGAGCCAAGGCTCATGAAAAGGTGCGGGCGCCCTGGGAAACACAGACTCGGTGCCCAGCTCATCCAGGAGGAGTGGCTGGCTCGGCTGGGCCAGAGCTGACGCCTGGGAAGTGCCAACGACGGATCAACATGCGTTGAGTTCCAAACGTGGCGGTCACGGCCTGGCTAGGAGGGCCACGTGCCAAGAAGGGGATGAGCGGCAGCACGTTTTCACTGATAGGTGGGCCATCCTGGTCTGAGCAGGATGCACGGATGATGCAGCAACACCCAGAAGGGTCTGTGTCATGTTTCTGAGGATGTGTAATTTCCGTGGTGGAGCTGGTCACAGGAACCTGTCGGCTTCTTTCATCCAGAGCGAGCAGTTCCACTTTATTCGCCCTGGACATACACTCTGTCAGATGAAACGTTTGCTGCAACTGCACTGGGAGCTGAAGCGGCGGGTTTGTCAAACTACACATCATTTAATGCGAAACGTTTTGAAAAGGAGGTTTTTGAAAGAAAATAAGCAGAGGCTGTGATCTCCACTTGGTGGGTTTCAAAAACATCTAGTCTGACTAAATATTTCAGAGAAAAAGCCGCCCCCGGAGAGGACAGTATTTGATTTGATCCAAACACAAACACAAACGCTGGGCGAGCCCTGGACCACTGCTCCTCAGCGCGGAGCCCCTGGGACCCTCGGGCAGGTGGGCGCAGCCTGGGCCACGCCTGGGACAGGCCACGGGAGCCAGCAGACCCAGGACAGCCCGTCCGAGGACTCCTGGGGGCGCTCAGCTGCTTTCCCAACACAAAGAGGCAGGCAGTGTTTCTCGAGTTAAATAGTGAAGGTCTCGTTCCCCTGTCCCCTTACACCCTATATTTGTATTTTATTCATAAATATAAAATAGCGTTTCTTTGCAAATGTCTCCATAGTTTTAAATCACCCCTTCAGAAAACTATGGTTTTTTTTCTAAAACAAAAAAAGCCACGAAAGTGTATCTGTCCGTCTCACCGGAGACACGCGCGAGAGCCTTCCCCTCCTCAGAGCACGGGCTAGCGGACCTCACTGGCAGCGCTGCTGCCCTGGGGAAGTGGGTTGCGCCTGCTGTTCGTTTCTGGGCCTCGGGGGGGTCTACTCTCCTCTTCTTTGGTCTCTGTCACTTCGCTGAGCCCTGGTGTCGGGATGTCTTCCTCATATGACACACAGAGGTTGTCCTCTCCCTCGTTTTCACAGTAAACACATCCCTTAAAAGAAAAATGTAAATCAGTAATAAAAGTGAGATCTTTGGTACAAACAGTTCAGTCTGAATGAGGCGCAGGTGACCAGGTGTCCGCCGTGAGGCTGCTGGCAGGCGAGGAGGCGCCGCTGGGCCGTGGGACCCCCGCTTGCTTCTTCCCGAGGAGTCCCTGATCCGAGTCCCCTGGGAACCTTATCTGAGAGGCAGCTTTGCACAGTGAGACAGAGGGCATCAGCCAGAGGCCCTGGTCCCAGCTCTTCCTCCTCCTGCCTGTGTGACCTGGAGTGGCACTTACCTTCTCTGACCTCAGTTTTCTAATCTGTAAAATGGGACACCAACAAGCTACCGACTTATTTGTTCCTCTCCCTGTTGAACACCTATCTGTTAAGCATCTGTTGTGTTCCAGGCTCGTTCTAAGAACCAGGATTCATCAGTGAAGAGAGAGGAAAATCCATATCCCATTGGAGATCTCCTAGTAACCGGAGGAGAGGTGCTCCAAGGTGTGTTATAAGACAGGAGGTGCTGGGCTGACGTGGAACGAGGCCCGTGTCATTTTACAGTCGACGTTCAGAAAAGGCCGCCAACAGCAACTGTGGTGGCTTTAACATGCGCCCAAAAGTTTTTTGACATTCGTTCCTCCAAAGGTGGAGGCCTGGACTCTGACATGCCTCTAACGAAGTAGAGGTGATGCAGGTGGTCACAGAACCCCAGCCTCCCGGCCCCATGCCCTCGGGGGAGGCTGGGATCTTGTCCCGAGGACACATAAGCAGCGCCATGGTCAGATCCACGCGGCAAGAAGCAGAGGCATCCTGCCAATAGCCAGCCCCCACGAGCATCGTGGGAGGGACCCCCCTCGGAAGCAGATCCCCCAGCTCCGGTCCTGCCCCCAGAGGCAGGAGCCCAGCCATTATCTTGCCTCCACCCTTAGGAGAGGCCCCGAGCCAGAACCACCCAGCTAAGTGGCTCTTAAATTCCAACCCAAAGAAACAGTAGAGAAAATAAACGGTTCTTATTCTAAGCTACTAAGTTTGGGGGTTATTTGTTGTGCAGCAGTAAATCAACTGGGGCTTCCCTGGTCCCTCAGATGGTAAAGAAACTGCTTGCAATGCAGGAGACCCAGGTTCAATCTCTGGGTTGGGAAGAGCCCCTGGAGGAGGGCATGGCCACCCACTCCAGGATTCTTGCCTGGAGAACCCCATGGACAGAGGAGCCTGAAGGGCTACAGTCCACAGGGTCACAGAAGAGTCGGACACGACTGAGCGACATACACACACAGTGATGGTAGATCAATAACACAACTGTGAGCAGAAAGACAAGGAGGCCAGAGCGAGCCGCGTGTCAGTGTGAGGAGGGGGATCCCAAGCAGAGGGCAGGGCAGGCACAAAGGCCTGGGGCAGGAGCCTCGTGGTGGTCTTCAGGGAATAGCCAGAGAGGAGGGAACGCAGGGGTATGGGGGTTGTGGGGAGGGGGCGACACAGTTTAACGGCTTCATGGCACTTTCCTCTGCCTGTGATCATGGGTTGGAGACCCCGGGTGGGCCCAGGGCTGGGGAGCAGAAGGCAGCTGACAGTCCCACTGAAGCAGCGGCTGGAGGCGATGGGGAGCGGCTGCTTTCCATCCCCCTGGAAGGTCAGGCCAGCGTGCCCTGCCGGTGGACTGGATGAGGGTATGAGAGGAGGGGAGTCCAGGCCCATGGTCTGAGCAAGTGGGGTGGCACGGAGTTGCCCTGGAGTGGGCGGGAAGATGCTGTAAAGAGCAATATTGCATAGGAACCTGGAATGTCAGGTCCATGAATCAAGACAAATTGGAAGTGGTCAAACAAGAGATGGCAAGAGTGAATGTCGACATTCTAGGAATCAGCGAACTAAAATGGACTGGAATGGGTGAATTTAACTCAGATGACCATTATATCTACTACTGCGGGCCAGAATCCCTCAGAAGAAATGGAGTAGCCATCATGGTCAACAAAAGAGTCCGAAATGCAGTACTTGGATGCAATCTCAAAATGACAGAATGATCTCTGTTCGTTTCCAAGGCAAACCATTCAATATCACAATAATCCAAGTCTATGCCCCAACCAGTAACGCTGAAGAAGCTGAAGTTGAACGGTTCTATGAAGACCTACAAGACCTTTTAGAACTAACACCCAAAAAAGATGTCCTTTTCATTATAGGGGACTGGAATGCAAAAGTAGGAAGTCAAGAAACACCTGGAGTAACAGGCAAATTTGGCCTTGGAATACGGAATGAAGCAGGGCAAAGACTAATAGAGTTTTGCCAAGAAAATGCACTGGTCATAGCAAACACCCTCTTCCAACAACACAAGAGAAGACTCTACACATGGACATCACCAGATGGTCAACACCGAAATCAGATTGATTATATTCTTTGCAGCCAAAGATGGAGAAGCTCTATACAGTCAGCAAAAACAAGACCAGGAGCTGACTGTGGCTCAGACCATGAACTCCTTATTGCCAAATTCAGACTTAAATTGAAGACAGTAGGGAAAACCACTAGACCATTCAGGTATGACCTAAATAAAATCCCTTATGACTATACAGTGGAAGTGAGAAATAGATTTAAGGGCCTAGATTTGATAGATAAGAGTGCCTGATGAACTATGGACTGAGGTTCGTGACATTGTACAGGAGACAGGGATCAAGGCCATCCCTATGGAAAAGAAATGCAAAAAAGCAAAATGGCTGTCTGGGGAGGCCTTACAAATAGCTGTGAAAAGGAGAGAAGTGAAAAGCAAAGGAGAAAAGGAAAGATATAAGCATCTAAATGCAGAGTTCCAAAGAATAGCAAGAAGAGATAAGAAAGCCTTCTTCAGCGATCAATGCAAAGAAATAGAGGAAAACAACAGAATGGGAAAGACTAGGGATCTCTTCAAGAAAATCAGAGATACCAAGGGAACATTTCATGCAAAGATGGGCTCGATAAAGGACAGAAATGGTATGGACCTAACAGAAGCAGAAGATATTAAGAAGAGGTGGCAAGAATACACAGAAGAACTGTACAAAAAAGATCTTCATGACCCAGATAATCACGATGGTGTGATCACTGACTTAGAGCCAGACATCCTGGAATGTGAAGTCAAGTGGGCCTTAGAAAGCATCACTACGAACAAAGCTAGTGGAGGTGATGGAATTCCAGTTGAGCTATTTCAAATCCTGAAAGATGATGCTGTGAAAGTGCTGCACTCAATATGCCAGCAAATCTGGAAAACTCAGCAGTGGCCACAGGACTGGAAAAGGTCAGTTTTCATTCCAATCCCAAAGAAAGGCAATGCCGAAGAATGCTCAAACTATCGCACAATTGCACTCATCTCACACGCTAGTAAAGAGATGCTCAAAATTCTCCAAGCCAGGCTTCAGCAATATGTGAACCGTGAACTTCCTGATGTTCAAGCTGGTTTTAGAAAAGGCAGAGAAACCAGAGATCAAATTGCCAACATCTGCTGGATCATGGAAAAAGCAAGAGAGTTCCAGAAAAACATCTATTTCTGCTTTATTGACTATGCCAAAGCCTTTGACTGTGTGGATCACAATAAACTGTGGAAAATTCTGAAAGAGATGGGAATACCAGACCACCTGACCTGCCTCTTGAGAAATCTGCATGCAGGTCAGGAAGCAACAGTTAGAACTGGACATGGAACAACAGACTGGTTCCAAATAGGAAAAGGAGTACGTCAAGGCTGTATATTGTCACCCTGGTTATTTAACTTATATGCAGAGTACATCATGAGAAACGCTGGACTGGAAGAAGCACAAGCTGGAATCAAGATTGCCGGGAGAAATATCAATCACCTCAGATGTGCAGATGACACCACCCTTATGGCAGAAAGTGAAGAGGAACTAAATACCCTCTTGATGAAAGTGAAAGTGGAGAGTGAAAAAGTTGGCTTAAAGCTCAACGTTCAGAAAACGAAGATCATGGCATCCGGTCCCATCACTTCATGGGAAATAGATGGGGAAACAGTGGAAACAGTGTCAGACTTTATTTTTTGGGCTCCAAAATCACTGTGGATGGTGACTGCAGCCATGAAATTAAAAGACGCTTACTCCTTGGAAGGAAAGTTATGACCAACCTAGATAGCATATTCAAAAGCAGAGACATTACCTTGCCAACAAATGTTCGTCTAGTCAAGGCTATGGTTTTTCCTGTGGTTGTATGGATGTGAGAGTTGGACTGTGAAGAAGGCTGAGCGCCGAAGAATTGATGCTTTTGAACTGTGGTGTTGGAGAAGACTCTTGAGAGTCCCTTGGACTGTAAGGAGATCCAACCAGTCCATTCTGAAGGAGATCAGCCCTGGGATTTCTTTGGAAGGAATGATGCTAAAGCTGAAACTCCAGTACTTTGGCCACCTCATGCAAAGAGTTGACTCATTGGAAAAGACTCTGATGCTGGGAGGGATTGAGGGCAGGAGGAGAAGGGGATGACAGAGGATGAGATGGCTGGATGGCATCACTGACTCGATGGACGTGAGTCTGGGTGAAGTCCGGGAGCTGGTGATGGACAGGGAGGCCTGGCGTGCTGCGATTCATGGGGTTGCAAAGAGTCGGACAAGACTGAGCGACTGAACTGAACTAACTGGGCGGGAAGAGTGGCTGGGCAGGTCGTCTCTGGGCAAACCCGGCAAGTTCCTCAGAGGTGGATGTTGGCAGGGCTTGGTGTGTAGATGCCGCTTCCCACGTGGAGGCGGGAGCTGACCATGCTAAGGCGGTGTGCGTAGAGAAGGCCGGGCACCCCGGAGCCTGGCTGTGTCCATACTGGGGAAGTGAGCAGGGGAAGGGAGCTGGGGTACAGAGACACCCTCAAGAAGGAACAGACAGTGCCGGGGGCAGCCGCTCAGAGTGGGAGGAGGGCTTGCTGTCCTCTGCTTCTTATGGTCTACATGGATGTTGAGGGTTTAGGATAGAAGAAGTGGTCTGTGTTCTAATTGTGAAGACAACTCAAAAGATTTTCAAATTTCAGCATGTGCTTGAGATTAGACATTCTGGAGACCTTTTTGGAAATAGCATTGAAAAGCCACTGGAAGGAAGTTCTTTGAAGGACATCTAACAGTGTCATGGGTTTTTTTTTTTTTTCTTTTAATGCTCTTATTTAATCTTCAAAGTTTTAAATGTACAAAACAGATGCAGAGATAGTGCCCAGCGTTCTCATCACAGCACCTCTGAACGCCTTGTCAGGAAGTGCTGTGTCCCAGAGCTTACCGCCACGTCGATGGCCGTGGGCATGCCGCCCAACCGCATCCATGGGTGGACGTCCTGCAGCTCCTGCTTCTGCGCGTCCGTGAACCTGGGCTGGAGCCTCTGCAGCGCCTTCAGCTTCTCCCTGTCCTCCTGCAGGACTGTATCTAAGTCTCTTTACGAAAGATTGAGAAACACGGAAGCTTTAGGATGCCTCAAGGGTTATCTCTTTTTAAAGTATATGCTCATTTTCTACCAACACGTCCAGTATTATTCACATAATTTTATTTTAATTGGTTAATTTATCCTAATGTAATTTTTTTTTTTTTTTTGGCCACGCTCCTCAGCATAGAGGATCTTCCCTGATGAGGGACGGAACCTGTGGCCCCTGCAAGCGAAGTGTGGGGTCTTCACCACTGGACCCCAGGGAAGTCCTACTCATGCAATTTTAGATGATTTTGTTTAACTTTCCTTTCCACTTAAATTTCCCTATTTGAGGTAACAATCTCTCTAGTAAATAATCTGCAGTTTTTCTATGAAAATGATACACCAAGTTCTGGTTTTAATTTTAGTTTAGATCAGCCACAGGAGCTGGGTACCTGCAGACACTTGTTTCTGCACCTGGGAGCTTCTCACCAGTGAGGTGGAGAGTAGACAAGCCGTCCCTGCCACCTGCTACCCTGGCGTGCCCTGGAGACGGAGCCCCAGGCTGGCCTGGCCCAGAGCCCTGGCTGTTCTGAGCCTCGGGGTTAATCACCCCCACCGAGGGGGCACTGCACAGGGTCAGGGACCCTAATGGGTTCCCGGTTCCTTGGAGTGGTCAGAGCTGAGGCACAGACCAGGCTCCCTAAAGAGCAGCTGGTGGCCTGGGACAGTCACCCACCTCGACTCTTGGTTTCTGCATCTCTGAGACAGACAGACAGACACACACACACACACGCACACCACCGACCACACAGGGTTACTGGCAGCAGAGCACAAGAGACGACACCGGCAGAAGTGCTGTACACGGCACGTGACAGCCGGGAGGGTCCCTGGAGCAGCGGTCCTGGAGGCCGGGAGCAGGGCCTCCGAAGGGCTCCGTGCGGCCGCCAGCCACCTGGAGGGGCCCCTTCTAGTGGTGCCCCCACTCCATCTGAGGTAAGGCCTCACAGTTAGGGGGGATCCGAGCCCAGCCTCACACGCTCCCAGGAGGGGCGAGCGGTTACCGTGCGGGCATCTGGTAGGTCATCCTGACGCTGTCGTCCGTGTCGGCCGCCAGCAGCCAGACGGGGTCCTGCAGGACACACCTGAGCAGGCGCTCAGGCCCGCCCACTGCTGCCCTCACTGCTGCTCCGGGGTTATTCTCCGAAGAGTCCGAGCTTCCGAAATACCTGCTGGTGTGACTCGTGTGGCTGCTGCCTTTAAAACACAGAGTGCCCAGGTCACGACCTCGAACTCAAGTCGGCCCTGTAAGGGGAGGGCAGCTACCGCGTGTGTCGGGGGATTGTCCCTTCTGCTTTTCCAACGGTCCAATTGTCTGGATGATAATTTAAAAATCATTTAAAGACCGGGTATCAGCAGGAACCACGGAGGTGACTCTCTGCTGGCGAAGCCGGGGGAGTCCAGGCGGGGCCCCCATCTAAGAGGCCGTGCTCTCCCCTCCCTGGCCTCCCAGGGGAAGGGGGCCCTGCCCAGGTGAGGGAAGCGGGGCACTTACAGCCTGGGGACATGTCTGTGTGTTGCTCCCGCAGGGCAGCTCTGGGCTACACTGCACCACCCTGGCCAGTACCGCCTGAGGTTATACGCTGGCGCCCGCCAGGGGAGCCACTCAGGACAGTGCAGCACTGCCTGCCCTCCCGGCACACGTGGGGGGCTCCAGGGAAGGCCCAGCCAGGGACAGGGGTGCAGGGCCTGCCGCGCCCACCGACACGGGGAGTAACAGGTGACAGAGGGAACCAGGTCTGGCCACAGGGCAGGAGGAGGAGCCCCGTGGCGCATGTGAGGCTCCGAGGAGCCGCTCGGGGTGCAGCCGCAAGCTGCCCAGTCAGGACCCTGACGCTGGGCCCTGAACGCGGCAGCCTGAGGCTCTGGGGTGACTGGCGCCCTTGGATGCAGAAGCCAAGGATACCCAGGTGTGTCACGTGGGGGTCTTCCAAACACACGTCAACTGCGCCCCCCACGCCACTCAGGTGTCCCGGCACCCCCCCACATACCTGGCCTGCTTCCGGACGCATCGCAGCCCAGGGAACCTGAGCCCAGGGAACAGGAGGTGGCAGAGGCCTGGCTCCTGGAGAGTGCGGAGCCCGTGGCCGAGCAGAGGTCCCCATGCAGCAGCAGGCGGAGCAGGCCGCTGGACGAGGACAGGGCGTCGCTGTTTGGGGCATCTGCTGGCTCCTTGCACTTTGGGGGACAGGGAGGGGACATCCAGTCAGGTCTCCACGCAAAGTGGGGCTGGGGGAGGGGACGGAGGCTCCTCAGACCACTGGCCCCTCCTCCATGGGCCATGGGCACAGACCCATGGGTTCCCAGAACCCAACCTGCTTCTCGGAGATGGAAAGGATGAAGTTTGATTAGATTCCATTTTGGGAGAGTTCCTTGAGAGATGGTGGCTCCTGGAGCCCCGGCGGGGATCCAAGCCTTATACTTATTTCTCCACCGAGTGGACACAGAGGCAGGAGCATGCCTCGATAGCACCCAAAGGCGCCCCTCCCCGCAGCGGGCTCTGCCTCCTGCACCCCGAGAGCAGGGCCAGCCGGGGGCACCAGGGGCCCGGCCTGTGAGGGCCCAGTCTGCCAATCCTCGGAACCAGACTACAGGCCAGGCGGGCAGCAGAGGTGCTGGGGGGCCCTGTCCCCACCTCCTCTCCCAGAGCACAGGCGGGAGGGAACCCACGTGGCCTTGCCTTGGACACAGGCTGGGGTGGGAACCCAGGTGGCCCTGCCTTGGACACAGGCGGGGGTGGGAACCCAGGTGGCCCTGCCTTGGACACAGGCCGGGGGTGGGAACCCAGGTGGCCCTGCCTTGGACACAGGCGGAGGGTGGGAACCCAGGTGGCCCTGCCTTGGACACAGGCTGGGTGTGGGGGGACGGCTCACGGACAGCCCTGCCTCGGCTCTCAGGACACAGACACGTGAGCTGGAAGTCACACTGCTGTTTCATGAACCAAGGAAGCGTGCACGCCTGTGTCCTCAAGACCTGGGAGGACGGGCACTGGGAGCACCGATTCCCAGCTCCCTCTGGCTCCGGTCCTCCACCAGAGGCCCTCTGCTGCCAGCCCCCCTCCGAGGAGCCTCTGCTCTGGCGTTTAACCTGATGGCTTCATCCTCGAAGTATCCACTTAACACCCGGAGGCCCCTGACGCTACGTTATGAAGTCCCTGTGGCCGTCTGGACACCACATCTGCCAGCCATCTCTCTCTCTTAAGGTCCCAGGATGGTTAGAGTCACAGGTCTACTGTGACGGGGCCTTGGGAACGTGCTCACTTCTGGCACACGGATCTGTGTCCAAACTGAAGCGGTTTGGCAGAACCACGGTGTGGGGACCACTTGCGTCAGGCATGAGGGGGTGCATAGCCCACCCAGGTACCCGAGTTTGCCACCTGCTTTAGACAAAGGGCATCAGGAGGTGCTTACGGTCGGAGGTGACTTGGGCTGCCAGTCCCAGGACGAGCCAGGCTTGCAGTCGGCGCCTGCACCCACGGTCCCCACAGCTCCTGTGGCTGCCGCGGTGCCCTCAGGGGCCTCCTCCAGCTGCATCAGGTTGAGCTGCAGCGGTGAGCTTCCACGGGACTGGAAGAGCGCCGGGGAGGTCCTGTCTGGGGGCCCGGCGGCCAGGGGCGGGGTTCCTGGGGTGGCCACGCGCAACGCGGGCGGCCCTCGCTCCGCCGGGGCACACGGGCATGGCTGTTTGGGGGTTGAGGTCCGATCGGGGAAGAACTCAGGCTGTGAGGCAGGAGGCATCTCAGACACAAAGTTCAGCTGGCCTGGGAAGAAGGCTGGGGGCAAGGCTGGGGTCACTGGGGAGAAGGAGCAGCTGGGTAAGACCAACGCCATGACCGGGGCCAAGGGGCTGGCGAACGGTGGGGGATGGACCCTGAGCACCTGCTGGGCATCCACAGGCACCGCGAGGTCGGTGTGGGCAGCCCCGGACCCTGTGGCCACGGTCCCTGGTGCGGTCACTATTCCCGGGGCTGGAAACAAGGGCAGGGAGTAGGCTGGCACCGGGCCAGGGAAGGGCATCGCTGGGCAGCTGGACTGTGACGTGTCCGACAGGGACCAGGCCGTGGTGTTCAGGCCAACCAGTGGGGGGCGCTGGGGCGCCGGCCCCCCAGACCCGGTGCTGCCAGAGGAGTCGCGAGGCTTGACACGTTTGGACTTCAGTTTTCGGTTTTTTTCCGTTTTTTTTCCAAGAGGAGTCTATTCCAGGGGTATTTCTTAGTCCGGGAGCGGCTAAAATAATAGGGACACCATGAGAGTTAAAATCCTTCAAGCTAGGCTTCAGCAGTACATGAACCAAGAATTTCCAAATATAAAAGCTGGGTTTAGAAAAGGCAGAGAAACCAGAAACCAAATTGCCAATGTTCACTGGATCATAGAGAAGGCAAGGAAATTCCAGAAAAACATCCACTTCATTGACTATACTAAAACTTTTGACTGTGTGAATCACAACAAACTGTGGAAAATCCTTAAAGACTTCGGAATACCAGATCACCTGACCTGCCTCCTGAGAAACCTGTATGCAGGTCACGAAGCAACAGTCAGAACTGGACATGGAACAATTGGACTGGCTCCAAATTGGGAAGGAGTACCTCAAGGCTGTATATTGTCGCCCTGCTTATTTAACTTCTATGCAGAATACATCATGCAAAATGTTGAGCTGGATGAATCACAAGCGGGAATCAAGATTGCCAGGAGAAATATCAACAACCTCAGATATGCAGATGACACCACTATTATGGCAGAAAGCAAAGAAGAACTAAAGATCCTCTTGATGAAAGTGAAAGAAGAGAGTGAAAAGTGGGCTTAAAACTCAACATTCAGAAAACTAAGATCATGGCATCTGGTCCCATCACTTCATGGCAAATAGATGGGGAAACAGTGGAAACAGTGTCAGACTTTCTTTTTTTGGATTCCAAAATCACTGCAGATGGTGACTGCAGCCATGAAATTAAAAGATTTTTGCTTCTTGGAAAAAAAGCTATGACCAACCTAGACAGTATATTAAAAAGCAGAGACATTACTTGGCCAACAAAGGTCAGTCTAGTCAAAGCTATGGTTTTTCCAGTGGTCACATATGGATGTGAGAGTTGGACTATAAAGAAAGCTGACTGCCGAAGACTTGATGCTTTTGAACTGTGGTGCTGGAGAAGACTCTTGAGAGTCCCTTGAACAGCAAGGAGATCCAACCAGTCCATCCTAAAGGAGATCAGTCCTGAGTGTTCATTGGAAGGACTGATGCTGAAGCTGAAACTCCAATACTTTGGCCACCTGATGTGAAGAGCTGACTCATTTGAAAAGACCTTGATGCTGGGAACGATTGAAGGCAGGAGGAGAAGGGGACGACAGAGAATGAGATGGATGGATGGCATCACTGACTCAATGGAGATGAGGTTGGGTAAACTCTGGGAGTTGGTGATGGACAGGGAGGCCTGGCGTGCTGCAGTTCATGGGGTCGCAAAGAGACACGACTGAGGGACTGAAATGAACTGAAAGGCAGAACCACTGATCTCATCTAACCTCATATCTCAACTTTACAAGCTTTTAAAAAGAGATGTTTTTAAGAGACCGCTTTTAAGAAGAGATGTTTCCTGGTTCATCTGCCAAAGGAGCCTGGGTCCACGCCTGTGAAGTCAAAGGGCTGAAGGCACACAGGTCTTCCTCTGACACAAGACCTGCTTAGAGGGGCCGCCCTCAGGAGGCTGCAGGGACTCAACCTGTGGTGTGGGGGACACAGGGCATGTCCCCCCACCTCCCCTGGGCACTGGCCGGGACTGGGGGTGCTGTGGGCCGGGGGCGGGGTCACAGCGAGCCTGGTGGGTGGGGCACAAGCAGTGGGAGGGACCCCAGGAACCTCAGGTTTTCTTCTAATGTCACAGAGGATAACTCGGGGGCTCTGGCAGCGGGTGTGTGGGGACGTCCCCTGCCAGCTGTGCCACATGCCAGAGCAGACGGGCCGGCCTGACGCTAATGGTCAAGTGGGTGAAGGTTCTGCCATCAGCCTGTCTGCCTAGTGTTCTTCCTGTAAGAGTCTATTTCCCGCTGTGACTAGGAGTTACAGTTCTGGGCTCCGGGGGCACCATCCCCGGGTCTGGGCGGGGCTGCTGGGGACAGCTGGGCAGCATGGGCACTGCACAAGCTGCTGGGCCAACGGGGCTGGAGGGCGCTGGGACTCTGCACCAAGCTGGGGCTGGGGGGTGGTGGGGGCCCTGGCTCCTGATTTCCACAGAGGTTCCCTGCGCGCCTTCAGTAACCCTGGGCCCAGGTAGGAAGGAGGAAAGGAGAGCGGGAGTGGCATAATCTTCAAGGGCAGGGGCAGCCTCTCACTCCTGGGACACCCGTCTCAGCACATCTGCTCAGAGGCCAGGGGAGCTGGGCCCTTGCGGTGTGGGCCCCTTGGGCTCATAGCTCTGATCCTTGTTTCGGGGCCTGGAGCCCAGGGGAGAGCTGGCATCTCCCACCAGCTTGGCCCTGACCACAGGGCCCAGGAAGGCGGTTGGGGGTTAGGAGCCCGGCTCCTGGACCAGATGAGGGGCGAGGAAGCCAGCCTGCTCCACCGCAGCCCCGTGTTGGCTCTTCACACCCTCCGTGCTCTGTCTGGCCCTGGAGTCTACAGCCCAGTGGCAAGGCCAACCCGCCAGGAGGGTGTGCGTTCTGGGGAGAAAGGGCACCCTTTCTTCCTGCAGCATCATCTGGGATCCCTGCTTCCTTAGGAGCCTGACGTCAGATGCTCCTTCCCTGGGTGGTGAATTCGCCCACCTGGTTCTCTGAGGGAGGGAAGGGGGCTGGGGTCACCCAGGCAGAGAACGCCTGGCAAGGCAGGAGGGCAGTCACCTGGCCCTGTGCTCCACAGGGGTGAACTGGGCCTGTCACCACTGTTTATAGCACGGTTCCCTTGGGAATGCAGGTGACATCCCCGAGAGTGTCACTGCTCAAACTCCAACAGCATCTTACAAACGCATGTGTCCTGACCAGGGGTGCTCCCCATCTGAAAGCAGCATGGGATGCAGCAGCGTTAAGAACTAAGTTAAAAACAACAACGACAAAACCCACTTTTCGTTCAGACGTCACCACTCACTTCTGTTGCTCAAGTGCCCCTTGGACCTTTCTTGCAGATAATGATGGCAGCGAGACTGGAAAACGTGGAGTTTCCTGATTTCCCGGAACCGCAGCAGGAAGCTCTGTTCCTCCTTCTGGGTGTGGGCGGCCAGCACCTCCTTGGTGAGGCCCAGCTTCCGGAAGGCCTCCTGGTCCTGGCTGAGGCCGCAGGGCAGCGCGGGGCCCGCCGGGCACTCCAGAGACTCGGGCCTGCTTGCAGCAGCATCTCCCAGCGGCTCTGGAACAGCAGACGCGGAGCTCTCATCCACAGGGGCCCTGCTGCCCGAGGACAGCTGAGAAAACGCGCACCGCTCCCACAAAGGACAGAGTCTCCCACAGAAGACTCCCGCATGACGCCCACAGCAGGGGCTGACGTTCGAGACGCGTCTGCTCAGCTTTCTGAGAAGGCTACCAAGAAAGGTAACAGGCGGGGACACGCAGCCGCGTCACGTGGGGGCTCCGGAACCCGCCCTCTAACTGATCCGTCCTCCAACCTGGGGGCACCTGGGGTTTCAGCCTCTGACGCTGAAGACACTCCAGGCTGTCTTGGGCTTTCAGAGCACAGGACGTGCCCGGCCCTGTCCTGGCCTAGGACCATGGGCCCAACAGTGTGGTCAGCAGAACCGCGGGGACAGGCGGGACGGGGCTGTGGGTCTGCGGGCCATCCTGAGAGGGGCCGGCCACTGACCCTCTGACGTGGACTCTCCCCCTCATCACGCCCTTCTTCCAAGCGAAGAACAAGTTCAGGCTGGTTCTCCTCTAGGGGCCTGAAGGACAGCTCAGCGTGTCGCCCTTGGCTGTCCTGTTTTGGCTCCTGTCCTCCAACAGGGGAGGGCCAGGCTCGCCACCCCACCCATGGGCGTCGAGAGGCCGGGGGGCCTCGTCCCTGGGGTTCTCTCGGCACCAGGCAAGGGGGAGTCCTGGCATCCCTGCTCGGTCCCAGGAAGCCCCTCCGTGTTGACACCTGAGTGGACGCCTGTCCCAGGGGGAGCCAGAGTGTGGCGGGGGCGGGGGCAAGTGTCACCACCTCCACCCTACACGGCACGTGCCTGGACTTCCTGGACAGCCCCTTACTGGGCTACGTGGGTGTTCTGCACTCAGATACACTTAGAGAGCATCCGGGGACAGGCGGCAACACTCCGAATCTCTACTGTCAGAGTCAGACCGCTCCCGCCGAGGCCCCGGACGCGGCGCGCGTACCGAGCTCCGGCGGCAGCTTCTTGTCGCCCACGTGGACGATGGTGCTGCTGTAGCTGCACTGGCTGCCGAGGGACGCCACGCTCTGCGCCCTGCCGGGCAGCGGCGGCGACAGCAGGCGTGCGCTCGCGTCCGTGCGGCTCTTCACTGGCGAGGGCGATGCTGCCTCTTTACAGGAGAAAAAAGGAAGCAGACACAAAACCGCGATAAAGCTGAGCTGCTGGGAGAAGAAGCACGGAGGCCGGCTGAGGGGCACTCCAGGACCCGGGGGCTCAAGTCCACACTCGCCCTGCCAGGGGATGCCGTGTCCTCAGGGGACGGCAGAGAAGATGAGACTCTGAATGGGGACCATGGCACCCTGGTACCCCGCGTCCTCTGGGAGGAGCCAGGCGCCTGGGCTCGGGGCCTCTGGCGGGGCCTGTGGGGAGCTGCCCCCTGCGGCCAGGGCCCCTCTGCTGAGGGCAGGCGAGCAGCTGGGCTCCCCCCGTGGGCTAGGGTAAGCTCCACCCGTCGCCCGGGCTTCCATCAGCGGTGGAGACCCTGCCTGTGGTCCTGGTGAGGGCCACTGGAGATAACTGCACATCCAATCTCCTCTGACTCCTGGGCCGCTGACACCCAGAGGCCAGTCCTCCTCTGAGACGTCTCAGAAACGGGCCCGCCCGATAACACCCTGGCTTCCGGCAGCCCCGGGGCATCCTGTCCTCTAAGTCCAGAATCACCTCTACCTCCCGCTGGTGAGAAGGTTCTGAGCCACTTTGGTTATTTAATCAACAGCTGACCCCCTACACGTGTCCCTGATCCCGCTCAGAACCACAGTGGGAGGGAGAAGAGGCCCCGGGCTCCCAGGTAAGGCCTGGTCCTGAGAGAGGGGTAAGCGGCCAGGCGGTCACAGCTCAAGCAGACGCAGTACCTGTGGCGTGTGGCCCAGGGCCCGCGAGGGCCTGGCGTTTGTCGCTGGCCTGGGGCGTGGGGAGGCTCGCAGGGAACTCACACTTCCTCTTCAGGGTGGCTGCCTCGCTGCAGCTCTCCAGGTACCTGCGGGCAGGTCGCAAAGGGCTTCATGTAACCGAGAGCCCGACTGTGGGTGCCGCTGGCGGGGAGGGAGGCCAGAAGGGCCGCACCTGATGACGCTGTCCAGGCAGCTGATCTGCTGGTAGGAGCCGGCCGGCGGGTCCCTGCAGGCCAGCTCCTCGGGAGGGGTGGCCTCGGGCAGGCTGGCCCCAGAGCTGTCCTTCTCCACAGCCGCAGCAGCTTTCATCGGAGTCGGGGAACTGCTCTGCATTTCTGGAGCAACGACAACATCCTTCTTTCCGTTAATACCCGTTTCCCCCAGTGCCCACTGTAAGGTTACAGAGCATTTTAATTCTACTGAAACGTAAGGCCAGGCTCAGCATGTGCCTCACAGGTGCAGAGACCCCGGGGCCAGCCTGGGAGTCAGGCCAGCCCACCGGGCCAGCGGAGGGAGCTCTCTCGTCCCCACTCGGTCTGGGCTGTCCCCAGGTTCAGGGACTCAGCAGTGGGAAAGGCCAGTTCCTACTTGAACCCCTGAAGATCACATGAGCTTTGTGGTCCATCAACATTCCCGGCCTTGGAAGGCTTGGTCTCTTCCAATGTGACTTGCCACATGGTGAGCGGGATCCGGCCTGCGGTGCAGGGGGGGTGCCCGGAGCAGAGCCGGCACCCCCACCTCAGACAGCTGGGGCTGGACCGTCCACGGGACAGCTGGCAGCCCTCGGACAAGTGTCTGCTCACGTGACTCAGGGCCACTCTGCAGAGCGGGACCAGGGGGTCGTGGGGCAGAGGCCCACCTGGCCACACCTCGTGGGCCTCCAGGGGCAGGGCCCCCTGGACAGGGGCTGTGTTGTGGACCCCAGGCCGAGCCCTGTGTCAGCACGGAAGCAAACAGCCCAACTTGAAGGGGAAATTCCCTGCGTCCAGAGTTTGAGTCACACCCGCCTCCCCGTCTCGCCACACTGAAGCCTCGCCAAGGAAATGCTGGATCATTTGGTACCTGAAGCAGGGCTGCTCTTTTGTTCTCCAGATTCATCAGGGTAGTGACTTTTGCTTTTGGCCTTGTTACCATTTTTACAAGTTTCCTTGAAGAAAAACAAAAACAAATGAACACATTATTCACCCCAGGAGACCCTGCAACCTGTGCCCTACAGGCTGAGAAAGAGAAAAGCCCAACCAACCCAGCAACAGAGAAGCAAGTTCTATACAAGATCTGAGACCCAAACAAAGCAGATTTTACGATTCTGAAGAATTATAAGAAATAAAGTGAACGTTAGGCTACTCTTTCTTTCTAACCCTAATCCTACAGTTTGATCTTCACTTTTGTCTGGTTTGCCTGCTTTAACTAGTTCTCACCCAAACCTGTAGCCACAGCTTACAGCTGCTCCCACCCTTTCACGGCTAGAGAGTGAGTCCCAGGTGAGCCAAGTTTAGAGCAGCCAGAAGCAGCTGAGGTCAGACAGGCTTGGCCCCAGAGAGGACTGGTCTCAGAGCGCACAGTCACCCGTGGCACAGGCGATGGGCAGAGGGGGACCGCGGGGCACGTACGGCTCTCCTCCGGCGGGGGTCCTCCTGGCCGGCGCTGTCGCTGGAGGAGGTCTGGCTCATGAGATGCTCGTGGGACCCGTTGCTGCCCAGGCTCCCGTAGCCGCTGGAGCCGCTGTGGGGCACGGGCTGCGGAGACAGTGGCCGGAGGAGTCTGGACAGGTGGGGCGTGGCCCCCCACCGAGTCTCAGAGAGGCCGAGACCTGCTCTGCGGGGGTGGCCCTCGGTGGGCACCAGGTGGGGCCGGGCTTGGACCCAGGGTCTGGCGGTGGTGGGCTCCCCGCTTCCAGCCATGGGGCCAGGCCTGGATCCCAGTCCCCAGGGAATCCATGGCCACGGGGTTCAGAGACAAAACAAGGTGTCTGACAGTACCCCCAGCCCCTGGGAACCGAGAAGCAGGAAGTTTTCCCCCAGGGCCCATGTGCTCACAGGAATTCTTCCTGAGGGCTGTGTCCCTAAGGACCGGAGGCTTCTCCAGTCCCCTGGGGCTAGCTCTGCTTCCAGAGCTGGAGGGACGCCCCCACGCGCCTCCATCCTTGGGGACCACACCCTCCAGCCGCTGGCCCAGGGCTGCGAGTTGTGGACACCAGCAGGAGGGTGCAGGGTGGTGCTGGAAACAGGAAAAGGGCCTGGGGAGGGGGGGCGGACCCCGGCCTGGGGGCGGCTCTGGGCTGTCTAGGGGGGCGGGGTCAGCGCACGCACCTGCAGCAGCAGCCGGTGGATCTGCTCTGTGAGCTCCTGGACACCGGGCTGCGGGGCCTTTTCCTCCAGACCCGGCGGGGCAGAGAACACGTCCTCGTTCAGAGGCCCCCTGTAGGGTTTCCATCCGTCTCTGTGAGTTGGGCCCCTGCCTCTGCCTCCCTGCAGACCCCCTGGGCTGCCACCTGCCTGCTCCCCACTCCCTCCTCCCACTCCCCGTCCACCTGGGGGAGACCCCACCCCCTGGGGGCGGGTGCGTGGTGGGAGGTGGCCTGGGTCGGCCCCTCCCAGCTCCCCGGCCCGGCCCTGGGGGCACTCACAGCCTCACTCTGTGCCTCCCAATGATGAAGGAGATCTTCCTGCTCCAGGGATTGATGAAGCTGGACCAGCTGGTGTCCAGCGTGATGTACTCCCCGTTTCGGGCGCGGAACCGGAGAGGGGAGTAGTCGAAGGGCTGGCCCCCGGACTGCACAACTACCAGAGGGAGAAGAGAGTTGGGGATGTGAACAGATGCAGCTGGTGCTTGCGGTACAAGACACGTGGAGACGCACTTAATTGTGGAATCATTTGAAAACTCCGGAGACACCAATACCTCTTGAAAGCCACTGCTTTGAATCTTCTGTTTTGCTTTAGGCTGCACATGGGGCTGCCTGCAGCAGTGTCCTCGTGGATTTTAGGACACACGTCCCTGTGAGCCTCACTGGTCTTTCCTCAGCGGGACACTCAGTGTCGCCTGTGTCTGTGGGCTTGTAGGACCGGGGTCGTCCACTCCCCTGGCTTGGGCCGACCACCCTACTCTCCCACCCGCCACCAGCTGACCCTGTCTCGTCTCTTCCTGCCTGCTGGTGCAGCCAACAGTCAAAACGGGACCCCGAGGACTCAAGCGGTGGGCTACTCTCAACCGCTAGGACTCAGGCAGGCAGTGGGACAGCCCGCACCCGCAGCCCCCCGGACCGGTCCTGGTGGGTGCTGACCTTGGGAAGACACCCCCAGACTGAACTAGCTTTGCCTGTGCCCCCGGAAGGACTGCGAGGAGGGGACCTACTCTTCTTGTGGATGGCGAGCATCAGGGGCCTGTCGCTGGGGTGCAGCTGCACGAGCACAGGTGTCTCAATCAGGTCCTGGGGCAGGTAGCCCAGGAGAGGGACGGCCCTGCAAGGCAAGCGACACGGGGTTACAGCCGCGCTCAGGATGCCGGCCAGAACACGGCCTCCAGGAGTGGCGGCCGGCCCATCATCTCCAGGAACGAGGCTGGCTCCCAACTCCCTAAAGACCACATCTGGGTACCAGTGCTGATGAGGCAACAGTCAGGCTTTTCATTAATTAGCAAACCAAGGATGGAGCATCGCTGAGGGTCTGAGACCAGAAGCCAGGCCCTACAGGGCCGGGCCCATCACAAGCTCAGTGCTTAGACCTGAGGCTGATTTCCTGAAAGAATCGATCATGATGACGTTTTTGTTTTCTTCTAAGAGCTTTTCCTTTTAGGGTGTCCTGAGTTTGGCCAGACATGGCCTGACACGGACTTTCTAAAGCAAGTTTGCCTGGACCAGGGCAGCCCTGCCCGTGGGCATCTCCCCAGCTCCAGGCGTCCTCCTCCTGCCCTACCTGTGGCCACTGTGTCTGGTCCCCAGGAGCCGCCGTCGCCGGCTGGGACCCTGCCCTGTGCCCATCAGGTCTTCCCTGGGTGCAGCTGCTTTGCTTTCTGGGCAACGTTTTACACTGGACTGCAGTCCCTCCTTCTGCCTCTGTGAGTCCCGTCCCCTTGAGTGTCCCGCCCACTCTTGAGTCCAGCACCCTCTGGTGGCTCAGCTCCTGTTCCGAGTGGAATGTCTCCCTTCTCAGTCTCCCTTCTCAGCAGGCCGGTCTCCCTTTCATCCCAGCAGCTGTTTCTCAAGCTGACTTCTGCTCATGTGGAGCAGCTTGTTCTTTCCTTAGAGCAAAGCCTCCCTGTTCTGTGTGGGGAGAACTTCCTCATGGGAGTTCTTTGATTTCCTCCTCCTTGCCTGGGGCACGTTCTGAGCCTGTTATTTTCCTTTGGACGGGACGTACAGCACGTCCTGGTCAAGGCCTAGCCAGAAGGGGAGGAGGAGAAAGCAGAGGAGGAGGGGAAAGGAGCCCTGGCTGGCCTGGGTTCCGTGGGCTGGACTGTCCGCTGGGCTTACTGAGCCAGGGTCTGCAGCCTCTTGGCCCACAGTGACCAACTCGCCAGGCCTCCTGCACACAAATGACTGGACGCCTGGGGCAGCTGCAGGCAGAAGTGCTTAGGCTTTCGGAGGAATAAAAACTATTCTGGGCTTGTTTCACAAATGCAGCTCCCAGGCCCCAACCTCTAGGATCCTATCCCCCAGGGCCAGGTGGGGCCTGGAACCTGCACCTCGAAGCTGCAGGTGGCTGGTCATGCACACCTGAGCAGCCTGGGGCTGGGGAGGCTGATGGGCCTGGCTGCCAGAGAGCAGGCGGTGGGGGGGCCTGACCCTGCACAGACACCCTGCAGAAAGCCAAGCGAGCTCCCTGTGGGTCTTCCCAGGAGACTTCTCCCAGAGCCCTGCTGGCAGCAGCAGCAGCAGTCTTTGTGTCTTCATGCCCATGCCTGGGAGCTCAGGAAGTCACACAGGGACCCTGAGCCATGCCTGTGAACCCAGAGCCCTCAGAATGGTCAGTGCTCCCGACCCCAGCAGGGCCATGGGCACCGACTACAGCACCCTGGGTAGAGGACCCAGGCGGGGAGCGCGGGAGGGCTCTGGGCAGAGGTGCGGTGGTGGCCGCTCCCCACGGCGGCCTGTAGCCCACAGGCTGGAGACGCACCTCTGCTGGGGCCCCGCCAAGGTGCCTCAGCTTCAGTCCTGGCACTGGCTGCACCAGCCCTGATGCGTGCGCCCGATTTCTGAACCAGGTTTAAACAAGGGTATGAAGACAGGCTCAACTAGAACGATGACCAGCTCCCCGGCATGTCTCATCTATGTAGCATCCATATCTTAGGAGGTTTTAGTGTGATTCCATAATTATTTCATTGTCTATGTATAGTCAAGTGTTTTCATTGATTATTACACGTAACGTGCAGCCTGAGCTTTAGCTAAATAGCTTCAACATCAAAATCACGAAAATTCATTGAGCTTTATTTAGTTTTTAAGTAACTGCCAAGACAGTGATGAGACAGAAACTATCTGGGGCAGGGAACCTGCTGCTGTGAAGGGCACTGCACTGACTCCAAGGCCCGCGGGAGAGGGAGGGGAGAGCTGGCTGGGGGGGTGGTGAGGGGGACCGGCCCGCGGGAGAGGGAGGGCAGAGCTGGCTGGGGGGGTGAGGGGGACCGGCCCGCGGGAAAGGGAGGACAGAGCTGGCTGGGGGGTGAGGGGGACCGGCCCGCGGGAGAGGGAGGGCAGAGCTGGCTGGGGGTGAGGGGGACCGGCCCGCGGGAGAGGGAGGACAGAGCTGGCTGGGGGATGAGGGGGACCGGCCCGCGGGAGAGGGAGGACAGAGCTGGCTGGGGGGTGAGGGGGACCGGCCCGCGGGAGAGGGAGGACAGAGCTGGCTGGGGGGATGAGGGGGACCGGCCCGCGGGAGAGGGAGGACAGAGCTGGCTGGGGGGTGAGGGGGACCGGCCCGCGGGAGAGGGAGGACAGAGCTGGCTGGGGGGATGAGGGGGACCGGCCCGCGGGAGAGGGAGGACAGAGCTGGCTGGGGGGTGAGGGGGACCGGCCCGCGGGAGAGGGAGGGCAGAGCTGGCTGGGGGGTGAGGGGGACCGGCCCGCGGGAGAGGGAGGGCAGAGCTGGCTGGGGGGTGAGGGGGCCGGTGCTGCCTGGCTTACCTTTGGTCCACGTCCTGGAACAGACAATTTGGCGAATGTGTGGTTGTAAAAATTCTCTTTTCAGGAGGGATTCTAGGGGCTGAAAAAAAAGAATTTTGCACAGACTTCCGATTCGAATGTGGTTATATTAGAACATAATTTGTGGCCGGGGAAGAGGAGGGCACCCACAGTCCAGTGACGCCTGGACCCAGTGAGCGATGCGGGACCCAGAGCCTCTGGCTGACAGGGGAGGAGGTGTGGAGGGGCTACAGTGACACAGGTGGGTGGCGACCAAGTCTGGAGGGGGATGAGACTCTGCCTGAGGCTGGGAGAGGTGGGGGCTGGGAGCTCGCCTTACAGACAGGTATCTGAGCCTCAGGCGGAAGCCGGGAGCAGGCTGGCCCCGCCTTACCTTCGTAGCCCGAGTGCACTCTCTCTGCCAGCAGCACGCAGCACAGCTGGCTCTCGGCGCCCTGCCGCTCGCACACCTGGGCCAGGTTGGGCGTCATGCGGAACGGGTGGTAGTGGATCTCGCTCTCGTGGCTCTTGCCGACGCTGCAGAGGAGGGCGGGAGGAGAGGCCGGGGATTAGGGCAGAAGGGCTCGTCCTCTGCTGCTGGTTACCTCTCCAACAGCGGCTGCTGTGTCTCAGCGGTCCTTTACGTATTGCACAGATGTCCACGGAGCCGAGCCGGGCCCCTCACCCAGGCCGAGTCAGGCACACTCCCTTGGTCTCTGATCTGTTCCTCCAGCCTGCAGGAGGGTCTGCGACCCAGCACCCTGCTCCTCTGCCCTTGCGCTCAGATGTCTGGGGACAGTGAGGGGACCATCAGACAGCCACTGGCCTGAGCAATGGGAGCGCTCAGGGGCCCTTCTCTGGGGCAGTTTGCATTTTAAGTGGGGGAAGGGCTGCTGCTCCAGTGCGGGGGTCCTAGCCCCAAATCCTGAGGGTACCCAACTCTGGCTGGGGTCACTCCTGACACTGCAGCCGGATGTTCAACAGGTCCCTTGATTCAGGGCCACAGACCTGTGGGCTCTCCCTGAGAAAACACACTCAGACCAAAGGCTACATGAGCTTCTGGGGTCCTCACAGACCTGTGGGGAAAGCTATGGGCTCTCCCTGAGAAAACACACTCAGACCAAAGGCTACGCAAGCTTCTGGAGTCCTCACAGAACCTGGGGTTCATGTCTTTCCAAAGGGGGGGAGCTGGCCAATTTCCCAGGTGATGGACTGTAAGTCTGGGCTGCCCAGGCTGATGTTCTTCACGAGGAGCAAGTCAGTCACCCCACTGTTGACCCATCTCTCCTAACTCCCCAGGCACATTTAAAATGTGGCTCGGGACTTCCCTGGCAGGCCAGTGATTAGGACTTAGTGCTCGCACTGCCCGAGCCCAGGCTCGATCCCTGGGCGGGGAACTGAGGTCGCGCAAGCTGAGCAGCACGACCAAAAATGAAACAAAACAGAACGGCTTGGCCTATGGAAACGTGTCTTCACGCGGACTTTTCAGGACATGCGTGCCATGCGGCAGAGGTGCCCCTGCTGAGCCTCCACCCCAGAGAATGGGGCCTGGGCAGGCGGCAGGGCGAGGGCACTCCCGCACCTTCCCCACCTTCAGGAGCTGGGCTCACCTGACTCGGCAGAAGAAAGACTTCTCCTCCATGCATTCTTGAGTAAAAGAGTCTGAAAGAGAAAGTCCCGTTACTCCACCCATCACGTGGCTGACCCCGGAACGTGCTTTTATTTCCCACGGATGAGGCTGGAGCAGGAGAACTGAAAGTCAGGGTGCAAAGCAGGTTTACCTGCCACCGAGCAGTCCTGACTGAGGTGAGGTCCAGTTCACGGGCAAGCACTCACGGAACCATGCCATGCTATGAGCACGGCCACAAGCAGACCAGCTAATGACAGATCTAGCTTTGGGAGGTGTACCCGCTCGTGGGCAGTGTGTTTACAAATAAACACCCAAGTATCTCAACCCAAGCATTTTTTGGGGGACTGCTGTTCTTGAGGTGCTAAGTCCAGTTGCAACCCCATGAACTGCAGCACGCCAGGCTTCCCTGTCCATCACCATCTCCCAAAGCTTGCTCAAACTCACATCCATTGAGTCAGTGATGCCATCCAACCATCTCATCCTCTGTAGTCCCCTTCTCCTCCCACCTTCAATCCTTCCCAGCATCAGGGTCTTTTCCAATGAGTCAGTTCTTCACCTCAGGTGGCCAAAGTATTGGAGCTTCAGCATCAGTCCTTCCAAAGAATATTCAGGACTGATTTCCTTTAGGATTGACTGGTTTGATCTCCATGCAGTCCAAGGGACTCTCAAGAGTCTTCTACAGCATTACGAAAACATCAATTCTTTGGTGCTCAGCTTTCTTTATGGTCCAACTCTCACATCTGTGCATGATTACTGGAAAACCGTAGCTTTGACTATATGGACCTTTGTTGGCGAAGCGATGACTCTGCTTTTTATTACACTGTCTAGGTGTGTCACAGCTTTTATTCCAAGGAGCAAGTGTCTTTTGATTTCATGGCTGCTGTCACCATCTGAAGTGATACTGGAGCTCAGGAAAATAAGTCTGTCACTGTTTCCATTGTTTCCCCATCTATTTGCCATGAAAGGATGGGACCAGATGCATGATCTTAGTTTTCTGAATGTTGAGTTTTAAGCCAGGCTTTTCACTCTCCTCTTTCACCTTCATCAAGAGGCTCTTTAGTTCCTCTTCACTTTCTGCCATAAGGGTGGTGTCATCTGCGTATCTGAGGTGATTGCTATTTCTCCAACAATCTTAATTCCAGCTTGTGCTTCATCCCGTCTGGCATTTCACAAGATGTACTCTGCATAGAAGTTAAATAAGCAGGGTGACAATATCCAGCCTTGACGGACTCCTTTCCCGATTCGGAGCCCGTCCATTGTTCCACGTCTGGTTCTGTCACTTCTTGACCTGCATACACGTTTCTCTGAGGCGGGTAAGGTGGCTGGAATTCCCTTCTCTTGAAGAATTTTCTACAGTTTGTTGTGATCCACATAGTCAAAGGTGTTAGTGTAGTCAGTAAAGCAGATGTTCCAGAGATGCTGGCAATTTGATCTCTGGTTTCTCTGCCTTTTCTAAATCCAGCTTGAACATCTATAAGTCATCAGTTCACATACTTCTGAAGCCTCGCTTGCAGTACTTTGAACATTACCTTGCTAGTATACGAAATGAGTGCAACTGTGCGGTAGTCTGAGCATTCTTCGGCACTGCCTTTCTTTGGGATTGGACTGAAAACTGACCTTTTCCAGTCCTGTGGCCACTGCTGCGTTTTCCAAATTTGCTGGCATATTGAGTGCAGCACTTTCACAGCATCATCTTGTAGGATTTGAAATAGCTCAACTGGAATTCCATCACCTCCACTAACTTTGTTCACAGTGATGCTTCCTAAGGCCCACTTGACTTCACACTCCAGGATGTCTGGCTCTAGGTGAGTGATCACACCATCGTGGTTATCTGCGTCATTAAGACCTTTTTTGTACAGTTCTTCTGTGTATTCCTGCTGCCTCTTCTTAATATTCTCTGCTTCTGTTAGGTCCATACCATTTCTGTCCTTTATTGTGCCCATCTTTGCATGAAATGTTCCCTTGGTATCTCTCATTTTCTTGAAGAGGTCTCTAGTCTTTCCCATTCTATTGTTTTGTAATAGAAGCAACTCAGGGCATTTCACAGCTTACATCAATCCTTACTTTAAAATTTAAATGTCTAGCAAAAACATGAGTTCAACCGGGTGATCTCATTAGAGATGAAAGAACAGTGTTTTCATAATAAACACAATTTAAGAAAAGATATCTTAGATTTTGGTCTTTCTCATAAAGCTTCCTCTACTCAAAACAAAGAAACCACCACCAACAAAAGACAAGGAAAAGTAGAGAATTACTGGTTAGGGAAGATGATATAAAATTACTGGCCTGGAAAGGCCTTATTTTCTATTCAGATAACGATGCAGTCCCAGGCATCCCGGGGGACGGTGCCAGCCCGTTCACACTGTGAGCCCACACACAGAGCAAGCCCCCTCCCTGCAGTGACCAGGAGCTGAGCGGTGCTCCTGACACTGGCTGCAGCCTGAGCAATGTGGCTGCACAGTTCCTGGGCTGGGGCTTCAGGTGGAAGCAGACGGCTCAACCCCTGAGGCGTGAAACGTGTGTTCCCTCGTTACAAGTCAACCTTAGAGCAAACTGTGCCCTGGCCCAGGGTGTCTGGGCTTGGGCAGGAACAGCTGCTGAACTGCGGCTCTGACAGCGATGGTAAGGGCCTCGCTGCCTGGAAGCAGGGGAGGGGAGCACCACGGCATGGAGGGACCCGAGATTCAGGTGGAGGTGGATGTGGGCGGAGGAGCATTTTGATGAGAGCGGAGACCTGATCCAGAGGCCAAGGACAGGAGTCAGTTTTGGGGGACGCAGCCAGTTTTGTGGGAGCTCTTGGTCGAGATCATGACCGAGGTCCAGCTTGTCCGGAGCACTCCCGGTCCCGTCCATTTCCTGCTCGTCTCTCCTGACTCCCTGGGTCTTCTCTTCGGGTCCATCTCAGCTTCGAGAACTCAGAGCCCAAAGAGGGGTTAATGACCGTCTAGGTGCAGATGGACACACTGCAGGACAAGGACACAGGACACTTGACCGTGAGAGCCCCGTGGCCAGGAGAAGAGTAGAGTGGGCTGGGAGCCCTGGGGCCTGGGGATGCAGCTGCCATGGAGCAGCCCGGAGCCTGCAGAGCCCGGAACAGCCAGCTGGTCTGAGCTGGGAGGACGGCGTGGTCTGTGTTCAGGGAGCAGCCTTGTGAGGTGCTGAGCTCCCCCTTCGCGCTGACATCAGCACACCGCCTGCAGGAAGCCTTCCTGATGTGCCTCTGTCCTTCCCTGCTCCCTGCAGCCTCGTCTCCACACTTCGGCTTCCATCACCTTTCTTTCCAAAACACCTGACCTCCCTTAAAATCTTCTGAAGCTGTTTTCCCTTTCTGAAATCTACAAAGACTTTTTTCCTAAATTTATTCTGAACAAACAACCTTTGATCTTTCACAGACACGCCAGCCCTTTCTGGAGGGCACACTGGGGGACTGCAGCGGAGTCCAGTGGAGGGGAGGTGGGCAGTGGCCCCACATCAGAGGGCGCCCTGCCCGGCCCCCACCCTGCTGGGCTGAGTCCTCCCCGTGCTGCCCAGGGAGAAGGACCCTCACCTGCTTGGCGGCGGTCACTCCAGGGCGGCAGCTTGTACGGTGTGGTGGAGCTATGGAACACGCTCACGTCATGGGGCGCCAAGAACTCCACAAACTTGGCGTTGTAGAAGGTGTCCCTCTTGCAGTGAAAGATGGAGGCCACTTGGTCAGAGATGTACAGGGTCTTCCCGGTCACCAGGGACACAGCGGCCACGAACATGTCCTGGGACGTGGAGAACGTGACCCTGGTTGAGGCCGGGCATGAGGGGACTGGACAGGTCACCCCCTGGAATCGGGGTCCCTCCAGAATTGGGCTGAGGCATGGGCAGGGAGCAGGATGAGTGAAGGGTTGGGGAGGCCTCTGGACCCCTCTCCCCAGCCCGGACGACAGTGATCGCACTTCTTCTCTTACATATACGGGGTCCCAGTGGGATACTGTTTGGAAAAACACGTGGGGTTCCACTGCCGAGCAGAACCTCAGCTGCGGGAATCCTCTGCAGCCGTCTCCCGCCCTGGCTTTGGGCGTGGCACTGCTGGAGGCTAGCCCAGGTGACGCGTGAGGTGGCAGGGGCCTCAATCCCTGCCCAAACTCAGGCTCTCCTGGCCAACTGGCCCTCTGAGCTCGGGGCTGGGGTTCCCCTGGGGTTAAGCTGCAGCAGGGGCACTGGAGGAGTGAGCTGGGAGGGTCAGGAGCCCCTTCCTTCTCCAGGCCAGGACTGCTGTGCTTCTGGGACCTCTGGGTCCCCACCTGCCCTTAAGTCTGTTCTCTTGACTGAAAACTGGGGGCGACTCACCCCGCTTCCCAGACCTCAGGGTGGGCCCCACCTGTGGGCTACTTGTGTCCCTCCCCTTCCCCCCATCACGTGGGGCCTCCCATCAGTGGGGGCTCACTCTCACGCCCTTGATGTGGGGTGGAGTCACTTGGGCTGCGAGGGGTCAGGCTCAGAGAGCAGCACAAGCCAGCACATGGCCGCTGCTTCTGAATCCCTGACTTAAACTGTTTTCTTAAGGAAGGAACCCACTTCCTGAAAGTCCCGGCCCTGCTGCTATGAAGCCAGGGCTCGGCCGGCTCCCCCGGGGAGACTCGGCCAGCGGACACGAGCTTTCTGGGAGAAGACCCGGCTCCGGTCAGGCGCTCACCACGTTCTTCATGATGAACTCAGAGGTGATGCCCTCAATCTCGTGCACGGTGTAGGAGGGCACGTGGGTGCTGCAAGGGTGGTTCTCGCTGGACATCAGCAGCTGGTAGTACTCCTCATTGGCTGCGGAGAGACCATGGGGAGGGCTCAGCTCAGTGCCTAACTCATGCCTTTCTCATGAGAAAGTGGGCACAGAACCAGAGAAGTGTGAAGGCTGAACAAACAGAAGTCCGGGTGTTTTTCCCCTGAAAAGTCAGACGGCCTTTGATGACAGAGCTTTTAAATCATTCTTAGGAACCTCTCAGGAACATTCCCAGGCTTCTCAGGAACACGACCACACAGTCCACCTGAGCTCGCGTCCCCCACAGGCCTGTCTTTGTGATGCTATGACACGCTGCTGTTTTCAGGCAGGACAGTGGGACAGCCCCCTGTACCCACCCCTCGGTGGCTGGACACTCCCATCTGGACAGAATCGACTCTTAGAAACACACCTGGCACGGAAGCAACCCAGGGAACAAACTGTGTACAAAAGAACTGAAGATGCTGGCCACTCATGCTGGGGCACCACACAGGGCGGCAAGGCCACTCTGCCGAGGGGCCCCGGGCGACCGGCTTCCGCGGCCAAGCCGTCCAGAGGGGCCCCGGGCGACCGGCTTCCGCGGCCAAGCCGTCCAGAGGGGCCCCGGGCGACCGGCTTCCGCGGCCAAGCCGTCCAGAGGGGCCCTGGGTGACCGGCTTCCGCAGCTAAGCCATCTAGGGGTGACCCCAGGTGCGGCGTCCTGGGCCTGGGCTCCTGGGGGTGGGCTGCAGGCGGAACAGTGCGCTAGCAACGCTGGTGCCTCTTCCAGGTCATGCTTTCCTTACCTGCCCGGAGACAGGGGCACCTGTGGTTACCTGAGACCCAGGGCAGGGGCACCGGCTCGGTGGAAGGCCAGGTCACAGAGCTGCTAAAGGAAGACTAAGCTCTACTGGGAGTTATTCATGGGATGTGGAATTTACTGAAACACAAGGCATCTGAGCCTTCTGGAGCCTGCAGTGTTTGTTCGTGGATTTCCGCACCGCCTCTGTGAAGAGTCCAGCACGTGCTGTCTCAGGTAAAGGCCTCAGCTGATTTTGCTGTGTGCATGCTCAGACGCTTTAGTCATGTCCAGACTCTTTGCGACCCTAAGGACTGTAGCCCACCAGGCTCCTCTGTCCATGGGATTCTCCAGGCAAGAATACTGGAGTGGGTTGCCATGCCCTCCTCCAGGAGGATCTTCCTCCTCCTGGATCTTCCCGACCCAGGGATCCACCCTGTGTCTCCTGCATTGCAAGTGGATTGTTTACCGCTGAGCCGCCAGGGAAACCCTTCGATTCTACTGATGGTTCTGAAAGCTCTTCTGTGTTCTTCCATCTAATGATAAAATACAAACAGACCCACAGAGGGAAGTGGCATATGGATCACGCAGGCCGTTACTGCCTGGGATGGAAAAGGTCACTGGGCCTACCTGCCCGCCTTCCTGGTGCAAAGACTACCACAGTAGAAACTCACACGTTTAGAAAAATGAGGCAAAACAAAGAAAATTGGGGCGACACCCTCCTCGTGTCCCCTCACATGATTTTTTAAAGGCAAGCCCTCAGCCTCAGGCTGGGTTGGGTGTGGGGGCTGCTCACAGCCCCAGCCCACATGCACATCAGCACTCTCTGGCCAGAGGCACTGGACACTCCTCTCTGGCCAGGAAGGCGCTGGACACTCCGGAACGTGACGGGACCCCAGCCCAGGGTACAAAAGCTCCATCTTGTATTAATAAGCATGTTTCTCTTATTGGCTGGTTTTCTACCTGCTTTTTTTTCCTTTCCTCTAAAAGTCACATACAATAGAAAACTTAAGATGAACTCAGGTTTTCAACCAGCTGCAATTTCATCAGACTTCTATGATTTCCTTCTGCTATTTCAGGACTGAGTTTCAGAAAATCAACCCAGTCTAAGCTCTGATCTGGGGAGATCTGAGACTTACTGCTACAGGTTGGAACAAACACCTACCTTTCACCTGCTTCACGCTCCTCAGGGCGTACTTGAGGGTCGCCAAGGTGCTGGCCTTCCCCTTGGCCTTCCTGTCCGCGGGGAGGTGGACCTTCAGCTCCTTCAGCGTTTTGATGAGCTCTTTGTGGGCATCGGCTTTGGTGGACTGCTCGCTGCTGCGGAGTTGAAGAAGGACGTGATCACCCTAGGTGCCGCCTTCACTGTGCCTCTGGCCCTACTTCCCCACTGGGGTGCGAGGACGCTGCAGTCTACGTGTTCTTGGTGGGCACGCAGGATGCAGGGGTGCCCCCGCCAGCTATGAAACCAAAGCTGCCTGCAGACGTGCCTTGCGTCCCTCGTAGGAAGAGGAACCGTGCCGGGAGAAGCAGTTCTCTAACCAGGTCAATGCTGGAGAGCGTCCTTCCTGCTGGCTCTTCTCTACCAGCAAGGCCCTACCCACCACCTGACCAACCCGCCCCACTGCTGAGCTCTGTCTTCCTTCCGGTCTCAGACAGAGAAGGAGTGAGTGATGGAGACCCCAGGGGACAGCATGGTGGCGTCCTGGACAAAGATGTGAGCAATGAGCAGACAGGAGAGGTGAGGAGACCAAGTGTATATGGAGGATCTTCAAATCCAAGGATACAGGGACGTGGGCACTTGCAGAGGGAGACAGGCTGTTTAGACAGAGGATCCAGAGAGTGATGGGATTGGGCCTCAGGGGTGATGGCATAGCGCCCCCAGGCCCGAGACTGAGGTCTGAATTTTGCCCCAGTGGTGATGGGAAAGCATCTGTCAATATGGAATTAAGGACGTGTTTGTCACAAACACCTAAATAAACAGGTCAGGAACATTCCAGGTACGTGTCTGAGATGCAGACAAGGCCTGCCAAGTCAGAGCCGGAGGGGCTGCAGGCCTGCGGCACCGTCAGGGGCTTGGAGCAGCCTGAGGGGCCAGTTGTCTGAAAGGATGAGGCCGGACTCACAGAAGGCACAGCTGCTCAGACTGACGGGCTCCAACAGAAGCTTGAAAACAGTCACATCACCCCCACAACCTCGTCTCATGACAAACCTTTCTCTCTCTCCAAAGGCCCTGAATGGAGGCCGTGGTAACTGGCCTTACCTGCAGCCACTGGTGGACAGGTGGTGTTCAGACTTCGCCATCATTAGGCCAAAGGTTTCTGGACTAAAAGAACAAAAATAAATCCAAAACTCAGAAGAGCGTGTCCATCCCTGTCCTCCCCATCCACCCAGGGATGACAGGCAAGTCAATCAGGAAAAACACGAGGTTAAGAGAAAACGAACGGAAAACCTCTGGATACCAGATAAGGAAGTTCTGGGCAATACAAACCCTAGCCTAGAGTAGCAAGTTCATGCTCTGTAAACTACTCAGCATCGTTCAGGGTTACCTGACTCTTCTGCCTCCCGAGATCTTGTCATCTCATCATGCATCTATCACAATCCTACACCCATATCACCATTATAAGGAAGGACAGACCTCAGGAGAGTTTAGTTGTTAATAAGTTAATAAGACAGAGGATGAGATGGCTGGATGGCATCACTGACTCAATGGACGTGAGTTTGAGCAGGCTCCAGGAGTTGGTGATGGACAGGGAGGCCTGGCGTGCTGCCGTCCATGGGGTCGCAAAGTGTTGGACACGACTGAGCAATTGAACTGCACTGAACTGAACTAAGTTAATAAGATTTTCAAAACTCTCGAGACACTTGGTCATCACGACTTAAAGACTGCAAAAGCACTCACGCTACCACGGAACGAGACACCGAGAAAACAAAGGCCGGGCCTCGCCTCAGGGGCCTCGGCCGCACCCACCCCTGGAGAGAGCCCGGTGGCCCCACCAGCAGCCCCAGCTCCCGGCCGCTGTCGCCACAGTCGCTGCCCTGCGAGTCCCGCCCCGTCGAGCCGTTCTCACTGGTCTCGTTCCCGCTTGAGCCACCGCTCATGTCCACGTCCTCCTGGAGGGCAGCTTGGCTGGCCCAGGGCTCTGCGGGCTCCTTGAATGGGGCGCTGGGGCTGGGCGTGTGGTCGGCGCAGCCATCCATGCTGGCTCCGGGGCAGAGCTGGCAGAGCAGAGACTGTGGTCAGGCGTGCGGGGGCAGGCGGCCTGTCAGGAGGGACGCCCTGTCGGAGCCCTCCTCCAGGTTCGCTGGGGGATGCGGGGTCAGCGGTGTGGCTCCTGTGCCCTGGGCCCCCAGCTACCCTGAACTGGGAGGGCAGCCACAGCCCCGGACACCCCTTTGCTGATGGCCCTCCCAGGGATGGGGGTGTAGCAGGGTTCAGATAGCTCAGCCATCACAAGTTATGGGAGACCCAGAGCAGGCTGCGGGTGGGGAGGCTTCAGGGGGAAATGAAGCTGAGGCAGGGGGGTTACTGCATGGAGAGGGCAGGGCAGTGGGAGCCCTCATGGCGACGGGGGGTGGGGGGGTCCATATGAAGCCAGCGTGGGGCCCACACTTTGTGGGGTCCATGCAGAGCCACAGACAGGTCAGAAGCAGCAGACTCTGGGAACTTCGTTTATTTGGACAGAAAGTTTCACTTTGGGGCTTTGGGGGGGTAGGTGGGTGGATGGGGGCTGGAGAGAGAGACTGACCGGTTGTAGGCTGGGGTGAGTAAAGACAGTGAGGACCCAGGGCAGGAGGGCTGCACGGGAAGCCTAGGGACGGGAGACCAAGAGGTCACGGGGCAAAAGCAGGACCCTGGAGGCTGCCTCCCCACGGTCCCGGCAGGACGCAGACCCTCTTGCGGACCCATAGAGAGCAGGATGGAGGCCCCGCACGAGCGGATGTGGTCAGGGTTGAGAAAACTGCAAACAATGTGCAGCTCTGGGGCGACCAGGTGTGTGTGTGTGGCGGGGTCTGGGCCTGCTTCTCTCCCCTGGGCCTGGAGGGGCAGGAGGGGCCCCCAAAGCAGCGGGACCAGGCAACCTGCGGCCTGGCGGTGGGGGCATAAACCCCGCTCCACTCTCCTCCTGGCCTTGGAGGTCAGGAAGCCAGAAGGCGGGGGGACACACAGACGCAGTTCCCAGAGGCCAGCCTTGGCCCCGAGCAGTGGCAGGAGAGCTGAAGGGCCCAGGCAGTGGACCCCCTCACCCAGAAGGCAGAATGTGCCCCCGCAGCTTTCCCGTGCTCGGGGGCCTGGACCAGAGGCCGCAGGGGCAGGACTCTGGCGGATGTGGCTCTGCAGACAGGGTGGGGGGCGTGGCACGCGCTGGCTTGGGTAACCCCCGTGGTCGCTGTCCACAGCACACCAGGATCCCGTTCCAGGGGAAACAGGTGGTGACTTGCCCAGGCCACACACACAGCAAGAGGCAGCGCTGGATTCAGGGCCCCCTCCTCTCCAAGGATGGGGCCCGTGCAGAACCCAACCACAGCACTCTTTGCAAAACGAAAACAGCAGGTCTGATCAGACCCTGTGTGGTTCCCGAACCAATCAGCAGAAAGGAGCCAACCGCGGCTTTAGAAAAGAAGTGCAATGAAGACAAGAGAAATACAACCTGCAGGGCACAAGGGAACAAGCAAGTTTAGGACAGCACCGGTTCTAACCACAAACAAAATCAAGAAATGACGGATTCAGTGAAACACGTAACGACAGATGAGCTAAAGCTGCAAACTGAGGTGGAAGGGTCACGTTAGAACAGAGAATTATACAGATACAGTTTAGACTCAGCAGTGGAAAGGATGAGAGCGAGAAACGTCTTAAACATGCCCAGGGAAAGGGCTGATATTAAAGCCACATTTTTTTACCTGCAGATAACAGCTGTTTCTGCAAAAGACACCGTAACAATGAGACAGAAACCACAGAGAGAGACACACACAGAAGGAAACCATCCTGAAGACAGATCTGTAGGTGCCTGACTCCCTGAGCTCCCGGCAACATCATGTGAGAAGGGTCGAAGCCTGGCTGTGTCCTGATGAAATGATGTTTTCAAGGAAAATGAAAATTCTACCCGTGGAAAAAGCAAACAGTTTCCCTGTGAAGGACGCTAAGTCACGCTACTCTTGGACATCTCTGCTGTGATATCAGATCTTCAGAAGAGAAAGTCTACGTGCCGAAAGGAGACAGCCAGGGCCACAGAGGAAGGCTGTTAGAGCATCTCACTGTGGTGTTAGACCAGCTGTTTACTGGTCCCGAATCACGAGAACCTCAAACGCCAGCTCTCTGCTGCGAAAGTCAGGAACAAACAAGCACATCTACCACTTGGTCTTCAACATTCAGGGAAGTTCTAGCTAACGTGATAGAGAATGAAAGGTGCTAACGTCTGGGAAGAGAGAGACGGAAGACTAAGAACAGCTGTTTCCACACAGAGATGCACCAGGTAAGAGCTATTGACCTGGGAAGATGCTCCACCTCGTTAAGACACGAGGAACCATGCAAAGAAAGGATGAGGCTTCCGAAGGGGAGCGGACCGGCAGCACCCTGGGCTGGCCAACAGGAGGGCTCCCGTGCTGGAAGATGCTCCACCTCGTTAAGACACGAGGAACCATGCAAAGAAAGGATGAGGCTTCCGAAGGGGAGCGGACCGGCAGCACCCTGGGCTGGCCAACAGGAGGGCTCCTGTGTTGGAAGATGCTCCACCTCGTTAAGACACGAGGAACCATGCAAAGAAAGGATGAGGCTTCCGAAGGGGAGCGGACCGGCAGCACCCTGGGCTGGCCAACAGGAGGGCTCCTGTGCTGGCCCAACAGTCTTCCTGGAGCGGGGGCTCTGGGCACCTCCAGCCACGCTTACAGCCTGGCCCCTCCTCACCCCTGGGAAGCTGCTCCGTCCACACAGAGACGTGTGAGTGTGGGGCATGTAGGAAGAAAGACCCGGAAAGGACCACCAGCAAGGAGGCTACTGGCATCGTGTCCACCCGGCCCACCTGGCTGGGCCCCGCCTCAGCGGGCCCTACTGCAGTCCATGCGGGCCAGCTGAGCTCCTCTCTGCCCGGGGCGCAGAGCACGGCTCTGCTCTGCACGGGGGTCGTCAGCGCGGCGGGGCCCGACCTCCCTGCAGCCGCCCCCCGGGCCCAGGCTGGGCTCCGACCTCGGGGCCTGGCGTCTGCTGCAGCACCCAGCCGGCAGCTGGCCCATCGGCCCGCACCAGCAGCTCCGCCTCCTCCCGGCCCCGTGGGCTGGGCGTCCCCTGTCTGGCCTCTCCCCCCGGGGTCACCGAGATGGCCGGGTCGTGGGAGCTTCGAGACCCTCCCAGCTGCAGCCCAGGGCCTGGCGCACGGTGTGAGGGCACAAGCCCCGGGACGTTTACGCTGAGGGGAGACTGTGCACTCAGTAAAAAGACGGAAGCCAGGCGCACTGCTGTGGGAAGACCCCAGGGCACAAACGGCTGGCCACAGAACAACAGGAGCCGCCGTAAGGAGGACAGCTGGCGCTCTGCGGGGCTGATCTCAGCCGTCTCTGCCTACAGTGCTGGGGCCCGTGAGCGCAGAGAACGGGACCGCCTTCTTGCCCTCGTGGAGCTCACCTTCTAGTGCGGAAAAGAGACCGTCAGTGAGGGAACGGCGTGCAGGGCAGATGAGGGAAGCTGAGACAGAAGCAGAGCAGGGCTCCAGGGGTGGGAGCAGCTGGGTGCGAATCAGGAAGGGGGGCCAGGGAAGGCCCACAGACAGGTGACGCGCGACCTTGCACTTGCGCCCCCCGGTCGTGCTCACTCAGAGCCCTGCGGCCGCACTCCCCAAGCCTGCAGGCCTCGCTCCTGCCTGGTCACTTCGGGGGCCCACACACGAGAAGTCTCTGCTGGACACGTGTGACCTTGGATGAAGCGCCAAGGTCACCACGGGGTGAGCCCCGGCTTCCCCCGCTGCTGTAGCCGAAGGGCTGGGTGAGGCAGCTGGATCCAAGGGGGCGTGGGCCCCCTGGGTGAGATGGGACCACGGCCCCCCAGGGCGGTGCTGCCTCTCCATCCCTCCCTAGAACAGACTGTCCTTTTCTCTGCAGCCTTCCTTCATCTTTTTTTGGATAGTTTTTTCAATGAGACCCCAAGGGGCTGAGTGGCCAGCTGGGTGTCTGTGAAGCAGGGTGTCGTCGTGTGTGTGTGTGTGTGTGTGTGTGTGTGTGTGTGTGTGTGTGCGCGCGCGCATGCACGTGCGTGTGTGTCTCTGTGTCACAGTCGTCTCTTCTGCACTCCCCACTCCCTCACCTCAGCTGCCCTGGGATTACACCTCCCAGTACAGGGCCAGCATTTAAGCCTTAGCCTGCACGCTCTTTTAAGAGAACCCAAACCAAGACAGACTGAAGAGACTGAGAGGATGGGCCAGGGGGGTGGCAAGTGCAAAGGTCCTGAGGCTGGTGGGTCTGAGGAGGATGGATGCGTCTGGGGCAGAGGGCCAGGTGGAAGGCAGGTGGCTGACGTGCGGTCAGAGCCAGGCCGTGGCTGCTTTCTGCGTGAGATGGAAAGTGCTGTAGGGGCCTGTGCAACAAGGTCTGACTCACGTGCCAGCAGGGTTACAGGGCAGAGCAAGGTGGGAGCTGGGACACCTGTTAGGGGCTTCTCCGTGCTTTGCTTGCTTCCCAGGGTTCCCTGAACACTACCTGTCTCCCCCACAGCCCTCCCCAGATAAGCAGCGGGGTGGGGCCTTTCTGCTGAGTCAATTCTGAAGGGGAGGGGGCGGCAGTGGAGGGCTAAGTGAGCAGACCCTGGACAGTGGGACCTCTGGCAGGTTCCTCCACTTCCTGACCTCGGTCCTGGGCAAGTTCCTGCACATCCTGCGGCCCTGCTTCTCCGTCTGTAAAGTGGGCCACAGCAGCACCCACCACCCACTGGCTGCTTAGAGGCTTGAAGGACAGTGGTTCAGTGTATGGAACGCAGCGAGCCTCCAGCAAGGGCTGGCTTTTACGGTCCCTAGGGGCTTCCCTGGTGGCTCAGACGGTAAAGAGTCCGCCTGAAATGCAGGAGACTGGGGTTTGATCCCTGGGTTGGGAAGATCCCCTGGAGGAGGGCAAGGAAACA